>NC_090357.1:22025644-22638977 GCF_035084215.1 Heptranchias perlo | reverse complement strand
CTATTGAGCCTGCTTCACTGAGACATCAAGTTCTAGCTATAGAATTTTACAATCCGAACTTTACAAAGCTAATCACTACTTCTTGATTTACCTCATCTCCTCGCTTCCTTAGAATTAGAGCTAGTCCATTCAGGGGTGATGTCAGGAAGCACTTCTTCACACAAAGGACAGTGGAAATCTGGAACTCTCTCCCCAAAAGCTGTTGAGGCTGGGGATCAATTAAAAATGTCAAAACTGAGATTGTTCGATTTACCACTGTTGCTATGTTCCCCCTTTTAACCCTGGTCTTGTCCGGCACTATAGCCCGTGACCCAGTCACTGAAGTTCCTCAATAATAGAAAACATTTTTTTTTTGAAAACATCCTATATTGGGCATTTCTAGTTTCCAAACTTTCACTGTAACAGATGAAATACTCCCAAACAAAACAGCTGGATGCTGAGAGGCACGCTTCCCCTTAAAGTGAAGGGATGCCGAGAGAAGGCAGTCTGGTAGAATCACTGCTGTGTTCATTACGTAAAGTGGCAGCACAGTACAGTCTGTCATTGCAGCAACATTGGTCCTTTTATTTACAGCCAATTAGTGCCCCACTTGAACTGACTTCACAAACACCCAATGATTACAACAAAGATCTCAAAAACTGAATTTAAACAAAGACACACATCAAGATATTAAGAAATCACAGACTAAAACAAGCTAAAAAAATGCAGCTTCAGGTTTCAATTGATGGTTGTCCCTTCCCTTTAATGATCTATTGCCCTGCTCGTTGCTAAATTCAGAGAGAAATGAAAAACACATCCACCTGTGATCTGAAAAGTGCAACAGAAAAATGATGAATAATGCATTGAAACTAGCAACTGTTTCCAATAAGGAGGAATAAATCAGTTCAAATTGAATTTATTCTGTCAACTTCATGAGAGGTAGATGCACATATATTTAAAAAAATCCCACCATAGTGGGAAACCTCCTCGTCATGCTTCCTTAGGGAAATGGGGGAGGTGGCCAGTGTAAATGATCAGAGTTTAGTTTTATTTGGGGGCATCAGAGGGCAGACTGACTGAGTGCCTTGGCGTGTGTGTATGTGTGGTGGAGTCAAGCAACAGGGAGGAGTTGTCTAGACTACAGCAAGTTATTGAACCATGCTGTGTTGCGTGCGTAGGAATAAGCAGGTAAAACGCTTGGTGCAGCTTCTTCTATTGTATTGTTGAACAATGTACTCTGAAGAGACAGAGCTCACAAGTGAATGCAACTTTTGGGGCTGTAGCTAAACTAATTCATTCTTAAAGGGGATTTGTATTTTGAGATTGCTGAACTAATCATCCATTGTCATTAATGAAGATGTTCACAGTGTGTTCAGTCTCATTTTCTTTTTGTTAGAGATGCTTCTGCTGGATGCTGCGTTTTTTTTTTCACGATCTGTGCAGACACTAGGATGAGAACAGTAAGACCTGGTGCTGTATGGAAAAGGTCTCTGGGGGTCTGAGTACAAATTTAGCAATTAGTAGGGAATAATTAATAATCTCAGATGGAAGAATATTATGAAGCGTAATTTATGTTTTCCTGATCAAACCATCACATGTGGCAATGTCAGAAAAGTATTTTTAAAACTGTATGCAGTACAACACGACAATTTTTTTGAAACTGACAGAGAAATGAGTAGTTATGGTTTAGTAATTGTTAATTCTCTTCACTCCTCCATGAGCACTCTTTGAGATAATGTTAAGTAATTAGTGTTCATTTCAAATTTTGGAGGCTTAAGCTTCAGTGTTCATTGAATTAGCTCAGTTCTGGGTTTGTGTTCTTGTGAAGGACTCAGAGTAACTACAGCCCTAGGTTTACAGACAGATCTCAGGACAGTCAAACCTCTTCATGCATCACCTCCCCTCTCCCCTCCCTCTTGCTCCTTTGAGAGTCCCAGAAATGCTTTTGGAGCTGTTTTGGGACCAAGCTAAGTGTTTGCACTGTTACTGGACACTAATGGTACCTGGCTGGAACTCCCAAACTATCTTACAGAGCAGGAGAATGACTCCCATCCTGTCTAATATTATTTAAATAGCAACTTATCCTTCTTTTGTTCTGTTCCATTATACATCCCCCTTCTGAGTCTCCTCATTCTGTGGAACTCCCCACTTGGGAGGTGACCAGATCTTCTGCTCCTAGTTCTCTATCAATGCTGCTGTGTACCAGTTGCTTGTAAGTGTGTGAAAATGATGGGGCAAACCCATCCCTCTGATTGTTCCCCCTTCACATCAGAAAACACCTGGTTGACAATCAGTGCCTCACCCTGGGCACAAATTCATGAAAATAAAAAAACAAACATTACAAAGATCAGGTGCGAGATGCATTTCATGACTTGATGACTTGATGACATTTTTCTTGATGATGTCTGTGCTTCCCAAATATTTGTAATCACAAAGTTGGCACATTAGACCTCATCAATCTGTAGCTCGAATCAATGAATGTGAAAGTAGGTTGGGAGACTAATTTTTATAGATTTGTTTGCAGAATAGGTGATTTTTGGAGAGGTTTGTGGTAGATCAATATGTGTTCAAAGCATGTTCCAGATTTGAATTGAACTCCCTTGTCCAGCAGCTTCAAACTTTTTGAGTTTCAACAGTTGTTTGAATAACTAGAACCACACAAACCTGAACCTGCGTACATGTCACCCTTGTCCAAATAGATCAACAAGTATCAAACTTGGATTTGGAGCATCACACTATTTTGTATGCAGTCTATGGAAAATGGTTCCACAAAAGCAACTTGCAATTATATAGTGGCTTTAATGTAGAAAAAAAAATCCCAAGGTGCTTCACAGAGACAGAGGGAAAAAATGAAAGTCAAGCCAAGGAAGGAGATATTAGGAGGGGTAATCAAAAGCTTGGTCGAAGACATAGGTTTTAAGGAGGGTCAAAGCAGAGAGGGCAGTGGAGAGGAAAAATGGTTTAGGGAGGGAATTTCAGATCACCATATCTAGTCAGCTGAAGACATGGCCGCCAATGGTGGGGTGAAGGGGAAAAGATTGAACTCAGAGTCAGAGGAAAGGAGAGTTTGGGGGGGATTTAGTGCTGGAGAAGATTACAGAGATAGGGAGGGGCAAGGCCATGAAGGGTTTTAAACACAAGGATGAGAATTTTAAATTTGAGGCATTGCGGGACTGGGAGCCAATGTAGGTCACCGAGTACAGGGGTGATAGATGAGCAGGACTTGGTGTGGGATAAGATATGGGCAGCAGAGTTTTGGACGAACTGAAGTTTATGGAGAGTGGAAGATGGGAGCAAGGCCAGGAGGGCACTGGAATTGTCAAGTCTGGAAATAACAAAGGCATGGATGAGCAGCAGATGGGCTGAGGCAGGGGCTGAAGCGGGCGATGTTACAGAGGTGGAAGTAGGCAGTCTTTGTGAGGGAGAGGATATGGGATTGAAAACTCTGATCAGGATCAAATAGTATGCCAAGATTGCAAACAGTTTGGTTTAAACTAAGACAGTGGCCAGGGAGGGGGATGGAATTCGTGGCAAGAGTACAGAGTTTGTGACGGGTCCAAAGACGATGGCTTCAGTCTTTCAATGTTTGACTAGACTGCTCATCCAGGACTGTACGTCAGACAAGTAGTCTGACAACACAGGGCTGTTTCAGTGCTGTGGCAGGGACGGAAACCTGATTGGAGAGATTCAAACAGGGAGATCAGGGAAGATGGGCATGGATTTGGGAGGTGACAACACATTCAAGGACTTTGGAGAGGAAAGGTGGTTTGGAAATGGGACGGTAGTTTGCAAGGACAGAGAGGTCGAGGGCGACTTTTTTGAGGAAGGGAGTGATGACTGGTTTTGAGAGAGAGGGGGACAGTACCTAAGTAGAGGGAACCATTTACAATGTCAGCAAGCATGGGGGCCAAGAAATAAAGTTGGGTGGTCAGCTGCTCAATGGGAAGATGGTGAAGGGTGCAGGAGATGGTCCTGCATTTTTCTTCCCAACTAAACATGGGTGTTTCAATTTGAAAATTCCATTATAAACCCTGCCGACATTCCAATTTTCTGCCTGGTAAAACCAGGCATAGGTTTTATCAGGTCCTTGGGAACCAGCCCTTTTTCCTAAGTACATCAAACTCCTGTTTACTCTTTGTGATGAAAATAAAAAATATCAAGATATTACGACAAGATATTAATTAGAATGCTAGTTTCAAAACAACTGCAAAACTATTCATCATATAACCCTATCACCAGAGTGTCATTGGAGCTGAACCGTTGCCATTGAAATTATAGCACTGAGGAGGTCATTCAGCCCATCGCAGCTATACTGATGCTAGGTCTTCAGTTGGAGCGATCTACTCCAATGGAATTCCATCTATTCTTGATCGGGTTGACGAACATTTTAGCTGGAGCTATCTAATCCATTGGAGAACTCCATCCATTCTTGACCATGTGGATGAATATTTTTGCCCCAGGGAGACAGAAAGCTAATCGGATCAGTTTTGTTCCATAGCAGCACATGTTGTGTGAATCACTGGTATGGCAGCACTGACCCTGCCTCTCCATCCTGCTCTTTGACGGAGGACACTTGTTGGTGCAAGCTGCACTGAGGACTAAAGGAGATTAAATTGGGAGAGGGAGGGGCGATCCACATCAGGATGAGCCAGTGAAAGTTGCACCATTTTTCATCTGGTACTGGTACTCAAAGAAATTGAAGTGTTAAGGACAGAAAATAGCTGGCCTCACATCTGTCACATTCTTTTCATGAAACTATAAAGCAAACAGAAAAATTGCAGTATGCAGGATCTTTTAAAACCACACTGCACAACTGGCACTGGAAGAAAATGCAGACAATGTTTCTGTAACAGTGTCTTCCATAACGTCCAGATGAAATGGGAGGCCTTAAGCTCATGGGGCAGCTGTTTAAATATTTAAGGTAGATTAGCCTGGCATCAAGCAGGAAAATGTTGAATTTGAGTGATTGTGCATTTAACTTGTGTCTTAAAAGATCATAATGAAACTAATTTAATGTACTTATATTGCATTCCACAACAATTGCTTGCAAAAATTACAGAGCAGGTTTAACTCTGACCACCTGGCACAGCAAATTGTCCTAATGTCAGTGGAAAAATGCATCACTGGAATATTGTGTGGGAGCATGGCTGCTTCCAACACAATTTGCTCCTGATTTAACAGACATAGACTTGATAAATTAGACATCTGGTCCAATTAATCTGATTGTAACAATGTGTAGACACAGATCAGTAGAGACAAATGAATTATGACGCATAGACCTGAATTTGTAATGTCACACAGTACGCCCTCCTGACACTTCCAATCCTCATTTTGGGGAATGTCTTTTTGTGTAATTTAATTGGAAGAGCTAGCACGTTATACAGCAGTATATTAACTTTTACTTACTTTTTTGTTGAGGGACACAACTTCAAACAATGTCTTAAAGCAATTCCCCGTAGCCGTCAGTGGAACTACAGTGGGTACTGGGAGTCGAGGCCAATTTGTTCTCTTTCAGTCTCCAGTGGAACCTTGCACCACCAACTCTTCTCCTTCAGACAGCTGTACAGTGACATACGAGGTCACCCTGCTTGCGAACACCTCGTGCAGCCTCTGATGTTAGTTGTTCCCTCTCTTCCAGCAAGATGGGGTGCCTCACTATCACATGGGTCTCCGTTTTGAGCCCTAGTGAAGAATAAATGAACCTCACCCAACTGAGGCAAGTGATTTAGAAAACAAGCAGCTTTGGGGATGGAATACCCTACTGATTGAGAGTTGAGTGCTCATGCAATCCTGTTTCTTTTTACATACAGTGGAACAGTTCTCAACTGTAAGACAAAACGATAGCACAGAAACATGATGGAACTAAAACATAAAACATTCACTCAGTTCCATTTTTGATCCACCTTCAATGTTAGATATAAAGTAGATACATATGAACTATGTATATGATAAATATTGATATCGCATCTTGGTAAGACCTAATTTGTTCACTCAGTAGAATTGAATCCTTACTCCACTGTTGTATCTGACTTGTCCACTGAAACTATCATTTGTGCGCCATTTGTTATGGATTATCTTCCAATTATACGGTGGCATTAGATAACACATGTACACTTAGGAACATTAAGGATCACAGGGTGACTGAACATTTTCTCTCCGACTCTTTTTAGTCATTAAAATAGAATGCTAGGGAAAGTGTCCCGAAACTCATCTTTCAGCAATGCTGTTTCTCTGGAAGATTATCAAGAATTTGCTGATAATCTTTTAGATCTTTCATATCCAATCTATTTTCTATATAAATATGCCTCTGAATACAGGCACCTGCAATCATTCAGTGCAGCAGTGAAGGGCAGTTTACTCCAATTAGCCTAACGGTCTACTTCATCATTCCAAATATCAGTTTAGTACAGCATTCACTCAATTCTGTCGAGACTCTCAGCAATATAGAATTCTGATGCCACAAGGTCAATTTTGTATTCCTCCAGGGATATTGAATATTAATATGTTCAGTTAAATGTCCCAACTACTATTTACTGCTTTGACTTATTGCCTGTATTTCATCCAGTAGAAGGTCTCTCAACCCATCATGCCTCCACTCTACTTGCCTGCGTACAGTGTTATCTCTATCTTAGTTTTCTTTAGGTTAACTTCTACTGAAGTGCTGTAAATTTTCTGGAATTTTTCAGCAGGTTTCATTAAATCCACTGGAAATTTAAAGTATGATTTCCAGAATAAATGTGAATATAACAGATTGCATTGGCAGATAATTCAATCTGATGTGGTTTAATTAAGGTCAGCTCTTCTGTCGTCACTGATGTGAGCCCCAGATCTCTCGTTGCGTCCTTCCAAATCTTTTAATGTCATTGGGACAATTTTGCAGTTCCATTTTGATGTCCCAAACCCCAGCAATCATTAACAATTTACTTCTACAGTCTTCAGGCTATTAAAATAGAAGCAAGGTGTCATCTAATTACTATTTCTGATTTATCTTTAGGCCTGTTTCAATCTTTTCAATCTAGATGGTGTCCTCTACTACAGGCCTTAGCCCTTCAACCTGGTTTCAATTTACAATAGGAAAAAAAGGGGGAAAGGGGTTCTGATTCTCCAAACCTTCTCTATGCCACCAATCTGCAGAGGAACATAAATCCCCAGATTACTTCTCACACACACACACACACACTCATACCACCCTGAGTGAGTTTTGGGCGTGTAGAGAAAGCCAGGGTGGCTTCCCTTCTCAGGGCCCAGGTTAAAATGCCACAAGGGTCTTATTAAAGTAATAGGACCCCGATTTGCATAAATTCATGAGACAACTGGCTGCTTTAATCGGTCACCTCATGTGCCTGCAGGTTAAAATCGGGAATGGTGCAAAGGGGTCGACTTCCGAGCAGATAAGCATTTCGTTTTTAACTGTCCGCTTGCCCAGTTTCTACCAAGCAGGTAGGGCTAAAATCGACCCACTCTATTTCTCTCTCCCTCTCTCTCTTGCTCTTTGATTCTTTAATGTGCCATCAATGAATAGCTGAGAGAGTCTGGGACTGTAGGGATAGGGAAGAATTTCCCTTTTGTTATTGGCCTTAAACTATTCATAGCACTCTTGAGACTGACATCATTATCTCTTTTGTTCAAGTATTATTGGCATTTATCTAAGAAGCATGTCTGGTATCTCCATATCACTATTTTCTTCACTCCACACTTCCCTCATTAAATGTCCCTGGGCTTTTTCCTCCAGGGATCCCACATTAATTGGGAAGAGGTGAACTCTTTTCTCAAACTTGGGACTAGGCCACCAAAGATGTGACTAGGGTAAGATGCTCTATTATTATTTTTTCATCCTATCCGTCCCTCTCTAGTCTACCAGACATCTAAAAACAGCCATCATGGGTCACACCTTCAGGTGCAAAACAAAAGCCTTTGCTAATGGACATGTGGGCCAGGATTTTCTGCTTCAGCACACCTGGTGCACATGATGAGTGCATGTCAAGACATTCCACATCCCTAGCCACTGATTTTCCGCTTGCTTCAAAGATGCGTCCCCATCCCTAGCCCATATTCCAGCCTAAGGCTCATTAACATATGGGGAGACGAGTGAATTGAAAGTCGCAGGTAGGATATTCATCGGATGGTGGAGAGTGTTCCTGTTCAATATTTCGTCCCTGCCCACCCAGTTCCACCCAGATATCAGCAGAGGGAAGGCAAAAGAATCCCGGCCATGATTTCTTTCAAATTGTATTTTTTGGTGAATTTTTATGTTAGTTAAAATGAAGGAGCTCAGTGTTGGGGACTGGAACCCACTTTTACTTTTGCCATGCAGTGTCAACATCAAGTACTCTCAGACCAAGTAAAACGAAGGCCTGATGAAGAGGAAGTCCTCCTTACTCTGTCCCAGCAATACTTAACTACCGCACCAGTGCAATTTGTGCCAAATTCTGATCTGCTTTGTGTTGCTGCATCTACATCAACTGGACTGAAGCTGCCCAAAGCCAATTCAAACATGCAACCACTGTTTCAGCAGGCCAAATGTCTGTAACGTCTGCTTATTGATATTCCTGCCTCTCGCACATGCTATGTCCGAGGCATTGTGCTGAGGCATACGTTGCAGTGTCATGAGCCACATTTTGAGCAGGTAAGCAACTGCTGTTGCCATGGATTAACTGGAGAACCCATGATTCCTTTAAGATATAAATACTGCGGGGGCCTTCCCCAGATCTCATGCATTTACTTTGCTGGTGGTCATGACCATTTGGACATTAAGAGTGGTATTCTTATCTGTTGATGGATGCCATTGGATGTGACCCAGTGTTTAAATAATTACATAGGTGAATTCAATGGTGCCCTGTATCCTGGGAATTTTGCACCCTACTTTTATGTGTCAGCTTGGCTCAGTTGATAGCCCTCTTACCTCTAGGTCCGAAGAACATAGGTTCAAGCCCTACTCTAGCAATTGAACACATGATCTAGGGTGACACTTAAGCGCAGTGCTGAGGGAATATCGCATTATTGGATGTACTGACTTTTGGGTGGGATGTTAAACCGAGGCTTTGTCTACCTATTCAGGTGGATGCAAAAAAGATCCCATGGCACAATTCAAAGAGCAGGGAGCTCTCCTGATATGGTGCCCAATATTCCTCCCTTAACCAACATCACCAAAAAAAACCCAGATTAATTGGCTGTTCAGCTCATTTGCTGTTTGCCAAGTGCAATTGGCTGCCATGTTTTCCAACATAATAACAATGACTACTTTTCAAAATCAATCCTATGGTTGTGATGTGGTTTGACATGTACTGAGACTATGATAAAGTACTGTACAAATGCAAGTCCTCTTCCTTCCATAAAATAATGGATATCTCTCCTGTTTCTGCTATATCTCCCTGCTGAATGTAATGTTGTCACCAGCAAATGGGTCTGGCTAAGGAGAAGAGACCTGCGAACAGGCTGATCCCTCGCATGTCCTGGTGCTGCCTGGAAGGACTTGGTTGCAAAAAAGCTTTAAATGCCATTGTCACTTTTATAGCAGCCTTGGCTCAGTTGGTAGCACTCTCACCTCTGAGTCAGAAGGTTATAGTTTCAAGTCCCATTCCAGAGACTTGAGCACAACATCTAGGCTGACACTCCAGTGCAGTAGTGAGATGTTGCTTCACTGTTGGAGGTGCCGTCTTTCGAATGAGATGGTAAACCCTCTCAGGTGGACGTAAAAGATCCCATGGCACTATTTCAAAGAGCAGGGAAATTCCCCTCTGGTGTCCTAGCCAATATTTACCCCTCAACCAAAATCACTAAAAACAGATTATCTGGTCATTATCTCATTGGTGTTTGTGGGACCTTGCTGTGTTCAAATTGGCTGCTGCATTTCCTACATTACAACAATGACTACACTTAAAAAAGGTAATTAATTGGTTCTAAAGTGCTTTGGGACATCCTGAGGTGGTGATAGGCGCTAGATAAGTGCAAGTCTTTCTTTTTTCTTTTCTTTCTACTGGCAGTGCATGTTGCTCCTTGACTGCAGACACAGTTCCAGCAGATGGCATCACTCACCAATGGCCTTGGTGATGCATTGTCTCCTAGCACAGTACTCTTTGGTGACATTGAGGTAACTCTACCGCCTCTGGCAGACATGTTGCCTATGATAGGAGCAGGCCCTTATGATCTTTCTCCTCCAGCCTCAGACTTCTTTGCCCTTCCTCTGAGCTTGGTCTCCTCTTCCAACATGTCCATCAAAGTGAAACTGGCTGATGTATTCTTGTTGCTGTGTGGATTGAACCAGTTGAGTCACTGTTTACAATGTCTACTGCTTCACTCCTTACTGTTGGCCCTCTGCCAACCCTCTCTGCTGACTTTATGCCACATTTACAGTGAACGACATAAACACTTTGCCTTTAAATTGTGTTTAGTAAGCACTTAACAGGCCAAAATTGTTAACACGGGATACGTGCATTAAACTGGATTACTCATCAAAGAATTTTATTGATGTGGGCTAAAACTAGCAAATTGCTGCACATTAACACAAGCCTAACACATTCATTAACTCGAATGCACAGAAGAATTTCACCCCTTTGTTTTTTCATGATTTTGTGCTATTTATCCCATGGATTTCCAATACCTATGTTACCAAGGAGCACTCCATCTCATTGTTCAACTTAGCAGTGGCAAAACTCATTTCTAGGAGGTAGCTCAATAGCCTAATACTACAGATACTGGCCCAGAAATTTGGGCTATGGGTGCACAGGGGGCGCAGGGTATCTCCCTGCGTCTGAATGGTGAGGCCTGAGGCTCCCTAGATATTGGGCCTCGGGCCTCATTACAATGTAGCCGGTGTGGCGATTCGAGCCCACTGACGGAGTGCGAGGTCGGATCGCTGCCAGCATTGCAGCAGTCGCCAGGTAAGTAGCATTGTGTGCCAGGTCGGGGTCGGGGATCGGGGCCGTGGTCAGGGGTCGAGGCCAGAGATCGTGGCCTTGATCGAGGTCGAGTCCAGGAATCATGGAGGTCAGGGAGTCGCAGGGGCCAGGGATTGGGGCCGTGGCTGGGCATCATGGGGGCCAGGAGTCTCAGCTGGGATCAAGGCAGGGATGTAGGGATCGGAATCATGAGAGCTGGGGTGGGGGGGGGGGGGCCAGGGACCATGGGGCCAGGGTTCATGAGGCCGGGGATCAGGGGGGTCAGGGCTGAGAACGGCGTCGATGGGCGAGGGGCGGTGTCGATGGGTGAGGAACGGTGTCAATGGGTGAGGATCGGAGGCGATGGGCGAGGATCGGAGGCGATGAGCGAGGAGTGGCGTCGATGGGCGAGGAGTGGCATCGATGGGCGAGGAGCGGCGTCGATGGGCGAGGATCGGAGGCGATGGGCGAGAAGCGGCGTCAATGGGCGAGGAGTGGTGTCAATGGGCGAGGAGTGGTGTCGATGGGCGAGGATCGGAGGCGATGAGCGAGGAGTGGTGTCGATGGGCGAGGAGTGGTGTCGATGGGCGAGGAGTGGTGTCGATGGGCGAGGAGTGGTGTCGATGGGCGAGGAGTGGTGTCGATGGGCGAGGAATGGTGTCAATGGGCGAGGAGTGGTGTCGATGGGCGAGGAGTGGTGTCGATGGGCGAGGATCGGTGTCGATGGGCGAGGAGTGGTGTCGATGGGCGAGGAGTGGTGTCGATGGGCGAGGAGTGGTGTCGATGGGCGAGGAGTGGTGTCGATGGGCGAGGAGCGGTGTCGATGGGCGAGGAGCGGAGGCGATGAGCGAGGAGCGTTGTCGATGGGCGAGGAGCGGTGTCAATGGGCGAGGAGCGGTGTCGATGGGCGAGGAGCGGCGGCGATGGGCGAGGATCAGAGGCAATGGGCGAGGAGTGGTGTCGATGGGTGAGGATCGGAGGCGATGAGCGAGGAGTGGTGTCGATGGGTGAGGAGTGGTGTCGATGGGCGAGGAGTGGTGTCAATGGGCGAGGATCGGAGGCGATGAGCGAGGAGAGGTGTCGATGGGCGAGGAGTGGTGTCGATGGGTGAGGATCGGAGGTGATGAGCGAGGAGAGGTGTCGATGGGCGAGGAGTGGTGTCGATGGGTGAGGAGCGGTGTCGATGGGCGAGGATCGGTGTCGATGGGCGAGAAGCGGCGTCAATGGGCGAGGAGAGGTGTCGATGGGCGAGGAGCGGCGTCAATGGGCGAGGAGTGGTATCGATGGGCGAGGAGCGGTGTCGATGGGCGAGGATCGGTGTCGATGGGCGAGAAGCGGCGTCAATGGGCGAGGAGTGGTGTCAATGGGCGAGGAGTGGTGTCGATGGGCGAGGAGTGGTGTCGATGGGCGAGGATCGGTGTCGATGGGCGAGAAGCGGCGTCAATGGGCGAGGAGAGGTGTCGATGGGCGAGGAGCGGCGTCAATGGGCGAGGCGGTATCGATGGGCGAGGAGCGGTGTCGATGGGCGAGGATCGGTGTCGATGGGCGAGAAGCGGCGTCAATGGGCGAGGAGTGGTGTCGATGGGCGAGGATCGGTGTCGATGGGCGAGAAGCGGCGTCAATGGGCGAGGAGCGGTATCGATGGGCGAGGAGCGGTGTCGATGGGCGAGGAGCGGTGTCGATGGGCGAGGAGCGGCGGCGATGGGCGAGGAGTGGCGGCGATGGGCGAGGATCGGAGGCAATGGGCGAGGAGTGGTGTCGATGGGTGAGGAGCAGTGTCAATGGGCGAGAAGCGGCGTCAATGGGCGAGGAGCGGTATCGATGGGCGAGGAGCGGTGTCGATGGGCGAGGAGCGGTGTCGATGGGCGAGGAGCGGCGGCGATGGGCGAGGAGTGGCGGCGATGGGCGAGGATCGGAGGCAATGGGCGAGGAGTGGTGTCGATGGGTGAGGAGCAGTGTCAATGGGCGAGGAGTGGCGGCGATGGGCGAGGAGAGGTGTCGATGGGCGAGGAGCGGTGTCGATGGGCGAGGAGCGGTGTCGATGGGCGAGGAGCGGTGTCGATGGGCGAGGAGAGGTGTCGATGGGCGAGGAGCGGTGTCGATGGGCGAGGAGAGGTGTCGATGGGCGAGGAGCGGTGTCGATGGGCGAGGAGAGGTGTCGATGGGCGAGGAGAGGTGTCGATGGGCGAGGAGAGGTGTCGATGGGCGAGGAGCGGTGTCGATGGGCGAGGAGCGGTGTCGATGGGCGAGGAGCGGTGTCGATGGGCGAGGAGTGGCAGCGATGGGCGAGAAGCGGTGTCAATGGGCAAGGAGCGGAGATGATGGGCGAGGATCGGAGGCGATGGGCGAGGAGTGGCGGCGATGGGCGAGGAGTGGTGTCGATGGACGAGGAGTGGTGTCGATGGGCGAGGACCGGTGTCGATGGGCGAGGAGTGGTGTCGATGGACGAGGAGTGGTGTCGATGGGCGAGGACCGGTGTCGATGGGCGAGGAGTGGTGTCGATGGACGAGGAGTGGTGTCGATGGGCGAGGACCGGTGTCGATGGGCGAGGAGTGGCGTCGATGGGCGAGGATCGGTGTCGATGGGCGAGGAGCGGTGTCGATGGGCGAGGAGCGGTGTCGATGGGCGAGGATCGGAGGCGATGGGCGAGAAGCGGCGTCAATGGGTGAGGAGTGGCGGCGATGGGCGAGAAGCGGTGTCAATGGGCAAGGAGCGGAGATGATGGGCAAGGATCGGAGGCGATGGGCGAGGAGTGGCGGCGATGGACGAGGAGTGGTGTCGATGGACGAGGAGTGGTGTCGATGGGCGAGGACCGGTGTCGATGGGCGATGAGTGGTGTCGATGGGCGAGGAGCGGTATCAATGGGCGAGGATCGGAGGCGATGAGTGAGGAGTGGCGGTGATGGGCGAGGAGCAGTGTCAATGGGCAAGGAGCGGAGACGATAGGCTAGGAGAAGTGGCGGGGGGGGTAGAGTTGGTGATTGGTTCCTTTAAGGTGGGGCCCTGCTCCTCCTGGCTCCACATTTAGATCAGTTACTTACCTTCTTGGATGGGCCTAGCTGGCGACCCCAAGGTCTGGTTTTGCTGAGTGCAGCAAACCAATCTTGGAGAGGGGTCACAGACATGCCTTAGGCTCTTTCTTTACATATGCAAGGGACCAGGCGTGGGTGAAGGACACATATTTTTTGTCATTACCCAATATAGTGGGTGGTGCACTTCCAGCTGGAAATGTGTGCACACTTCCTGTCTGCCATATTGGGACCTTAGTAGTCCGAGTAGCACCTGAAAAATGGGCACTGCATAGACCAATTTATAAGCCACTGAGCTACCCTACTGTAGGACACAGCCAAGGTCTGCATTGCACTCTATAAAGTACATACTGTTGTATGAGACATACTGTATAGACCGCTGCAGATTATTCATGCCTTTGGAAAAGTGCTTAGGCACAGAACCCATACTGCAGGAAACCTAGCAAAGGTCAAATTATTTGGTTAATTAGGATGCATGTGGGTATTGACATTTTAATTCAATCATTTGAAGCTGTGGAATAATTTCCATTAAGCATATAGTTGCTGAAATGGGAACCGCTGTGCTGAGCGGTCACATTTGAACCTGGCTGTCATTGTTCTGTTGTCACCAGCTTAATCAAAGCAACGGAAAAAGTAATAAAAAAGAAAATATATTTATAGTAGGAAGAAAAAAGATAATCGTATTGCAAGCCCAATGGCCCATAGAGGCAATATCCTGTATATTAGATTATCAGGAAGAGTATTTAAGAAGAATAAAAAACTCATTACTTTCTAAATATATATTGTATACATCTGCCTTTTCATGGCAAGAATGGAGTTTGTTCTCCGTTTAATAATTAAGCTTCAGATCTTGAATTTCAGTCCAGGAGAAACACTGGTTTACTGAGGCCTCATTCCAGCTCTTCTGAAATGGGCTACATGTGTGAAATGGGCTACATGTGTGAAAATGAGAACACATTGCATCAAAACAGAAAGGACTAATTTCCAAAATTGACAATTTTTGATTCTTATGAAAGGATAATTCATTGGAGATGTGGACTGCGATTTCCTCCTCATCAGCAGATTTATTTATACTGTCTATGAACTAGATTTTTAGCTAAGCTGTAACTGGCAGATTAACAACGGTCGGTGATTCTGACTGTGCACTTTTGTTATTTTATATAAGATTCCACAAATTGAAAAAAAAACTGTTAACCTTCATGACTGGAGCCCTGTCCCAAACACAGACATGGCACCAGGGGATAACAACAATGGCCCAGAAATTTGGGCCCCCATTTTTAGTCAGGGGTCCCGAAATCGCAGTGGCCGATTTGGTGGGGGGGGGGGTTGGTGGAAGGGTTGAGGGGGGTGTGATCCAGGGGTGGGAGTGGTGGCGATTGGGAGGGGTTTAAATATTAACAAATATTAGGTTCATCTGTAGCATCGTCATAATATGTTTGATAGGAGAGGAGGAGCAGGGGGCTGACTGGAAAGTATGATGTAGGAAAAAAAAGACAAATGCAAAGTAATGACACAAAGTTGGCTTGGGAGGTGGGGAGGGGGTAAAAATGAATGCAGTGGATACAAAGTTTGTAATGAATTATGCCCTAGAGAGAATTTACGATCAGTGCAGTACACCTCATGGCTACCTTCTGTGTTTTGTGGAATTGATCCCAAAATCTGATTGATCTGTATTGAACATGTGACCAATAATATCACTTGGCTACCTATTAGCAAGTTAGGAGCAATTGTGCCATCATACTTACTTATAGGTACAAAACAAGTATTCGGTAGTGATAGACAGATTCTATAGATAGAGGTTATGAGGCGATCTGCCATGACACTGCACACTGGGAGTCAAGACCAAGTGTAGTGAAGTTAGAGGATGGGGGATCATTGGACTCAGGCTTGCAGATGTAATTTAATCTCCATTTTAAAGTTATACATTCTGTCCTTACTTTTATGTAATACTTTTATTTTATGCTATTATTTATAATTTAATAGCTAAACTAATGACAACGTTAGAAGCAGAGAAGTAGAGTCGGTTATAGCATGAGAATTCTCTGCAGTACCATTTTAAGAGCTGCAAGATACCAAATTGAGCTTCCACAGTGGGAGGGTGTAATTACAGTGTGGCAAGTTTACATAGGCAGTTTCTATTATGTATGCGGACGTAGGAATTTATAATAGAAAAAAAACTGACATAGAAGTGTGGCAACAATGTGACAACAGGAAGTAAGGTTTTGTAGGCAAGAAATCCATTCAAATGTAAGATTTTTAATATATTATAGATGTACATGCATTATATTATATATAATATAGACAGTTAGCTGGTGAAAAATCAGGAGGTTTGCCTCACATCTCCTGCTCTCCATTGAATAGTTAGGAACCAGAGAAAACTGGCACATTGAGAATGATGGAGTTCAAAGCCATTTGAGGCTGGATTGAAAGCCAGGGCCTGTGAATAGGCATCTGACATTCTGCCACTAGACACTTCCAGGTTGTTACCCGTGCAGTATTAATTAGTGTAGAACAAAAATGATCCCTTAATTCTCAAAGGATATAAAGGTCTGTCTGCAAATGTTTCACCTGCTGTAACTTTATACAAATTAGCCTGTTCCATTGGCCTCGTCATAGTGACTGAAGCATTTGCATTCATTATGGTGTGTGAGGCAGGTCAGAATGATTAAAAAAAAATCAAAAACTGGTAAGACCTCAAATTAATGCAGGACTTTAATTAGTCAGTCCCAGGGGATCTCAGATCCAAATTAGACAGCGCTTCTAATTAACTGCATCTGAAGTAACTTACTTTAACCTTTCAAGTTCTGCAGAACGTGAAAATGGTTTTCTATCACCTACAGTGAAAGAAAATACAATTTGTAAGTCTTTCTGCTGGGGGCTGGTGACTTGCTAGGCAACCTTGGTCTGTTGCAGTGACAAGTTGAAGTTACATGTGTCTCCATTCTCTCCCAGGGTCATTGTCAGACTCCAGACAGAATAGTAAATGCTGGAAATACAGTGTTGTGATGAAGAATGTCTACCTGAAAGATCAGCCTGTCTTTTCGCTTTCAGGTGCCGATGGACCCCATGTGTATTTCCAACATTTTCTGGTTTAATTTCTGATTTGCAGCATTTGAAGTTTTTTCTTGTATGTGGGTATTTTTCAGATTGTTTTTGTACAGGCAATTTGGGTAGATACCTCTTGGTAAGTCATTGTGATTGCCTTGTTTTTTTGGTTGGGATGTCTTTCACAAGGAAGGAATTATGGATGATGGAGAGAGAGAATTTATGGGGGGGAGGATATCCTGCTGCAATAGGGTGAGAAATACGTCATTGAAGAGGAGTGAGGTGAACTCTATTGAGAAGGGAATCTCTGACTCTGCTGAGAGTATGAGAAATGGTTGCTGTAGGTGCTTGGCAGACCCATGTCGTAAAATAGCACATCCTCCAATGTATTTGAGCAATGGAGTGGGAAATCTTTCCTCCTCAGCTGTACATAAGATCTTGTTGTGGGATGTACCTTCCGTTCCCTTTCTCCGATCATTAGCAGATCTCTGTTGTCTCCCACATCAGGGAAAGTTTTGTTTTGCTTGCTTTATCAGATTCTGCTTTGCTTAGAAGAAATTTTAAAGTAATTCTCTACATTGACGAAATAAAGGGAGAACTTACATTTATATAGCACTTTTCATGACCTCAGGATGTCCAAATACACTTTACAGCCTTTGAAGTATTTTTTAAGAATGTTATAATGTAGGGCATTAGCAGGGCTTGTAGAGAAAAAGTCCTTCTGAAATTTACCAAATTTCTGAATTTCCAGCTCAGCGCAGAAACAATACAAGGTCAAATAAAAAATTAATAGTGAGAGTGGAATGATTGCAAGACCATTCCCTTAAAGATGAGCCACATTCTGTGTTGTTCTGCACAATTAGGAAAAAGGCATTTGTGATGGATTCCAACCCTGACAAAACTTTCTCCAGCAGCCATCATAAGTTGTCCAACTTTTTTTAAAATTACGTCTCTGTGAAGCAGCAGATTTTTTTTTACATTAATAACACAATATAAATGCAAGTTTTATTATTGTTGTTGTGGGTATGGCCTCCAGCTGGACATTGATCAGTGTTGTTTTTGGTTGAGTGAACATAGCACCCAGGTTATTAAGTAGTCTCAGGTGATTTCATTGACTACACTCATGCAACCTCTCGCACTGACCAAAGCTATTACCTCAACTCTGGAACAAGCATCAATCCAGATCAACTCCAACAGTGAGTCGACCCCAGTCCATGTGGTACTGACCCTCCAGCACCAGTACTTATCTCGCAAAAGATGCAGGTTCTCAGAACTCACCACCAATTTTTGGTACTACTTTGATATGCCTTTATTTATATGTAGAGACTCAACAAGCCAACATGTACTATAAATATGGTTTTTCCTGGTTGTTTGAAAGAACTGTGGCCTTCACATACAAATGCTTACTCCACTCTACCTCTTGATTCGCCTTCTGATCTGCCATGGCTTGGAGCTGCCATACTTTTTTATATTGCAGTTTACTTTCTGTTACTTGAGCTCTCAATGCTATTTTCTCCAAGCAAATTATAGTGTCTTAGATGCATTTCTCCTCCGGGATGATGGCCATGCCCTGTCATATTTTTTAAGTTGAGAAACCTAGGGAAAAAGCCAAGGCTTGAAGTACAGGACGGGGACAAATTTGAAAAGAGCGGAAGGCTTGAGGTAAACGAATAAGTAGTGGTTGTTGTTTTCATATTGTCACACTCTTTGCTTGGAGAATAGTGTGAAGTAGTGGACGAATTGGCAGGCTGATTAACAATCTCATCGGCCATGACATGAATGGTTCTTCCACAGCTGTAACCATCTTTGTACCAGCCGATAGGGGAGTTAATCCTGTACGACGGGAGGTAGACGTGGTAGAAGAGGCTCAGAGGTAGAGTGGTTAGGTGGCATCAAACCTGAGTTTTAAAATCCTGAAAATTGTAAGAGGTAGGATAGAAAGATGGAGGTAAGGAGTTGAAGATCTTGGTGATACTGGAAAGGAATGGGTTAGAGTAGGAGACAGAGAACTGAGTCTAATTCAACCCAGTGGGAGGATGTGAAGATTGAACTTTTAAAGAATGAGAAAGAGTACGCCCATGATAAGTAATTCAACATTTTTGACGTGAGCTGCACACATAATAAACAATAAAGAAATGATTTCTCATAAATTGATGGTGCGTGCTATACAGTGGCTTTATAAAAATGTAGGGGGCTCAGGAACATTCTTAATTGACGCATTGTAATCTTGCTGTATCTAGTTTTTTCGGCTTTAGGGACCTAATCAGCATTCTCGCAGTGCTGAAAGATAAATGATTTCAAGGAAAATCATTTCATATTCAATCTGGAAATAGAGTGTGTCACAAAGCAATGCAGTTTACTCAAGCCCAGCCAGTGAGCCATCACATTTAAATTCAGATGAATTGAAATGATGGATCATAGACCTGAGTTCCTGGTTTCCCAGAAGTTCTGACAATTCAGAAATGAATGGCACACAAAAGGCCGTGTGGGTGAGAAATGCAAACTGTTGCAATGTGATAAATGAAGTGTTCGCATTTGTGAACTTGACACTTTAAATGAGAAGAAAAATAAAATTACAGCTTGGAGTGTCCTTTCTTGCCTCACCCTATCTCTTGCATTTCATTGCAATCATGTTCCATGTAATCATTAGTGTGCGCTGATGACAAGTACTTTATATCTTCGTGATCCTAGTTTTGTTGTGATGCGATTTTTGGTTCAGCCTCGGGGTATTAAAAATAAAAACTTGTCTGTGATTTCTCAGTGTGTAAAGTTGACCAAAATTGCTTATGTTTTAGAAAAGACAGATTCTACATATGAAGCTATTTACTAGTAGCTTCACCTAACTGTAGCGCCAATTCATGCTGTGCTAACAATCATACAGGAGCTCTCTCAGCTTCCTCTTCTGCTAGTGTTGATAGGAATCCCATCGCTAGTTCTATAATTGAAGTAACTAGTGAGGCATTACTGGAATGTTATACTTAAGCAAAGGCTAGGAAGAGAATGTTCGACACCTATTAGGGTGAAAGAAGAGAAAGAAAGAATTGCATTTGAATAGTGCCTTTCATGACCTCAGGGCGTCCCAACACACTTTACAGCCAATGAAGTACTTTTGAAGTGTAGTCACTGTTGTAATGTAGGAAACACGGCAGCCAATTTGCGTGCAGCATTGTGATAATGATCAGATAATCTGTTTTAGTGATGTTGGTTGAGGGATAAATATTGGCTAGGACACTGGGGAGAACTCCCCTGTTCTTCTTCAAAATAGTGCCATGGGATCTTTTACACCCAATTGAGAGGGCAGATGGGGCCTCGCTTTAACATCTCATCTGAAAAACGACACCTCCGACAGTGCAGCACTCCCTCAGTACTGCACTGGAGTGTCAGCCTAGATTTTATACAGGAACATAGGAACAGGAGTAGGCCATTCAGCCCCTCGTGCCTGCTCCGCCATTTGATAAGATCATGGCTGATCTGTGATCGAGCTCCATATATCTGCCCATATCCCTTAATACCTTTGATTGCCAAAAAGCTATCTATCTCAGATTTAAATTTAGCAATTGAGCTAGTATCAATTGCCGTTTGCGGAAGAGAGTTCCAAACTTCTACCACCCTTTGTGTGTAGAAATGTTTTCTAATCTCACTCCTGAAAGGTCTGGCTCTAATTTTTAGACTGTGCCCCCTACTCCTAAAATCCCCAACCAGCGGAAATAGTTTCTCTCTATCCACCCTATCAGTTCCCCTTAATATCTTATAAACTTCGATCAGATCACCCCTTAACCTTCGAAACTCCAGAGAATACAACCCCAATTTGTGTAATCTCTCCTCGTAACTTAACCCTTGAAGTCCGGGTATCATTCTAGTAAACCTACGCTGCACTCCCTCCAAGGCCAATATGTCCTTCCGAAGGTGCGGTGCCCAGAACTGCTCACAGTACTCCAGGTGCGGTCTAACCAGGGTTTTGTATAGCTGCAGCATAACTTCTACCCCCTTGTACTCTAGTCCTCTAGATTTTTGTGCTCAAGTCTTTGTTAAAAAGTAAAATAAAGTTCCCATCACAATGTTGGTAAGTGGACAACTTTCATTCTTTCCTCTCCTCCCCACCCCCAATTTCCTCCCTTTTCTCTCCTCTGCTAAATTCCTTGCTGGGAGGTCCATGGATGCCAGCAGATCTCCAATACTTTACCCAAGTGGTCATTCTTCATGTGTGAGACGAAGCAGTGAGTTTTGGAAGTTTATTTAATCTTGGGGGACATCACAGGCCAACCCTATCTTCACTCCAATACCACACATGTGCACTTTCCAACAGGGCACACTAGATAGCAATCAAGAGTGAAAAGACTGGGGCATTCCTCCCACCTCCCCAGCTAGGCTGAAGCCATTTATAGTGCTCCAACTGATACCCAACTGAGGTCTGCTAACTCAGCACAGGCTAAGGATAGAACCTGGGACTGTCTCGCCTATCTGGCTTAGGATCATATTTGGGCATGGGGATGGTTACCCACAAAGCCATTGGGGGAGCTATTTAACACCTTGTTTTTTTAAAAAAGAAAGGAAGAATCTATATATCAAAAATATTATATCACTTCCTGTCAATTTTGTCCACCATAAATTGCTATATCCACATTTATAATGGAAATTATCTATGTAAACGTTCATGCTGTAATTACACTGCCCTACCAGTGGAGGCACTGTAGCGCCACCACTGTTTACAGGGGCAGCTTCCATTATAAATGTGAATGTAGGAATTTATACTGGAAATATAAAAATAAGATTGGAATGTTTGACTTATGATTTATGCCTGCACACCCTAGTCCAATTATATCCTGCCCTCTAACCCCACTTCACATGAAGACTATCCGTGTTCTTGGCTTCCTGATAAGAGATAGACTAGTATTTGATGTTTTTTTTTGTGATGATAAAAGTGACTGATGTTGACATTGGAGAACAGAACACAGTTTGTATCCCTGGTTAGCTATAATTTGCCCAGATTCACATTAAAGCTCTCCCTGTTGTGTGTTAATATTAACTCGGGCAATGTCATCAAAGATTGTACATTTGTTTCTCATTTTTTTTACCCATCTTCTGTCCTCTTCTCCTCTTCACCTACTTTGAGCAGAGTTTCTAAATAGCAATCAGCAGAAACCTGGTCTAATTTCCCCCTCTCTAATCCAATTTGCTGATGCCAATTGCAATTCCCCTAACCCATACTGCCATCCTGGCTGAGTTCAGCTAACTCAACACAGGGCAGGGATTGAATCTGGGATCTTCCTGTTCTATGTGGCTCAGTTATTCATTTGACAAATTCGCTAAGCCATCAGGAGACCTGTGCCCTTAAATTCCAATGAGCCTCACAAACTTCCTTGAACTGTTATCGGTGTTATGGAATGGGAAGAGGGAGAAAAATTGGCTTTCAATACAGTAACTACCTGATAACACATTGATACATGATTGATCTTCTGAAATTGAATTCAATAAATCTAATAATTTGTGTCTAGCACCAGAAAAAAATGACCACGGAAGCTGTAGGATTGTCATAAAGAACTAAATGGCTTGTTAATGTCCTCCAGGAAAGGGAACCTACCCCCATACCTGGTTTGGCCTACATGTGATTCTAGTCTGCACTGTGGCTGAATCTTAGCCCTTTGAAATGGCCCACCGATGGGCAATGCCAGTGTTACCCATATCCCACAAGCAAATAATTTTTTAAAAACCCTTCATTGCATAGACTTGATTTTGTTGCTGATGTGTTATACTATTACATAGGAACATAGGAAAGTAGGAACAGGAGTAGGCCATTTAGCCCCTCGAGCCTGTTCCGCCATTCAGTGAAATCATGGTTGATCTGTGTCCTAACTCCATATACCCGCCTTAGCCCCACATCCCTTAATACCATTTAGAAAGTACTCTGATCTATCCTTTTTAGGTCCAAAGTAGATGACCTCACACTTGCTTACACTGAAATCCATTTGCCACAGTTTTACCCATTCACTTAACCTATTAATATCTTTCTGTAATTTTATGTTTCCATCTATGCTGCTTACAATTACAATCTTTGTGTCATTGGCAAACTTGGATATGTAGCTCTCTATCCCGTCATCTAAGTCGTAAATAAATGCAGTGAATAGTTGAGGCTCTATTGAGCCTACCTGTGTAAATTTGGTATTGCATCAGGACCCATGTGGTATGTTCCATATGTGTGCTGGATCATAACTGCAAACCCAATAAGGCTAGAAACTCTAAGCACTCTCAGGAAATCCATTGCTAGGTGCAGGCAGATCAATACCAACATCAACAACCCAATGTGGACACAGGGACTACGTATTGGATCATGGAAAACAAAGCATTGAGCAAATGAGACCATGTAATTCTTGAATTGGCAGCACATGATACTTCTAAACCACAGTATATACTACTGTTAATTCCAACATGACTCACACATGTCTACATAAAGGCAGAGAATTATACCTGTTCCCATTTGAACATTACACATTAAGATGGATAATCTTTTCAGTAACTTCATCAACAAAGTAAGTTGTTTTGAAGACAAAATTGTTAAAATTGGTATTTATCTTGGCAGTTCTCTGCTATGTCACTGAGAGCACAGCGAATTGCACTGCCTATCTTTAATTAAAGAGAGTGGGAGCAATGTTGAATGTTGAGAACGCAGCACTGATGGGCTGATCACAGCAACAACAACAACAATAACAACTTGCATTTATATAGTGCCTTTAACATAGCAAAACATCCCAAGGCACTTCACAGGAGCGATTATCAAACAAAATTTGACACTGAGTCACATAAGGAGGCATTAGGACAGGTGACCAAAAGCATGGTCAAAGAGGTAGGTTTTAAGGAGCGTCTTAAAGGAGAAAAGAGAGGTAGAGAGGCGGAGAGGTTTAGGGAGAGAATTCCAGAGCTTAGAGCCTTGGCAGCTGACACATGGCCGCTTGCTTGTGCAGCAGGGTGGTATCTGCGACTTCTGGTGTCAGTGTGTTGGCAAGACAGCAGGTGACACCCTAAAGGTGCACTCCACACACATGGGTTTTTGATGTAGCTGAACTGAGGAGTCTCCATTCTGCCAGTACATCCATAGCTGCTGCTGTTAGTTCTAGGCTGAAGCCACCGTGGATTCATTTTGTTTGTAAATAACATGCTATCAGCCATTTTTGAGCTGAAACAATTCTCACTTATCATTTCTTATCATTTTAAAGCAGCTTCAGCCTATGTTTGGAAATACATGTAAGCTGCATCTGCTGTCCTGCAGAAACACAATGATCTGGAAACAGGACCATGGAGGAACAGATTAACTGCACCTGGCTTTTAACTAACAAACAGGAAAAACCATTGGCAAAGCCACTTTTGTTTGAAAAGGATTTATTTACTCTGTCTCTAAGTGCAACACCATATGAGAGATGAGTAATTCTTTCTGTGGACTACAATGGATTATTCAAGGTCAGGTGTCAAATTGACATTACAGTTTATTAGCCCTTTTGGAGAATCTTGAGCTCGGATTTTAACTTAGGGCATGAATACGGCATGGGGAGGGAGGGGTGGGGGCGAGGTACAAGCTTGCCCAGCCATACCAGCGAGAAGCCCCGACCATTTTAACCCCTAGACCTTATCACTGTATTCGAAGATGGGGTCCCACCCAAACCTGGTGGGAATGACAAGGAGGCCATCAGGCGGGAACAGGATTTTGGGCAACATGAGTTTGCTGCCAGTGACCCGAGCAAACGGTCCTCAGCATTGAGGTAAATCATCAGGGTGGGGTTGGGGTGGGGGAGGGGAGAAGATAGAGGAGAGGCCCAAAGATTCTTGTGTTAAAAAAAAAGATGTCTTGCAATCCTGCTCCTCCTGGCTCATAAGGAAACCATCTGGCCTTGGATCCATAGCGTGGCACCTTTCCCTGGCATGGTTGGCACGACTCGTGTGGCCAGGGGTCAAATTCGCATTGGGGTCCAAATGACTTAATCGGACGCTGAATTTTGAATATTTATAAGGTCCTCGGCTGCCTGCGATGAGCGATTCATGCTGCTCGAAACCGGAGAGATGAAATAGCGGCTAGCAGGAGTGCGAACTGGGCGGTGAGTACTGTGACCCTAATCTGAACCCTCGCTCGCTCTGTTCTCATCGGGCGAGGAGGGTTAAAATCGAGCCTTTTAGTGTCAAGTAACAAGTTTCCTGCTTCAGTGTCACAGACTGATCTTTATTTTTCTATTTAAGTGCAAGATTAAAGCTGGAAGTCTGAATAGAAGTGTTGCTTTATGGCACTGATAGAGTTAAAACCGACACCTACCAGCCTTCATTTCAGTTTAATCTACAATGTTGGCAATTTTCACCTTCCTCTCATTAACAAGTAGTTAAGAATGATCTCAGGCTATTCGTGATATCAAGAGAAAATCAATAAGCTTCCAGTCAACTGCAGTATCAATGAATGTGGAGAAAGAAACCTTAATTCTTTAAAAATGTGTGGTCATCTCCTTGGGGAGAGTCAGCCATGGCCAGCTCTGGGAATGACTTTCTGCGCAAAAAAAAACACTTCAATTTTTTAGGCATTAATGCATATATAAAAATGCAAATTCCATAATTATGTATGAATAAAATAGTATGAATAAAATTGCTCCTAAAAATGCATGGTCTTGATTTCAATCTGGCATGATGTGAATCAACATCTTCTGAATTCACTGAGCATGTAGTACTTCAATGCTGAACCATTTTCCTTACTCCCCCTGACTCTGCCTGGGCCCTTCTCTCCCTTTCTTTGTTCCATTCAGATTTTGAGTCTGGTGCTGATAAATGTGGGTCGCGGGAGGTACAGATTTTGGACTGGTCTCAAAAATATATATCATTAGTCCATTTGAAGTATCAGAAACATAAAGGATAAAAGCTGCTCTGAGAGACACTTACGTACCCACTGGCAGACTGAGGTGAAAAACCTTGAATCATTTATGAAACAGCTGGATGCTGTGATGAGGGGGACTGTCGACGATTTATGGATGGATGAGCTGAGTTGGGCCCAGTGACCTTCCTCATTTGTATCCATCCTGTGATCTAGTTGAAGATACAGCTTAATTGGAGATTGGACCACATGTTGAGATCTTCAGTGAAGCTGTCTAGCAATTTATAGCAAAGTCCCTCATTACCATTCAGTATTGCCAAATATATTTACATTTCTGTTTTTATATTTTGTACTTTTAAGCTTTCTTGCCAAGCGCGTTGTTGTTTATATCAACTCTCCATTAGACATTAGAAACCACTTTTGATGTCACCAAGTGTCCTTAACTAAATTCAATTCACCATCAGTTAGAAGTACAGTACTTGTTAAATAATTTTAGAAAAAAATTTTCAGAATCCATACAAAGGAATAACGAAAGAGATAATTCGACCTACATTAAAGCAAATTTTCTTTTTCAGCAAGAGCTTGGTGAGTTTAAAGCGTTTGTCGCTGATGATTTTGTGCTCTATCACAATACAATTTAATCATATATTGCTTGATTCTCCCTCCTCCCAGTCAATTCCTTGGCGGATTTGGTCCTTGGAATATTTCATCCAACTGTACTTGCCACAAGATAATTGTCTTTTCCTTACGTTATAACAGTGGCTACACTTCAACAAGTACTTCATTGGCTGTAAAGTGATTTGGGATGTCTTGTGGTCACGAAAGGTGCTATATAAATGCAAGTCCTTTCCTTTCCGTTCCTATCCAGATAAATTTTCAGTCTCCAACCATACGCCAGTGAAACCACAGAGGCTAAAAGCTGATTCTACAAAAGAACATTAGAAAGTGTAGATCAAAAAACAGATAACTTGACCGATCAAACCATTCCTTCCATCACACTGGGCTGGATTCTCCTCCACGATCATCCCTGAAATGGGGTGGGATAACGACAGAGAATAAGGTGAAATCCCTGAGTACCCCAGTTACAGCCGCTTCCCGGAACCACTGTGTGGAAGGTGGGGGTATGCCTCGGAAAATGGAGGTAATGGCTCTGAGGTCCCCTAACAGAAGAAGGATTAGTAGTGGCTCTTCTCCCTCTGATTTGACACCCACTTACCTTCCAATGTAGGCCTTGGTCCCTACATTCTGGGATGCTGATTTTCTGATCTTTCGGTTCCTCGTCCCATTTAAATGCCCCACAGCCTCTTTCCCTCCAGCACTGCTGGGGTTTGTCAGCTGGTGAGATCCCTCTTGGCGGCGGAGTATTGAGACCAATTATAAAGACCCTCCGACTGACCCAGTTGAGCTGAGCTCACTCAGCACAGACCGAGGATCG
The DNA here is from genome assembly GCF_035084215.1 of Heptranchias perlo. Lineage (NCBI taxonomy): Eukaryota > Metazoa > Chordata > Chondrichthyes > Hexanchiformes > Hexanchidae > Heptranchias > Heptranchias perlo. The sequence goes on along the minus strand of NC_090357.1, from coordinate 22,611,774 downwards.
AATCTGTGGGCCAATTTTCTACCAAAGTTATGCCAGCAAATTGGTGCCACCTGGACGAGTGGAAGAAGGAAATTTAGTGGGGCAGCATTCCACTGAAACTGTTGTTGGGCATGTAATATATCCGCCCAAATATGACCTCATGTATTATAATAAGATGTAAATGATGTTATATATTTGCACTTTAGCAAACAATGGCTTGTTCCTTGGGTTCAGCAGATTGACCAAGAAAATTAAAGCTTAACATTTTTTTTATTTTTGAATTTTCAGCTGGTACCCTGGGCCACATTACATTGTGGCAAAATATGTGGCAAATTCCCTTCCCCCACCGGAGGTGCGCCCTGCAGGCAGCAATATAAATGGCCCCCACACCTGCTCTACATATGTAAACATACCTGACTCTGGACAATGGACCAAAGGCAGGCATGGGGCAAGAGGAATTTCCACTTCACCCCCCACCCCCCACCTCACGCAGCTTACAGGAAAATCGCCTCCGCCTGACCTTTGTAGCTTCATTCTAAATCAGGTGGAGCCATCACCAACTAGAACAACGTGGCCACCTAGTAGGACAAGGGCAGCAAGTGCATGGGAACACCATCACCCCCAAGTTCCCCTCCAAGTCGCACACCATCCTCACTTGGAGATACAAGTATACGAAATTGACGGGCAGGAAAAGACCATCAAGCCTGCCCCATACCATGACGGCTGGTGCATCATGACTAAACACTTCCTCCCTCCCTCCCCCCCCCCCCACCCCTGCTGACATATATTGCCATTCCTTCATCGTCGCTGGGTCAAAATCCTGGAACTCCCTACCTAAAAGTATCGTGGGAGTACCTTCGCCACACGGATTGCAGGTTCAAGAAGGCTTGCCATCACCTTCTCAAGGGCAACTGGGGATGGGTAATAAATACTGGCCTTGCTAGCGACGCCCATATCCCAAGAATGAATTAAAAAAATACAATGGGGAAGTTGAGGTTTATTATGCTCTGTTTCCCTCCTCATTGGTAACTGTCCATCGACCCCCAACATGATAGAACATGTCACTCAAAGTCGATTGCTTTTCTCTCCGCTCAGCAACTATAGCCTGATGGAACAATCTCAGTAACTCTGAGAATGCTTTATTATCATCCGCTTGCTGTTGCTAAGCAACAACCCAAGAATCTGTGGCAGTATTTGCAAGGAATCATCATCAACACCTGCTAAAACAAAAAAATGGTAACTGTGTGGCACGTTTGAGTGTCGTTCTCTGATGCCTGTCCTAACTCAACACAATCAAATTATAAACGTATAACTGTGTGCCAAGAAATGCTGTACTTGGTTCCGGATGTCGATGGGCTGCAAATTAAAACATTATCAATTTATTATATTTGAATGTCAACCCACTTAATCATTCATGTAATAATAGATTAGGCATTTTATTGTAAAAAAAACCTTTACAAAATATTATACAAAAGAACATGTAGGTGACAGGCTCTCAATATTCTACATGCCGAGTAAAGAAAAAAATTAGGGAACACTTTGTTAGATCAAGATTTTTGTACAATGGGAACACACTAGGGATAGCTTACAAAGAATTACATAGAATGTACAGCACAGGAACAGACTATTCAGTCCAAATAGTCCATGCCAGTGTTTATGCACCACACGAGCCTCCTCCCACCCCTTCATCCAACCCCATCATATCCTTCTATTCCTTTCTCCCTCATGTGTTTATCTAGCCTCCCCTTAAATGCATCTACGCCTTCCGCCTCAATTATACCTTGTGGTAATGAGTTCCACCTTCTAACCACTTTCTGGGTAAAGAAGCGTCTCCTGAATTCCCTATTGGATTTATTAATGACTATCTTATATTTATGGCCCTTGGTTTTGGTCTCCACTATAAGTGGAAACATCTTCTCTATGCCTTGGTCAAAATGCCCACACAATGCAAGTCCTATTAGAGATATCACACCAAGGTGGAGGAGGGGCAGTAGATTGGGGAGGGGGGGTCAAGACTGTTGTCTGTTTCTCGCATAAATCAGACTTTTCAACATCACCATTATTATCTTAGAGAGTCAGCTCATTTCCGTTAAATAGTTCAATCTAGCTGCATAATGACTAAAACAATACCAGTCAAGTTACAAAACTCTTATCATGTAATGTTACATTGCATGTATGATATTGGATCATTTTGTCCTGTTCTCTTGCAACTACAGCTGGATACTCCCAAGAGTAACCCTCTCTCCGGACTGACCCTGGTTCTGGATTAGCAGTGCTTAGCAAAAATACAGATGTGATAGGCTGATGACCACACATGCTCCTATAGCTGGCCAAGGAGTCCAGTAGGACAGGCCCACTTGAGGCTAGAATTTACTGAAACAGTCATTGGTTTGTTATTCCCTCTCATTTTATAGGCTATTTTTTTTCCTCTACAACTTCTCTCTTCCTAAATGGCCTTCTATTCCAGGTCCAAGAGTGTGATTAGGTAAGTTGTTCACAAGTATCTGATGAGTCAGCTGCAAAGAGTTACCCGAGAATGGTACCAGACTCAGCACCACTTCAAGGCTGTCAGGCTGAGATTGGGAACTCACTGTAGAGGTCAATTTGGCCTGGAATTTCCTGCGAATTTGCACCCAGAGACACACACAATTGGAACGCAAAGCAAAGCCTAAAAGATTGTGGAATTTTGGGCGTAAGTGAGTTACGCGCATAAGTACAATACTCCTGAATCTCCTCGATCTTTTAATGATCTCGATTAATCACTCTGCCCGAATGCATCGCACGTTATAATAATGGCCCAGCCCCCAAGCTACAGAGTCTCGCACGCGAGTTCCCTACAATTTTGCTTGCTCGGAGGCTCTCTTCAAACTACAACCAGATTTTCAGGTGTAGCAGAACAAAGTCATTTCTCTGGCGTTTTCTTGAAATTTTTTCAGCGGTTTAAAAAAATTTATCTTCACTGATTCCTGTACTGTACGTTCTGTTTCTTTGAATGCATTTTTGGCATCAGCATAAGTTTCATTAATAATTGAAAAGCTGCCCCGATTACATGTCCTTCACAGTGCTGTGCCTGATGTGCATAGATGATGGTTAAATGAGTTGAAACTTTCATTTTCATACTTAAAAGAAGGTTCAAGAAGGCGGCTCACCACCACCTTCTCAAGGGCAGTTAGGGATGGGCAATAAATGCTGGCCTTGCCAGCGACGCCCACATCCCATGAACGAATAAAAAAAATATATGGTGCAAGTTCAGTCCTTTCCTTGGCCCCCGATTGTTTACGCTGATTTATGCCAATTTTTACCTTCTGGCGTATTCTGATGAGAAAGGCAGGAAATTTGAGCGTAACTTGACATCGACAGAACGTGCGTGGGAATGGGCACATTTTTGAGTCTAACCTCTGGGTTGCACCCACAGTGGAAATTCCAGGCCTTTGTGTCTTATATTTCCAAGATACATGGAAAAGTGCATATCACAGCCCAAGTGAGCCCCTGTGTAGGTGCTTTAAAAATATATTTTAAAAATTCTCCCCACCCGGTCTTTGGGGGTCCAAGTCCAGGTCTGGTTTCGGCGAGGTATATCTGGTGACTGTTTGTACCTGATTCGATGCTACACCAGATCCCGACTGAAGAGTGGGAACTCCTGACCTAGGGAGCCCCCCCTTACGTCAATGGCATTTTAAGGACTTAGCCTCCGTCCATCGCTACATCCCGGAAACTGCGGCCTAATGCTGAGCCCTGGCTTCCCTGCTTCCCGACCGGGTTTGATGGTGTTCCATTGGACTTCTGCCAAACTTACAGAGGGCATCTGCTAGAATGGCTGCTTATCTTCTGGGCCACCATGTTTTTGTACTAAAATGCTGTGCCTGTAAGATTTCCTTTTGTGTCAGGTGACTACAGTGCAGAGAACATGGTGTTAAGGTTCTGGAGATTGGAATTTTATTTCTATCGAAAGGAAAGGATTTTTTTCTCTTTCCAATTCTCTGCCTTCTTCTTCTGATGACACTGACTCGTGCTAGTTTACAGTTCCTTGGGGGCCAGGTGCCCATTCTCACACGAATGCCTAAACGACGCACATTGCCAGGCTGTTGGTATCGTGGCTGAGCCTGATCCTGTCCCCCATGATGTCCGCAAATGCACTTTCCAGCAGGATTCACTGGGTGGCTAACAGGATCAATTTACTAGTGATAAAGAATTGAGTAAATACCATGGGACATGTGCGCTACAATTGGGTGGCTAAGCCAGTGCTCCAGTTGAAGGAATATTTAAATTCATAGTTGTCCCATCGCCAGACAAGCCCTGTATCTTCATATTACCATTATCCTCTAACACACTGCTGTCACACTCAGGCAAGCGATATCTTTGTAGAGGTGAATGGAAGAAGAATTCAGCTTGAATTCAAGCCTCAGTTAAATATTCCCCAAATTAGGAGTCTTGGATTAACATTGGTGTGAAAGAGACCGACCACAGGGGCAGGGTTGGCATCACACAGTTGGTGCCTATGAACTGGCACCAGGGCTCAATGAGCTTGATCTCTGAGCGATCCTCCTACTCGTCTCACTGCTTCCTTCTAATTGTTAGTTACCGGTCCTTTGCCGTACCATGCCGCTCCTTGTCACAAACTGACCACCAATTCCCTCGCACAACTCGTTGATGGAAAAAATTTAAAGGAAGAAATTCTGTTCACGTTTGTGTTAAATACGCCTGCATAATGAACACGCACATGCCATTTTTTCTTTTTCTTTTTACGCATATATTTAGTGGAGACACACACCAGTATAAACAAGGCATGGCTACTAAGTAGGCCTGTAGGGATTTGAAGGCTGATCCTGATTTACAGCACTGAGGCTCAGCACATATGAGACTAAGGCACCATCTTAACTTGTCAATTATTTAGCATTTGCTTTGCTGAGGGTCTGATTTCCAGGTTATTCATGTGCTTTTTTTTAAAACACCTAAAGCCCAATTCTAACCTCGCCCGTCCAGCATGAGTAAGGCAAGAGGGTGGTTAAAATGGCGGTCGGGGGATTTGTGCCTCGTTCCCGATACGTTTGTGCCCGCTGCCATTTTAACTGGCGGTGTGGATGCCGCCTGCCTGCTGCTTGCCTAATTAAAATGTGAAAATCATGGCACCGCGACACGATTTTAACTTCAAATCGCGGGAAGCCCGCACGGTGCCAAAGCTACCAGTAGAACCTGGCGTGAGGCAGCAGCGTGGCCAGAAGAGGCCAAGGGGAAATTAAATATTTTAATTTTGGGAAGAATTCCTTGGGGGACAGGAGATACAGGATTGCCGCTTCGGATGTTGCAAAGGATTCTCGGGCTTCCACTGCCGCCATCTTGCCTCTCCCTCCCCCAACCTGCATCGCCCCTGAAACACCGCCCCCCCCCACTCACCCCTCAGCACTTACTTTATGCTGGGAACGGTTCCCTTGGGTTTCCGGCAGCATCCGATTCCCGCCCAGTTCCCGCTCCTGCCCATCAGACTTCATGTCATTCCTGCCGGCTTCGGGCGGGAGACAAATCTCAAATATTAGAATGAGGCCTGGGAGTTAAAATGGCCCAGGCTTCACGCTGCTGAGCCCATGGGGTACCCACTCCACCGCGCCCCACACCCCCGCCTTCAGTGAACCCACCCCAGGTTAAAATCGGAGCTAAAATATATCGGGGAGCATTTTGAGCTAGCGCACTATTTTCAGTATCATTGCAATATGGTTGAAGTTATGAAATGTTGAAAATGAGTGCAATATGGTGATCTATTTTACTGGAAGTGTTGAAAGTGGGCTTATCAGGCAGCTGTGCAAAGTCCATCCGAAACAAAATACCTCATAAATGTACATAGTAAGAGTACTTTGTCAACTTCACACTTTTGGGTCAGAATCTGAATGAAAACATGTCTGCATTGTCAGAGATTTGAAATAGAAGTACAGAAATTATCCAAGACTTTGCTCTCCGTTGTCTTTGTCTTGTAAATATGGATTTTTTTTAATAAACTACATTCAGCGTGCAATGAATAGCACCCTCTCCTTCACAATGAACGATGTAGCACCAAACATCTCACCCTAACTATACCTTTAAAGTGTTACTGGTCTTTCAGAATGATAATCTGTGTTTCTTCACCTCACTAATTTAGAATGGACAGAACGTAACAGCTGAGCAATGAAAAATCTGTCGAGAGGGAAGGTGTTTTTGAAAAAGAAAATGTAATTACCATCTTCTATTGTGGTATCTTTGAATTATGCAAAAATACTTTGGACGTGTAAAAACTAAATTTGTCTTCTTGAGTTTACAGTGAATAGACTGTCAGGTCTGAAACTGTTTGGTGATCACGTGCGGTGTTACTGAGGAAGCACTAACTGTTTCTGGATTCTGTTCACGCACTCTAATATAACTCCTGATCGCATCAGCAAGCTAACACAGAAATAAATTGAAAACAAAGCCCAAAACATGACAATTTTTTGAGGACTGATGGTCTATTAATATAGAGAGATAGAGACAGATATCAGGCAAGATTACTTTTGTACACGACGGAGTAAATTTTGCAAGGGAGTCCTGTTTTTGGCGCTTCGGTTGACTGAATGGGTTTGTGGGTTACGTCTAGGGTTGGGAACCCTGACCAACTTCTCCGTCCCCCAACCCAAGACATGTGAGGTAAATCATAGCCCTTCCACCACTACCCTAGCTGAGATTAGCTAACCAGGGACCAGACCTGGGATCTTTCTGGTCTTCGTGGCTCAGCTGCTCGTTGCGTCATTGCCCAGCAGAACCTTCGAGAAGCACAACCGCGCATCTCCATTAGAAGTCCGCATGTTGGCATGTCAGAGCGTGCAGATTAGCTTTCTGTCGTTGTTTACCAACTGCATGAGACGGCCAGTGTGTTGTTGTGCCTGTGACATCGCACAGCCATTGCTCATCATGACCGAGAGCATCCACACCCTCATAGGTACCTCACTGTGACACACCAGTGTGTATTTTTTGTGGTTCAAAATGATAAAGAGAAAAGCACTTTATGAATAAATAACGGCAGGTCACAGGGATGAAGAGTAATTCTTTCAAAATTTTATGAAACAGAATAAGGAATAAAGAGACTTTATGAGATCAAGGCAAGAATTCCATCCTATGCCATTACTTTCTAAAAAAAAAATCAAAGCCAGTGAAATGGCAAGTCGGTGCTTTGCTGGAATCATTTCAGGTTTACTCTGACCTTCAGATGTTTGTGAGTGACCTTGTCATTTGCATGTATACAAGTAAAGGCTACTCTACCGATAGGCTCCAATGGGGAGTAAAGTATGTGAGGTTTCTCTCTGTATTTCTGTAGTCCTGGTTAGATTGGTGCCAGCAGCTGCTCCAGTGTTAATTACTCCAGGTAGCAGCTGAATAACTTTAAGCAAGTCCATTTATGCTGCATCACATACTGGGGCAGCAGTGCAGTAAACCTCAGTGATAGCAGATGCACAGTAACGGAGTGGAATGCCCCAGGGCTGGTTGTTGGGACCACTATTACTGACATAAGTGATCTAGACTCAGAAGAGGTGAAATTGGCAAAAACGTGAAATGGGCAACAGCGAATCAGCAGCCCATTTCACACCGTCCCTGATTTTCATTTCCATTGAAGTCAACGGGAAGGAAAATCGTCTCTGACGTAAAACGGGCTGCCGATTCGCTATTGGCTGTTTCACACTTTCGTCCAAGACCAATTTAACCCCCAGAAAGTCAACGCAAAGTAGTCGAATTTGCAGATGATTCCAAACTGGGAGGGGCAGTGGATTCAGAGAAAGCAGCTCAGAAATTATGGAATGAGGAGGACAAAATGAGTATGTGGGCAGATCGCTAGCAGATGAAATTTAATACCAACTAGTGCTGCGCATAGGACGGGAAAATAAGCAACACACATACTCCATGAGTGGTGTTGAAACAGCTAAGGGTGAAGTTGAAAGAGACCTTGGAGTCTCACTGATACAGAGAAGCAATCAATAAAGATAATTGAATGATGAACTGATAGACAAAACAATTGAATGTAAGTCAAAGGAGGTCATCAAACTCTATAATGCACTGGTCAGACCACATCTAGAGTACTGCGCCCAGTTCTGGTCACAGGGATACAAGAGAGACATTCAAGCACTGGAAGCAGTGCAGAAAAGAGCCACAAGGAACATCTCTAGTGTTAGGGGTCTGATCCATGAAGAAAGGCCGGAGAGACTTGGGGGCTTTTCAACTTGGAAAGGAGGCGCCTGAGAGGTGATATTATAGAGTAATATAACACAGTAAATGGCAAGGAAAAAGTAAATCCAGAATATTACTTTAAATTAAACAATGAGAGTAAGGCAAGGGGACACAGGTTTAAACTATAAAAGGTAATTCTAGCACTGATAGCAGGAAATTCTTCTTCATGCAGAGAGTGATCACACTTGGAATGGAATTCCTGACAGAGTAGTGGAGGCAAAAACCTTGAATGCATTTAAGGAACAATTAGATTCTGCAATGGGAGGAACTGCAGGATGTTCCTCAATGAATGAAATAACGGCCTTCCTCACCCGTAATTATGTGTGACTCGATACCTGGTGTGACTCAGTACCTGGTGTGACTCAGTACCTGGTGTGATTTGATACCTGGTGTGATTTGATACCTGGTGTGATTTGATACCTGGTGTGATTTGATACCTGGTGTGATTTGATACCTGGTGTGATTTGATACCTGGTGTGACTCAGTACCTGGTGTGATTTGATACCTGGTGTGACTCAGTACCTGGTGTGACTCAGTACCTGGTGTGACTCAGTACCTGGTGTGATTTGATACCTGGTGTGATTTGATACCTAGTGTGACTCAGTACCTGGTGTGATTTGATACCTGGTGTGACTCAGTACCTGGTGTGACTCAGTACCTGGTGTGATTTGATACCTGGTGTGACTCAGTACCTGGTGTGACTCAGTACCTGGTGTGATTTGATACCTGGTGTGACTCAGTACCTGGTGTGACTCAGTACCTGGTGTGACTCGGTACCTGGTGTGACTTAGTACCTGGTGTGTGTGTATAACATAGGGACGATTGCAGGCTATGTGCATGCAGGTCTTTTATACCAGTACAGGTCCATTTGCTGGTTTACACTAGGCTACGCTCAGTAAAGAGCTCATTATGCAATACTATTTAATCCTGAAGATTTATGTCAAAACATAGGAAACATATAAGAAGGAAAACAGGAGCAGACCAATTGATCCATCAAGCGTGACCCACCCAGAGGGAGTGAAGTCTACCTGCAATGTCAACCTACGTCCTCAATCACGCAATCCCCTGGAAGAGGAAAAAGTTAGAAAAAACCTTCAGCTGATTTAGGAAACATTTCTGGGAAATTTCCTTTTTGGAGGATTTACATAGAATTACATAGATTATGTAGAATGTACAGCAGAGAAGCAGGCCATTCGGCCCAACAGGTCTATGCCGGTGTTTATGCTTCACATGAACCTCCTCCCTCCCTACTTCATCTAACCCTCATGGGACCTGCACCTGTGTTTTACGTGTGCGATGTCTGATCTCCATTCGGACTCCGTGCAGTCAGCAGACTGTTATTTTTTAGCAAATAACAGGTAACGGCTACCTTAAAGAGGTTTTAAGAGACATCCTCCCTTTAAGAGATTGGGGCTCTCCTGCTGGTAGAAAGTGCACATTTACTTCAATCATCGTGGAAGGCCAAGATTTCAACGCTGCTTGACATGAGTACGGAGGCCGGATGAAGTTCTTGTCTTGCCTGCGCAGAGGCCATTGGCCGCGAGTTACTAGCAGATCACGCTACCCGTGCCCAATAATAGGACTTATCGAATTTTTTTTTTCCCCACCTTCTCCACGTTTACCCTATCAGACACTTTCATAATCTTAAAGATCTCTATTAGGTTATCCCTCAGCATTCTCTTTTCTACAGAAAAGAGCCCCAGCCTGTTCAATCTTTCCTGATAGATATAACCTAGGTATAGGGATTTAATTTCCTCTGGGAATGCTCTGCATAACTCCTTCATGTAAAATTCTTTTGAGTTCTGTTTTAATGCAACCATTAACCCATTTATTTAAGTTGAGCTAACTGCAGCATTAAAGTAGTGAGCAAAATAATTTTAGATAAACACGCTAAACTTTCACATCCGGTGGAAGGAAATCCCATGCTGTTTTCAAACACTGTCCAAGGTTGATATGGAACGTGGTACGCACATGGTACTTGGCTGAAGCTTCTAACCTCCTGTATTTGTAGATATGATGAATCCCAAGTGATCTAAGGGTACATCTCACCATCTCGTAATGAGGCATTAGTGAGCTGTTGTTCTAAGCAAAAGCCTCAGCAATATGCAAATTTTTTATGTATAGGAGACAAGCAGAGAGAGGGTGATAGATCTTTACATCAATGGCATGAATGGTGCCAGGAATTTGTAAACAAATGTATGCCAGCTGCCTAATGAATTGTCTTCTGTTTTGTTAAATGGGCCATGTCGCACGTTAGTTTAAAATATATGGCCAACCAACAATGTATCTTTGTGTGTTATCAGTTAATGATGCTGAAAAATTGAATTCCTAATTAGAATATCTCAGTCTTAAGATGTATTTTTTGTTTTTCGTTTACTGCCCATCGTCAACCTATAAACTTGTGGACAGGCAGACTGGATGACTTGTTTTTATGTACAAAATGGCTGCCACATTTGCCGACATAACATCAGTGATTGCACTCCAAAAGTAATTAATTGGTTGTGAAGTGATTCGGGATGTCCTGAGGATGTGAAAGCTGCTGTATAAAGGCAAGTAGTAAACAATGTGGAGGTTAGTAACAGATTTCAGGAGGACATAGACAGACAGGTGAAATGGGCAAACACATGGCAGATGAAATTTAACACACAGAAGAGTGAAGTGATACATTTTCATAGGAAGAATGAGGAGGGCAATATAAACTAAATGATACAATTTTAAAGGAAGTTCATGAACAGAGAGACCCGGGGGTGTATGTACACAAATCCTTGAAGGTGGCAGGAGAAGTTGGGAAGGCTGTTAAAAAAGAATATAGGATCCTTGGCTTTATTAATAGAGACAAAAGCAAGGAAGGTATGTCAAACTTTCATAAAACACTGGTTAGGCCTCAGGTGGAGTATTGTGTTCAATTCTGGGCAGCAGACTTTAGGAAGGATGTCAGGGCCTTGGAGAGGGTGCAGAAGAGATTTACTAGAATGGTACCAGGGATGAGGGACTTCAGTTATGTGGGAAGATTGGAGAAGCTGGGGTTGTTCTCCTTGGAGCAGAGAAGGTTACGAGGAGATTTGATAGAGGTGTTCAAAATCATGAACGTTTTTAATAGAGTAAATAAGGAGAAATTGTTTCCAGTGGCAGAAGGATCAGTAACCAGAGGACACAGATTTAAGGTGATTGGCAAAAGAACCAGAGGTGACATGAGGAAACCTTTTCTTTATGCAGTGAGTGGTAATGATCTGAAATGCACTGCCTGAAAGGGTGGTGGAAGCAGATTCAATAGTAACTTTCAAAAGGGTAGTGGATAAATACTTGAAGGGAAAAAAATTGCAGGGCTATGGGGAAAGAGCAGGGGAATGGGACTAATTGGATAGCTCTTTCAAAGAGCTGGCATGGGCATGATGGGCTGATTGGCCTCCTCCTGTGTTGTACCTACTATAACTATGATACTATGATGTAACTGAAGGGAAAAAAATACAGGGCTATGGGGAAAGAGCAGGGGAGTGGGACTAATTGGATAGCTCTTTCAAAGATGGGCCAAATGGCCGCCTTCTGCGCTGTACCATACTATACTATGAGTTGTCTTTTTTTAAGTCACTGTTGTTGCTACTTTTGAAAAGGCTACTAAAAAGAAAGCAATGCTGCTTGACTTGGGGACTGTAATAACGTTCCTTGTTTCTGTTGTGTTTACATGTGACCATTGAGTTTGTTATCCATATCGTTCCCGTCGATGTATCAGCCAATTTTCTTCCTCCTCATTGGTTAAATGTTTAAGCCTGCTGGGCTGAAGCTCCGATTGGCCTACCCTACCAATGGAAGTGCAGTGAAGCAGGTTGTAATTGCCCCATTAGTGAGAAGGCCCAGGCTCTGTCCCAGATTACAGGGACATGGTTAGTTGCATACTTGGAGTGAACAAATTGCACCAGCAAGGGCACTTCAGCAGTTCCTGCCCCAATCTGTCAGTAGCAAAGTCAGAAAGGATCCATGCTGTTCCAGGAGGACAGGAGGCCTGGAAGATTAACCTGCTGAAGTCTTCAGCTCCTCAGGGAGACATGGCAGCATTTTCTAAAGACAATCAATCCCCTCTGGGTTTGGCTGGAAGGATTTTGAGGTCTCATCAGAACTCACATCAGTCCTCAGCTGGTGTGAGTTCGACTGAGGCCTGCTGGGGCTGTACTGGGCAGAATTCCTATGGTAGCCCAGGAGCTTCCCCCAGACAGACCTCCTTAATGTGGGGGAGGTTTGGACCCCCACCAATCGAGTTTCTTGTGAGGGCATAAGCAGGGTGGAATCACAGCAGAACTGGTTTCTATCTCACTTTCCAGTCCACTGACCAGAGTTTCGACCCATTTACACCTGGGACCCGATCAGAATTTTGGGGCCAAATCTGTCTTTCTCTTAAATCTAATCGGATATTTTGTACTTATGTTACATCGAGTTACATCGAGTCTACAGCACAGAAACAGACCATTTGGCCCAACTGGTCTATGCCGGCGTTTATGTTCCACACGAGCATCGTTCTTCACTACTTTATCTAACCCTATCAACATATCCTTCTATTCCTTTCTCCCTTGTGTGCTTATCTAGCTTCCTTTAAAATGCATCTATGTATTTGCCTCAACCACACTTTGCAGTAACGTGTTCCACATTCTTACCACTGTTTGGATAAAGAAGTTTCTCCTGAATTTCCTATTGGATTTATTAGTGACTATCTTATATTTATGACCTCTTGTTTTGGACACCTCCACAAGTGGAAACATTTTCTTTATGTCTACCCTATAAAACCCTTTCATTATCTTAAAGACCTCTATCAGGTCACCCCTTAGCCTTCTCTTTTCTAGATCACCAATCATATACAATTTCAGTTATCACATTCCACCCCTAAAAATAAATCTACATTATCAAAATGCATGCAAAAACAAATCTGTGAGGGTAAGACTTCCATAACAGTTCCTCATTATAAACCTCTCCCACTGTAAACTTCTAAAGACAACATTTATTGCAATACAAACATATAAACAAATCACAAAAACTCTGGGTAAACTCTTGCTCTTGCAATCAACAGTTTGTATTAAATGTGTCAGTTGGTGTCCCCAGGTCAATAATTCCCAAAAGTCACCATGGCTTTTTTTTACAACCATGTCCTAATCCCACTCCCCATCTTAAGCATTCACACAAGTCCATCTGCTGGTGTTTGTCTGCCTCTCTAGCAGAGGACCTCTCAGGCCCCACAGTGTAGCCACTCCTCGATCCATCCAGGGATCCATCTGTTGCCGTTTGTTCGTCTGACTTACGATGCTGATGTCCAGGACCTCTATTCCCAGGACCATCCCCCATTGAGTCTACTCCCTCTTAAAGCCGCCATGATTTTGCTGTGATCCGCACTGCCCCCAACAGTCTCCCCATGTGGGGTGAACGCTGCAGAAAATGGGGAGGGGGGGGGAAGAGAAAGTGATATAAACAGAATAAAAGGGTAAGAAAGCAGGGAAAGGGGGAAGTCAAAAAGAAATATCATGGAGAATGATTAGGGGAGCAGAGAGAGTAAAAGAGAAGTAAGGGAAGAGAGGGAGGGAGAAGTGATTTCTGCATGTGCAGCAGTCCAACACTGATGAAGAAGCTCCTAATTTTATTTATTTATGCCATGCTGTGGCTGGGGAACTGGGAGAGAAGAGAAAGAGACAAGAAGACAGGTTTTACAGGAGAAGGGTGAGGGAGAGGGAGACAGTGTCTGTTGAGGACCCTGTGAAGGGGGAGGGGGGCAGAGAGAGAGGGAGATTGGGAGACAGATAGACCAGTTGGAAGGAGGAAAGGGAGTGAGCAATACCTTTCTGAGCAGAGGTAAGAAGAGGGAGTGTTTACAGGATGGATGGTGGAGGGGGATCAGCCAAGGCTGCTGCTTCCGATCATGATGTAGTGATTTCAGTTGTGTGTCTGTGATTTTCAAATGACAAGATTGGACTTGTCTGTGATGCCCCCATGGTGAGATAGCCTGCTGACACTCACTATCTAAGCTCATTCCTGAATAAATTATTAGTTATGTGAAGTACTGGAGTGCTGCAGACAGCTGTGGGACAGGGCAAGGCAATATACTCAGGCAGGAAGAGAAGAAAATTGGGATTAAAAAAGTTTGAGAATTGCTCTCATGAGTTCTGTCAGCATTTGAGTCCTTTAAAGAGATTAATGCAATGGAGCCACCCCCTTAATATCTGTTATTGATTATATGAACCATTTAAGTCAAAAATGAGATTATTGGAATGCAATCAGTATGTTGTATCTACTTTCTATATTTAGGGACATAGGAAGATAGGAACAGGAGTGGGCCATTTAGCCCCTCAAGTCTGTTCTGCCATTCAATGAGATCATGGCTGATCTGTGACCTAACTCCATATACCTGCCTTAACCAAAGTTATTAAAGGATATGGGGCTACCAAAAATCTATCAATCTCAGATTTAAAATTAACAGTTGAGCTAGTGTCAACTGCCATTTGCAGAAGAATATTCCAAACTTCTACCACCTTTTGCATGTAGAAGTGTTTCCGAACTTCATTCCTGAATGTCCTGGCTCTAATTTTTAGGCTATGTCTCTTAGTCCAGCAGAAATAGTTTCTCCCAATCTACCCTATCAGTTCCCCTTAATATCTTGAAAGCTTCAATCAAATCTCCCCTTAATCTTCTAAATTCTAGGGACTACAACCCTTGTTTGTGTAGTCGCTCCTCATAATTTAACCCTTGGAGTCCCGGTATCATTCTAGTAAATCTATACTGCACTCCCTGTGAGGCCAATATATCCTTCCTAAGGTACGGTGCCCAGAACTGAACACAGTGCTCCAGATGTGGTCTAACCGGGGCTTTGTATAGCTGTAGCATAACTTCTACCCTCTTGTATTCTAGCCCTTTAGATATAAAGGCCAGCATTCCATTTGCCTTTTTGATTATTTTCAGTACCTGTCCATGACATTTTAATGATCTATGTACATGGACCCCTAAGTCTCTTTGGATCTCCACTGTTTCGAGCTTTTCACCATTTAGAAAGTACTCTGATCTATCCTTTTTAGGTCCAAAGTGGATGACCTCACATTTGCTTACACTGAAATCCATTTGCCACAGTTTTGCCCATTCACTTAATCTATTAATATCTCTCTGTAATTTTATGCTTCCATCTAAACTGCTTACAATGCTGCCTATCTTTGTATCATTGGTAGACTTGGATATGTGGCTCTCTATCCTGTCATCTAAGTGGTTAATCAATACAGTGAATAGTTGAGGCCCCAACACAAAATGCGAGGTAACAGAGACTGATTTCATGGGGGAAGACTTCCTCTGGTTGCTTTGTGTTGGTGACATTGTGAACATAGTGGGAAGATTTCCTAGAATCATAGAATTTTACAGCACAATAGGGGGCCATTCGGTCCATCACACCTGTGCCATTTTCCTATGTTCATTATTTCTGGCAAAATCACAAAAGCTTCCAAAAGAACGGCCTTATTATTTCTGGAAATGAAGATCTCAGAAAAATCTCTCCCCCTGCCCCACCTCCATAGAGGTTATATTTTTCATTGGTAGAATCTGTATTTAACCTGTTGTGGAGGGTTGGATTTGACAAATCAGAGGTACTGCTAATGGACGGAAAATTGTACGGGGCATGCTGACCTCCGAACCCACGTTCCTGATGTGTTTTCCTGTTGTGTGAGGCATTGCAACTGGAGCACTAGCTCGAAACCCTAACCCTAAGCCCAACCCTAGATTTTCTTCTCATAAATCAAGAGGACATCAGGGTTTTGTTTTTGATTTAAAAGAATTGGCCTGGGTGGGGGGGGGCGAGTTGTTACGATCTGGAATGCACTGCCCGAAAGGGTGGTGGAAGCAGTTTCAATAGTAACTTTCAAACGAGAATTAGATCTCCACTTAAAAAGGAAAACATTTGCACGGCTATGGGGAAAAAACAGGAGAGTGGGACTAATTGGTAGCTCTTTCAAAGAGCCGGCACAGACACGATGGGTCGAATGGCCTCCTGTGCTGTATAATTTTATGATTCTACGATTCACCAAAGTTGTATCTGCTTTGGGCTTTTTCCTGAGCTTCATTTTCTTCTATTTCTAGGTGGATCTTCGTTCTACTATCAGCTCTGTTTGCTTCCCTCTACAGTAAGCACCAGCTTGTGTGTGAACTTAATGAAATGCTGATTTAAATCACAGTGCCCACTAATCAAGCTCCCAATTTCCTCTCGCTTTGAGTTGCACCTGATAGTGCAGCAGATGCTTCAAAGAATCACTTATTAACATTACTACTTGTGAGAATCTTGGTTGAATCATTATTATTAAATAAAAAATATTACAGCTGCTTTCCTTTCCTTCGCAGAGCTTTAGGGGAGGATGTGTGTAGTTGCCCTACATACTGCCTGTGTGTATGTGTGCGTGGGGGGTCGGAGAGGGACTGCAGCTCTGTGCTTTCTCAATCTCTCCCTCATCACCGCTCATACATTCCGCTCGCCTGACACTTTACTTCCACTGCTCTGACAGGTGGTGCAATAACACGCCAAATTGACTCGAGACTCAGGTAGATTTTATCTGAGAACACATTTCAAGCAGAACAGAAGTTGCGTTGTTAATTTGGGGAGGGTACTGCATATCGCCAGCGTGCAGACTCCTTGCCTCGCCCTGTTCGCAAGTCCTGTTTGCACGGGATTGGGGGAGCAAAGGTTTTCACATCTCCTGAAAGTGCCTTTTTTATCATTTAAATACCTTTGGCACGCTCCCTGAAGAGGGAGAAATGATTTGGTTGTGTCCAGTAGTGCTATGAATCAAATGTCAGAAGATACATTGGGTGACATGTTTCCATCGTATGAATATAATTACAGTACATCTGCCCATATATAGTGGACATCACGTCATCCACCACTTCCGATGGAAAATCCGTTGGGCCCAAAATGACATAGCGAAGAGCTTCTGTCCATTTTCCTGCCACCCAAAAATCTCAGAGGGAGAGCAGGACATCACAGCCATTAACTTTTTGGAATCAAGTGATAGCTTGTTATTTAGTAACTCAATTGATTTGCTTAAAAGAAATTGGGCAGTTGCCTGGCCCAGTAAGCAGTAGTGGGGTATGGGCGTAATGTAGGAGATAGAACAATGTTCACACCAGGTCCTGAGCTGCGATTTTTGATTCCTACATTCCTACATTCCTGTGTTGAGTTCGTATAAACAGAATATACTATGGTTAGCAATGAGTTATTAGGAACTTCGCTAGTCTTGCTACCAAGTGAAACCCAGTTAACTGGTCACTTCCATTGTGGAGATATTTGCTATATCTCGCTGCTGCCCTGCCCTATCCCAGCAGTATAATTTCTTGTAAAAGTTTTGAGTGACGGATGCAAAGTAATTTGGTCATGAATAAAGATGGAGACTAATTTCAAAGGTATAGTGTTGCCCCTGATCTGGATTCAATCCCCTGATGACTCACTGGGAAGTGCACTACCTAACGTGTAAGTGAGTCAACCAGACATGGAAACTTGCAGACTTGATCCTTGCTTTTTGGTGTGTTGGGTGATCTCATCCAACTTAATAGCAGGGAAGCCTCAGTTGACCTCTGACCTCTGGGTTAGGGAAGGTGAAAAATCAGTCAAGAGCTTCTGCTCCTGATTGCTTTCCAGTGACTACTATTTACAATGGAGGCGGGTTGGCAGCGGGGGGGGGTGAAGGTGCGAGTGGCAAACCCGCATGAACAAAACTTACTGTTTCCGACGCAGTCGCATGTTGATTGATGATAATTAATGTCCTCTCCGGGTTTCGCGCTCGGCTGACGGACTGGCTGCCGTCAGGAGCTGCAACGCGGGGTGGTGGGGGGGAGGCGAGAAAGAGAGAGAGCGAGACGTCATCCGCGCTGGAACGGAAGACCGGGGTGGGGGGGGGAGAGAATGGCAGATCCGGCGCTGGACTGGAAGACTGGGGGAGGGGGTGGGAGAGGGGAAGATCGGGGGGCGGGGGGGAGAGGGGAAGATTGGGGGGGGGGAGAGGGGAAGATCAGGGGGGAGAGGGGAAGATCGGGGGGGAGAGGGTAAGATCGGGGAGTGAAGAGGGGGAGATCGAGGAACATCGGGGGGGGGGTGAAGAGAGGGAGATCGGAGAGGGAGACATCGGACATCGGAGCAGGGTGCAAAGGTAGGTTCATTTTGTGTTTTCACTTCCGTCTACGGTTTTAAATTTAATTTATTTAGTTCTTTGTTCCCTGATTCCCCCTTCACCTGTTTCACCAGGCATGATTCAGAGGCGGTGGGCAAGCCACCCAGGTAAGTTAAAAATCATTCTAATGACTTACTCTGTCACAGGTAAAGTGCCTTAAATACCTCAATGAGGTACACTTGGCTCTTTAACTGTCATCCCGCCGGCTTTAATTGCCGGTAGGACTTCCGTTTTCGGATTGCCCACGTGCACACAGGTGGGTCCCTGGGAAACTCGGAAGTCGGCAGGTTGGAGCCGGCTTCTGGACCCAAACGGGATTTCCGCGATTTTCGGAACTCCCCCGCCCCCAACGCACCCGCAATTGCCTCCTAAAATCACCCCCTAAGTGTGTGTGTGCTTATGTGTGGCAGGATCAATCTCTGCTATGATACAGCCCTGGTCGAATAACTTGTTGATGCTCACTAGATGGGCTCACACATAAGTAATGGCCACTTGTGGGGGGTCATCTGCAGTCATGGGACAGCACGCCAACAAAAATGAGCACCTTCAGGAGAGGAGGGGAACATAATCTGGATTAATTTGAATGGCTTCCCAAGTACTGCTAATCCAGGTGGCTATTGCTGTACTTCAAAAGACATAGAAGCCAAGCGGAATAGAGAACAGGCTGTGTGGAAAGACCAGAACTCATGGATGTTGCTGACATGAGTAAATTAAAATGGGAAAGCAACCAAAACTCACTGTCACTGATGCAGAGCATTCAGCTCCTGGTAGCACCTAAATGCTTCTTTAAAATGGACTGAAAAATGCCTCAAACTCTTGAGCAATGTTATTCTGCCTTGTGTGAATTTCCACACAGCATTCTGTGACCACTGAAATTAGCAATTATTATTATCGAATAATTTTAAAGGAAAATACATTGATTTGAACATGTGAACATGTGCTTCTGACAGCGATTGACACATACAGGGACAAAAAAAATAAATATCCATATAATTAACTCAAAATTGGAATGCCAAGGTTGTAGAATTAATTCCACAGAGGCTTAATGTGCGTGGGAGCTCAAAGAAAGAGAAAGTAAGAGAAAAAGAGAGAGAAAAAATGAGGACAGGCAGAGCTGTAGAATACCAAAGCTTATCTGTAACTGTCTGCTGAAAATAGATAAATGAAAAAAAAACATTCAGTGATGAAAAGCATTGCTGGCAGAGCCAGTTGGAATTGTGCATGGAAAGAGCCCAAGTTTGTGTGTGGGCTGGTGATAGGTCGGTTTGGGCTAACGAAGCAGGTTATGTAATAGGCGATGATCTAGTTTTCACACCTGCAGAAGCTGTTCAGTCCAGAAGTGAGTGAGAGAGAGAGAGAGAGAGAGAGAGAAGGGAGCAAGACTCTAAAGAGTACAGCACTCGCTCTCAAGCCTGTTCTTTACCTGCAGTAACTAAACCCCAGCATCAGATTTCAGCCTTTAATCCCCTCTCGTTTTAGGATGGATTGCTGTACTGTATGTATAATTTCTAGTTCTTTTCTTGCTCATTTGATTGTGATATGCCTGCTTAAACCAAGTCTGGTGTTCATAGAACCCTTACGTTTGATTGTGTACTGACGTGTATCAGTTAGACTGAATGGAGAGGTGATAACTAGTGTTAAAGGTGTAGGGGAGAGTTCTCAATACAAATCGCTTCAATTATCTTGCTCAGTGCATCGGCTGTCTGGAGAATTTTTCCTTTTGTAAAATTAAAATATAACTAAATGTAGCGTTATCTGATATAGAGGAGACTTGAAGATCTCTTGGATACCAGGTTAATATCAGTACTGCTTGTACTGTGGGGTTTGCGTTTGATAAAAATAATCCTAAATGAGAAGTACTTCAGGAATTAAGTTTAACTGGAGAATCAGTGGAATCGGCTTTCTGCATTTTTAACTCTTTGAGCACAGAGTTCTTGCTGCTGTTCTCCAGTGAAGTATATATTTTCTAGAAACATCTAGAGACCAAGACAAATTAATTACCTTTCAGTGTGTAATACCTGATATTAAAATGAGAGAACGGTGCACAGTTATCAAATGCTCTTCACCAAAATTCCTCCCAGAAAGATATATTGGCTTCGATACATTGAAATTGACAATAAGATCACGAAATAGACAAGGTGGTAGAGGCACTTCCGCACCAATACAAAAAAATATTATTTTGTAGTTTATGAACTAACTATTATGATTCAAAAATGTGACTATGGTTTAATATCTTTCTCCATTTTAAGCTTAAGATAGTCAACTCTGTTGTGAGATTTAAAACATTAATTGGCATTGATAGGGTTAATCCAACTGGAAAAGTAGGACCAGAAAACAGGAATATAAATGAGTGAAAAGTAAATTTCAAACAAATATTAGGAATCTTCTTCACTCAAAGAATAATAAATGTTTGGAATAATTTGCCAAATGGGGGGAGGAAAAACAAAACATCACAGATGTTTGGATGTAAAGGTGTAAGAGAGTACTAGAGCGATACGCTTAGATAGGGCAAAATGTATTTTCTTGTCTCTGATTTTGACTTATGTTCTATAAATGTTAGAAACTGAAGTGATAGAAAGTATATTCAAATCACAAAGGGCGTTTACTAATTAACAGAATCTAATGTGTTCACACTATGACACCGATACCATCATTTTACAGCAAGTACATGGTGGGAATTTGATGAGGGTTTAAACTAATACTGTGGGGTCTCATTGCTACTGTACCAACGGAATCTCCAGCATCTAATACAAGTACATCTCAAATTGGAAGACTTTTATTTCAGTAATTCATCCTATTAATTCACAGAAATCAACTGGAATCTCCCTCCTGATGGGATTGCAATGATTACATGATGATTGTTATCACTTTGGGTGCACATCAATGATTCAGATTGTACTGACCATCAGGAAAATGTGGACCCAAAATGGAAACAAGCCACCCATTTGAAATTCATGGTGTGTACTGCAAAATTAACAGATACCCTGCGGTGGTTTCAAGGCTATAATTATGTTGGAGGTATGTTAGTCTCTTGTCTTGATTTGCTGTCATTGCTAGCCTCCTCCTCCCTAACTAATTGCCTCCTGTATCCAAATGGTTTGAGCGAGCTGACTGCCCTCAGGTCAGTGTTAAATCTTTTCTTGGTCAGCACTAAGAATGAAAAACAGAAGCTTGACAGATGCTCCCATTCGATTTTTCCTCTCTGTCTAAGGGAAGTTCAAGTGGGAATGTCAATCAGGATTGGCTATTATCTGTCTCTTATATTAAGGTCTGGATATTCCTGAAAGTTATGGCTGAAGCTGTACAACTGACAAAGGCTACCTCGAAATGGCAAATGCAAACCGACTGCTTGTTTGTTGTTTTGTTCGTGGGTGGGGGGGTGTTAATTGTATCCATATGATTTATATCAATTAGGGTTAATTATATTCAGGTGCTGCGTATCAATTGGGGACTGTCTTATATGCATTTATATGAGAGCTTCTCTAGAGGGCGCACTGTGGGGTAATGTGGATCTCTGTGAATAAAGGCTTGGAAGCAACTGAAGACCAGGCTCTTGTATCCTATCCTTCACCACCCGGCTATCCAGTTATAACAGGATGGGGGGAGGGGTGAAGTTCCCTCTTTTTAAAATGCTTTCTCCTCTTTCCAATGCTTGAGTCTCCCCATACCATGGACCATCTTTGGCCAACAGGATGGGTGGGGGCACCTGCTCACAGACTTCTATTGATGCTGCTGTCAAAACTAGTTGCGAGCAGATGCATCAAAACGTTCTAAGATTTTCAATCTCCTGTATGGGGGATGAACCTGAACTATCCATGTTGACATATTTCATGTCTGCAATTTATCATGTAGTGACTTGTCAACTCACATCCACGCACTGTCACTGTGTCACTCTAAAACACAACCACAGGTTTTACTTTCTGTAAGCTCTGCCGTTTTGAACTCACTGGCCAACACAATCAACTTTCACTTTCTTCCCCCTTGTATCTGCCATTTTAAATATAAAAATGGTGATTTTTGGCAATTCCTCCTCCACCATTATTTGTGTCCTAAATATTATTATCTCTAAATACCTGGGAATACTAGAGCTTTATTCACCAGTAACAGAGATAAACCATGCCTCTACCCATAGCACCAGACACTGTGGATCAGTAATGCTTAAAAATGCTCTTTACTAAACTCAGTCAGCAACTCTCCTAAAAAGAACTGAAAAATCAAAGAACATGAAACAACAACAGCAGCTTGCATTCATATAGCCCCTTTAAAGTAGTAAAACGTCCCAAGGCGTTTCACAGGAACATTATCAAACAAAATTTGATACCAGGCTACATGGAAAGTATTAGGACAGGTGACCAAAAGGTTGGTCAAAGAGGTAGGTTTTAAGGAGTGCCTTAAAGGAAGAGAGAGAGGTAAAGAGGCAGAGGTTTAGGGGAGGAATTCCAGAGCTTAGGCAGCTGAAGGCATGGCTGCCAATGGTGGTGTGAAGGAAGTGGTGGTGGGGGGGGGGTGGTGGTGGGCCAGAGGCCAGATCTCAATCAATGCAGAGATCTTGGAGGGTTGTAGAGCTGGAGGAGGTTACAGATATAGAGAGGGGTGAGGCCATGGAGGGATTTGAAGATGTGGATGAGAATTTTAAAATGGAGGTGTTCAAGGACCGGGAGCCAATATAGGTTAGTGAGCACAGTTGGTGCGAGTTAGGATATGGGGAAAGAAAGAAAGAGAGAGAAAAAAAGAGAAAGAAAGAAAGAAAGATAGACAGATGATAGATAGATCCCCTGATGGCACAGCATATTGATGTACTGCACAGTGCACGGACTGTGGGCTGCCTTACTACCAACAATCCAAGAGGGATAAATCAAAAGGGAAATTGGGAAGGAAATCAGAAGATTGAAAATGAAGTGATTGCACTAAAAATTGTATTACTCTTAAAAAAAAACTAGGTCATTATCAATTGCAGCTCTGTTCACTGCTACCCTGCGGAAAACCTAGTTAGGCTGACTTCCTATTGTTCGAGTTGGAAAGGTGTGTGTGTGTGTATATGTGTGTGTGTGTGTATGTGTGGTAGTACTTGTTTTAAGGAGCGAATTAGCCACAGTTAGTGACAAATTAGAAGGCAAGGTTATTGTTATTTTTAATTGCCACTGCAACAGGGCAGTCTAAGGCCATTTCCTCTACAGCCCTTTGTCATTGTAGCAGGGAGACTTTCATCTCATCTGAGCGCACTAGAATCAAACCCAGATTATAGAGATGAAAGGACGATATTTGAGCTTACTGTGCAAGTCAAGCCTTTACAACATAGATGTGAGATCTGATGGAGTTTTTCATCACTGTTCTCCCCTTCACTGAGACCAGAAACGGCAGTGAATGAGTTAAGCTGTGTACTGCTGTGTATTTTTGAAGTACGGAGTTCCATAACATATACATCTTAATTATGCATTATCGCTGCGAAAGTGAGGAGATTATTACATTATTTAAGCAACTTAAAGAGGCAGGCATGGTGGGTTGCCGCTTTTCAAGGCAGCAACCTTCTTTGGAGAAAAAATGTCTATAAGGAAATATTGCTCGTTTCTCAAATGGGGCTATTGAAATTCTCCTGATGGAAGTGAAGCAGAGGAGGGGGGGCCCTTTTCAGTAGTAAAGCACTGCAGACCCCCTGGATGAATGGCAAACAGAGAATCCAACTCCACCATACAACACATCTAGAAGCAGTGATCCTACTTACCAGGAGAATCCATCATTAACTTCCACTAGTCATGTATGGGCACTTATGTCTACCATCCCCTCACATTGGATTGAAGAGCTTTTAGCATTTACCATGAACACCTATTATGTTACAGGCTTGCTCTTTGCACACCCACCCTTCACATGGAAGTGCTCCTCTCATATCCTTTCATGCATGTAGTTGGAAGGAATCTAACGTAGCTGGATGATGTACGTGCTCTGGACTGCATGCCGACATTTGGGTATCACTGCATGTCATCGTGCCAATTGGAACTTCTCAATTCCTCCACTCTGGTTGCAGGAGAAGAGAGCCCATAACAAAGGAGTAACTGCATGCACCTTCATCCATATGAAGAGGAATGCCAACAAATCCTGGGAAGAGAGGCCATAGAGGGTGCTGAAGATGAAGGAGCAGCAGGACCACTGCCAGCTCAGGGTTCGTGCAAATCTTCACCTGCTCTTTCTTCTCATCCCATTCTCTCATTGAGTCATTCGTAACAAAGCATGTACTGAAACACTTTAAAATATAACTGTTTCTGTTGGAGGCTGCTCATAGTACACCATTGTAATCTATCTCCTTCTTCTCTTTCTCCAGGTGTGCCAGAGGAAGCCAAGCCATGCCCTACTAAAACTGGGCATTCCAGCCCCTCAGAACACAGTCTGTTACTCATTCTATCCTTCTCAATCACCAGCTGGGTGAGGTACACAGCACGAGAGAGCAGGTGGAGAAAATGGAGCCAAAGGAGGTGTAGGGACCCGTTGTGCAGAGGGCCAACTCATGTCCCAGCTTGGATCATGAATGAGCTCTGTGTTCTTGACCTCATGGCAGTTCATTTTAAAAGAAGCATGCTTTCCAAGCGTTATGCTTTGGTGCGGTCATCAGCAACTGTGCCAAGCAGAGGGGTGGAGATGGCAGCTTGGGTGGAGGAGTCCAGTGGCCTGTTAGCAGCATGTTTGTATGCTTACTTGATGGCTGTGCAACAGTGAAGTCCACCATGGAATATGTGGCAACTCCAGTGACATCTGCAGTAGACAATCCCAGCCCCCAGCTCAATGACAGAGACCCTAAGGCCTGCTGGTGCTTCTTCTGCAAGTATTCAGATAGCTGCCATACAGGCCTTGGGTTCCAGGCTGCAACAGACTAATTCCTCTTGCTTTGACTGACTTAGGGATCAGCAAGAGAGAAACGTGAGGGAGGGCTTCATTGATCTGAGTTATGCCATTAGTTCTGCTGAAATGCCAATCAGTTTGCCATGGTCAGGCAGTGCCCAGCTGCATAGTCATGTGTGGAATGGGAACAGATGATAGTGTTATCTGTCAGTAGGGCCACACATCTGGACCCTCCGGCCAGCAACCCCACCCCCCACCACCACCCCGATGCCTGCACACATGCCAGTCCACCCCCATGCGGTTGCAGAAGTGGTTGAGCCCATGGCTGGGCAATCTCAAGTGCTCCTGCCCCTTGAGGTAGCATCTCGACAAAACATAAGGATAGATATAAGAGGACAGATTTCAGACACATTGCAGGATCAAACATTGGAGCACTCACACATAACATGTGGGATTATTGATCAATTCTTTGCATTGAAGTTAAACTGTGTGCAGAGAGGGTTCTTTGAGATTTTGCATCATGTTTGAGCAGCTGCCAGGAATGGGAGTTTTGGGAGTTGAATGGGTGAGTTAAGGCCCTGTAGGGGGAAGGTGTAATAATGAAGGGCATGGGGAAAATGTGGATAGAATTGTTGACTTAATGAACAAATTTTCCTGCACAAAAAGGTCTCCTCCATGAGAGCTTACTGAATGGCTCTTGCAGCCAACATCAGGTTCTCTTCCACAGTCTTTTCAGGCTTCTTCTGCTCTTCTTGCTGGTCCTCTTGTGGTGGCTGCTGGCTTTTTCCTTGGTGGCCTCCATATGATGCCTGTTTATAGGACAAAGTTCTGTGGCATGCTTCAGATTACCACGATCCTTGACACCTTAGCTGGGCTGTATTGCAGGAAATGCCAGATCAGCCTAAGTATCCTAAGCATTGATCCAACGTACTAAAGATGTGCTCTATGATGACCCTTGTGGAAGCATGAACCTGTGTTTGAGGTAATGTCCACAGTTGCTGCAGAGATACCATGGACATGATTTTATCTTGGAGCCGGGAAACCTGGAAGTTAAATGAGTGCCTCGCAATCTGCGATCGCAACTCAACTGAAGGTAAATATTTGTGCTTCCAGGTTTCCCATGTGCCAGACAGCCAGATTGACAGGCTGGCCGCCTGTCAGAAGTGAAAGGAGCCATGAATCGGAGAGGGGGGAAGGAGGGAGAGAGAGATTGTGGGCAGTGGAAGAAATCAGAGGGGTGGGGGGGGGGGGGAAACGGGGGGACGTGTACGACATCGGGTGGGCATTGGAGAAGATCGGGGGATCCAGCATCGGGTTTGAGGTGGGGCGAGGATCCAGCAATGGGGAGCCCAGCATTGACGGGGGGGAACCAGCACAGGGGTGGGGTGTCGGCCGATCGTGGGGGTCTGATCACGCCAGGTGAGCTTGTTGGACCTGGATGAAGCACTCCTGCTTCTCCGGGCCCACAAGTTGTGCAATAAAGGCACTCACCTCATGGAGTGACGTGAATCAGAAGCGATGGGAAACCCGACCAGATATGGTTAAATTTGTTTGTCATTTCTAAAACACAAAAAATCAAGTGCCTCAACTATTGCAATAAAGTACATTGCCCCTTTAAGTATCGGCCCATCGACTTTAAATGGGATGGGACTTCCACATCCAAACACGCTTGGGTTAAACCCGAAAGTTAAAATGACCTCCCATGACTCAGGGCTCCTGGGTATAGCTCTGAACCATCTTGCCAATTTGGTATAATGGATTGCTTTAAAATAAAAGCATTATGACAGCTGCTTGGGAAGCAATCAATGACTTGCATAATGCATTGCTGATGGTTGCATCAAGCTGAGCTACCACAAGGAGTAGTTGAGGTGAATAGCATAGACGCATTTAAGGAGTAAATCTCTTCTGCACCCTCTCTAAGGCCTTCACATCTGTCCTGAAGTGCAGTGTCTAGAACAGGACACAATACTCAATTGTGGCTGAAACGGTGTTTTATAAATGTTCATCATGACTTCCATACTTTTGTACTCTATGCCTCTATTTATAAAGCCCAGGATCCCGTATGCTTTTTTAACTGCTTTCTCAACCTGCCCTGCCACCTTCAATGATTTGTGCACATATGCAGATCTCTCTGTTCTTGTACCCCTTTTAGAGTTGTGCTCTCTAGTTTATATTAGTTCTCCTCGTTCTTCCTACTGAAATGTATCACTTTGCATTTTTCTGCATTAAATTTCATCTGCCACGTGTCCGCCCATGCCACCGGCCAGTCTATATCCTCTTGAGGTCTATCACTATCCTCCTCACTGTTTACTACCCTTCCAAGTTTTGTGTCATCTCCTATTTCTGGTATGCTTTTTGTGTCTTCTACTGTGAAGACAGATGTAAAATATTTGCTTAATGAATCTGCCATTTCCTGATTCCCCATTATAATTTCTCCTGTCTCAGTCTCTAGGGGACCAACGTTTACTTTTGCTACTCTCTTCCTTTTTACATACTTGTAGAAGCTCTTAGAATCCGTTTTTATATTTATTGCCAGTTTACTTTCACATTAGATTTTCTCCCTTTTTATCAATTTTTTGGTCGTCTTTTGCTGGTTTCTAAAACTCTCCCAATCCTCAGGCTTACAAGTCTTCTTGGCAGCATTATAGGCCTCTTCTTTTAATCTAATTCTACCCTTAACTTCTATCGTTAGCCACGAGTGGATCACTTTTCCAGTGGAGTTATTATTTCTCAATGGAATGTGTATTTGTTGAGAATATTGAAACATTTCTTCAAATGTTTGCCATTGCTTTTCAACTGTCATACCCTTTAATTTACTTTCCCAATCTACCTTAGCCAACTCGCCCCTCAGACCTATGTATTGGCTTTATTTAAGTTTAGGACTCTAGTTTCGGACTTAAGTACGTCACTTTCAAACTCAATGTGAAATTCTATCATATTATTATCACTCTTCCCTAGAGGATCCTTTACTGTGAGATTACTAATTAACCCTGTCTCATTACACAATATTGTTCTTCTGGGGCTCTTTACATCCTCTTCTAGGGCTCTTTAAATCTATCAATACAGCCCCTAACAACCCTCGACAGCCATTTTATATGGGCGGGTAGGTGAGTAAGTGCTTTGCTGGTGAGAACAGTTGGAAATTGTGTTCCTACGACGATGACATTATTTTGTTCTCCTCTACGTGGATCTACTGGTGAACTCATAGGTGTTTCTGGGGCCCTCAAAGATTGCTATTATTAAATTGGACACAACAGAAAACAGGTGAGATCCAGTGTCCTGGGTGTCCCCTGCTTTATGATTGGTTATGCTTATTTTATGCCGGATCAGAAAATCTACACAAGTTGAGTAATTTATTACTGTCCCCGAGCCACACTATCTTTCTCCTTTAATGTTTTTGGCTCAACATTAGCAAGCCGTGGAATCCAGCACTATGAAAGGGGAAAGGAGCTGTCAGTAATAACACTCCTGCTGTACTCTCCAGACCTGCCTGATAATCCTGCTGGGTAATTCTCTATTCCTACCTCTTAGTCCTGCTGCTCTATTCTCTATCACTGCCTGATAAATTTGCTGCTGTATTCTTCATTCATAACCCAGTTGCTGGACTCTCTATCCTAGTGTGGTAGCCCTGCACTCTCTACGTCCATCTGATTGCCCTGCTGCTGCATTCTCTATATCCATCTGATTGCCCCACTGCTACACTCTCTATGTCTGTCTGATTGCCCTGCTGCTGCACTCTCTATGTCAGTTGGGTAGACCTGATGTTGTACTCTCTCTTCCAGTCTGGAAGCCCTAATTGTGTACTCTCTGTCCCAGTCTGGTAGCCCTAATGGTGTACTCTCTGTCCCAGTCTGGTAGCCCTAATGGTGTACTCTCTGTCCCAGTCTGGTAGCCCTGATGGTGTACTCTCTGTCCCAGTCTGGTAGCCCTGATGGTGTACTCTCTGTCCCAGTCTGGTAGCCCTAATTGTGTACTCTCTGTCCCAGTCTGGTAGCCCTGATGGTGTACTCTCTGTCCCAGTCTGGTAGCCCTGATGGTGTACTCTCTGTCCCAGTCTGGTAGCCCTAATTGTGTACTCTCTGTCCCAGTCTGGTAGCCCTAATGGTGTATTCTCTGTCCCAGTCTGGTAGCCCTGATGGTGTACTCTCTGTCCCAGTCTGGTAGCCCTAATGGTGTACTCTGTAGCCCTGCTTTATTCTGCGTGCCATATTGAGAAGTGGAATACAGCTGCAAATATTTCTTGCAATAATATAATCACAACGCCATAGAATAATAAATAAACAATAGAATGTAAGGGGACTAAACCCTATTGTAAGGAAAGCAATGTTCTTGTCGTGTGAAATGACAACAAATTCTTTCTTCATTTCATCCAATATTCTAAAAATAACGAGAGGTTGATTTTCATATTGGGCAGGCAGTGGATGGGACAATTGCTCCACCGGCCCAATGCAATTGGACCAAACGATTTTGGTGTCAGGCCTCATTTAAATACAAGAGACAAGGTGACAGTGCTAATTGCCCTGCTTAAAGGCAGCACGCTATTCTGGAGGGCAGAAAATCCAGCGCTGGTCATGGGCCTGCAGCAGCACCTTAAAGGGGAGGGCTGGAAACACTGCAGGGTATACAGAGGATTGCCAGAGAAATTTAATGAGCACACCAAGCAGCAAGGACCTGGTGTGTAGCATCAGCACAGGTATGCTTGATCTTATAACTGCTAGATCATGTCCCCGTGGATTTTTATTGTACTTTTAGTAACTTGCTGTGTCTTTCTACTTCTGTGTATCACTCAACTTTTAAATAAATCTGACTATTGGTTTTAGCCTGAACATATTAGTCTGACAATGAGATATTTATTGCTTTTCAGAGAAGACAGGAAAATCCGGTGGGCAACCATAGTTGTTGATACCATAATTAGGGAGTAATTATTAATCATAGGTACATAATCTCACACATGATATATAGAAGGATGTAAATTTCACTTCATAGGAGATGCTACAAATTGCAAACCTGCACTAGAAATTCTATTGGGTTCAGTATCATCATTCTCTACTGATTACATTTTTTTTTGTAAGGTGAGGGAACTCAATGATGAGAAGTTCATTGTTGCCCTTTCTTCTCCCAGCACTCCCAGGTCAGCCTAGGCTGGCTGCAGTGTTAATCTCTTTTACACAGCTCCACTATCGTGCCTTAAATCCAGCCTCAGCAGCTCATTCATTATTGCAGTAGTGTGACATTTACAGTTCCCAATTCCAGCCATTCTTGTTGCCTCACTAAGAATCAACCAATTTAGTGCAAATTTGTGCTGAATTCGAAGCAGATGTATGAATTAGTTAGGAGCTGGGTTGCGACTGCTTGAACTTGTTTCAATTAAGATTTTTTTTACTGAGAGAGAGAGAGAGAGAGATAAGACCTTCATTCCACCAGCTGATCTAGATTCAAGGCCAAATCCCAGCAGTGAGACAATAGTTTGCTAATCCAGGCTATTCAACTATGAATGGAATCACAGTTGAGTCCAATCCTGAGTTTACCCAATGTCCATTCATGCTCCGTTTCCAGCAAGGTCATTGCAACAGTAATCAAGAGTGAACGTCCTGGCTGATTTTTCCCTTCACTGGCTGAAGTAATTTGTCCTGGGGTTGAACCTGGGATCACTGTTCTCTTGTATGGCTTAGTGCAACACCAGACAGTGTTCACAAAGCCACAAGGGAGCTGACCTCTGTATTAGTAATTTAAGGTAATTGGCAAAAGAACAAGAGGCGAGATGAGGAGATTTTTTCTTTTCACAACAATTTGTTATGATCTGGAATGCATTGCCTGAAAGAGTGATGGGAGCAGATTCATTAGTAACATTCAAAAGGGAATTGGATAAATACTTGAAAGGAAAACATTTGCAGGGCTATGGAGAAAGTGGGACTAATTGGATAGCTCTTTCAAAGAGTTGGCACAGGCATGAAGGGCTGAAAGGCTTCCTTCTGTGCTGTATCATCCTATAAATCTATGCTGGACCATTTCAGGAAGGGAGGATTGAATGGCTAAATGGAAGAGAGAGTTTCTTCCAGGTCCACTTCCACATCTTTGCTGTTTGGCAAAGGCATTTGTGGCATCTTGTGAACATCATCCATCGACTTGGACTGTGTAGGATAGGAGGTGTGGTGTGGGAGGAAGGCTGGAAACCCAGAGTGGGAGAAAGCAAAGAACAATTCCACCCACCCACATAAATACAATATTATAGTACAAGGGTGATTTGTATCATGAGATCTGCCTTTGCAGGCTGCTGCTCAACGCCTACCTATCTGCTAAATCCAATTGAATTTTGTAGTAATCTCCAAACCAAATACGTTTAATGTTTGTATTTTATCTTCAACTTGTGACATGTTTGCTCGGAGATGAGTGAAAGCTTTTGCAGAGAGCGGCAACTATTTTGTGAATCATTCGGGTCTAACAACTTGTTTTTTCCTTCCTTTTGCTTAATGAAGGCTGATAAGGAAGAAGCCTGTGTGAAACAGGAGGAGGAAGACATTCTTGACATCCCCTTGGATGATGAGGAGGCAAACGCAGCTGCGGCCAAGATCCAGGCCAGTTTCCGCGGCCACATGACCAGGAAGAAGCTCAAGGGGGGAGAGAAGGAAGAGTCGGAGCAGAAAGCAGATGGCACGCGGGACGGCGAGGAGGAGGCACCTGCAGAAGCATCTGAGGTGACCAGCACAACTGCTGGGGACTCAGGAGAAGCCGAAGCAGCTGAGGAAGCAGAAGGTCAAAGCGGGGCTAATGAAGAGGCAAAAGAGGGGGCATCCGTCAATGGGGACCAATCAGAAACAGGTAGGAACTCATTCAAAGCCCTTCCCCTAGATCTTTCACTGACCCAGATAGGTTGCTTTCTATAGGTCAGGACACCATCCAGCAAGTAATTCCATCTCATCCGATGGCCTTGTCTTCAGCCGTCGAGGCCCTAAGCTCTGCAATTCCATCCTTAAACCTTTCTGCCTCTCCACCTCTCTACCTCTCTCTCCTAATGTCTCCTTCTTTGGCTCACTGTCAATATTTTGTCTGATTACGCTCCTGTGAAGTGCGTTGGGATGTTTTACTACATTAAAGACGCTATATAAATGCAAATTGTTGTTGTTCTACATTGTATATACATAAATTCCATAAGCACAGACAGGCAGAAACCTTATTTTAGACATGGGGGTAGATTTTTATCTTCATTGCCTGAACGATAATCTGACCCGCCTGTTATAGAACCTACCCCGTTTTCACATTATTGAAAAAAAGAACATGCATTTATATAGCGCCTTTCACAACCTCAGAACATTCCAAAGAGCTTTATAGCCAATTAAGCACTTATGAAGTGCAGTCACTTTTGTAATGTAGGAAACACGGCAGCCAATTTGCGCACAGCAAGGTGCAACAAACAGTAAAGTGATAATGACCAGATAATCTGTTTTTAGTGATGTTGGCTGAGGGATAAATATTGGCCAGGACACCGGGAAGAACTTCCCTGCTCTTCTTTGAAATAGTGCCATGGGATCTGAGAGGGCAGACGGGGCCTCGGTTTAACGTCTCATCTGAGAGACGGCACCTCCCTCATGGCTGCACTGTAATGTCGGCCTAGATTTTTGTGCTCAAGTCTCTGGAGTGGGGCTTGAACCCACGGCCTTCTGACTTTATTGAAGCCAATGGAATAAAATTCAGGCATGTTCTATAACGGGCGGGTGATCTGCTCTGCCTACCTCATGGGCTCTGCATCTTACTCAAAGTTGAAATTTATTATGTGACCATTTGATTATTGTGGTGAATATTCCATGAAGTTAAGAAAGGTGATTTGTATTTAATGCTTAAATCATTGTTTTAACCTTCTTCTCAGGACACAGTTGAATTATAAATTTTGACATCCCCCAACCATAAATTACATTCTATGCTACATGTAAACTGATAATAAAAATGCTGTTCACGTGTGAATGCTTAATATATTGGATTCCTTTCCCTGCTATTTTACAATGACTGTAAACCTATTTATTTTAAATGGATTAAAACCTCTATTAAAAACAGCAGGAGGTGGAGTGTCAGTCATTTTGAACCTCCATTCTTTCCATTTTTTTATCTCTTCGGTCCAATATTTTCACAGCTGTCTCTATGCCTTTGTGAAAAATGTTTGGCCGACCTAGTTTTGGTTGGGGAGAGAGAGCCAGGAGAGCTGTGGGCTATTTTTGTCATGACGAGGCATGAGATCCAGAGATACTCAATATCCTTGCATTAGTTTTACATCTGCAGTGTTGCATTTTGGGCTGGTATCGACTGAAAAGTTCACTACACAGGGGAACTGAACAGACTGAGCAATGTGTTACATAGATGAATTATATGGACTGTACAATGTGCTGCATAGGTGGGTTGTTCAGACTGAGGAGTGCATTACTTACAGCAGCTGTAGGAACTGAAAGGAGCTGCGAGGAATGAGCAGTGTATTACACAGGGGAGTTATAGGGACTGAGCATAGGGTTGCCAACTCTGTTTGGACCTATTCCTGGGGGTTTCATCACATGACCGCCTACCTCCAACTGCCTCACCCGGTCAAACGGCCTGTTTTCCCATCTCCAATAATTTTATAAATGGAAGTGTTCAAAGAAAATTTAAAAAACACACAATTTTTTTTAAGGCCCCGATGATTTTTCTCCCGGTGCCTGCAGTAGTGTCCTGGAAATTAATCTTTAATTCCTGGAGACTCCAGGACAATCCTGGAGGGTTGGCAACCCTAACTAAGCAGTGTATTACACAGGTTATGGACTGAGCCAGGCGTTACATGGGGGTGCGGGGGGCTATATGGACTGAATCATGCATTACTTGTGGGGCCTTACGGACAAAGCTGTGGATTATACAGGGTAACTGTATGTACCAACCAGCAAATTAGTCAGGGGATTGTATAGATAGATGTATATGGCACACAGTGTAGTATGGAGCAAACTTCCTTGAATTAATGAATTAAATTTCATTTTAAACAACGTGCGATTAAAATAGAACTTAAAGAGCAGGCTGCTAGCAAGAGCCACTATCCATAGCTTTCTGTGAGCGTGACTTGACACTTTAGCTGGAAATGTTTGGGCTAAAAATAGGATTTTCATTTGGACTGAAATGTGTTTAACAATAGCAAATTTAAATGAAAAATTTAAAAGCAATCCCAGATGATTCCCCTTCAGATCTTAAGTTACACTTACAGCGCTTATCAGGCTTAGTAGATCAGATCCTGATTCTGGAATCGCCTGAGACCTGCATCTTCTAAAGCATGATCCAGGGACAAGGTTCAGAAAATGCTTCAGACAAGTACTCGATAAGTATTTTCAGTCAACAGTTCTGCTCTTGTCATTTTAAGATTTTAAGTGGCCAAAATACGAACGATTTATAATTATCTCTTCTGGATGTTTGTTATCGTTACGGTGTCATTTCGTACCTGATGTCGGCCATCTGTCACACATTTTGTCTATCACTGTTTCCTCTATTGGCTGGAGCAATGGGATGATCATGATGTAGGGATATGAAAAAAAAGGAAGCAACATTAAAACTCCATTCACATTATTCATGTTTAGATGTAAAACAACCACAGGATCAGCAACAAGTCTGTGATAGTAAGTCAAAATCAATAGTTGTCTTAAATTATTGAGGTTTTGTTCACTCTTCAGTTTTTATTCCTTGGTGTTGTAGTGACTCCATTACTGGGATATGGTTCAAGGGCAGTTGTCGCCCTCTAGAACCTTGCTCAAATGGCCATTTTTCATGTGTAAACTCTATTTACAAGGGTGATATCGGAACTGAGAGGTTATAACTATCAAAACAGACCGAACAGGCTGGGGCTCTTTTCTCTAGAAAACAGATGGCAGAGAGGTGACCTGATAGAGAGATAATCTTTAAAATTATGAAGGGGTTGATAGGGTAGATGTAGAGAAGATGTTTCCACCTTTGGGGGAGTCCAAAACTAGGGGCCATAAATATAAGACAATCACTAATAAATCCAATAAGGAATTCAGAAGAAACTTCTTTACCCAGAGAGTGGTTAGAATGTGGAACCTGCTACCACATGAGGCGAATAGCATAGACGTATTTATAGGGATGCTAAATCAGTACATGAGGGAGAAAGGAATAGGATAGGTTGCTAAGGTGAGGTGAAATAAGGTGGGAGGAGGCTGGTGTGGAGCATAAATACCAGCATAGACCTGTTGGACCGAATGGCCTGCTTATGTGTTGTAAATTCTATGCAATTCCATGTAATTTATTATCTGCAACCAAATCATTTCATTGCTTTGAGAAACACAGTTGCATTTGGATTAAAATCACACATTCAGTCCTCAACCTCAGCCTCCGCTATTAGGGGAAGACATCAAACCAGAGGTTAGATGCTTCTCAATAAAGGCATTAATCAACCAAACTGCTCTCAAGAAGGAAAAAAAAGACTTGCATTTATATAGTGCCTTTCACGACCTCAGGACATCCCAGAGTGCTTTACAGCCAATAAAGTACTTCTGAAGTGTAGTCACTGTTGAAATAGTTGCAGCCAATTTGTATACAGCAAGAACATGATGATGACCAGATAATCTGTTTTAGTGATGTTGGTTGAGGGATAAATATTGGCCAGGACACCAGGGAGAATTTCCCTGCTCTTCTTTGAAATAGCACCATGGGATCTCTTACAGCCACCTCAGAGGGCAGATAGGGCCACGGTTTATCTGAAAGATAGCACTCCTTCAGTACTATACTGGAGTATCAGCCTAGATTTTACGCTCAATTCTGTGGAGTGGGACTTAAACCCACAACCTTCTGATTGTGAGGCAAGAGTGCAACCACTGAGCCACAGCTGACACCTAGTCCTTGAGCTCCCTAGTAACTGGTTACAATAATAGCAATGAGTCGATACCATACTCCACCCTCTTGTCTGAGGAATGCATGGTGTATAGCACAGAGAAATATAAAGAAGGATAGAAAATACACTTTCAAAAAGAAAATGGGGGGATAGTAAAAGATTGATGTGTTTTCTTTAGTAAACACAAAATGACATTAAGCGTTCTCCATTGGATACAATCTTATCAGCGTTGACCTTAGTAGGTTGAACTGAAGCTGGGATTGGAAATGTACTGCTAATCATTACTTTCAGTGCATTGTGAGGCATTGTTCAGGACATGGACAACTGACAGACATTGAAGTTTTGACAAGAGAGTGGGTTTTCCATGATGGACTTTCAGATTAAAAATCCATTGTAAGGAATGCAAGAATTAAACGTTTCATTATTGGTGTCCCGAAGATCATCTGTAATTGAGAAATTTTATACCAGTTGTATTTATATGGAAGGATTGGGTGTCAGCAGATTCTAGTGTCCTCAGTACTGATTTGCGAACAAGACTGGAATGTGTCAGAGGTACTGACCTGGTTAGGATCTGCTGGGTTTTTTTATTAGTTAAATATAGCAATTACGTGATAGAGTACATGATTCTTAAATGAGAAATATGCAGAAAAGTTAGCATTGGTAAGATTAATGAGGATATAATCCTGCACATCATTCATTGCTGCCTACCATGTCCTAATTCTACCGATAAAGTCAAAAGGTCATGTTCTCCTGCAGGAAGGAGACACCAGAAACAGTTCTCATGGTAACCTCAGTCAGATGTTCTGTCCAATCCCTGGTGTAATTCTTTAGGCCTTGTTTCTGAATTTAGCTCCTTTTTGCCCTAGCAACACTAACCTAATTGTTGGTTGCTAGGCAAGCTGCACATGAGCGAATGCTATTTAAAAAGCAAGGTGCTCTGGCTGCGAAGGTAAAATATGTGTTGGGTCAGAAATGCATCCATCAAGATGACAATGTCCGCCCTCTAGAAAGTTTTTTATTTCCCGTTTTTGCTCGTTGATTCATTAGCAGAATTGTTCAGAGACCAGAAGGTGGATTGGTTGATGCTATTGGCCATGCCAAATTTGGCCTTGTGTCATAAGACAGGCAGTTGATAAGGGCATGAAAAAGAATCCTTGGACTGTCTAGAACACTCTCATTCCGTAACTCTCCATTCTAACAAGGATATCACAGTTTTCTTTTCTCCTGAAGTCTGATGAGAACAGGTCACCTTCCGGTACCTTGTCCAAGTGGCTATTCATTAAGCTTCAGCCTAGTCAGTGGGTGTTGGAAAGCTGTCATTACCATGGACAGCACCATAGTTGAGTCTGATGCTGTCTCACCTGATGTCACCACATATCTGCTCTCCTGATAGATAGTGATCAGGAGGGGAAACCTTGGTTGAAATTTCCCCTTCGTAGCTCAGAGGTGATGCTGTAATGGCTGAGATAATCTAACTCACGACTTAGTACAACAACAGACAGAGCCTTTAACCAATAGGTACTGGGGGATCTGGTGAAACACAAATCTCTTCCTTTAGTAACAGTAAAGGGTAGGTTTTATGAGTCCTCAGCAACCGTGGGTATGTATTGGAAAATCGCAGCTGCACTGCCTGCGATTTCCTGTCCACTGGGACACAATTCTCTGGCGTGTTCTTATCGTGAGGGAGATAACTCACGGCAGGTGAAGACTCAGAAAATCTACCCTTAAGAGTTTTTCTCGATGGAACAATTTGCCAGTTGGAATCTGCAACCAACTTTGGTGCAACCAATTCAACAGTGTCATTCACTATATCACTGGCCGATGTGATTTAATTACAGTTCTTGTTTAGCTTGTTAACACAGATTTGTTGTGTGCTGAGTTTACTACTAAAATGGCCAAAGCAAAGACCTTTAAGAAATGAACATCCAACTCAACAAAATAAAAGATGAATCTTTGATAAATGTGTTGATGTCTAACTTCCTCCAATGGTTAGCAGTACTGCACATGCTAAATTGATGTTAAAGATGAGTAAATATTGGACTTAACTTACCATACATTAACTAGAAGCAGGCTTCTAATATACTCCTGAGAGCAAAATGGTGTCATGCACAATAACGTGAAGACTTTTTCCATGTTAACTATTTGTGAAGCAGCAATTAAATAAAAATGTTTCTCACATTGCCGTAACTGTTCCTATTTCAGTCAGCAGTTAAAGCAGTTAAAGCAAGTCTAGTTGTAGGAGTTGACACAGGTCAGCGATCTTGCCTTTTCTGAGCCCAGCCTCCTTATACAGATAAAGATGGAGCAGACAGTGTTTGCATGGTTAACAAAGACACATGTAGCTCATGGTTACTGGTAACAGGAAGCTTTAAGTAATATGGCGCAGTACCATGCCTATTCTTGGATATGTTGGAGAAGGAGGTATAGGAGGAACAGCAGGAGACCATGGCCAGGGAAGTCTGAAGGTAATGAATTTGGACCTTTAGGACTAAATACTACCCAATGCACTAAGAGTGCCTATTAGGACTCATGTCAGCTCCTGCATCTAGACCCATGTCAGCTCCTCCAACTAGCCCCGTGTCAGCTCCTGCAACTAGCCCCGTGTCAGCTCCTGCAACTAGCCCCGTGTCAGCTCCTGCAACTAGCCCCGTGTCAGCTCCTGCAACTAGCCCCGTGTCAGCTCCTGCAACTAGCCCCGTGTCAACTAACGGGAGGAGGAGGCTCTGTAAACATCCCCATTCTCAATGATGGCAGAGCCCAGCACGTGAGTGCAAAAGACAAGGCTGAAGCATTTGCAACCATCTTCAGCCAGAAGTGCCAAGTGGATGATCCATCTT
This sequence comes from Heptranchias perlo, assembly GCF_035084215.1. Lineage (NCBI taxonomy): Eukaryota > Metazoa > Chordata > Chondrichthyes > Hexanchiformes > Hexanchidae > Heptranchias > Heptranchias perlo. The sequence goes on along the minus strand of NC_090357.1, from coordinate 22,572,892 downwards.
GGCCTCCTCCCGATATCCCCGCCATCACAGAAGCCAGTCTTCAGCCAATTTGATTCACTCAACGTGATATCAAGAAACGACTGAATGCACTGGATACAGCAAAGGCTATGGGCCCCGACAGCATTCCGGCTGTAGTGCTGAAGTCTTGTGCTCCAGAACTAGCTGCACCTCTAGCCAAGCTGTTCCACAATAGCTACAACACTGCCATCTACCCGACAATGTGGAAAATTGCCCAGGTATGTGCTGTCCACAAAAAGCAGGACAAATCCAATCCGGCCAATTACCGCCCCATCAGTCTACTCTCAATCATCAGCAAAGTGATGAAAGGTGTCGTCGACAGTGCTATCAAGCGGCACTTACTCACCAATAACCTGCTCATCGATGCTCAGTTTGGGTTCCGCCACGACCACTCGGCTCCAGACCTCATTACAGCCTTGGTCCAAACATGAACAAAAGAGTTGAATTCCAGACGTGAGGTGAGAGTGACTGCCCTTGACATCAAGGCAGCATTTGACCGAGTGTGGCACCAAGGAGCCCTAGTAAAATTGAAGTCAATGGGAATCAGGGGGAAAACTCTCCAGTGGCTGGAGTCATACCTAGCACAAAGGAAGATGGTAGTGGTTGTTGGAGGCCAATCATCTCAGCCCCAGGACATTGCTGCAGGAATTCCTCAGGGCAGTGTCCTAAGCCCAACCATCTTCAGCTGCTTCATCAAAGTCCTTCCCTCCATCATAAGGTCAGAAATGGGGATGTTCGCTGATGATTGCACAGTGTTCAGTTGCATTGGCAACCCTTCAGATAATGAAGCAGTCCGTGCCCGCATGCAGCAAGACCTGGACAACATTCAGGCTTGGGCTGATAAGTGGCAAGTAACATTTGCGCCAGACAAGTGCCAGGCAATGACCATCTCCAACAAGAGAGAGTCTAACCAGCTCCCCTTGACATTCAACGGCATTACCATCGCCGAATCCCCCACCATCAACATCCTGGGGGTCACCAGAAACTTAACTGGACCAGCCACATAAATACTGTGGCTACAAGAGCAGGTCAGAGGCTGGGCATTCTGCGGCGAGTGACTCACCTCCTGACTCCCCAAGGCCTTTCCACCATCTACAAGGCACAAGTCAGGAGTGTGATGGAATACTCTCCACTTGCCTGGATGAGTGCAGCTCCAACAACACTCAAGAAGCTCGACACTATCCAGGACAAAGAAGCCCATTTGATTGGCACCCCATCCACCACCCTAAACATTCACTCCCTTCACCACTGGTGCACAGTGGCTGCAGTTTGTACCATCCACAGGATGCACTGCAGCAACTCGCCAAGGCTTCTTTGTCAGCAGCTCCCAAACCCACAACCTCTACCACTTAGAAGGACAAGAGCAGCAGGTACATGGGAACAATACCACCTGCACGTTCCCCTCCAAGTCACACACCTTCCCGACTTGGAAATATATCGCCGTTCCTTCATCGTCGCTGGGTTAAAATCCTGGAACTCCCTACCTAACAGCACTGTGGGAGAACCTTCACCAACACGGACTGCAGCGGATCAAGAAGGCGGCTCATCACCATCTTCTCAAAGGCGATTAGGGATGGGCAATAAATGCTGGCCTTGCCAGCAATGCCCACATCCCATGAACGAATAAAAAAAAAGTTCCTGCAACTAGACCCATATCAACTCCTGCAACTAGATTGGCCACATCCAGCCACTACCAATGGAAGTTAACGTCACCGCTGTATTACGCAATTAATTTCTTCCAGGCATCAGTTGTAGTTATCACCAGGATCAGTTAGTGTGTAGTTCACTGCTGCATTACAGAGATTGCAATCCACTCATTGAACATGCCACTGTACAGTATATGTAACACAGGAATAGCTGGATGGGCAGACACAATTTTTCCAGATGTCTGGTATTCCCTGAGTACAGGGCAGTATTCCTTGCACACATTATTATTCATGCAAAATTTCACAATGCCCTCCTTTTTTTCAGTGGGCTGGGTTACTGCTCATTTAACATACAGATGGTATATGATCACAGGCAGAAAATTGTGGAAGTAGCTGCTTGTTTTCTTGGCAATGTTCAAGGTGCCCACATCGTGATTCAATCTACAACTATTCAAGATAGAGAACTGATTGCCGAGCACGCTCCTGGGAGAAATGGACGGCCCGCTCACAACATGGCTGCAGATACCTTCACAGACCTTCCACTCTCTTTAGTAAATGGCCTAGAATGAGACACATTCTGGAGGAAGATAGATTATAGAGCATTCTTTTGGACTATTAATTATTTTCTATGTTTAGACTAGTCCGGGGGTGCCTTGCATTATCAGCCAGAACCAGTTGTCAGAATAATAGTGGTATGATGTATGGAGCACAGTACTGTCACTGAAGGAGGCATACACATGGAATCATAAAATCTTATAACACAGGAGGCCATTCGGCCCATGGTGCCTGTACCAGCTCTTTGAACGAGCTAGCCAATTAGTCCCATTCCCCTGCTTTTTCCCCATAGCCCTGCAAAATTTTCCGTTTCAAATTTATACCCAATTTCCTTTTGAAAGTTACTACTGAATTTGCTTTCACCACCCTTTCAGGCAGAGCATTCCAAATCTCCTCATCCCCCCCACCCCCACTTATTTTGTCAATTACCTTAAATCTGTGTCCTCTGGTTATCGACCCTCCTGCCAGTGGAAACAGTTTCTCCCTATCTACTCTATCAAGTTTGCTGAAGATGAACAGCAGCAAATCAGGCTCCAAGAAAAGGATGAGAAGGACAAGGATGGTCTTCCTGCAGAAGACAAGTCATTGGTAGAAACTTCACAGACGAGGTGGAATCACATCAATTAATGGTTCCATTGATACCTGCCCATAACTCTTTCTACAGACATAGGCAGGTAAATTATCAATTTATAAATATATGTCACCTACATTTCCCAACCTGCTCTTTTTGTTTACTAACAAAATAAGGGTGGATCATATCAGAAACGATAAATAGCAAATGGATGCAATGTTTAAAATCTTCAAAATTTGTTCTACTTCAATGAGAATACTCGTGGATTGTATGAATATTATTATTGTGATACACTGCTGTGCTGACCCCTTGTACGATGATGCATCGACTGCTTTACTTCTGTTTGATCTCCTAGTAAGAAGTAAGTCCACCCACCATTCTGCCACCTGCCTTGGTCTGATAGAGACCCAGATAGACATGTCAACAAGCCAGGGAGAGCCTTTCCCATTCCAGCCATGGGAGCCTGCAGACCTGCTGCGGCTCCTCCTGATTCTTCTACAGAAAGAACCACTAATGAAGGATGGACAGTGATTTAAGAGCTGCCTGCCTGTTTCTGTGCTCCAGCATGCATTCTTCTGGTGGAAGCTGGTTTGCAGTTTGCCCGTTATCTTGTGCAAGATTCTGTATTCTGTCTCCAAAGTCGCTGAAAGCAGCAGTCTTCATACCATGGAATGTGCAGCTCAATCCCTTGGCACCATCAGTAAGAACATTCCTAAAAGAAGCTGCTACTGTCTTCTGACCCTGTGTGTTTGAAGTTTCTTTTGCAGAAGGCACTGATCATATACTTTACTCAACAAGAGCCCACATAGCAGACAATTCTTGTTGCAGTGAAGCAGTAACTGGGCATTAAAACTTATCCTAGCCTAGCTTGTTCGTGTGCAAGGAGACTTGTTGAGCTGCTGTTGTCAAGTAATAACCTACCTGTTATTGGTGGTCCTGTGAGGGTGGAATCAATGCTAACTCAACAGAGCCCATGGCCATGCTTAACCTTCACTCAGTGGAAGCCTGCTCTTCAGCACCCTTCAGTTCTGGCCCTTTCACAATTGTGATCAGTGACTTAGGCGCAGCAAATTAAAAAATGACAAACCCTCACGAACTGCTGATACCAAATCTACTTTCATGTAGTTAGAGAAAATCTGTCTCAGCTGTACTTTGGCATATGTGGTTCTTAGTGTCTGTATTTCTCCTTAAACAACATTCTCATTATCTCCTTTGCCTGTGTAACAAGAGTAACTGCACTTCAAAAGTAAACCATTCGCTGCAAAGTGCTTTGGACATCCTGAAATGTGACAGGGTGCCATATAAGTGCAAGCTCCTTCTTCCTCTCTAACTATGTCTTGTGCTCTACTTGCATCTTGTTAGTGGATAAAGTCAGGTTAACAGTATTAGTTAGTAAAACTAGTCATGAAACCATGGTGATACCTACTACCTCCTTGGATTGCCTTTGACATCAATGTGAGAGATATGTGAAGTATCCCTGTATAGCACTGTAAATAATTGCAAATCAGGCACAAATATTGTCAGGTGAAGTCACTGTAAATCAGGCACAAATATTACCAGGTGAAGTCATTGTAAATCAGGCACAAATATTGCCAGGTAAAGTCGCTGTAAATCAGGCACAAATATTACCAGGTGAAGTCACTGTAAATCAGGCACAAATATTGCCAGGTAAAGTCGCTGTAAATCAGGCACAAATATTACCAGGTAAAGTCATTGTAAATCAAGCACAAATATTGCCAGGTAAAGTTGCTGTAAATCAGACGCACATATAGCAGTCAAAAGCAAAATACTGCGGATCTGATGAAAGGTCATGGACCTGAAACGTTAACTCTGTTTCTTCCTCCACAGATGCTGTCTGACTTGCTGAGTTTCTCTAGCATTTTCTGTTTTTATTTCACATATAGCAGTGAAAGATTGACAGTCATCCTTACTTACTTTGACCTTTTCCTAATATCATCTCCTGCATGGCAAGTGCATGACACCACATTGATCTTAGTCTCAACTCCTACCCATGCCTGCATTTGTTTGCTGTCTTTGAGACCTGTAACATTCGTTCCTTTCCCTTTCACGCTGTCAACTTTAATCTGCAGGGCACCATCAGTAAAACTGGCCCTTCCATGCTCTACTTTCTCCACTGCGCTCCAATTTTTTTCATTCCGGGGCTGTTTTTAACTCGTGTGCTATTTCTAGTCCTTACCTGGCAACTGTTCTGGTTTAAAAGTGATTAATTAGCTTGATGGCAGGCTGGTTTACAGTGGGACTAATGCAGCAGGAAGTAGATTTTATCAATGAGCATTCCTGACACTCAGCTTCATGCAATGAGAGCGCGTGTCAGGAATTCAGGCACCGAGGTCAAAATTAACCAATTCAAATTAATCTTAATGGATGGAAGGTTGCACAGGGCAGGCAGACTTCTAAGCCCTAATTCTTGATACGTGGTTCTGCACTGCATAGCACTATGTCGGGAACACTAATCCATAAGATACAGTCCCAGACCTCAAACTATCGTTTAGTCAGAATAAATCTGCTGAGGTTATGGTGAAGTTTTGCAATGCATAGCTCAGAAAAGAAGCTTACAATCTGGGGAGAAGGATGTTAAAGGGAGACCTTACTAACAACATATAAATCATTGCATTGTATAAATAAGTGAACCCAGAATATTACTTGGAAGTAAATCAAACCAATAGGACAGGATGGCATAAATTTGTATTTGTGAAAAGAAACTGTTTATTCACATGGTGATAAGCATTTGAAATAATCTCCCAGATAAGGCAGTGCAGCTAAAGATCTTAGCAGAGCTCTAGGTGCAGTTGCATGCTATTCTGGCTGAGTTGGAAAACTAGAAGGATGAACATGATAGACTGAATGATTTTTTTTCTTGTCCACGACTATTTTGTTTGCAATCACACTTGCATGGTGCTAAAATGAATTAGGACCATTTTAACAGAAGCCCCCTTATACAACTCTAGCGATGTGCTTTGCTCTCCCCTCTGAGTTAGAAAGTTGTGGGTTCCAGCCACTCTCAAGAGACTTGAGTGCATATTCTATCCTGAAATTTTAGTGTGGTGCTGAGGGAGTGCTGCACTGTCCAAGGTGCCGTCTTTTGGATTAGATGTTAAACTGAGACCTTGTCTACCATCTCGGGTGGATGTAAAATATCCCGTGGCACTTTTCAAAGAAGAGCAGGGGAGTTCCCCCGGTGTCCTGGCCAACATTTATCCCGTTATCATTTAAGGCTCACAGATCCGATTGCCAGTCTGTTTCTTCATGCGATTTCTTCCCCCCCAAATCAAGTAAGATTTTTTTCTGTTATGTTTTTAAGGTTTAATATTTGTAATTAAATGTAGTCCTAATTCCTCTGGCCTTCAGCCGCCTGCTTATACCTGGCCCTACTTTTCCTCTTGCTGCCTTCATTCTGCACATTACAATTGGCTGTCTCCCTGCATCTTTTCCAGTCCTTTATCGCTGCCGTCCCGTGTCTGGCCTATCCCTTCAGCTGTAGCAGCGGCTCACACTTTGCTCTTCCAGCCATTCAGGACCTTTTACCACGATCTTGTGCCCTGCCCCACTCCTTTGGCCGAGATATTTATATCTTTTTACTATGTAGGCTGGTGGGGAAAGAGATTTTGGGGACAGAGAGGAGCAAACCTGTGGGGAGAAAGAAACAAGGGAAAAGATGATGCAGAAACACATGGGAGGAGAGATCAGGCAAGAAACAGATAGGGGATAAATTTGGAAAGTGAGACAGAAGGAGAGATAGGGGCCGAGAGATGGAGGAAAGAGAGAGATGCGGAATGTTGGAGCAGAGAGACTCAGGGGGGAGATGAAGTGATGGATAAAGTTACAGATAACAGTAAAACATCAGGTGGAAAACATCACAAAAAGACAGATGGGGTAGAGAAAGATTAAGGCAAAGAAAGGCAGACCATGATATCGGAGAAATGGACAGTGAGAGAGGTGGAGAAATTATGGTATTCAATTGAGGGGAGACAAATCAATGGGAGAGATCAGAGAGAGAGCAAGAGAAAAATTGAGCAAAGAAAGAGAGCAAAAAGATTGTGCTGACAAAACAAGGGTCAGAGAAAGATTGGGGCGGAGACAGGAAGCTCAGCACACAGAGAAAGAGGGAGATGCATGCAACAGAGAGACAGATATGTCAGAGAGATAGAATGAGGGAGACACAAAGGTGTCAAAGGCAATGCCATGAGAGATCTAATATACATGAAAACCACAAATATATATATATATATATATATATATATAAATACACATACGTAAAGAACTATCAGGTTATTGATCTTGCTGTAGATAGATTCTTATAAAGAAAAAATCAAATTGAGAGAGTGAGGATTAATGTGTAGTAATGGCATGCTTTACGAGACAACCAGGACAAATGTGGTGTCAGTGTGTGAGATGCCATCATCGACTCACATTTGCCTTTGTCTCAACCATACAGTATTTAATGGAGATTTCTGCCACACTGAATATTCACAATGTGCCTCAAAGGGCATTTTTTTGCTGTTACTTTTCTTCCCTCTTGAACTTCCGTGTGTCCAGTTCCTCCCCTCCCCATTTCCCATCACGAATCCCTGATGAAATTACCATGACCTATGTAGGCTATTCACCCTGATTTGACACTGGTCTCTCTTCAGAAAAAAGATAACTGAAGAAATAAAGAACTGATGATCTGGGAATTAATTGCTGAGGTGCTTGCGGTCTGTAGCCTGTCTGGGGCTTCGCAGTCTATGGGCAGCAAGAACTCAACCATCCCCCCATTTCCATCATTGTAACACACCACCCAGTCCTTCGCATTTCTTCACAGTAAATATCCTCCCATTGGACAATCGGTGTTGTTCTAAAAAGGAGGCATGCTGGGAATTCCAAGCACATGTTTGTCCATGAACTTATATAAGCTTTTTCTTAAGCAGTTTAATGATTAATAAGCAGAGGACAGCACCATAGTACGATCTTGTGCTGCAGATTTATTGATTTGCTTGAAAAGAAAGAACTTGCATTTATATAGCGCCTTTCACCACCTCAGGATGTCCCAAAGCGCTTTACAGCTAATAAGGTACTTTTGAAGTGTAGTCACTGTTGTAAAGTAGGAAACGCGGCAGCCAATTTTGAGCACAGCAAGGTCCCATAAACAGCAATGAGATAATGACCAGGTAATCTGTTTTAGTGACGTTGGTTGAGGGATAAATATTGGCCAGGATACCAGAACTCCCCTGCTCTTCTTCGAAATAGTGCCATGGGATCTTTTACATCTATCCTAGAGGAGAGATGGGCTTTAACATCTCAGTCGAAAGAGGACATCTCCGACAGTGCAGCGCTCCCTCAGAACGGCAATGAAATGCCAACCTAGTTTATATCACACTTACAAAAGTATTTTTCCATATTTGTATTTTCTCATACCAGATAATAACCACAACCTATTCTGTGGCACTCATTGGAATTTTGTGCCTATTTCTCCCTTTGAGGGCCCTGAAAAGGTTAATTTTCGATTGCTTTCCACATGTATGTATGAAAACGCTATCTCTCAAGTCTGAACAGCATCTCCCGGTTCTCCCTAGTGTGGATGTTTCTGGTGATTCTACGTTTCCCTGTTATTAAGCTGTCTGCTGTCTGACAGGCTTGAAATGTGTGAGTCCTGAGGTACTGATTTTTTTCCTCTGAGATGCAATCTAATTAAATCTGCAGAATACAGAAATCTGTTTTTCAAGTTTGTAAACTGAATTCTAAACAATATGTTATGTAAGCCATCCCTACATTAATTTTGTAATTCCTTTTTATGATCCTCTCCTTTCTCAGTACTTTTATATTTAGATGGTTCACCATGCTCCTTAGTTTAGTAGTTTCCTCCACTGAGAGGAAAAATGTCTGCGGTTATTGCAGTTATGCTGGCTCCATTTGCTCTTAGATGCTTCCTGCTGGTAAAGCTGTGGATTGTTTCAGTACCTTCACATAGGAATGGGAGTAGGCCATTCAGATCATGTGTCTGCTCTGACATATATGTTAGCCGTGACAACAGCTTGACGTGGTCAAACACTTTTCCTCAGTTTGACATTGTCAAACACTTCCCCCGGCATGATCAAGGATCTCCCCTCCAGCTTGACGTGGTCAAGGACCTCCCACCCACGTTGACGTGGTCAAGGACCTCCCACCCAGTTTGACGTGGTCAAGGACCTCCCACCCACGTTGACGTGGTCAAGGACCTCCCACCCAGCTTGACGTGGTCAAGGACCTCCCACCCACGTTGACGTGGTCAAGGACCTCCCACCCAGCTTGACGTGGTCAAGGACCTCCCACCCAGTTTGACGTGGTCAAGGACCTCCCACCCACGTTGATGTGGTCAAGGACCTCCCACCCACATTGACGTGGTCAAGGACCTCCCACCCAGCTTGACGTGGTCAAGGACCTCCCACCCAGCTTGACGTGGTCAAGGACTTCCCACCCACGTTGACGTGGTCAAGGACCTCCCACCCAGTTTGACCTGGTCAAGGACCTCCCACCCAGTTTGACCTGGTCAAGCACCTTCTCCTCAGTTTGATGTGGTCAAAGCAGTCCCCCCCCCCCCCCGACTTGACATGGTCAAACACTACCCTCATTGCTCCTCTCCCATCCCAAGGTGGTCAAGCACTTCCCTTACACATGTGGTAATAGGATTCTTTGTGAAAGGATGAAACCACCTTTTGCCAAAATTGAATTTTTGAAGTACTCCCAGCCGCAGTCTTTCTTTTAATGGCACGATCCAAGTAGATTGTTGGATAATGTAACACACACAGAGCCAGTGAATGTCAATCTGGCACTGAGATGGCACCAGGACCAGAAATACCTTAATTTCATGCAAGTAAGGGATAAATTGACTTTGACTTTGAATTCACTGCCAATGAGAGTTATGGATACTTCTTCACTGATCTTCAGTTCCATCACCAACACATCTTGTCCTGCTCTCAAACATTGACTCCAATACTATCCTGGGTGTGCAGTTTACACTATGCATGAAGAGGAATGCGATATCTACAAGTGAATTATTAGTTTTTTACGCAGTGTGCCCTGTGGATATGGGCTGAGTTTTGTCAGCCTTTGGTTGAGGAGATAGGCATGGAGAATGCAAGCTCTTATCAGCCTAACATAGCCTGGAAGGTGGAGGAAAGACCCTAAACAGGGGAACAAATAGGAAGAAATGAAGCAGAAATTTAGAGATTTATTCCCCCAACCTAAAATGAGAATATTTCTAGATGGCCAGGAACTAGTCATAGTCACAGGAAACCTGATCTCGGTGAGACATTGGTACCTGACAGTTCATGGAAGAACCAGAGACTGTTGGACAGAGGTCTCATAGCATCTCAGACACTAACTGTACCATGTATCTGTCTAGCATTTGGCAAACAAGTAACCTTGAAATGCAAATAAAATATTTTAATCTGAGATGTGAATGGCTTTGCTCGGATTGAGGTTTGAGACAAGAATTCAAAAACGAAACATGAAGAGTAGTTTCATGGCTGCTTCCTTTTCTGTACATTATTGTTTTTTTTATTGAGAAACCTAAATGAAGGGCCAAGCCCAAAAGTGCAGGACACCACCAAGATTGAAAAGAGCAGGGGCAAATTGGATGTAGCGATTAAGTGATGCCAAGCTTGGACTTAAAAAAATTTAGACTGTAGAAAGTATGAAGTATTGATGGAGCTTTTGAGGTCCTGAGGAAAAAAGGGTATGGTGTGTAATTGTACGATGAGTCTTAATTTCAATAGATTGAGTATGCAGAGAGGAAGAGCAATTTCTAGATGGCAAAGGAGGAACAAGTGAGGACATTTCAGAGCAGCACTGATCATAATAGTATCAATAACATAAAGGGAGTCAAGTATAGTTGTGACAAGGGTAGAGAGACACTGGAGGTCAGAGGTCAGAGAAGGCTGGCTTGTTAGATGAGGACCTTTTTTTCCTGTATAGGTGACATAGCAACAGGATGCCAGAGGCAAAATGTAACAGCTGTCTCACTAATTTGACACTCAGAGTTACTGAAGGGACAAAACTGCCCATCTCTGACAGAGACTCTTCGGTGTGCAGCCAGCTGTGTCTGAAGAACCCAGGAGCTCCCCCAATAACTAGCAACAGCTCAGCTCGAGACAGGATGTGTGATCTCTTCCAGTTTGAATCCACAAAGGCAATCATTACAGGAAAATCAATGCAATAAACTTGAAATAGATCTTGACAAAGCTGGATACTTAACCAGGCTCAAGAAAATCAATAACTAATTTGTGATGTGTGGTCTGCTTAAGCGGGGGCTGATTAATTGGTTAGTGTGTCAGCCAGCTCTGACAAGGCTTCAGCACCATGGGAAAAGGGAAACACACTTAACCTGCCACTAACCAGATAGTAACAATTTGATAACAATATATTATACACCATCTTCCTTCTCTCAACCTTACTGTGTTGAAATGAAGAGACATCAGACAGGCTCCTACTCTAACTCTTGCTCAAGATCTTCAATTTGTGGATCTCCTTCCTGAGTCTTACCTTCCTCCTGATAAGATCACAAGTTAGTGAGATAAGTAGCAATGACCAAGGCCATCTTAGCTCATGCATCCAGAAAATTTACAGCATTCAACTGTCGAAAATGACTCCAAGACTTTTGCCTCATCTCCCCTACCTGAAAGTCCATTCCAAGTGTTGATCATCCTTTGCACCAGTCCTAAATCTGCTATTCCCTGTCTCCCTACTGCCAGTTTAATCTGAAGTATTGTTCTGGATTTATCTTTTATATACCATTTACTATCTTATATTCCTTAATGAGTTGCCTTCTTTCAAGGTTGAAAAGCCCAGGTTTCTCCAGCCTTTCCTCATATCTTAGACCTCTGACACTTAGGATCAGCTTCCTCTTTCTCTTTACACTGCCTCCAGGGCTAAAATGTCTTGATGACAAAAACTGGACTTGGTATTCAGGGTGCAGTTTGACCTTACAATTGTGGTATGACATCCTCAGATTTACACCCTACTGATTTAGTAATATAGTTCACTGCACTAATGGCTTTGTTGATTATTGTTGCACATTGACTGGACATGTTAAGCAAGCACTGAGTGGACTAACATCCCTGGACCTCTTTCAATTTCACCCTTACTCTATTTTGAGACCATTCACAGAGTACATAAGTCATCACTTTATCTTCTCATTTGAAATGCCTTACAGTTATCACTGTTGAATTTCACATGTCACTCTTCTGCTCATATAAAGATTCTATTTGGTTCATTTAGTGCACCCTCAGCTGCATAATCAGGCTCACTAGCAATCCCTAGTTTAGTACTTTGTGTGAATTTGACCAAGTTGTCACTAAATCCAGTCCTTTACATGAACCAAAAGCAGTACAGGTCCCAATATTGATCAGTGGGTCACTCAACACTTACCCACACCTTAGCATCAATTCTTTAACAGGTACTGCTGCTTCCTATCATTGAGTCAGTTTTTAATCCATTTCCTGGTTTTACTTTGAATTCTCACTGTTTTAAGCTTATGTAACAGCCTTTCATGTTGAACTTCATCCAAAGTTTTCTGGAAATAAAGATACACCATGACATATGGTTCACTTCGACTCGCACTTCCTCAGAAAGTTTCAGGAGGATGTTAATTTATTTTCGGCTAGCATATCTTGATATCATTGGTTCTGATAGAGTAGATAGGGAGAAACTCTTTCCACTGGCAGGAGGGTCGGTAACCAGAGAACACAGATTTAAGATATTTGGCAAAAGAACCAGGGGAGAAATGAGGAGAATTTTGTTTATGCAGTGAGTTGTTATGATCTGGAATGCACTGCCTGAAAGGGTGTTGGAAGCAGATTCAATAGTAACTTTCAAAAGGGAATTGGATAAATATTTGAAAAGGAAATCTTTGCAGGGCTATGGGGAAAGAGCAGGGAAGTGGGACTAATTGGATAACTCTTTCAAAGAGCCAGCACAGGCACAATGGGCCAAATAGCGTCCTCTGATTGTGTGATATTCATACCAATGTATCATAGGATTTTTCGTAATATATCCATCTCTGTACTTAACATTAAATTGCCAGAACTATTTGATTTTCAAACTAATTTGCAAAAACAGAAATTCTGTGGAAAACTGTTCAGCTAATGGTTTATAGCAGTTCTTGGCTAATCAGAGTCCTCCATTTTGTAACAAATCCTAAATTTAGAGACATAGAAGTAGATCTTGACTTTGAGCGATAATATAAAATGGGTGATAACGAGTCCGCATTCCGTTTTACATCTCTCCCAATTCTTATTTCCATTCAAGTCAGCTGATGGAAATCCAAGATGCCATCCCGAAGCATCATAAGGAAAATTCGGTTTCAGTGACAGTGAAGAGAGGAAAAACTTTAGAGTCACGAGAACTCTTCAATGTATACTCTGGTATTGTATGGTTTGAGTATCTCACTGGTTCAAATGTTGAAGTGTCGCCACCTTCTGCTAATCACTGTCCTAAATATTCCAAGCAAGAAGATGTTGGAGATGAAATACTTGTTTTCTTCAATCCCAGAATTCTCACTACGCTTAATTAAAAAGCACAAGGCATCTGCTGGCTCGCTCTGCTTGGAGCTGATTTGTCACTGATGTCAAGGGAGACGTCTTGAGTCCGACAGCAGTTATTAACAGCAACATCGTCAGCACTGTGGAATTTTTTTTTTTAAGTAACTAGACTACATGGAAGGTTGTGACATCTTAGTTCTGGAAAATGCTTCCAGCACAGCCCTTGAGGAGCTCACACAGAGCAGATAGTACAGCTCCCATCATCTGAGTGGCAGCACCTCATTAAATTACCCTCAGCAAATGACCAACTTGTCAAGTTCATATCAACGGCCAAAATGATGTTCTCGTTGCTTTAGAGGAAAAAAAAATACGCGTAGGAGAGCAAGTATTGTGTGACTTATTCATACAGTTCTCACATCGCTGCACTGAGTTATATTCATTTTATAAATAGTTGATTTTTGAATAAAACAAACTAAAGACACTCCACCATTTAGGACAGAGAAAGCAAAGAGGAGATTTAACAAAGTTCTGAAGGGTTTTGATAGGGTTAATAGAGAAAGACCATTTCCTCTGGTTGAGGCGTCAGCAACAAGAAGTCATCAATTTGAAAGTGTCACCGTGAGCGTGAGGAGAGGTTAGGACAATTTTTTTTTACAGTGTTGTTGGTGTATAGGAAGTGGGTTAAAGAAAAAAGAAAGACCTTGCACTCATATAACATCATTCATGTTGTCAGGATGTCCCAAAGCACTTCACAGCCAATTAATTACTTTTGAAGTTGCTATTGTTATGGGGCAAACGCAGCAGCCAATTTGTGCACAGCAAGGTCCCAGAAACAGCAATGATGTTGTTAGGGGGATAACTATTGGCGAGTACCATGGAATTTTTTACATCCACCTGATCAGGTAGATGGAACCTAGCTTTAATGTCTCACACAAAAGGTAACACCTCTGACAATGCAGCACTCCTTCAGAACTGCACCCAAGTGTCAGCCTACATTATGTACTTATATCCCTGGAGCTGGGCTTGAATCCATGACCTTCTGACTCAGAAAGTGCTGCCAAGCTGACATTTATAGCAAATACCAAGGGAGAATTGGATAAATATTTGTTGCAAAGGAAGTTACAGGACTATCAGGAGAGAGTAGGACTAGTTTCAGATTGCTCTCACAAAGAGCTGATGCAGACTCAATGGGCTGAATGGCCTCCTTCTGCACTGTAAATTTCAACGGTTCTATTACAATTTTCCAATGTAGATTGCTACACTGGGGAAAAACTGAGGGGAGGCTGGGCAATTTGTTATGAGGAAAGGAAAACGCTTGTGTGGTCAACCGTGACCATCGTCACACCAATACTTGTGAGCACCTCCACCATGGCCTTTGTCAGAATCCAGGTTGCAGACAGTTTTCCTGCTTTCACGAACAACCCTCTTTATCTTTCCTCCCCTCCTTATACAATAGTTGGTCGACCATTTCATTACCCTTCTCCTGTGCTGCCACTGGGCCAGTGCGGACACAGTGCCAAACCCCTCCTGAAACGCAATTTGCGACTTTGAACAGTGACTTTATCTCCCCATTACACTTTAATTGCAAACAGACCCATTCTAACAAACCCCTCTCACTCAGACTGACACTACAGCTGCCTCTAATAACTAAATGTACAACATCACAATCGAGAGCGTTGCTAATTACCACTTATCCATTTCTGGACTGACAGTACAAGTTTTTGAATGGTGTGACTGGATTTTTTTGAATGAGAACTAGATGCCAGAAGTTGCATTTTTAATATAGAAGTCAATTTTTTTCCCCACCTGTGTCATGATGTCCTTGGGACTAATTAACCTGCACACCAGTCACTTCAATATCACACATTACTGCCTATATTATAAAGTGGAGATGCCGGTGATGGACTGGGGTTGACAATTGTAAACAATTTTACAACACCAAGTTATAGTCCAGCAATTTTATTTTAAATTCACAAGCTTTCGGAGGCTTCCTCCTTCGTCAGGTGAACAATTGTAAACAATTTTACAACACCAAGTTATAGTCCAGCAATTTTATTTTAAATTCACAAGCTTTCGGAGGCTTCCTCCTTCACATCGTTCACCTGACGAAGGAGGAAGCCTCCGAAAGCTTGTGAATTTAAAATAAAATTGCTGGACTATAACTTGGTGTTGTAAAATTGTTTACAATTATATTATAAAGCACTGAGGTGATGTTGGTGAACATTGACAAGGAAGTAGTTTAGCCAGTCTTTTGGATGAAACATTAACCGAAGCCCTGCCTGCCCTCTCTGGTGAATGTAAAAGATCCCATGATGCTATTTCAAAGAAGTGCATGGGAGCTCCCCCCAGTGTCTTGGCCAATATTTATCCCTCAACCAACATAAAAAAACCAGATTATCTGGTCATTATCACATTGCTGTTTGTGGGACCTTGCTGTGCGCAAATTGGCTGCCACGTTTCCTACATTATAGTGACTGCACTTCAGAAGTACTTCATTGACTGTAAAGCGTTTTGGGACGTCCTGAGGTCATGTAAGGCACTGTATAAATGTAAGTTTTTCCTTTATTTTTCTAAACATTTTCTAGAACTGACTAATAAAAACAATGAATTCCTGTTTCCAAATTAAACAAGTTAAACAGTTAAGATCCAGAATTTTCTGAGTCGTCACGGTCGGGTGTATGATACTTAAGGTGATCTCTCCATCATGGTGGTGCACAGCTGAAAGCTACACAACTGATGTGAATGACTGAGATCCTGGCTTTAGAAATTCCTGTGCACCTTATATCAGAACCACTGATAGTTAAAAAGCAATCCATTCTACCTTGGGAAAGAGCAGGTACAGATATTCTTTGCTGAACAATTCAATGTTAAGTCATTTTTGATTACTTATTTGGATATCTTTTTAAATGGCTTTCAGTGCTTGACCTTGAAGGAGCTGAGTTCAATGAGAAGACAACATTTCATCTGCTGAGGTCAGATTATCAAAGAGTGACAGGGTGGTGGAAACAGGTTCAATTGTAATTTTCAAGAGGGAAATTGGATACACAGTTGAAAAGGAAAAATTTGCAGGGCTATAGGGAAAAAGCAGGTGTGTGGAACTAATTGGATAGTTCTTTCAAAAAACCAGCACGGGCACGATGGACCGAATGGCCTCCTTCTAGGCTGTAAGATCCTATGATTCGCATTCAGAGCTGTGTGGGTGCAAATGGAACCTTGTGAATCTAACGGTTTATCAAATGCACGTTGTCTCCTAACGCTCAATTGCTGGAGAATGGCTCCATTGTGCATTTTGGCTCCAATTTTTCTGGCAGAAGTTGGTGATTCATGCTTCATGGTGGAGCATGGCTTCACGGGTACTGGCGAGCAGTCAATTTTCGAAGACCCCATTCCTGGCACAAAGTCTCACTGAACAGGAGCATGGATCAGAGAATTGGGTGCGGGGATCTGTGTACTCCATATGTGATGGCAAAAGCTTTCAAATCTTTTCCAACACAAGTGCAGATGGGGGTGGTGTAGCCTTGCCCAAAGCAGTAGGGGGTGGGTTTGGTCACTCAGTGAGTTTCCAATCTCGGTCAGATTGCTTGGAAGCCTAGTCGAGAAATAAAAGCAGATATTCTACAGAAGAGGGACTGAAAGCTCCCTGAGGATAGTTCAATCATATCTGTTAATGATAAGCTCAAGAGTGAAATTTAAAAACAAAAAGCTTTCAACATTTTTCCTACATTACACCAGTGACTACACTTCAAAAGTATTTCATTGGTTGTAAAGCACTTTGGGACATCCTGAGATCATGAAAGGCGCTATATAAATGCAAGCCTTTCTTTCTTTTAACATTAGGGAATGCCTAGGAATCTCATTGCAGTGTGGGAAAGGCCTATTTACACACCACTGGACCTGGGTTACTGTAGGCCAAAGTGACCTTTAATTTAATTTAGAGGTGTTATCTGGCATTGAAGACTGTATAAACGGAATGATGAGACCGTAAATTAGCAATTTTAGAGACATTCCTGTTTTCTGTCAAGCATGGAGCAACCTTGAGCAAATAAAAAGTGCAATTTAGGCCTGATTTAAACAGTGTTGAAGATTGAAGTGCCAGTACTCTGCCCACCTTAACTGCCTTTGTGCATTTGGCAAAGGGACAAGCAGCAGAACACAAACTTTTTACAGCTCACAGTAATACATCTGTGTGTTCAAGCAGTCTTCAAATAGAAACAATTTGCTGAATAGTAAGGTCTCAGACAATTTACTTCAAAGTATTGCTTCCTGATCCATCTCTTACACTGTAACCAGCAACCTTCCTCGTTTGATGTGGTTTTGTTCTGCGCTACATAATGTGTTTAGCAAGTGAGCCATCAGGAAACCCGAGATTGCTTCCTTATAATGACTCCCAGGTATCTACGGAATTCTAGCCTGCTTACGTTCAGCAGCTCTGCTTTATGGCAGTTTGCATCTTCACTAAGTTTATTTGAACTACTATTGACATTTTTTTAATACCTGTTATTGCTAGGTTTACAAAACTATTACTAAAGGAATAGGCACATAAAAAGAAACAGCCTCTGAGTCAGGAGGTTGTGGGTTCAGGGTAAACCCGGTCTAGAATTGGCACTTGAATTGGGATGTGATCCGGGTGTAGTACATGCTGCATGCGTCTAAAGAGGCCGGTGGCAGGATCACGGCAAATTGGTCCTCCCGCCTCATTAGTATATTACCAGCGAACTGTGGGCGCCAACTGCGGGGATTGCGCGGGGGGAGGGGTGCGGCGAGATTGGCCGTCTGGAACAGCAGCTGAAGGCCTAAGATAAGTTTGGGGGTGGGGGAGGGGAGTTAATTGGGAGGGGTGGCGATCGTTGGCCAGCAGTGACCCACAGTTTTAATGTGGAGCCTGCAGGAGGAGTCCTGCTCCGCCTGGCTCTACATATAGATAAATAAAAGTATTTTTACTCACCTTTTTGCTGGGAGTCTCCAGTGGTCCCTTTAAAAACCACTGGTTTGGCTGTTTTCTGCCAGAGAACACTGACCACAGTGCGCACAGCACATGCTGCGGTAAGTTGGGAACAAATTTCGCAAAGGGGTCTCAAAATAGGCGTTTAGCCCCCGATTTGCATAGGTGATGGGCCTATCACCAGTTTCAGGCAGTGGCCTGAGCAACTATAGGGCGCACTAACCAATATGGTGTGCGGCACATACCCAACTCAGAATGAACGCGCACACGTACCACGCCATATTGGAGCCTTCAGCTCCCCGTTTCTCACCTGTAAAACGGACGCACCAACGATTCAATTTCTAGACTCACGACTTAAGCATGTCATCCAAGCTCAGCGCAGTACTGAGGGAATGCTACATTGTCAGGGGTGCTGTTCTTCAGATGAGGCAACCACCAAGGACCCGAAGGCCTGCTCAGGTGGATGTGAACAATCTCATGGCACTATCTGAAGAAGAGCAGGGAGTTCTCCCGGTGTCCAGCCCAACATTCCTCCCTTAACCAACACCATCGAAAACAGATTTGCTGGGGATTTCCTCAGGGGGTCCCCCTGATCAGAAGCTGTAACTTCAGCAGAAGATCAGCGGAGACCCCATTTACTCATCTATGCAGGGTCTCCGCCGATCTTCCGCCAAAGTTACGGTGGCTGATCAGGAGAACGCCCGAGAAATTCCCGGCGATTACCTGGCCGTTTATTTGCCCTTTGTGTGAGATTGCTGTGTGCAAATTGGCTGCTGCATTTGCCTATATAACAGTAGTGAAGACATTTTAAAAAGTAATGCATAGGTTATAAAGCGCTTTGGGGTATCCTGAGGTCCATTAAGTTCTTTCTTAAACATCAGTTACCTAGCAACAGTGGCTGCAGTACCCATATATTCCAGGTGGTGGTGATGTTGTGAATATTAATTTTTAATTACCTCACTACTGCCATCAGCAGTAAGTTGGTGCTAGAGCCGGAAGTTAGAAAATGGCCATTAGCATTGATCAGCCAAACTTACTGCTTTAGAACAGCAATAGGCCATTCAGCCCCTCGGGCCTGCTCCGCCATTCAATTAGATCATGGCGGATCTGCACTTCAACACCATTTTCCTGCCTTTGCTCCGTATCCCATGATATCCTTACCTAACTTAAATCTATCGATCTCAGTCTTGAAAGCTACAATTGACCCCCAGCATCCACAGCCTTCTGGGGGACAGAGTTCCAAATTTCCACTACCCTTTGTGTGAAAAAGTGCTTCCTGATTTCAATTCTGAATGGCCTAGCTCTGATTTTCAGATTATGCCCCCTTGTTCTTGATTCCCCCACCAGAGGAAATAGTTTCTCTGTATCTACTTTATCGAAACCTTTTAACATTTTAAACACTTCAATCAGATCACCCCTCAATCTTCTAAACTCAAGGGGATACAAGCCAAGTTTACACAGCCTGTCTTCATAATTTAACCCTTTAAGCCCAGCTATCATTTCTGGTGAAATTTGATTTTGCATAATGTGGAATTTAATGACTGTGAAAACAAAGGAGCCAAAATACCAAATATTACGTCAATGGGTTCTGCCATAGTGGTTGAAAAAACTTGTGTTTGTCATTCAGATTTCCAGCATTTGCAGTTTTCTTTTTGAATTACTGACTAACCAGATTTGCACTTCCAGTTTTTATTCATGAGAAGCTGTTTTATCATGTACAGTACTGACTGCCCTGGGAATTTACATTCCACATTTCTAGAAGTAAAGGGAATTAGGGGTTACGGGGAGCGGGCAGGAAATTGGACATGAATTTAGATTTGAGGTTAGGATCAGATCAGCCATGATCTTATTGAATGGCGGAGCAGGCTCGAGGGGCTGATTGGCCTACTCCTGCTCCTATTTCTTATGTTCTTATGTTCTTATTGTGTTTTTGGATCTCTTTTCCCATTGTACTGACCTTTTCAAACCACTTACCACCTCCTTTCAGCTCAGGCAGTCTGGGCTGTGGACACTGCTGTCGGTATCACAGAAGGCAGGCACTCGTTCTCTAGGTAGTTACATGAACAATAAGCTGCTCGAGTGAGGCACAGGAGTGTGACTGATGCCAAGTGGCACTGCCTACCTGAAATCAGTCAATAGAGCCCAGTTTCCAAACGCGTGCACCTGCCATGAGGCCTCACCCTCTGGGACCGCATTTCTTGAAATCCATGACTTTCCATCTACTTAGTTCCAGGAAAGTAGGAGAGGAGAAACTGAGCGAAAAGAAAAGTAATCAATGTGATTTTAAAAGACGAGAGATGTTTTTGGAAAAAAATTGGACCTGACGATTTCCTGCACGGAAACCTGATAGACGAGTTAAACAGTGATCGCTCTTGTTTAATAATCAAATCTAAATGTTTTTGCAGCCCCTGAAGATGGAGGGAAAGCACCTGAAGAGGTAAAAGGTGAGGCAGAGGCGGCAGCTCCCGAGCAGTGAGGACGAGGAGTCACGTTCACGCATCTTGTCAAAGATTCCTGTAAACCTAGGAATAATATTGTGCGGGATTAATTTGATGGGGTCTCTCCAATTTGTACTCTTTGCAAAATGTTCCTGCTTTATTCTGAGTTACTTTGTTCATTTCCACCTGTCAATAGACACACTGGCCCTGCATCTCTCTCTTTCTCTCACTGGTCTCCTTCCTTCTCTCACTGTTTTCCTTTATTCCTTCTCTCACATTCTTTACATCTTTTCCTTTTCTCTGTCTTCCTTCCAGGGACAAAATAGTCTGAGGCTACTTTTTTTTGAGCTTATGAAGTTAACATTTGGAGCAAATAGCTCAGCAGCTGTGGAATTCCAATATCATATTGGTCAGGAGGTTGAAACCTGATATATTGCCATTATGATTGGATTTGTTTAACTCCCAGATGACATTACAGATTGAACAATCTATGTGAAATCAACATGAGAAGGCCCAGGTCCCTCATACTATAATGACTTCAACTTCAGTCAATCAGAATCTCCCACCAGCAAGTTCAAGGATGGGTCTGATTGTCAGGTGGAAATTTCAGTTGTATAATCATGCATTTTCCCTCCCACCAGACTTTAGATGATTTACTGTTTTTCTTTTTCAAGCGGCAGATATGATTACAATAGAGCAACAGAAATGAGTGTAGACGCATGCTGCATGAAATGGAACTTTCTGTAACTGAATTGCTGTACACAGGGTAATGAGCTCCCTCAATGCTTTACGGAGACAGGGGCTTCAAGAAAGTGGACTTCCCCCATCACCCCCTACAAAAAAAATGAAATGAATTTCAAGCATAAATCACTAACAGAAGAGTTTTTAATTCTAACAAGTAATGGAGCCTTTATTCAATTTCAAATGTTCAACCAAAATTTAAATCATGACATTCTATTGTTAAATTCATGTTACATCCCTGAGTCGGAGTGCTACACTTCAAGAGTCACAAGGAGAATTGTTGGAGTGCATAGCGTCTGGAAGATTTGTTGGGTAACAGGTCAAGTGACAGGCAAAGAAGAACATGGCTTTCCAAAGTAATGGAATGGTCAGGTGTGACATCAGGGGCAGCCTCCCACCTGACCTAATCACCCAACTCCAAACCTAAAGACGTACCCCTTCAGGTTTTCCTCTAGTTCAGTCCTAGCTCGCCTGTACCTTTCCATGCCAACAAACATGGTTGTCTGAGCGGAATTGAGCAAGGCTCTGTGATTGGGCAGGCGCTATGGCACTGGCCAAGTCTACTTCCATTTGGAGTTTGGGTTGGGGTGAATCAGATCACTACAGCGAGTTGATGCTTCGTTCAAATGTTGGTAAATATCAGGACCTCTGAAGTTTTATTCAAAGCTCCAGACTTTTATTTTTGAGCAATTCAAACATTTGGGGCAGTGAGAGACCAGACTTTGGCTAATGAAAGGTCAAAAGGACAAGCTCAATGTTGAAAGAGATCGCCCACCTTTAAAGGGGACTGGCGGGACAGTCCCCTCTCCCTCTCTTTTTGATTAATTTTGAAAGTCTGGTATTCCTGCTTCTTTAAGTTAAAATGTGTGTATGATTTCAGGAGGTTTTCTTTCATGAAATTAGAAGAGATAAAGATAAAGCCAGAGATAGGGTCATCCTTAATTTTCCCTGTAACTATTCAGTCTCTTCATTTGCCGTTTCCTAGCTTGTCTCCTCCCCTTTTTTGGAGGGGTCAATATCAGTGCTGTTTTTACACACTCTACAGCCACTTCTTTAAATATCTCTTTGAATTCCATGAAAGGTGAGGGACCTCATCCAACACGCTGCTTGTCCTTTTTACCTTTCACTCGCAGAAAATTGGCCTCTCGCTGGCCCGAATGCTTGAATTGCTCAGAAATAAAAGTCTGGATCTTTGCATAAAACTTCAGAGGTCCTGATATTTACTAACGTTTGAATGAAGCGTCTCCTCACTGTTGAGGTCTCGTTTATATGCACCCACTGAAAACAAGGCTTTGGTGTCGATTTTAGGTGTAATTGCCCTTTAAATATACAGTCCAGTAACAAACCTCGATATAACTTCTTATCAGTTACAACATGAAGATGCAGAAACGTGCTTGTCAAAGAGTATTTTAGCAGAGGGGGTTAACGTACAACTGACAGGCCATTCGACGATCCTTGGGGGCAATTTTATCCTAACCCACCCACTGGAAAACTGATGGGATTGGGTGCAATGCTGGTTTTACATCCCGCCCGATTTCCATTGAAGTCAGTGGAGATTAATATCGGGCGGGTGTAAAACCGATGTTCCACCCTATCCCCTAGGTTTCCCGCCTGGGAGCTAGGTTAAAATGACACCCCTTTGTCTCTGTGCCCTACCCTGCAGCAATGTCCACTGTGCTCCATATCATCTTTGTACTGGTTCCTCGCCATGCATGTAGGATTAGCTCAATGCCAAAAATTTGAACTGTTTGCCAGACTCATTTTTATTTTTGTATTTATGATTCTGCTCTTACTATATTTGGGGATTTTTCTTATTTTAAGGTCAGTTTTCTCCTTGGTCCCCCAACAATGAAAAGAATGGTTAAGATAAAAATGAAGTATACGAATTGTCCTCGTCACAACAATTAAGCCTGTCTGCGAGACTCACTGAGGATTATAGTTAAACTGGGTGATTTTTAGCAGTATATACTGTTCTAAAGAGAGTAGATTGTCTTGTTCTGTATATGTGCGTTCAAGCATGGATGTGTGTGTATTTGTTTGTACTACATAGAATTTACTGCACAGAAACAGGCCATTCAGCCCAACTAGTCTATGCCAGTGTTTATGCTCCACACGAGCTTCTTCCAACCTTATTTCATCTAACTCCATCAGCATAACCTTCAATTCCTTTCTCCCTCATGTACTTACCTAGCTTCCCCTTAAATGCATCTATGCTATTAGCCTCAACTGCCCCATGTGGTAGCAAGTTCCATATTCTAACCACGTAGGGGAGGGAGTGCAGGGGAAATTAGGCAGCGTGCAACAGGTTAGAATGGCTTGTGCTATTGCCAGAGTTCTAACATTGCAATTCTAGTACATTCATCCAGTACTCTCTGATCACAGTGATCTGTATAGGGGATTAACACATGTCCTCCTGGTCACTGAGCACAACCTCAGCAACTTACCACCAATGGATAGCATCTCAAGTATGCCCTACAACTCTTGAGTTTATGCGCATGTGCAGGTGCATATGTATGCTTGCCTATGTGTGTGCCAATGCACGCATGTGTATGTACGTGTCTATGTGTGTGTATGTATGTGTGTGTGTGTGCGTATCAGACAAAACTAGAAATCTTTCATTGCGGTTAGTTGTGACTGTGGTGTTCATTGGCAGTGTGCAATCTTACAATTTATCACTGACAAGAGAGGCCAGTCTTAACCTATTCGAGTGTGCCTGGGAAATTAACTGTCATTTTGCTTACTTGCTGTTTATTTGCATGTGATAAATCCAGAATACTTAATAATTGTTCCTTTAAAGTCTGTTTATTTAACAAAAAAAATTAAAAAAAGAATCAAAGTTTCTGAAATGTTGATTGTGCCAAATTATTTTGATGATAACAAAATCATTTCAGGGGAACTAAGATATAATTTTAACCCAGGATCATTCAAAACACAGCATCAGCAATCCCAGAAAAACACCAACAATCCCAGGAAAACACCAGCAATCCCAGGAAAACACCAGTAGGTGGCACTGTGGCGGATCAACCATTGGTCTCCCAGCACCTTAGGTTTCAGTATTGACTCCTGGGTATCTCCTCCCTCAGCTTTATTTGAACCATTTTTTGTGGATTTTTCCCCTGTCCATATTTGTCTGGCACTCCAATCGTTACCTGGGCCTCACTCTTCAAGTACACTGGGCAATGTCACGACTGACTTACGAGTATTTAAAATTCATTTTGAAGCTACAAAATGTCTAAAACAATATTTACCCCCATATACAGCTTCTTACCGTGAATTTGAGCTGCTGGGCAGCTTTCGTACATCTCTCAGGCCAACAGCCAGCACAAGGCCAAAGCTGTGCTGGGAGTTTATGCTAATTATTTAAATGAGCTGACCCCGCAAAATTGGACACAGTCACTGTAGGCTAACTTGGGCCAGGCAACTATCTGTACCCAATACTGATTTTGCTAGTCTTGCAAAATTGGAGCTGAATAGTTCAATGCACAGGTACATAATGTTGTGGCTCTGAACACCATCCCCAACATTGATCTCTGCACTATTTCAGCTCCCATGGATGCTCATTCTATGATCTGCTGCTACCTTATTCCATTCTATCAGAAGTAAACTCTCTGCACAAAATTGAAATAAAGTGCAACTGACTTATTACCCTATAAGTGATCAGTGCTTGTGCTTTACTGTATTTTACTATAGTGCTTCCCGTAGGTGACATTGTATGGTATCTCTGTAACCTCCTTTAGCCCTACAACCCTCCGAGAATTCTACATACCTCCAACTCTGGCTTCTTGTCCATCTCTACTTCCTTCGCCCCACCATTCAGCTGTTTAGGCCCCAAGCTCTGGAATTCCTTCCTTAAACCTCTCTGCCTCTCCACCTTTCTCTCTCCCCTCCCTTAAGACCCTCCTTAAAACCTATCTCCTATGTTAATGTCTCCTTCTTTGGCTCGCCGTCAATATTTTGTCTGATTATGCTCCTGTGAAGCACCTTGGGACATTTTACCATATTAAAGGCACTATATAAATGCAAATTGTTGTTGTTTTCTACAATATATCCCAGTACTCCTTGTACGTGCTTTCCCAGTGCATGTAAAAAGCGAGGTTGCAGGCTGCTGGGTATCAGTGTGTGTACCTATCCTGTTTGGCAGTAACTGACCACATATCATGCAGCTAGGTTGTGTTATAATGTACAAATCTATTTTTACTCCCTGGATTTACCACTTTAATTGGTGGCACTGACTCCACAAATGGAACACAAACTACAGCTTTCCAGAGATGAAAGATTGAAAGAACAGCACACAGGTTGTAGAAATATTGATGATCATGAATCATACAGACACCTGACTGTGAGTCATTTGTTTTCACCGCAGAGACAATTTTAAAAAATGTTTTAAATCACTGTGTCAGCTCCCTTACCATCTTGTTCTTTCTACAGATTCCACTTTTGCTTCTGAATTTAATTTACACCAATATTCGATTCACACCTACGCCAGGAGCACCTGACAGTGTGATTGCAGCAAAGTGTGATTAGGTTTGTTCATAAACGTCAGTCATCGTTACATGTGTTGGAGAGGGAACAAAAGTTATTTTCTAAAAAGGTGCTGAAGTCACAGAGAAAGAGAGAAACGAAGAATGAGAGACAGTGGGGAAAAAAGGAGGGAAAGCAACAGCACAATGGATAGTGAAAATAAAAGAGAACAGATAAAAAGGAGAGAAAGTGAGACGGTAAATGGAAAGGAGCGATAGAAAGAGATAAACACAAAAATATGAAAGCGACAGAAAAAGGAAAGAACCAGGACAAGGTTGAGGGAAAAAACAAGACCAAGAAAGGAATTTGTATTTTGGTCAGCTGGGTGTCTGAGATACACTGAACCATAATCCCATAGTCCAAATGTGGTTCTTTCCCTGAACGACACCAGTGACACCTGAAGGACAACAATCCAGCAGCTCTTATGGTCATTTTTTTCTGGTGGCAGCTCACACATTACCAGATTCATTGAATTTAATTTCACAACAATGCCATTGTGGGTTCTGAACTCATGACCTATAGTTTGCTAGTCCAGTACAATATTCATTACGTGACCATACCTGTTTGTTGACAAGGGCTGTCTATATTATGATTAGAGAATGAGAAATCCAGATAAGTAGAGTTCCTGTTTGCCTGTTCGGAGAGCACACTCCTCTCTCAGGGATACACCCAGTTATGAGTATTTGGAGAAGCACAGATATTAGATTCACACCTACACTGAGAACACCTGAAAATATGATTGCAGCAAAGTGTGATTGAGTTTGAAAAAATGCTCAGAAATACCTGCTCTTCGAGGCAAAATCCTTGCTTGAAGTATGATGTTGTGTACAAGTTAACCTGGGATAACATAGGTTTGGTGAACAATAAATTTGTTTATTGCTTTTAGATAACATGTAGGATTTTCATAATGGGCCCGTGTCACTTTAGATTAGTATCTGTAACACTAGACACTTTCAAAGCGCTCTGACCTGTTAAATAGCTTAATTCACAGAATCATTACAGAAGCAAGCAGTAATAGCCAGTTGTTGACATCAATCCAAATAACAGCCACTTTGAAACAGTTCATGAAAGGGTTAAGCGGACAAATCTGCTTGCTGGGTTCCTTTGAATGGTCTCTTCACAAATTTTTTTCAATGAAAGCAGACAAATGCTTCTTGGACAGGGAGAAGCCATCCAATCCCTACTGGTTAGAGTCTTTCACACAATTGCACAGGCATTCTATCTACAAAGTGCCTCCATGTCTCTTGGAGCTAGCCCAAAATTCACAACTGACCGGTACGTCAAAAGTGTTAGATTCTTTAATCTATTAATCCCTGAGAATTACAATCTTGTCTTTGAGAAGTAAGCCTGCAGGACAAAGGCAATTTATTCAAACAGCGGACGGACAACAAACTCTATAACACATTCAGGAAAGCTTGCTGATGACCACCTGCGGTATTTAACATGTGCTGTTTATATCGGAAACTAAAACAGGAAACGCTGGAAACACGCAATATACTAGTCAGCATCTGCGGAGAGAGCAGATAGATGACCGAAAGATTTATAGAATCAGTGACCCCTCATCTCAAAGGTGAGTACACCCAGGAACATCCTTGGAGATGGCCCTGCCAGAATCAGGGAGAGTAGCTTGGATGTGGTTAAACTTAAGCTCATCCAAAAGCTCTGCTGCCCGTATCCTAATTCACACAATCCCTTTCATCCATCACCCCTGTGCTCACTGACCGACGCTGCCTCAATTTTAAAATTCTCATCCTCGTGTTCAAATCCCTCAATGGCCTCGCCCCTCCCTATCTTCGTAACCTCCTACAACCCTCCGCGAACTCTGCGTTCCTCCAATTCTGGCCTCTTGTGCACCTCTCACTTCCTTCAAGCCATCATTGGCGGCCGTACCTTCAACCGTATAGATCTTAAGCTCTGGAATCCCTTCGCTAAACCTATCTTTTAAGACCCTCGTTAAAACCTACCTCTTTGACCAAGCTTTTGGTCACTTGTCCGAATGTCTCTTTCTTTGGCTTGGTGTCAATTTGTGTATTATTACACTCCTGTGAAGCGCCATGGGGTGTTTTACTACATTAAAAGCTCTATATAAATGCAAGTTGTTGTTTGAAGGTGAGGGGAAATAAGGAAAAACCTGTAACAATAAAGCTACAGAAATCCATTGTAAATTGTTTTATGTCTTAACTTCAATTCAGTAATAGAATTAATGTTTAAGCCATATAAGTATAATTGGTGCAGCTGGGCTGTTTTATTACTTGCAGTCTCTAAAAGTCCTCACAGTGCCTTTGATTGACTGTTAATTTAGTTTGTAATTATTGGGATTGTAATTCAAACTCAAACAGGAAAAAACTAATCTCATGCAGCAGTACAGCTACATTTTAACAATGTTGTATACGGCCTAGGGGATTGGCACTGCAGTGCACTGCATCATGAATTTATACGATGCTTAGTAATGTCCCCAAATTAGCACACAATCAATTCCAAATTTCACCTGAGCCATCAGCTGAAGGTGGGGAGCACACACTGAGCATTACTTCAGAGAGAGAGCAAATTGGTGCGTTGCTCTTTCCTACCACCTAGTGGTTGGATGGAGAACATCATAACAGGAGCCTTTAAGGAATGGTGCACTGGATGCAGTGGATCTGAAGCGGGGAGAACTTTATCTATGAAAAGGGAAAGTTTGATTACTTAACAGTAAGCAGTTTAATTTTCTCTGGTAGCACAGTGGTCAGCATAAAATTCCTTTGTCTCTATTTTAACACGATGATTAATCCATAAGGTGTCGGGCCTAGCTCAGTGATAGCACTCTCGCATCTGTGTCAGAACGTCATGGGTTCAAGTCTCACTCCAGAGACTTGAGCATGTAATTGAGGCTGACATTGCAGTGCAGTGCTGAGGGAGTGCTGCACTGTTGCAGGTGCCATCGTTTGGATTTGATGTTAAACTGAGGCCATCTCTGGTGGATATTAAAGATCTCATGGCATGATTCGAAGAAGAGTATGGGAGTTCTCCCGATGTCCTGGCCAACATTTATCCATCAACCAACACTACCAAAACAGATTATCCAGTCAGTTATTTTACTGCTGTTTGTGGGGACCTTGCTGTGTGAAAATTTGCTGCTGTGTTTGCCTATATTACATCTGTGACCACACTTCAAAAAATGGTACTTAATTCTCTGTGAAGCACTTTAGGACGTCCTGAGGACTTAAAAGGTGTTGTATAATGAAAGCTCTTTTCTTCTTATTAATAAATAGATTAATTAGTGCACTACCCGAGGAAATGAAACTCCCAAGTTGGCATCAATGGAAAGGTTAATTGGTGATGTGTTGGTGTGACATGTTCAATGCCACATGCCAGGACCTTCTTCACCATGGTGGGGTAGGGAGGGGGCTGCGGTGGAGGAATCATCCCTGAGCCCCCTTTCCATGCCTATCTTAAACTCCTATTATAACTACTGAACCAGTATAATGGAAATGAACAGGTCTCTGGTGTCTGTTGTGCTGAATCGGCCCCATTTAGTACCGGGGGTTAAATTCAGCAACAAGGGCAAATTGCACAGACCTAGGATTCATGTGGCCTCTCCAAATTCACAACTGTGAACCTTGAACGTGACGGAGTTAGTGACCGGGACCTTCCTCAGAGTTGGAGTGAGGTCTGTGCAGGCCACGATACCAAAGGTTAAGGCAACGGTTTCTGTTGGATGCTCCAGCTGAAAAGAGAGACTCAGGAAGAGGACTGGGACATTTATACTGGAGGGTGGACTCTGACAGTGGTCTTATCATTAGAGGCAACCCTGCAATATCAGGAAATATTATTGGTTCCATCACAGTGGCATTGACAGAGTTCTGCGAGTACACAGAGCCACCACCTCACTTTTGGAAGTGCGGTTGGTTACTTTGGTCTATTTTTCACTGATGCCGATCACCATCCAGTTACCTCACCCCCTCTTCATGTCATGAGCCTTGAGAGTGGGTATTGGCAGGTTATGGGCGGGGGACAAAACAGCCGAACTCAACCTGGTCCTTATCTGATGTCCACACATGCACACTTCCAGCAGTGGTCAGTGGATAGCTTTCAGAAGTAAGAACTCTGACTGATAGATAAATGCACGGTCAAAAATGCACAAATGTACCATTAATAATGATGCAATAAATGACTCACATTTAGCATATACTTTAGCGATAACACAGAGAGTAATTTCACTGTCAAAGCATTTTGGTTGGGAATAGTGTCACTGTCACTTGATATAATAAATTTAACTCATAAATAGAGTCCACAGTGCTGCGAAATGGAAACTATTGCAGATTATGACCGTGTACACTTTTAAATTCATAGTCATTTCTTTTTATCTCTTACGTAAGAGTCAGTGAAATTTGCGGTGTTAAAGGACACTGCTGGAAACATCAACAGATTAATAAATAAATGTTTAAAGAATATTAAAATAAATATAAAAATTTAGCTAATCAAGAACAATTTGCATTTATAAAGCACATTTAATGCAGCAAACTGCCCCAAAGTGCTTCCAAAGACATTATCAAAAAAAAAACACTGAACCAAAGAAGGAGATATTGAGTTGTGAGGTGGGTTTTAATGGAGATTTAGATTGTGAGTACAGAACAGGGGGAACCCGTGTCAACATTTTTAAACTGATGCGATTTGGATGTCCCCCGAAAATACCAAATGGAAAAACAGCTGCTTCCGCTGTTGAGCCCACTTTTCCTATTAGCTTAAATGTGATCCTATCTCGGAAGCATTCTGGGATAGCAGGCCACAGGGTGCACAGTTAACCCTTTTACTGGAGGTTCACATTAGAAATAATACTGATCACAATTGTAAGCTCCTGGGGACGACCACTCGCTCCCTGTCCACCTGATTTCGGGCGGATCTGGGGAAGGCGAGGGTGGAAATTTAGGCACCGAGCCATTCTGCCGGCTCCCTGCAGCCCACTGTCACTTCCTGGGATTTTCTGGCGGAATAAATCTGCCCAGCTACAGGTGTGCCTACACACCATCCTTGACTCCCTCACCATCAACATCTTCAGTGTCAACATTGACAGAAGTTTAATTGGCCCAGCCATATCAACACCATAGCTACAAGAGCAGGACAGAGTTTGGATACTCTGCAATAGGTGGCTCACCTCTTGGCCCCTCAAAACCTGGCTAACATCCACAAGGCTCGATTCAGGAGTGGGATGGAATAATCTTCACTCACCTGGATGGGGGCAGCTGCAACTCAATTAAGAAGCAGATCGTTTGATTGGTACCCCTGTCACCGGAATCAATGTCCACCTGCTCCATCACTGGTGCACTGTGGCTGCAGCATGCCCTATCTACAGGATGCACTGCAGCAACTCAGCAAGGTTATTTCAACAGCACCTTCTGTCCCTGTGATCTCCACCACCAAGAAGGGCAATAGAAGCAATGCTGTGGGGTCAGTCTGGACACCACACCATAAAAACATGCGCAAACTTTGGAGAGGGTCCAGGGAAGAGAAACTAGGCAAATCTGAGGTGAAAAGGGAATGAGCAATGAAGAAAGATTAGAAATGACCAAGCTCTAGAGTATAGAAAAAGATGATTAAAAGAGGACCTTATTGTGGTATAGAAAATACTAAATTTGTTTATTCATTGAGGTATACAAAATATTAAATGGCATAGGTAAGTAATCACAGAATTTTACTTCAAAGTAAGGGAGGAAAGTAGGATCAGAAGTCATAAATATTACTTAGTGAAAATTAAATTTAACACAGATATGCATTTACCCAAACAGTGAGGAATGTTTAAATAATCTCAGGCAAAAACACTGGGGACATCCAAAATAAAGTTGGATGCAGTGATGGGAAAATTAGAGAACTAGGGGGGGTTTAATGGGCCAACTGAATTGATTTGTTTATGTTCTTAAAAGCAGTATGAGTGCCTTCTCGGCTCAGTGTGTAAATGCACGGCATGATGTGGTACAGCACCATGCAGACCTGAAGCTCTCAAGGTTGATCTGAGTCAATGGATTTCAGCCAGTCCAATTGTTTGAGTACCAGAACTGCTCACAGCGCCCCTCAGCCAGAAGGGGAAAATCACCCCAGATTCATGCAGTCCCTGCTCGGATGGTCACGTGTGTGGTGGTTGGGTGAAGATAGGATTGGGTTCATCTGTGATGCCATACACAGGCTTATGAAGAATACCCTTTGAGTGAGGTACCAGAGGCCCAGAAAAATAAGCCCCAGCAAGAGTCACCGTCCTTAGGAAAAGAAGCGGGAAAATGAGAACACTTGGGAATAAGTGTCACACGCATCAAGACACTGGCCTCCAGCAGAGATTTCTTTGTTAAATAAATCTTTGACATTCGCATTATGTGGCTCAGTGTCAAATTTTGTTTGATAATCACTCCTGTGAAGTGCCTTGGGACGTTTTACTACGTTAAAGACGCTATTTTTTTTATTCGTTCATGGGATGTGGGTGTCGCTGGCGAGGCCAGCATTTATTGCCCATCCCTAATTGCCCTTGAGAAGGTGGTGGTGAGCCGCCTTCTTGAACCACTACAGTCCGTGTGGTGAAGGTTCTCCCACAGTGCTGTTAGGAAGGGAGTTCCAGGATTTTGACCCAGCAACGATGAAGGAACGACGATATATTTCCAAGTCGGGATGGTGTGTGATTTGGAGGGGAACGTGCAGGTGGTGTTGTCTCCATGTGCCTGCTGCCCTTGTCCTTCTAGATGGTAGAGGTCGCGGGTTTGGGAGGTGCTGTCGAAGAAGCCTTGGTGAGTTGCTGCAGTGCATCCTGTGGATGGTGCACACTGCCGCCGCAGTGCACCGGTGGTGAAGGAAGTGAATGTTTAGGGTGGTGGATGGGGTGCCAATCCTATAAATTCTATAATCCCAATATAAATGCAAGGTATTGTTATACTATTGAAAGCTGTTGCTGCTTTACAAACACACAACTATTGTCACAGATTATTTCATGAAGGTCCCTAAGGTGGGTGGGGGGGGGATTGTGCATTTGTTAAGCTGCTTGTTCGTGACAAACATGAGATGTTTATGGTGATGATATGACTCCATCATGTTGACTGTTCCTGAAAGAATAAACAGCTTTTTACTTCTTAATAAGGACATTAGCACGATCAAGGCCCAGAATGAGCCATGTGTTATTTCCTTTCTTGGGAATCAGAGGTTGCTATATGTGTTGTTGGAGTGATGAATTGTGGTATTGATAGGCTCTCACTGATATGACATTAATAAAGTCTTTGCTGTATGAAGCCATTTGTGTTTCAGAATAACATGTTTTATTGAGACCTTTTCTGGGATTAGTAGCAAAACCAGTAAATCAAAGCTTCTCACTACTTTATTTTAATAAAGTGGCAACTTATTGACCGTAGAGAACCAGACAACCCTCAACATTTCACACACAAACCAATCGATACTCCTGGATTGTGCTCCAGCCCTCAGTACAATCCTTTCCATCTTTAAGTTTTATAACTGTGACAAAAATACATTGGGCCGGAAATTGCTTTTAAAATAATGGTGAGCCCAACAGCGCTCACCGTTATTAGTGGCGAAATCGAAGAGCAGGTTCCAGCGGCCGCATATGCGCAGTCAAACGCGGAAATCCAGAACTTGCTCTTCCTGGTTCGCCAGTGATCTAAAAGCTTCGCCTTAAAGGGACCTTGCTGGCTACAATCAATGGATCAGCGTGAACTTGCTCTCCTGTCCAGCTGGAATCTCGCCATAAAGAAGGTACATTGAGTTTTTTAAGTCTAAACTAAGTTTTAACAGCGTGGGAAGTATTAATGACTGCCAAACAACCTCTCTGGCACTATATATGTGGAGTCTCATTACTCTTGATTTTAATAGTTTTTGGGCATTTAAGAAAAAAGTTAAATTATAATTCTTTTTACTTTATCTTTCTGTCTTTTAATCTTACCCTCTCTTTATTTTGTTTTCTCTATCTCATTTTATTGTACAGTTACTAATCTTGTCTGGCACTTCCTGGTTGTTAGTTTGCACGGTTTGTGAATGAACTGCACTTCCTGGTTCTCACAGTGTGGCTTGCTTCAAGTTGATTGGTGGAAGGAACAGAGAGATCCTTTCCTCCTCTCAATGCTCAAAGAAGCTCGAGAATGACCTCTGCCCTCCTTACAGCTCTCAATTAAAGCAACACATGGTGCCCAGAAGAGTGCAAATAGTTTGTGGGTGAGTTAGTTATTTACCAGCAGCGAGCGACATGTGTTCGCCACTCATCAATTTCCGGCCCACTATCTTTGATCGTCTAGTTTTTGGTTCTTTTAAATCGAGTCACAATACATAAGGGCCCCAAAGTTTATTTATTGGGAAGGCCCAATGGTGGACTACTATAAGGACACCTAAGTCCTGAAAATGGCACCTGAGATGTGCGAGCACACTTCTGATGGGAAGTGTGCAGGACGCCATCTTGGTAAAGAGGTTTGGGAGCGCACCTAACGACCACTGGCAGCATCTACAGTAGGGAGATGATGACACAAATCAGAGTACAATGCTGATTTAATGCAACCGGTGAAATTCTGGACATCCAAACTCCAGCCAATGCCATGTCTTAACCTTGCACAGCTGATGGTGACCCCCGAAACTGGAAAGAGTAGAAGGGAAGACAAGGTAAATCAGTAAGTAGAATTTTAGAAGGCTTTGAATTATAAGAGGAAGGGAAGATTAAGGGAGGTGAGATTGCCGGTTGGAGATCGTGGAAAAGAATAAGTTGGAATAGGAGATGGGTCAGCATTTCAACACAGATATAATGTAGGTAGGAGGAAGAGAGATTTGGATAGAATAGGAATTGACAGTGGCAGCATTCACTTCCCATTCGTCTGCTCTTTACCATCACAGCATATTTACATTCATCTAGATCATGAAGGTCCCTAACATCCGGAACATTTAGATAAGCATAATTTAATAGGACAAAGTCAGCATGGCTTTATGAAGGGGAAGTCATGTCTGACAAATTTGCTTGAGTTCTTCGAGGATATAACGTATAGGGTGGATAAAGGGGAACCAGTGGACGTAGTGTATTTAGACTTCCAGAAGGCATTCGACAAGGTGCCACATAAAAGATTATTACTTAAGATAAAAAATCACGGGATTGGGGGTAATATTCTGGCATGGGTGGAGGATTGGTTATCGAACAGGAAGCAGAGAGTTGGGATAAATGGTTCATTTTCGGACTGGCAACCAGTAACCAGTGGTGTTCCACAGGGGTCGGTGCTGGGTCCCCAACTCTTTACAATCTATATTAACGATTTGGAGGAGGGGACCGAGTGCAACATATCAAAATTTGCAGATGATACAAAGATGGGAGGGAAAGTAGAGAGTGAGGAGGACATGAAAAACCTACAAGGGGATATAGACAGGCTGGGTGAGTGGGCGGAGATTTGGCAGATGCAATATAATATTGGAAAATGTGAGGTTATGCACTTTGGCAGGAAAAATCAGAGAGCAAGTTATTTTCTTAATGGCGAGAGACTGGAAAGTACTGCAGTACAAAGGGATCTGGGGGTCCTAGTGCAAGAAAATCAAAAAGTTGGTATGCAGGTGCAGCAGGTGATCAAGAAAGCCAACGGAATGTTGGCTTTTATTGCTAGGGGGATAGAATATAAAAACAAGGAGGTATTGCTGCAGTTATATAAGGTATTGGTGAGACCGCACCTGGAATACTGCATACAGTTTTGGTCTCCATACTTAAGAAAAGACATACTTGCTCTCGAGGCAGTACAAAGAAGGTTCACTCGGTTCATCCCGGGGATGAGGGGGCGGACATATGAGGAGAGGTTGAGTAGATTGGGACTCTACTCATTGGAGTTCAGAAGAATGAGAGGCGATCTTATTGAAACATATAAGATTGTGAAGGGTCTTGATCGGGTGGATGCAGTAAGGATGTTCCCAAAGATGGGTGAAACTAGAACTAGGGGGCATAATCTTAGAATAAGGGGCTGCTCTTTCAAAACTGAGATGAGGAGAAACTTCTTCACTCAGAGGGTGGTAGGTCTGTGGAATTTGCTGCCCCAGGAAGCTGTGGAAGCTACATCATTAGATAAATTTAAAACAGAAATAGACAGTTTCCTAGAAGTAAAGGGAATTAGGGGTTATGGGGAGCGGGCAGGAAATTGGACATGAAGCTGAGTTCGGATCGGTCAATGCCCTGTGGGTGGCGGAGAGGGCCCAGGGGCTATGTGGCTGGGTCCTGCTCCGACTTCTTGTGTTCTTTAGATTTGTGGTTGGGATCAGATCAGCCATGATCTTATTGAATGGCGGAGCAGGCTCGAGGGGCCGATTGGCCTACTCCTGCTTCAATTTCTTATGTTCTTATGTTCTTATGTTCTTATCTGTATTTGTAAACAGCCTAATTTTTGCTTGTTAGACCATTACATTTAAATATATTCAACCAACATCCTAGTAAATATCTTACCACCAGCAGTAAGTTGAGATACAGTAGATTAGAACATTCAGCAGCATTAAGAACTCAATGAAAAATGTATACGGGTAATGTATGAACTGTTTTTGCATTCAGTTCTTCAAATATTTCCCCTTTGTCTCTATTGGGGTGAAATTGATCCACTGAGCGCCCTGTTTGTAGGCATTATATTTTTCTTTTATTTGTTCATGGGATGTGGGCGTCACTGGCGAGGCCAGCATTTATTGCCCATCCTTAATTGCCCTTGAGAAGGTGGTGGTGAGCCGCCTTCTTGAACTGCTGCTGTCCATATGGTGAAGTTTTTCCCACAGTGCTGTTAGGTAGGGAGTTCCAGGATTTTGATCCACTGACGATGAAGGAACGGCAATATATTTCCAAGTCGGGATGGTGTGTGGCTTGGAGTGGAACGCGCAGGTGGTGTTGTTCCCATGTGCCTGCTGCCCTTGTCCTTCTAGTTGGTAGAGGTCATGGATTTGGGAGGTGCTGTCGAAGAAGCCTTGGCGAGTTGCTGCAGTGCATCCTGTGGATGATACACACTGCAGCTACGGTGCACTGGTGGTGAAGGGAGTGAATGTTTAGGGTGGTGGATTGGGTGCCAATCAAGCGGGCTGCTTTGTCCTGGATGATGTCGAACTTCTTGAGTGTAGTTGGAGCTGCACTCATCCAGGCAAGTGGAGAATATTCTATCACACTCCTGACTTGTACCTTGTAGATGGTGGAAAGGCTTTGGGGAGTCAGGAGATGAGTCACTCGCCGCAGAATACCCAGCCTCTGACCTGCTCTTGTAGCCACAGTATTTATATGGCTGGCCCAGTTAAGTTTCTGGTCAATGGTGACCCCCAGGATGTTGATGATGGGGGATTCGGCGACGGTAATGCCATTGAATGTCAAGGGGAGGTGGTTAGACTCTCTCTTGTTGGCACCTAAGTCCCAAAAATGGCGTCTGAGATGCGCGAGCACACTTCCGATGGGAAGTGCGCAGGACGCCATCTTGGTAAAGGGGTTTGGGTGCCTAACGACCACTGGCAGCATGTTGAGTAGGGAGATGATGACTCAAATCAGTACGCAACGCTGATTAAAGCAATCGGTGAAATTCTGGAACTCCATAATCCAGCCAACGCCATGTCTTAACCTCGCACAGCTGAACAGGACTTAAACGGCATGAAGGACCCCCCCATCAACGCTATTTAAAGCAATTCATGAAGTACTTACTGGTTAGCTGCTGGATTATTCCTTCTGGCTGCTGATGCAATTATACATGTTTTTTGAAGTTTATGAATGGTCTGGCTGGTCTTGCAGTACTTTTAGTGGCATTTAAAATATTGTGCTGAAGAAAGTTGCTTCCAGCCATGGGTGGCCTGGTAGGGCTTCCTCTGGGGATTGAACATGACTGGGAGAATGAAGAGAGGCTATGCAGAGCAGGAGAAGCTGCTAGAAGAGGGAGGAGGAGGAACAGAGCACTAAGCGAGAAGGGTCTGCAGGAAGTAATTCTCTTAACACAACTTCAGCAATGACCAGTGCATCCGACGGCTGCGGTTCACTAAAGAGGTCGTAACTGAAATTTTCAACTGCTGCAGCCACAACTACAGCCTGATAGCAGAGCAAGGATAGCATTGCCTGTCAAGGTGACCGTGGCTCTTAATTTTTATGCCTCTGGCTCCTTTCAGGCTACTGCTGGAGATATATAAATAACATCTCGCAGTTTGCAATGCATTGCAGTATAAGGGAGGTCACTGATGCTCTCTCCACAATGAGAAACAGATTCATCTCATTCCCTCTTGTCAGAGACAAATAGGAGGAGTGAACATGAGGGTTTGCTTGCATTGCAGGCTTTCCCATGGTGCAGGATGTCATTAACTGCTGATTGCCATGTGTGCTCCTCATCTGAACTTGGCTATATTCATGAACAGAAAGGGATTCCCTCAGCACACGCAGTGTGACCACACACAGCGCATCATGCAGGTCAATGCCCACTATCCTGGCAGCAGTCATGATTCCTTCATTCTGCTGCAGTCCTCTGTTCCACCTGTATTTCAACCAGCACAGCAAGTCAAAGGCTCGCTACTGGGAGACAAGAATTATCCCCTCATGAAATGGCTTATGACTCTGGTCAGGAACGCATGCACACATACAGAGCAGGCCTACAACGAGAGCCATGCTGCCACACAGAGCATCATAGAGCACACCATAGCTGTCCTAAAGCAACGCTTCCACTGCCTGGACCACTCTGGAGGTACTCAGCTGAATGGGTGTCAAGATTTGTTGTTGTATGCTGCATGCTGCACAACCTCGCCATTATGAGGGGACAGCTCTTGCCACAGCCTATCAGGCACGAACCTGAGGAAGAGGAAGAAGCAGAGAAAGAGGAGGAAGAGGTGGAGGAGGAAATGGAGGAGAAGGAGGAAGTGCAGCACGAAGTGGAGGAAGGGGAAGGAAGACAACAAGGTAGACAGACACTGTCTGTCAGGGCTCTGCGTGATCAGATGGTTAATGTGAGATACCAGTGACATCTCGCCATTCACCAACAGTCCCACACTCCTCACCTTTTCTCTCTCACATGACCATCAAGTCGTCCTCCTTATGATTACACTCTAGTTCTTTCTTGCTGCCTCATGTTATGCGCCACCTTCTCCTGCAGGAAAGAGGGAAGTGTGTCAGTGAGTGTCCTGCATGATGTTTGGGTGATGTGGCTGTCATGGTTGAATAGCTGCCAGTGTGTGTGAACTGTGATATGTGAGTGTGAGGCTTGCAACAGTGGTAATGTGTGAGGGTGAGATAAAGCATATGATTTGAACAGTTGAGTACTAATTGAAAGAGATTGTTGGTAGGTGAGTGATGGAGGTGTAGTGAATTGAGCAGTGGGTGAGGCTAGTGATGCAGTTGGTTTGATATGCCACTTGAAGATTGGACTTGCTCACCTTGATAACTTGTGTTAAATCATTGAACTTCTTCATGCACTGCATCCATGTTCTTGGAGCTATGCTCCTAGTATTCACCTCCTCCGCTACTTCCTCCCACTGCCTCTTGAGCCTATGTCTGGAGGGCCTCTTGCCTCCTTGTGGGTACAGGATGCCCCCTTTCTCTCCACCAAGGCCTCCAGCGCATTATCAGAAAACCTTGGTGCATGCTCTCTAGCATGTTCAGTCATTCCTCAAAGTATTAGATTCAGTTTTGAAATGACTCCCACCATTTCTTGCAGCCACCATGCACCTCCCCTTTAAGAGGTGCAGGCTGCCTTGAAGAAGCACGAGCCACTCGCGATATCGGGGCCCCCTGCAGATCCGTGTAGCCAATCAATAGTGCAGGTAGCACTGGTTGCACGCAGCAATCATTTAAAACATCAGGCAGCACGAATGTTACGTGCTGCCTGCATCGCAACGAACGGGTGCGGGTTCATTATGTACCGCGATCCCAACGCCCGTTTTCAAACGTTAATCAATTTAATCCCCTATGTGTTTCTGTGTAGAATAATAATGCACAATAATATTAATATTTAAAAATGCTAAATGATGAAAAGTAGACTGCACTTGGTTCAATTGGGACATCATCAGCTTGACTTTGAGGCTAGAAAATCAGCTGCAACTAACTGACTACATGTAGCACAGTGTGCAGTAATTGCAGACTGATAACCCACCATTTAGATGAGATGGTACATTTTCAGTCGCCTTCTATCCATATTATTGAGCTCCTGGAATTTTCTTTCTTCCGAGGTTAATTGTGGTCACAATTTTTTGACAATGACAAATCATCCAATGTCTGTTGTAATTATTAAACTACGATCACATTCACAAGGTCTGAGTTAGTTGCATGGAAAAAAAAACAGGCAATTCACCATAGTATTTTGAGATGTCTCAAAATGCCTCATACAATGACTTACTTTTGAAGTGTAACGACTTCTGCTTTGCAAGGAAACAAAGCAGCAATTCTGGACCAATAACATCCCACAAACAGTTAATTTTATTTTGGTATCGGTTGAGGGAGAGTGCTAGGCAGGACACCAGGTGAACTTCCCATTTTCTTTCAAGTAATGCCATGGAACCTTTGACATCCACCTGAACAGGCAGATGGTAAATGGTCGAACATGTAATTTGAAGGCTGGCACCTCTGACAATGTAGTACTGGTGTGTCAGCCTAGATTATAGGCTTAAACCCATAACCTTGTGATTCAGGGGTGAGAGTGCATTTGTGGGAGGGCATTATGATTTATGAAACTATGACAACTGTTTATAACCCATATGAATGAACACACCACTCTTAATTTCAATGCCGAATATTTGTGGAGCGCACAATGTGATTAAATGGTTCAGCTTCAAAATCAATGAAAGATGAACTCCATTTAGTTTGCTGAACTTCTGTGTGGTGTCCTGGTCAAATTGATTTTCAGGTTAATCGTAAAACCAGTTAGTGTGTACTTGAAAACGCCAACCCAAATCTTAGAAATGGACTCAGAACCAATATGCAACAAATGGTAAATATATGCCCATATATCACAGCAGTGATTAAAATGGTAATGTAGGTCACTTGAGTGGAAGACTAGGTTTTTTGGCTTTAGAGTTGTCAGTCTAGGGCAGATTTTCTGAGTTTGCATATTTGTTTTCAAGTCATTTTTTAAATGTCAGGAGCACTAATCTGGTACAATGTGTTCCTTTTAAGACACAAACTGCTAACTTGTGACTCACTGGGGCTAACTTTCAGCTTTACCGTCTGGGCAGTAACCTAATGGAGCAGATCACCTGCCTGCTGTAGTATCCGCCCGATTATCATTCCATTGATACACATAGATATAGTATTTTAATATATTTATCTATCGATATACATCTTTATCTATTTTATGTAGAGTGTGCACCGTTAAAAATTTAGTGTATCTCATTTTTTCATATGAATGGCATCTCCACAATATCAAAGTCTCAAATAAAATTACTTTGATGATGCATTATTGGGGATTTGCTGAATACATTCCCCTCTATGTTGGAATACAAAGGGGTGGACGTTATGTTACAGTTATGTAAAGCTTTAGGGTACTGCGTTCAGTTCTGGGCATCGTGACTCAGGAAGGATATATTGGCCTTGGAGGGGGTGCAGCGCAGATTCACCAGAACGATACCGGGGCTAAAAGGGTTAAATTATGAGGACACGTTGCATAGACCAGGCTTTTATTCCTTTGAGTAAAGAAGATTAAGGGGTGATCTAATTGAGGTGTTTAAGATGATTAAAGGAGTTGACGGAGTAGATAGAGAAAAATTATTTCCTCGAGTGGACAGAACAAGGGGGCATAACCTTAAAATTAGAGCTAGGCCGTTCAGGGGTGATGTCAGGAAGCACTTCTTCACACAAAGGATAGTGGAAATCTGGAACTCTCTCCCAAAAAAGCTGTTGAGACTGAGGGTCAATTGAAAATTTCAAAACTGAGATTGGTAGATTTTTGTTGGGCAAGGATAATAAGGGTTAGGGAACTAAGGCGGGTAGATGGAGTTAAGATACAGGTCTAATGATCTAATTGAATGGTGGAATAGGCTTGAGGGGCTGAATGACCTATTCCTGTTCCTACCTTCCACAGTAATCTATCATCACATCTAATGGATGGGCAATAAAATGTGGATCTGTGCTTTTTGAGACAAAGAACTCAGAAAGTAGAAATGAAGTATCTTGAAAAGTAGTTCAGGGTGTGGCTGGGAGAGAGCAGTCAAAAGAGGTTGATCTAACTTGGACACATAAGGGAGGAGGAGGAATATCTGGATATTCTCCAGAGTACTGTCGAACCTCAGAGGAAAGCATAGGTGCAGGAAGGGGTAACTGTCAATCAGCAGGGTAAGGGAAATATAGGGGAGGGAGAGAGGAAGGTCCCGCAGACACTGGTCCTACCCAATAAGGATGAAGGCTGCAGGGTGGATGGGCAGTCTGCTAACAGGTATGGTACCATAGTGGTTTTATTACTGGACTAGTGATCTCGAGGCCTGGCCTAATAATCTGGCGACATAAGTTCAAATCCTGTCAAAGCAGCTGGAGAATTTTAATTCAGTTAATTAAATAAAATCTGTTTTTTTAAAAAAAGCTAACATCAGTAATAGTGACCATGAAACTACTGGATTGTTTGGAAAAAACCTATCTTGTCTGCTAATGCCCTTTACCCAGTCTGGCCTATATGTGACTCCAGACCCACATCATATGTGGTTGATTCCTAAATGGCCTAGCACTGACGACATAGCCATACTCACAGAATCATACCTTTCAGCCAATGTCCCAAGCTCCTCTGTCACCATCACTGGGTATGTCCTGTCCCACCGGCAGGACAGACGCACCAGAGGTGGCAGAACTGTGGTATATAGTCAGGAGGGAGTGGCCCTGGGAGTCCTCAACATTGACTCTGGGCTCCGTGAAGTCTCATGGCACCAGGTCAAACATGAGCAAAGAAATCTTCTGCTGATGAATCTGTACTTCTCCATGTTAAGCACTGAGGGTAGCAAGGGCACAGAACGTACTCTGGGTGGGGGACTTCAATATCCATTATCAAGAGTGTCTCGGCAGCACCACTACTGATCAAGCTGGCTGAGTCCTGAAGGGCTTAACTGCCAGACTGGGCCTGTGGCAGGTGGTGAGAGAACCAACATGAGGGGAAAACCTATTTCACCTCACCCTCACTAATCTACCTGTCGCAGATGTATTTGTCCATGACAGTATTGGTAGGAGTGATCACTGCACAATCCTTGTGGAGACGAAGCCCATCGTGTTGTGTGGCACTACCACCGTGTTAAATGGGATAGATTCAGAACAGATCTAGCAGCTCAAAACTGGGCATCCATGAGGTGCTGTGGGCCATCAGCAGTAGCATAATTGTAATCCGCCACAATCTGTAACCTCATGGCCCGGCATATCCCACACGCTACCATTACCATCAAGTCAGGGGATCAACCCTGGCTCTATGAGGAGTGTAGAAGAACAT
Organism: Heptranchias perlo; assembly: GCF_035084215.1. Classification (NCBI taxonomy): domain Eukaryota; kingdom Metazoa; phylum Chordata; class Chondrichthyes; order Hexanchiformes; family Hexanchidae; genus Heptranchias; species Heptranchias perlo. The sequence continues at coordinate 22,529,577 of NC_090357.1, read as the reverse complement.
GCTAGGAGCAGCACCAGGCGTATCTAAAAATGAGGTGGCAACCTGATGAAGCTACAACACAGAACCACATGTCAGCTATACAGCGGAAGCAGCATGCTATCGAGAGAGCAAAGTGATCCCACAGCCAGCAGATCAGATTAAAGCTCTGCAGTCCTGCCACATCCAGTTGTGAATGATAGTGGACAATTAAACAACTAACGGGAGGAGGAGGCTCTGTAAACATCCCCATCCTCAATGATGGCGTAGTCCAGCACGTGATTGCAAAAGACAAGGCTGAAGCGTTTGCAACCATCTTCAGCCAGAAGTGCCGAGTGGATGATCCATCTCGGCCTCCTCCCGACATCCCCACCATCACAGAAGCCAGTCTTCAGCCAATTCTGATTCACTCCACGTGATTTCAAGAAACGACTGAATGCACTCGATGCATCAAAGGCTATGGGCCCTGACAACATCCCGGCTGTAGTACTGAAGACTTGTGCTCCAGAACTAGCTGCGCCTCTAGCCAAGCTGTTCTTGTACAGCTACAACACTGGTATCTACCTGACAAAGTGGAAAACTGCCCAGGTATGTCCTGTCTACAAAAAGCAGGACAACTCCAATCCGGCCAATTACCACCCCATCAGTCTACTCTCAATCATCAGCAAAGTGATGGAATGTGTCGTCAACAGTGTTATCAAGTGGCACTTACTCGCCAATAACCTGTTTACCGATGCGCAGTTTGGGTTCCGCCAGGACCACTCGGCTCCAGACCTCATTACAGCCTTGGTCCAAACATGGACAAAAGAGCTGAATTCCAGAGGTAAAGTGAGAGTAACTGCCCTTGACATCAAGGCAGCATTTGACCGGGTGTGGCATGAAGCCCGAGTAAAATTGAAGTCAATGGGAATTAGGGGGAAAACTCTCCAGTGGCTGGAGTCATACCTAGCACAAAGGAAGATGGCAGTGGTTATTGGAGACCAATCATCTCAGCCCCAGGACAACGCTGCAGGAGTTCCTTAGGGCAGCGTCCTAGGCCCAACCATCTTCAGCTGCTTCATCAATGACCTTCCCTCTATCATAAGGTCAGAAGTGGGGATGTTTGCTGATGATTGCACAGTGTTCAGTTCCATTTGCAACCCCTCAGATAATGAAGCAGTCCATGCCTGCATGCAGCAAGACCTGGACAACATCCAGGCTTGGGCTGATAAATGGCAAGTAACATTCATGCCACACAAGTGCCAGGCAATGACTATCTCCAACAGGAGAGAGTCTAACCACCTCACATTGACATTCAACGACATTAACATCACCGAATCCCCCATCATCAACATCCTGGGGGTCACCATTGACCAGAAACTTAACTGGACCAGCTACATAAATACAATGGCTACTAGAGCAGGTCAGAGGCTGGGTATTCTGTGGTGAGTGACTCACCTCCTGACTCCCCAAAGCCTTTCCACCAGCTCCAAGGCACAAGTCAGGAGTGTGATGGAATACTCTCCACTTGCCTGGATGAGAGCAGCTCCAACAACACTCAAGAAGCTCGACACCACCTAGGACAAAGCAGCCCGTTTGATTGGCACCCCATCCACCACCTGAAATATTCACTCCCTCCACCACCGGTGCACAGTGGCTGCCATGTTTACCATCTACAGGATGCGCTGCAGCATCTCGCCAAGGCTTCTCCGACATCACCTCCCAAACCCGCGACCTCTACCACCGAGAAGGACAAGGGCGGCAGGCGCATGTGAACAACACCACCTGCACGTTCCCCTTCAAGTCACACACCATCCCGACTTGGAAATATATCGCCATTCCTTCATCGTCACTGGTTCAAAATGCTGGAACTCCCTACCTAACAGCACTGTGGGAGAACCTTCACCACACGGACTGCAGCAGTTCAAGAAGGCGGCTCACCATCACTTTCTCAAAGACAATTAGGGATGGGCAATAAATGTTGGCCTCGCCAGCGATGCCCACATCCCATGAATGAAAAAAAAACCATGACATTGTGGAGCAGGAGGCAGTCCAAGCTGGGGGGGGGGGGGTTTTGCAGGGAGAAGCAGGGTTGAAAGGTTGTAGTTATACGGGATTTGCTAATTAGATGGATAGAAAGTGTCCTCTGCAGTCGCGACCAAGAGTTCAGGAGGGTGTGTTGCTGACCTGGTGCAAAGGTAAAGGATATCTTGGAGCATCTGGAGAGGAATTTGGAAAGGGAGGGGGAAGAGCCAGTTGTCATGGTCCATGTTGTAACCAATGATATAGGGAAGAAAAAGGAGGAGGTCCTGCTAAGGGAATATCAGAAGTTCGAAACCAAATTAAAAAACAGGACGTCACAGGTGATAATCTTGGGATTTGATAATTGGCATAGGGATAAACAGAACAAGAAGGTGAATGCATGGCTGAAAGAGTGGTGTGGGAAGGAAGGGTTCCATTTCATGGGACTTTGGCACCAATACCGGGACAGGAAGGAGCTGTACCATTGGGATGGGCTCCACCTGAACCGGAATGGGACCAGTGTCCTAGCAGAAAGGATAAATAGGGGTGTGGATAGGACTTTAAACTAATAAGACGTGGGAGGGAACTGATGAAAATAACATAAGTCTGAAGATAAAATAGGTGATGAGCGTAAGGATCAGACCAAGGTAAGGTCTAATGGGTAACATAAACGGTCAGGGAACAAATCCAGTTATAGAACATAAGTATAAAATGACTGTTAAAAGTAAAGTGAGGGGAACAATTAATAAAAACAAATTAAATTGCCTGTACAACAATGTGCACAGCATCAGAAACAAAACGGGTGAACCGGAGGCAATAATTCATGGCGAGGAGCCAGATGTAGTAGGGATAACTGAAACATGGCTACGTAAGGAACAGGACTGGCAGTTAAATATTGCAGGATATAATGTATTTAGAAAGGATAGAGAAGGAAGAAGGAGGGTGGGGTAGCTGTACTAATTAGAGACAACATAATGGCGGTAGAAAAAAGGGACATAAGTAACGTTAAGATTGAAACAGAATCCATATGGTTTGAGACAAAGAATAAGAAGGGATCGATCAAGTTAATAGGTATATTCTACAGACCACCTAATAGTGGGAGGGTTGTGGAGGATGAAATATGTCGGCAAATCTATGAAATGAGTAAAAAATATTGAATAATAATCATGGGAGATTTCAACTACCCTCAAATAAACTGGCAAGAAGAGGTAGGAAAAGGGGAAAAGGGAATGGAGTTTTTACAGTACATAAGAACATAAGAAATAGCCCCTCGAGCTTCTCCTCCATTCAATCAGATCATGGCTGATCTTCAACCACAACTCCACTTTCTTGCCCGATCCCCATATCCCTTGGTTTCCCTAGAGTCCAAAAATCTATCCATCTCAACCTTGAACATATTCAACGATTCAGCATCTACAGCCCTCTGGGGTAGAAAATTTCAAAGATTCACAACCCTCTGAGTGAAGAAATTCTCCTTATCTCAGTCTTAAATGGCCGACCCTTTATCCTGCGACTATGCCCTCCAGTTATGGCCTAGGCAACGGAAGGCACGGCCGCTAATGGTTGAGCGATTAAAATCGAGGATGCACAAGAGGCACGAATTGGAGGAGCGCGGAGATCTCGGGATTGGAGGAGGTTACAGAGATAGGGAGGGGTGAGGCCATAGAGGGATTTGAAAACGAGGATGAAAATGTTAATATCGAGGCGTTCCTGGACTGGGAGCCAATGTAGATCAGCGAGCACAGGGGTGATGGGTGAAGGGACTTGGTGCAAGTTAGGATATGGGCAGCAGAGTTTTGGATGAGTTCAAGTTTATGCATGGTGGAAGACGGGAAGACGGCCGGGAGAGCATTGGAATAGTCAAGCCTAGATGTAACAAAGGCATGGATGAGGATTTCAGCAGCAGATGATTTGAGGCGGGGTGGAGACGGGCGATGTTACTGAGGTGGAAGTAGCCATTCTTGGTGATGGAGTGGATATGTGGTCGAAAGCTCACCTCAGGGTCAAATAGGACGCCAAGGTTGCCAACGGTCAATAAGGCCATAAAAAAGCAAACCAAGCATGGGATTCATTTGTAGAGGGATAGAATTGAAAAGCAGAGAAATTATGTTAAACCTGTATAGAACCTCGGTTAGACCACACTTGGATTTCTGTGCACATTTTCGGTTCGCCATATTCTAAAAAGGATATAAAGGCATTTGAGATGTTGCAAAAAAGATTCACAAGGATGATACCAGAACTGAGAGGTTATACTTATCAGGAAAGGCTAAACAGGCTGGGGCTCTTTTCTCTAGAAAAGAGATGGCTGAAGGGTGACCTGATAGAGATCTTTAAGATAATGAAATGGTTTGATAGGGTAGACGTAGAGAGTCGAAAACTAAAGGTCAGAAATATAAGAAAGTCACGAATAAATCTAATAGGGAATTCAAGAGAAACTTCTTTACCCAATGAGTGGTAAGAATGTGGGCCACGCTACCACAAGGAGTAGTTGAGGCAAATAGTATAGATGCATTTAAGGGGAAGCTAGATAAGCACATGAGGGAGAAAGGAATAGAAGGATATGCTGATAGGATTGGATGAAGAAGGGTGGAAGGAGGCTCATATGGAGCACAAACGCTGGTATAGATCAGTTGGTTGAATGGCTTGCTTCTGTGCTGTAGACTTGATGTAACTCGATGTATCACTGAATCCACTGAGTGCCCCTTGTCAATGTCTAAATTTAAACACTTATCCTGATTATTTCCTCAGAACAAACTCCCTCCGTTGCGGTTTTAGTGAGGTTGGTAAACAGATTTTGCTTTAAATGCGGCTGTGCTTTGGAGAGCAGAGCATATAATATTTGTATGGTCGGCCTTCTTAACAATGCATTTGAGTCTAACTTTTCATTTCAAGTTCGAGTCTGAATGGACGGGTTTACCAATATGATGCGTTTCATTTCTCCTGTCAATGAGGCAAGGTTAACTAATGCAATCAAATAAAGCTGACACCTAATATTGAAGCTCAACCATCCAAGCCTCTCATTAAGGTTAAAGCAATTGGTTCTGAAATTGCACTGAAGGATTAGTTGGGTTGTTCAGTTGTAAAGTGTAAGAAGTCGATACAGAGCTGATAAATATGTTCTACTCCTGACCAAACCTGATTATAAAAGAGGTTTGCAACAGAAATTAAATTAGCTGCTCTCTGTGACAAACGGGCTAAGCAAAAGCAACCCAACTATTTTCCTGACAAAAGTTGTCCCATTTTCTCAGGGCAACTATGGATGGACGATAAATATGGGCTTGCCAGCAGACTAACACCCCAACAACAAATAAAACAGAAATAGTTAGAAGAATAAACAACTTGCATTTATATAGCGCCTTTAACATAGTAAAATGTCTCAAGGTGCTTCACAGGAGCGTTATCAGACAAAATTTGACACCGAGCCCCATAAGGAGATATTAGGACAGGTGACTAAAAGCTTGGTCAAAGAGGTAGGTTTTAAGGAGCATCTTAAAGGAGGAGAGAAAGGAAGAAAGGCATAGAGGTTTAGGGAGGGAAATATTAAAGGGTACAGGGAAAAAGCAAATAAATGTGATTTGAGTATGTAGCTCCAACAGGAGCCATCACTGACACAGGCACCGCGGGTCGAATGGCCTCCTGTGCTGAATTTCCTATGGTCCTGTAAGATAAATGGCAGCTTATCATGCACTGCCTAATGTGGTACTGAGCCACACAGATTAGCATTGTTCCACGTTTGAACCTCAGTTAATGTTGAGTTAGCAGGCTCTCAGCTAGAATCATGTTTGTGATACTACAACTGGCCTCAGTACAGTGGGCAATGGGGGGAAGGGAAAATAAATCAAGCAGGGTTCCTGCTCCTGATTGCTATCCAGTGACGTCTACTGGAAAATGTGCATGTGTGGACATCAGTTGAGAACAGGATCAGGCTGCTCTCTGGTACCTCCTTCATGGATGCTGACATTCACCGGAATCACCACTGGGTGAGTGACTGGAGGGTTGCCAGTGCCCATGAGACCACACTCCAGCATGAGTTAGCACCAGGAGAGAAGAGGTGAAGAGGGGAAAAATTAGGAAAGCAATCCCCAGCTTAAGAGAAAGCCCAGGAACCTGTATTAATGACTAGGAGTCAAAGCATCAGAATGCTTCTATGTTTTTTTTTGCTCATCAATCCAAATGGTATGAACTTACGTATAATGTTACAGCTGAGAAAACAGTCCATTCAGCCACCAATCCTGCTATGGTGTTTACAGCTTCCAACATTTGAAGTCAAATTCAAAGTGATTTATGGTGTCCCACTATTTTTAGCATATAATGGTGTGAGGAGGATGCAAAGAGGCTGCAAAGGGATATAGACAGGTTAAGTAAGAGGGCGAGAAGGTGGCAGATTGAGTATAATGTGGGGAAATGTGAAATTTCCTCACATTGGTAGGAAGAATAGAAAAGCAGAATATTTTTTAAAAGGTGAGAGACTAAGAAATGTTGGCAGTCAGAGAGATTTGAGTGTCCTTGTACATGAATCACAGAAAGTTAACATGCAGGTACAGCAAGCAATTAGGAAGTCAAATGTTATTGCAAAGACATTGGAGTATAAGAGTAAGGAGGTCTTGCTGCAATTATACAGGACTCTGGTCAGACCACACCTGGAGTACTGTGTACAGTTTTGGTCTCTTTCCCTAAGGAAGGATATACTTGCCCTAGAGGGGGTGCAACAAAGGTTCATTAGATTGATTCCTGGGATGAGAGGGTTGTCCTATGAGGAGAGATTGAGTGGAATGGGCCTATATTCTCTGGAGTTTAGAAGAATCAGAGGTAATCTCATTGAACTGTATAAAAATTTTAGAGGGCTTGACAGGCTAAATGTTGAGAGACTGTTTCCCCTGGCTGGAGAGTCTAGAACTAGGGGTCATAGTCTCAAGATAAGGGATCCGCCATTTCGGACTGAGATGAGGAAAAATGTCTTCACTCAAAGGGTTGTGTATCTTTGGAATTCTCTACCCCAGAGGGCTGTGGAGGCTCAGTTGTAGAGTATATTCAAGACTGAGATTGATGGATATTTGGACACTAAGAGAATCAAGGGATATGGGGAAAGGGCAGGAAAGTGGAGTTGAGGTAGAAGATCAGCTATGATCTTATTGAATGGTGGAGCAGGCTCGAGGGGCCGTATGGCCTACTCCTGCTTCTATTTCTTATGTTCTTAATGTCTCACTAGACAGACAAAGATGAAAAAGGACATTGAACCCATCTTATTTAGTGTCAGCAATGGCTCAGTGGTAGCACTCTCGCCTTTGAGTCAGCAGATTGTGGGCTCAAGTCCCACTTCAGAGACTTGAGTACAAAATCTAGGCTGACTCTACAGTGCTGTACTGAAGGAGTGCTGCACTGTCGGAGGTGCCGTCTTTCAGATGTGACTTTAAACGAAGGCCCTGCCTGCCCTCTCAAGTGGTACTATTCAAAGAAGAGCAGGGGAGTTCTTCCTGGTGTCCTGGCCAATATTTATCCCTCAACCAACATCACTAAAAACAGATTATCTGGTCATTTTCTCGCTGCTGCGCGTGGGAGCTTGCTGTGCGCAAATTGGCTGCTGCGTTTCCCTAGATTACAACATTTCAAAAGTACTTCATTGGCTGTAAAGCGCTTTGGGACGTCCTGAGGTCGTGAAAGGTGTTCTATAAATGCAAGTTCTTTCTTTCATCTCATTCTACTCAAAGTTGACCAATAAGTGTTTTCAGGGTTAAATGCTGAGGGAATATCTGCTGCATCAGCTTATTTCTGCTTGGCCAGTGAACTGAGAAGCCAGAGTTCCTTGAAGCCATGATCAGCCTGTTGTAAGTTGGCCTGTCACAGACTTGATGTCCCAGTATCCACACCAAGTTGAGGTTGCCTGCTAACTATCATGTGGGAAATAGTTCTGCAGAATTTGAGGCACCATCACTTCTATCTTCTCACTCCTTTCATGTGAAGCCTCTGCAATATCTGCATGTTTGGTGGTGTGCGATAATAATCTTAAATGGGCGTAATATGAAAAGATCCAATGTCCTTCGATCTTACAAACTTCCTGAGACTTGTGTGTTCTTCGCTCATTTTCAGGCAACATCTTTCAAAGCAGGGCTAAGAGGCATTGATTTTCCTTAAGTTTAAGGGAAAAAGAAGAAATGAAATAATATTGTACAATCCATCACACTCAGTGCTGTGAATTCAATTCTGAGTTACCCACCTGTCTTTTTTAAATTAGATACTAACTACCAACTGACAACCCTTCAAAACTCAAACTTTCACAATTTAATGCCTGCAAACTAATGGAGCTGCCTGGCCCAGCATTGCTCAATGCCTCAGAATTGCTTTCATGTTGAAAAATGCCATGATCGACTTCTGATGCATCCATCTTTCAGCAGTGGAATTTGATCTCACTTCTGCTTTTATATTCACCATAACCAATATTGGACCAACACACTGTGGGGAGCTGACACAATCAGGGTCAGTAATAGCAAAATAACATATCCAGGGGCTGATATTCTGCCGTTTAACACAGCGAAAGAAAGCCCGAGATAATTTCAGTACAATAGCACTTCAGTTCAAGGTGCATGATTCGATTGAGGAAGCCCTGCCACTTGCAATCTGTGAAAAGGATTCTTACCAGATTGAATGAAGTGAGCAGGGAACGTCCGGCTGTTTATACTGCACACCTTGGGTTATGATATCACCTCAGCCTCTTTAATATGTTTTTGGTTGGAACTCACTCTAGCTTGTATGTTACCCTGTGTGTAATATATTGCAGTCTGTGTGTTACCCTGTGTGTAATATATTGCAGTCTGCGTGTTACCCTGTGTGTAATATCTTGCAGTCTGTGTGTTGCCCTGTGTGTAATACATTCCAGCCTGTGTGTTATCCTGTGTAATACATTCCAGCCTGTGTGTTTTTCTGTGTGCAATACATTCCAGCCTGTGTGTTATCCTGTGTGGAATAAATTCCAACCTGTGTGTTATCCTATGCATAATACATTCCAGCCTGCATGTTAGCCTGTGTCTAATACATTCCAGCTTGTCTGTTATCCTGTTCGCAATACATTCCAGCCTATATGTTATCCTGAGTGTAATACATTGCGACCTGCATGTTAACCTGTGCGTAATATATTGAAGTTCGTGTGTTATCCTGTGTATAATAAATTGCAGCCTGTGAGTTATCCAGTGTGTAATACATTTCAGCCTATGTGTTATCCTGTATATAATGCATTCCAGCCTGTACCTTATTTAGTGTGTATTACATTGCAGTCTGTGTGTTATCTTGTGTGTAAAACATTCCAGTCTGCGTGTTATCCTGTGTGTAATGCATTCTAGCCTGCGTGTTATCCTGTGTGTGTAACACCGCAGTCTGCCTGTTATCCTGTATGTAATACATTCCAGCCTGTGCATTATCCTGTGTGTAATACATTCCAGTCTGTACATTATCAAGTGTGTAATATATTCCTGCCTGTGTGTTATCCTGTATGTAAAACATTCCAGCCTGCATGTTATCCTGTGTGTAATACATTCCAGCCTGTCTATCGTCCTGTGTGTAATACACTGCAGCCTGTGTGTTATCCTATATATAATACATTCCAGCCTACATGTTATCTTGTGTGTAATGCATTACAGTCTGTATGCTATCCTGAGTGCAATACATTCCAGCCTGTGTGTTATCCTATGTGTAATACATTCCAGCCTGCGTGTTACCTTATATGTAATAAATTCCAACCTGTGCATTTTCCTTTACAATGTAGTGCACTACAGCTATGGATTAACCTCATTATATCACAGTCCAGGCTCTATGTAATATTTTATGGCACGTGGCTCACCCTCTGTGTAACTCACTGCAGTCTGTACCCTATCTTATGTATAAACTGCATTGCAGCCTATACATATCTTCTGTTAAAAAACTGAGTTGTAGCTTGGAAGGCTTGTACAGAAGAACCTAATGTGTCACATCCCAGAGTTGCAGAAGTACATTTTGGATGAAGGGGTTTTGTTGGAATTTTTGGTTGATCAGATCCTGTAATAACCTGATCCAAACACTCAGCTCAAATGTTTGCTACATTTACTGTGGAAGGATTTTGCTGCAGAATACAAATGGATACAAAGAAAGCGCACGTGGAATGAGATTAGAGTAGATAGCTCCAGTTAAGAGCTAGTACCGGCACAAGTACAGGTACGATGGGTCAATTAGCCTCCTTCAGTGCTGTAGTTTTTATGAATCTGTGATTTTCTATGTCAGACAACATTTACTGCAGTGCAAACACTTTTGAATTATTAATATGGAACATTTCCTGTGCATGGAAGCATTTATTATGATATCACCAAGCATACCAGAGTGTGTTATGAGGCATTTAATGGGGTGAGTGTGCCCTATTAATATTTCATAATCTTCTGTTGTATGTTTCTGACTGATAAGGAATCTGTTTAAATTGAAGTACTTGGAAAATAAACTCCTTCCTTAGTGCATTGCGAGTGTGAATGTGGGATTCAACTGGGGTAAACTGCATTTTTAATATTATGAAGGATTTTCCTCTGTTTGGGGAGCCAGTGATTAGGGGTCATCAATTTAAAATTGTCACTAAGCGAGTGAGGAGAAATTTCTTTATGTCGAGAGTTGTTGGGAACAAAGGGAGTAGTTTAGGCATCTTTTAATGGAAAAGTGGATAAATATTTGGCACAGAGCAAGATACAAGAGTATGGGGAGAGCAGGACAGTGGGATTAGTTTTGAGTTGCTCTATTAAAGAACTGGCACAGACACAATGGGCTGAATGGCCTCCATCTGTGCTATATTGAGTCCCTATCTCTGTAACCTGCTGTAGCCCTACAACCCTCTGAGATCTCTGCGCTCCTCCAATTCTTGCCTCTTGTGCATCCCCGATTTTCATTGCTCCACCATTGGCGGCCGTGCCTCCAGCTGCCTAGGTCCTATGCTCTGGAATTCCCTCCTTAAACATCCCCCCCCTCTCTACCTCTCTCTCCTCCTTTAAGACGCTCCTTAAAACCTACCTCTTTGACCAAGCTTTTGGTCACCTGACCCAATATTTCCTTATGTGGCTCGGGGTCACATTTTGTCTGAGTGTGCTGCTGTGAAGCACCTTGGGACTTTTTACTACGTTAAAGGCATGCATAAAGTATGCAAGCTGTTGTTGTTGTAAACTTCTATGATTCTGTGTTGTTCTAATCATGCAGTTAAAGAAAATCCACAAGGTAAAAGAATAGAAGACAACATAGGCTGAATAACAAATGTACAACGCCAAGCTCAGGAGTCATTACCGTGGATCATTACCAGCAGCAGTAGTAAGCAACTGTTCCTCCAGATATGGATCAGCATGTTCCACAGACTGAGGTGTCCAAGGAAAGCCTAAGATAGATTTCCTGATTATTTCTGACAGCTTTGTCGCAAGAGTAAACCAGCATGAGGCTTAATATCAGCTCCCAAACGATAGCATGAAAGCATTAATAATACAATATAGATCGATTAGATGCACAAGTTGATAATACAGGTTGAGGGCCGATTGGGCTTCTGCACTCACTCGTTACTAAGTTTCCTGAGGCTTCCATTGAATTTTCATCAGTAGCACAGAAAACATCAGGATTCAATGCCCGACCCATTTCTAATCCGCCCCCTGCTTGGTTTTGGAATCAGCAAAAAGTAGTGGCCAAGTGCTTTCCAGGGATGTTTGGTACTCTGTGCTCTGTTTTAATGCACCTGTTGATTTCTTTGCATTAAGTTAATGACTGTTTTACAATAGTGGAGTCAAGGGGGTAGATCTCCATAATCTGGGGGAGCGGATCGACCTCCTGTTGTAGACCCCACCCCATTTTCATTCCATTGAACGCTGGGGGAGGGTTCTATAAAGGGTGAGTGATCCGTTCTGCCAGATCAACACTTAGGCGGAGAGGTCGAAAATCTACCCTGAGAAGTTAACCAGTGGATTAAAGATAGTGCACAAGAGGGAGTTAAAAACAGCATCAGCACAGAAACGTCAGCGTAACATAAATTCACGAGCGCTCCCCCCACGGTCGCATATCCTTCCTGAAACAGTGACAATTCCCCCTTCCAAATACTGGCCGATTCACAAGGTGTAAGATACCCTTGTTCCAAAAAACAACAAATTAAAATGTTTCTGTTTCAAATGTTTAAATAAATCAAAAAGAATTTGAATAGATCGAAGAGACACAGCAGAAACCAAATTTAACAAAAAAACAATGAAATCTGTTGAGAAATGTGAAAATTAAATAGTGAAACAAATGTCAGCAATTTGATTTGATGACTTGTTTCAGAATGTAACCCAGTTAAGGAGCTGCAGTTATATAAATGTACAAAGAAAGGAGGACAAGGAGGTGTAGAATCGCAAATCCAACAAATACTAAATTCAACCTTGACTGACAGCACAATAGGAATCCTCTGCAAACAGAAATGATCACACTGCCCCACTAGATGGTGCTGCTGAGCTGTTCAATAGTCATTGTGGGACAATCAGTGGCTCTCGACTGCAGATACTATCTCAGCCCCGTTTCAAATCCAAGGCCCAAGCCAAAAGTTACATGTGGTGCGGTATTTTTTAAAACATCTAGCCGCATGGCTGAGACAGAGGGACCCATTGCAACGGAAATTGGCAGCTGCTGAGCTTTAAACGTGTACAGGGCAGACTGGGCGAAGGCGAAGGTAATCTCGGCGTGAGCCCAGGGCACCTGGCAGAGGATGGGTACCCAAATCAGCTCATGAAAGTTACAGGTTTAGGCATGAAGTTTGCATATCTCATAAGGCTTTATAAACATTTTAATTTAGTCTTGCTGAGATTGCTACCTTGTGTTCTTTCTGACGTTCAACCGCGGCCCCGTCTGCCCTCCCAGGTGGACTTAAAAGATGCCATGGGGCTATATCAAAGAAGGGTAGGGGAGGTCTCCCCGGTGCACTGGCCAATATTTATCCCTCAACCAACGTCATTAAAACGGATTATCTGGTCATTATAACATTGCTGTTTGTGGGACCTTGCTGTGCACAAATTGGCTGCTGCATTTCCAACATTACAACAGTGACTACACTTCAAAAGTACTTCATTGGCTGTAAAGCGCTTTGGGATGTCCTGAGGTTGTGAAAGGCGCTATAGAAATGAAATTCTTTCTTTCACCTCCTCCGACATCAGGATAAATTAAACCTCTTTACTGACTCAGGCTTGGACCTGAAAATTCATTTATATTCCCACAAATAAATTCTGTTAGATAGAATCAAAATTGTCTTTTTGCTGCTCAGTGTTACCTGTAACTTTCCCTCAGCCTCAGCCCCTGCCACAGAGGTCACCCGTGGCCTCCTGGTATCATCTCACGATCGGGTAGTGGACGGGAGCGGCCGACCAGCGCAGGGGTCAAAGGGCTGGCAGTAGTTGCCAGGCCATCTCATGGCCCGGTAGAAAGTGGTGAAGTGCCATAGCCGAGCCTCATTGAGGAACCTCACCCTACAATCTGCCCACTGAGGTGGCACTCGGAAGGAGAACAAGACTAGGTACTAGTTGGCACAAATCTCACACTCTCACCGAGAGCAAGCACCTGGGGGAAGTAAACTTTGAAGGGGAAACTTTCGGGGGGCCGACCAGTCCGTTCCGTCAGTGAAGAGGCCACCGCGATTTCTAGGCCTGAGCCTCATTTGAATCGGACCGGGGGAGCTGGGTCACCAAACGGCCGTCTCGAGGCAGCTCGCCGGTTTTGGGCCACAGCAATGCCGGCTCGCTGGGACGATGGAGCAGCTGCGGGTAGGTCTGGGAGGAAGGGGTGGGGTAGAGGTGAGGCCGAGGGGTTGGCGGGGGTGGGGGGTGGCAGGTGACACTCCTGCTCCTCCTAGCCCCCCACAAAAATAATTTAAAATTGACCTTTCCAGGACCTGTTCTGCTCTATTCCCAGAGAAACCATGCACCGCGCACTCTCCAACCTGTTCTATCCTAAAATGGCAATCGGGGTCACATGTACGGCATATTTAAAGGGGCCCGACGCCTGAAACCGGCAGGTGCTTTGGCCACCCAGTGGTAGGGCCCTGTGGAAGGGGCAGTGGGCCGATCGTCAGGGTGAAAGGGGCGGTGAGTCCACTCACCCCATTTTGAGACTGTTAACACCGATTTCGGCTGGTTAAAATCGTCCCCATAGAACTCGAGGAGGAAATAAACTGGTTGCAACTTATTTGGAATGTAGTGTGTAGGTTTATTGTCGGAAAGGGGCATATTGATCATACAGATGGTCAGAAAGAGGTAAGCATGGTGGTAGAGGCAATGGTCATTGTTGCTCATGGGGAGCTGGTATATTATGGAGAGAACCATTAGACTGAATGCAAGGTCACAATTACAGTCTTGTAGCCTACACATCAGCTTGCTCATTTTGCCTTCTTCTACTTCCTTCTCTTCTTCCTTCTCCTTCACCAAGGCTACAGGCTGACCTGCCTGCTCCTCTGGGGGAAGGGGTCTTTCTCTTTGTATTACAAAATGATCCACGCCGCAGACATTGATACAGTTGATTCCTCTTAATTCAAAGCTGCTCATTCATCTGGTAACTCACTGTGTTGTGTTATTTATGTTGCTTAATTCAACTGACAATTTGTAGTGCGAAAAATGACTTTGAATTATCAGGAGTAGACTGTGATTCTCAATATGTTATCAGGGCTGTAGAACATTGCCTTGTTTGATCTGTGCAGACAAGCAGAATCTGTGTTTTGACAGGCCAATTGAAAATTCCAACCAGAATTCAGGTGCAGGTATCAGCCTCATTGTATTTCCTTTCAGCCTCTGTTAGGGGGTTTCCTCGTGTTGATAACCAGGGCTCCAGGGGGGATTCCTGGTCCCCGATCAGACTTCTGTCCAGTCTACCTTCTTTGTTAAAATAGTACAGGCATAGTCGGACTGGCAGAAAATAAAGGCAGCAAGTCTGCTGTGGGGTATTGTGCAGTCACCTGCATTATCCTCTTCATGTGGTCCAACACCACCTGGACATTAATGAGGTGAAAGCCTTTCCTATTCATATGTGCTGCAGAGTTGTTAGGGACGTTGATAGCTATACGAGTGCCGCCAATGAGGCCCTGCATTTTAGAGCAGCCTGCCACCTCGTAAAATTGTTGCTCCCTCTTGTGCTGTTGCCTTCTTTGCATTGGGAAATGGACAAAGGTGCTGTCTACGGCGAATTAAGGCTTCTGTGACTTGCCTGATGCATCGATGGACTGAATTCTGTCCAACGTGGCTTGACAGGGTCTGGTCGTGTAAAAGTTCAACGTGGTGGTGACCTCCAGCAGAACGTGCAGGGGTGCTGGTTCTTGTCTGTGGGTTAGGCTCCTGCAGGGATACCTTGGTGACTTCCTCCTACCTGTCGAGTAGAAAATTAAAGCAGGTCTTCTCAGACATGGCAAGTAGGTGAGCCTGAGGCTGATATCTTGCGTTCTGGGCCGATTCCAAGTGGGTGCGAGATTCCTGAGCTGCAAGTGCACCTGGACTTCTTACCCTCTGCCTGAACTCCTCCTTCTCCTCTAAATGCATAACAGCCCATTTGAAGGTCCAATGGACTGAGCATGCTGAGCACTGTGGTATTAGCCAAGGCTTCCAGCTGCTGTAAGCAACATTGCCAGAGGTCTCTGCAAATGGTGTCCCTGTGTTAAAAAGTGCAGCAAAAGAAAGCAGTGCAAACTGATGCTGCAGAAGCAGCAGTATGAAACGTCAGAGAATGAACTAGATTGTAAATCATCATTAACCTCTCAGTCTCAGCTTTAAGAATCCAATTTTTCCAGCAAACATCATAGATACTTGGGGGGGTGATTTTAAACCCCAAGAACGGGTGGGTTGGGGGTGGGTGGGAGTTGAAAATAGTTGTTCTTTTTGGGCCGCGACCTCAACATTTTCAGACTTTGCATTCCCAGTGGGAAGCCTGTATTTTCCGTGCCGACGTTAAACCCGGAAATAAAGCCGGGTTGCGGTTGCGACCCAAAAAACAACTATTTTCAACTCCCACCTGCCCCCACCCACCTGTTCTTGGGGTTTAAAATCACCCCTCGGTATCAGCTGTTTTTTACGGGGTAGACAGTGGTAAGAGGGAAGATGCCAGATTTGGAATTTGTTGTGGGAGCAACTTAAATGCGTTAACATTAAATCAGTGGACGTATTGCGGCCTGTGCACACTTTTAGCACGACCTCCGAGAAACGTAACTGTTTCCCGTTGGAGAATTTGGAGTCCAGTGACTCTGGTGCTTGGCTGCAGTCCTGGAGCACACCGGCAGGGAATTAGTTGTGAAATTGCCTCATGAACAAATTTACATTATCTGCTTCAATGCTCGTAACTCTGTCATAACTCACTTCACAATTCTGCGAACCATCGAGTGGAAAAAGTTCTGGATGGCCACTCTCCTCACTTTTAACTTCCTTATTGACAACTTGTATCCTCTTTCACCACGATGAATAATTTCCTTAGATCAGACATGCCATTTCCCTTCATAATCCTGATAAGTTCAATTTTGTCTCTTCATAGACTTTTTTTTCCTAAGAAAGCCCACATTCCTTAACCTTTCCTTAAAATTTAAATTCCTGATCTCCAGAATTACCTTTGTTGCTCATCTCTCTCGGCCCTTGAGTTCCAGCGAGTCGCATTTCCTCAACTAGCTGCTTGTTGATCACCAATATTTGTATTCCTCTTAGAAGTTGCCTTACATTGTTTCAATTCCAACTCCTACGGGTTCCAATCATGGAATGAGCAAACTAATGTCTCCTCAGCTACTGCAGGTATGGCTGCAGGTTCCTTCCTTGTGAATAGAACGATTTAGTGTGCTTTAGGATGAACTTGGCCATAGGCTGAATCTGATGTCTACTATAAGTTATTACCATATGAGATAGCAGCAGGCCAGCATTAGCATATCTCTTCATAGGGGCATCATTTGAGCTGCCTCCCCAGGTTATCTGGATATTAAACTGAATTTACTTTTTAAAGGGAATATTTTCTTTCATTATTAATCCTCAATGAATTTTTCATCCTTAATATGCATATCTCTCAATGGTAGTTGCAGTCCTGACTTTTCGTACTTGTACCCTCCAGTGTTCAAAAGCTGTGCAGTGCATGTCAAACGGTGTAACCTTTTCAAATATTCATGCTGCATCAGTTAACACGACGATTCTTTCTGTCTCCTCCACAGTTGGACGTAGACGTAGAGTAACATTTCTGAAAAAATAAACAGTTACGGGGCAGGGGGGTGGGGTCTCACCACAAGTTTTCAATTTTATGAGAACGCGGTTAATAATAATTTTGTTTTTGCTTGAGAAATAAATTCTACTTTTCCTCCATTTTGTTCTGGTTTAATTTTGTAGAGAACACCAAGCCTGAAAATTTTTCGGAAGGAAAATGGGTCACAAGATGCTCGCTAAGAAAGGTCATCCTTCAATATTCAAACCAACCATCCTTCATCCTCCACAGGAAAGTAAAATGTAAAGTTTAAGGTTTTTAATGAAAATTTTACTATACATAAGTTCCTCAGTATGATCAAATGTTCTGTGATTCTACATGGTTTGATCTCTTCCCTTTGCCAGTTGCTCACCTCATTGGTCCACTTTTTAAATTTGTTTTTGGGATGTGGGTGATACTGGTAAGGTGGTGTTGATTGTCCATCCCCAGTTGCCCTAAGGGTCAAATATATATTGTAGAACTGGAACCGCATATAGGCTGGAGCAGGTGACAGGTTCTCTTTCCTGAAGGACATTGGTGAACAATCCAGCAACTTTCATGGACATTTTCTGGTGCCAGCCCACAAATTACCAGATTTATTGAATTCAGTTTCACAACTGGTTACAGTGGGATTTGAACTCATAACCTCTGGGTTCTTAGTTTAGTACCATAACTATTGGGTAACCATACACATTTAGGGTAGAAGTGTTTGTAATATGGCCCTTGGGCCACCTGCATTAACGGCCCTTTGAAAATGGCCCTTTGAATATGGCCTTTTGGGTATGGCCTTTTGAATATGGCCCTTTGAGTATGGCCTTTTGAATATGGCCTTTTGAATATGGCCCTTTGAATATGGCCCTTTGAGTATGGCCTTTTGAATATGGCCCTTTGAATATGGCCCTTTGAGTATGGCCATTTGAATATGGCCCTTTGAATATGGCCCTTTGAATATGGCCCTTTGAGTATGGCCTTTTGAGTATGGCCTTTTGAATATGGCCCTTTGAATATGGCCTTTTGAATATGGCCCTTTGAATATGGCCCTTTGAGTATGGCCTTTTGAATATGGCCCTTTGAGTATGGCCCTTTGAATATGGCCCTTTGAATATGGCCTTTTGAATATGGCCCTTTGAGTATGGCCCTTTGAATATGGCCCTTTGAATATGGCCTTTTGAATATGGCCCTTTGAGTATGGCCCTTTGAATTTTGCCCTTTGAGTATGGCCCTTTGAATATGGCCCTTTGAGTATGGCCTTTTGAATATGGCCCTTTGAATATGGCCTTTTGAATATGGCCCTTGAGCCACTGAAGTTAATGGAAAAGAAAATTGGACGGAGTGTAAAACGGGCAGTCGATTCGCTGTTGCCCATTTTGGCTATGACCCAAGGCCAATTTCACCCCCTTCTGATCTTACTGCAACCCTTTGAATCTGCCCTTGTGTTCTCCCACCCGCTCATGCTGGTATTTCATGAATCTTCCCAACCATGGAGTTTCAAGGAGCCTTTGACGTTTCCAAATTCTGAGTTGACTTACCAATGGGCATAAAACCATAGCTAAATCTTTGTTTCCAGCCCACCTTCTGTCAGGATTCGACTTGTTTTTTTATTTCCTTCTGTTCTGAAGGCAGTGACTACCTCTTGTTGTGGTGTAAGGTTCAGAGGCTGTTTGGGTCTCCTCTGCTACCTCACCCAAGTGGCCGTTATTCATAGATCGGCCTAGATGGTGAGTGTTGATGGATATTCAACCACAGAGCCCAGTCCTGCCCTCATCTGACACTCATGAACTTCCACCAGAGTCACTGTATAGCGATGCAAAGTCGGAACCTTGTTCGATTTTCTGCTCCCTAAACTGAGACCATCTAATGCAGCACAGACCATGGAATATGGCTCAGCTCCTCACTGAGTAGACTTAAATCTTCAGAGCTGACAGAAAACATGTGGAATGGAAAATCAGGCGGGGTGTATAACGGGTGGCCGATTGGCTACTGCCCGGTTTCCACCTCTGCTGAAAGTTACCATCAGCCGTAATGAATAACTGAGGGAACTCGTGGATTCAAGAATTTCTTAAACAGGGGTTCATTTTTTTACCTGTACCCCTCCCATTCACTGATCGTTTTTCTCACAGCCTCCAACATCATTCCCAGAACCAAGAGTTTGGGAGCAGCAGCAAGTGGGAAACAAATTGGTTCTTATGATTTAAAACCTGCAATAGGTAAGGTTTGTAAAAATAAATCCCAGGCTGCAGCTCGGTCAGATCTTTCAGATAGAGAGGATAGTTTTTAGTTTTCAACTTTGTTTTATTTTTGGGTGAAAGGAACAAAATAACTTTTAAAGGGAAAGGAAAAGTGTTGGTAACAAGAACAGGAGCTTGAAGGCTCAGAGCTCTCAACATTAGGATAATGCAAGGGGAGTAAGAACAACATGATCAAAAAGAGTGACACTGAGTGATATACATCAAAAACAATGGCCTTGATTTATACGGGGGAGCGGGAAGGGCGTGCGCGAGCCCAGGAGAGGGTGGTGCACTCAGAGAGGTCGGGAACGAGGGGGCCCTGACGATCTTAACATCAAGACCTCGCTTAAATAAAAGTTCCCGGAGTCCTGTCCGACACCCAGCCAGATTCGCTACCTGGTCAGTGGACGGGAGTGGGTATTTGGTAGCAGGAGGCTGCAGCCAGAGACCCATGGGAACTGTCCCCATCATTCAGTGGGTGGAGGGGTTCTAGAACGATTGTATGTCAGTGATCGTTGTGGGGTGGGGGGTTCCCTTGAGATCAGGGTGGGTAGGCCGAAGCTGGGGAGACCCAAGGACTCCTTGAGTGGCCTGGGGGAGCATTCAAGCTCCTCCTGGCCCACGAGGTGTTCAAAGAGAAGGACACTTACCTTGTCCTCTTCTGGCCAGTGGGCTCCTCCCTCCGTGGTTCTGCTGGCAGGCAGCAGACAGTGCGGGACTCCTCCAGTCATTGACGTTAAGATTACGTTGTGGCAGCGATGACATTGACTTTTGCATGTTAAGTAGGCCCCCGCCTGCCTTTAGCGGGAGCCTCGTCGATGGCCTGAATTGCTGCCATTAATATTACATCAGCCGGGAATGCAGCGGGTTGGAGGTGGATCTCGATTTTCAAGATTTTAACCCCTTGCCCGACCCTTAACTGCCTGTAAGGTGGAGGAAGAGGAGACAGGGAATGGGGAACGGTAGTGGGGGACAGGGGTGATTAAAATTGAGGCAATGAATCTTTACACCGAATGGAGTAAGAGTTGACAGGTCCGAAGGCCACTTATAGAAGAGGAAAGCAGATAACATCAGCTTAACAGATTTAGGCAAAAGCCTGAGGATAGACAAACGTTCCACACAGCTGAGAGGAGCGGATCGGAGCAGAGGGAGCATCGCATAAAAAGGCGGGATTTCAGAGGGAGCTACGACGGAGTTCGAAGTGACGTCAGGAATCAGAAAGGGACGCGACACGGGGAGGCACCTGATTGGTGAGTAGGTTCAGGTGAGTATTTCTACTTATTGACAGTAACTAAAGTAAAAAGAAAGGTAAGGTCTGCAGGTCTTATAGCAAGTAACGATTTTTTAGTGAATCAAGGTCCCTAGTGTAGTTAACATTCTCTAAATTAAGAATAATTTAAAGGAGTAAACTCCTTAAAGGGAGTGGTAAGTAGATTTTCTTTCCTTTTTTTTCTCTTGACATTGTAGTTGTTGTTGAGCTAACTTAAGGGTCAAGTCATGGCAGGAGATCCCAGGGCCGTGTCATGTTCCTCTTGTGGGATGTGGGAATTCAGGGCTCCTTCCTGTGTCCCTGGTTCCTTCACCTGCGGGAAGTGTGTCCAGCTGCAGCTACTGTTTGACCGCTTGACGGCTCTGGAGCTGCGGATGGACTCACTTTGGAGCATCCGCGATGCTGAGAAAGTCGTGGATAGCACGTTCAGTGAGTTGGTCACACCACAGATAAAAATTACTGAGGGAGATAGTGAATGGGTGACCAACAGACAGAGGAAGAGTAGGAAGGCAGTGCAGGGGTCCCCTGCGGTCATCTCCCTCCAAAACAGGTATACCGTTTTGGATACTATTGGGGGAGATGGCTCACCAGGGGAAGGTGGCAGCGGCCAGGTTCATGGCACCGTGGCTGGCTTTGCTGCACAGGAGGGCAGGAAAAAGAGTGGCAGAGCTATAGTGATAGGGGACTCGATTGTAAGGGGAATAGACAGGCGTTTCTGCGAACGCAACCGAGACTCCAGGATGGTATGTTGCCTCCCTGGTGCAAGGGTCAGGGATGTCTCGGAGCGGCTGCAGGATATTCTGGAGGGGGAGGGTGAACAGCCAGTTGTCGTGGTACATATAGGTACCAACGATATAGGTAAAAAACGGGATGAGGTCCTACAAGCTGAATTTAGGGAGTTAGGAGTTAAACTAAAGAGTAGGACCTCAAAGGTAGTAATCTCAGGATTGCTACCAGTGCCACGGGCTAGTCAGAGTAGGAATGACAGGATAGCTAGGATGAATACGTGGCTTGAGAGATGGTGCAAGAGGGAGGGATTCAAATTCCTGGGCTATTGGAACCGGTTCTGGGGGAGGTGGGACCAGTACAAATTGGACGGTCTGCATCTGGGCAGGACTGGAACCAATGTCCTAGGGGGAGTGTTTGCTAGTGCTGTTGGGGAGGCTTTAAACTAATGTGGCAGGGGGATGGGAACCGATGCAGGAAGTCAGTGGGAAGTAAAGTGGTGACAGAAACAAAAGGCAGTAAGGGAGAGTGTACAAAACATGACCGGACAGATGGTCTGAGAAAGCAGGACAAAGACCAAGGGAAGTCTAGATTAAACTGCATTTATTTCAATGCAAGAAGTCTGATGGGCAAGGCAGATGAACTCAAGGCATGGATGGGTACATGGGACTGGGATGTTATAGCTATTACTGAAACATGGCTAAGGGAGGGGCAGGACTGGCAGCTCAATGTTCCAGGGTACAGATACTATAGGAAAGATAGAGCAGGAGGTAAGAGAGGAGGGGGAGTTGCGTTCTTGAATAGGGAGAACATCACGGCAGTAGTGAGAGGGGATATATCCGAGGGTTCGCCCACTGAGTCTATATGGGTAGAACTGAAAAATAAGAAGGGAGAGATCACTTTGATAGGATTGTACTACAGACCCCCAAATAGTCAACGGGAAATTGAGGAGCAAATATGTAAGGAGATTACAGACAGCTGCAAGAAAAATAGGGTGGTAATAGTAGGGGACTTTAACTTTCCCAACATTGACTGGGACAGCCATAGCATTAGGGGCTTGGATGGAGAGAAATTTGTTGAGTGTATTCAGGAGGAATTTCTCATTCAGTATGTGGATGGCCCGACTAGAGAGGGGGCAAAACTTGACCTCCTCTTGGGAAATAAGGAAGGGCAGGTGACAGAAGTGTTAGTGAGGGATCACTTTGGGACAAGTGATCATAATTCCATTAGTTTTAAGATAGCTATGGAGAATGATAGGTCTGGCCCAAAAGTTAAAATTCTAAATTGGGGAAAGGCCAATTTTGATGGTATTAGACAGGAACTTTCAGAAGTTGATTGGGAGAGTCTGTTGGCAGGCAAAGGGACGTCTGGTAAGTGGGAGGCTTTCAAAAGTGTGTTAACCAGGGTTCAGGGTAAGCACATTCCTTATAAAGTGAAGGGCAAGGCTGGTAGAAGTAGGGAACTTTGGATGACTTGGGAGATTGAGGCCCTAGTCAGAAAGAAGAAGGAGGCATATGACATGCATAGGCAGCTGGGATCAAGTGGATCCCTTGAAGAGTATAGAGATTGCCGGACTAGAGTTAAGAGAGAAATCAGGGGGGCAAAAAGGGGACATGAGATTGCTTTGGCAGATAAGGCAAAGGAGAATCCAAAGAGCTTCTACAAATACATAAAGGGCAAAAGAGTAACTAGGGAGAGAGTGGGGCCTCTTAAGGATCAACAAGGTCATCTATGTGCGGAACCACAAGAGATGGGTGAGATCCTGAATGAATATTTCACATCGGTATTTACGGTTGAGAAAGGCATGGAAGTTAGGGAACTTGGGGAAATAAATAGTGATGTCTTGAGGAGTGTACATATTACAGAGAGGGAGGTGCTGGAAGTCTTAGCGCGCATCAAGGTAGATAAATCTCCGGGAACTGATGAAATGTATCCCAGGACGTTAGGGAGGAAATTGCGGGTCCCCTAGCAGAGATATTTGAATCATCGACAGCTACAGGTGAGGTGCCTGAAGATTGGAGGGTAGCAAATGTTGTGCCTTTGTTTAAGAAGGGCGGCAGGGAAAAGCCTGGGAACTACAGACCGGTGAGCCTGACATCTGTATGCGGGTAAGTTGTTAGAGGATATTCTGAGGGACAGGATCTACAGGCATTTGGAGAGGCAGGGACGGATTAGGAACAGTCAGCATGGTTTTGTGAGAGGAAAATCATGTCTCATGAATTTGATTGAGTTCTTTGAAGGGGTAACCAAGAAGATAGATGAGGGCTGTGCAGTAGACGTGGTCTACATGGACTTCAGCAAAGCCTTTGACAAGGTACCGCATGGTAGGTTGTTACATAAGGTTAAATCTCACGGGATCCAAGGTGAGATAGACAATTGGATACAAAATTGGATTGACGACAGAAGACAGAGGGTGGTTGTGGAGGGTTGTTTTTCAAACTGGAGGCCTGTGACCAGCGGTGTGCCTCGGATCGGTGCTGGGTTCGCTGTTATTTGTTATTTATATTAATGATTTGGATGAGAATTTAGGAGGCATGGTTAGTAAGTTTGCAGATGACACCAAGATTGGTGGCATTGTGGACAGTGAAGAAGGTTATCTAGGATTGCAATGGGATCTTGATAAATTGGGCCAGTGGGCCGATGAATGGCAGATGGAGTTTAATATAGATAAATGTGAGGTGATGCATTTTGGTAGATCGAATCGGGCCAGGACCTACTCCGTTAATGGTAGGGCGTTGGGGAGAGTTATAGAACAAAGAGATCTAGGAGTACAGGTTCATAGCTCCTTGAAAGTGGAGTCACAGGTGGATAGGGTGGTGAAGAAGGCATTCAGCATGCTTGATTTCATTGGTCAGAACATTGAATACAGGAGTTGGGATGTCTTGTTGAAGTTGTACAAGACATTGGTAAGGCCACACTTGGAATACTGTTACAGTTCTGGTCACCCTATTATAGAAAGGATATTATTAAACTAGAAAGAGTGCAGAAAAGATTTACTAGGATGCTACCGGGACTTGATGGTTTGACTTACAGGGAGAGGTTGGATAGACTGGGACTTTTTTCCCTGGAGAGTAGGAGGTTAAGGGGTGATCTTATAGAAGTCTATAAAATAATGAGGGGCATAGATAAGGTAGATAGTCAAAATCTTTTCCCAAAGGTAGGGGAGTGTATAAAGAGAGGACATAGATTTAAGGTGAGAGGGGAGAGATACAAAAGGGTCCAGAGGGGCAATTTTTTCACTCAAAGGTTGGTGAGTGTCTGGAATGAACTGCCAGAGGCAGTAGTCGAGGCGGGTACAATTTTGTCTTTTAAAAAGCATTTGGACAGTTACATGGGTAAGATGGGTATAGAGGGATATGGGCCAAGTGCTGGCAATTGGGACCAGCTTAGTGGTATAAACTGGGCGACATGGGCATGTTGGGCCGAAGGGCCTGTTTCCATGTTGTAATTTCTATGATTCTATGATTCTATGAGAAGTGGTTGGAAAGCTTAGAAAGGATACAAAAAATAAATTGCGGGTGGGACAACATTACTAATAAGAAAGGATCTCAATTTAATGAAGAGATAAATGAATCTCTGATGAGTTGAAGACATAAACTATTTGGGTGGAATTGTCTGATACTGAGGGAAGGAAATTAAAAATTACTGTGCACTGCTCAGGCAACGGATAGAGATTGGGATTGAATTAGCTGAGAAAAAAAGATGGGGATCAGAGAAAGCAATGGGAATTTCAACTCCCACTGCTCAGAAGAACGGGAGTTAAAATTGAGCGGTGCTGTTTGCTGCATCATTCCCGCCCCGCTGTAGGTTTGACCCGGCTGCTTTTTGCCGGTGGCTGAGGCTCTCCGGAGTCCAGCGGGAGCCTCATTAACATATGCAAATCACGGTTCCATGATGCACCTAGGACCCGAATGGCATTTTTACAGTGTAACCACTATGGGTGTCCCACCCAGTCAGGGAAGAAGCAGAGGCCTTAAACTTACATATGTAGGGCCAGGAGGAGTGGGAATGCTCCTACAGTCCCCACAAGAAGAGTATGAGCCTCTGCTGCCCTGGACTCAACACTGCACTTCCCACCCACAAGACTCTGCTGAACGCACCCCCCAGTGACGGCACTTCTAACAGTGCAGCACTCCCTCAGTACTGCACTGGAGTGTCCTCCTGGATTTGTGCACGTGTCTCTGGAGTGCGACTTGAACCCACAACCTTCTAACTCAGAGACGAGAGTGCGACCCACTGAGCCAAGGCTGACATGGATTTATTTATTCAGAGGCTTGGGCTTTATTTACTATCAATAATAGGCACTGCTCACTTTCCCCAAAACTCTTGTGCTTTGGGAAGTGAGACCACATTCCATGGCCTTCACTCTATTCTTCACCAGTGGAGAATTCACCCTACGGCCCAGATTTTCCACTTTTTTCCTGCCAACCCTGGCGAGTTTTTGGACTGGATCGAAACAGGGAATGTGGCAGGGAGCCATTCCATTGGCTCATCAACCTCTGCCACAACTTCTGGGATGGCGGATGTTAAATATTTGGATGGATTTATGCAAATGGTAGTTTGATGACGTGAATACCTGATCTGACATATTCCACATCATTAATGCCTTAGCAATACTGGATGCTCTTATGTATCTGAGGCCCAACGTTGCTAAGGCAGGAGAGAAGTTTTTTGAGATTTGAAGAGCTGCATTGCCTAGTGTCATCGATTGCAGAACCAACGACGACACAGTGCAAAGTTTCAAACTAAATCAAAAAGAAAGCCGTCTATTAATCTCAGGCCAGCACTGCCGGCCACATTATTGCGCAGCAGGCACGACGGCCATTTTGTTCCCCGCCCACCCTGAGACAGGCGACCCTGTGGTAATGGAAATACTGCCAGTTGTCCACCAACTACGTGCAAATGAGCCTGACCCCAGAAAACCCGTTGGGGTCAGGGTGCGAGGAGACGGGTGGAACAAGAGTGGAAAATCTAAGCCTACAAGTTTAACATTGGTGTGAAGCAATAGAGACCCGGGTGTGCGCCACCAGAATAGTCCCCCTCCCCTCCCGCATGAACAGATGTGCAGCTTTAAACAGGCCCCAAGTGAAACTGGTGCAACACAATGGGCCCCAGGTCCAGGGCAGGTGCAGTTATTTCATTGTCTCAGACTGGTGGTAGGGAGGGGATATGCTAATCACTCCTTTTCAATTAGAGAAAGCCCTGGCAGGGATAGTGGAGCAGGGTATTAAAAACCCCCTCTACTGGGTTTTTAGAGGGGAAATCTGTTTGTTATGTTCGTCCCACAAGCGGAAACAAATCGGTGAGGCAGCCTGGTCATGCTGCAGGAGAAACCTTTTCTCCTTCACTCAGAGCTGCTGGGTCAGTTATGCACCTGTCCGTGCCTGGACTCAGGTAAGTTAGGGAAGAAACTACCTATGTGGTTGTAGCAAATAAACTTGATTCAGTTACCTTTTAAATAAAAATCCACAGTTGACAACTGTCGCTTGCTGTGTACCATTTTAATTATGAACATTGGGTAAAGCTAGCCTTAACTATATCCCTAATAAATAGGCCCGTTACATGAGGTATTGGACAATGTAAAGGACCTCATGGCACAGTTCTTGTACAACTCTTGATTGAAACCTATTTCCATCTCTTGCGGGGACAACCCAGCAGTGGTTAAGTACTCCATTCCACATTTCATGAATGTCACACTATGACCAGTATGTATTAACAGCGAGGCTCAGGGAAACTACTTGTTCCAGGAATCTTTTATCCCTGTGGCTATCAATTGATGGATAAGTGTTATTTACCTGAGGCTGTTTTAAGCTGTGCCTTAAACCAGTTTTGTAATGACTGAGGGATCTTGCACTGAAGAAAGGGATCTAGCTTCAACTGTCATGTTTGCTGGGATTTTAGGTCTTACGCGATTTATAATAGGAGGGAAATCATTCAGTAAGTCCCTTTCTTCTTGCTTGTAACATTCATCCCCCAAGCATGGCCATCTGGAGAAGGTATCTGTGCTATTTCTGTGCACTTTCCCACATCAGTGAACAGCGAAATCATGTTGCTGTTACTTACTCTAACCTTTAAGATATTTGTCCTTCAAAGTTATGGAATTTGCAAAGCGGCCTGATTA
Source organism: Heptranchias perlo (assembly GCF_035084215.1). Taxonomy (NCBI): domain Eukaryota; kingdom Metazoa; phylum Chordata; class Chondrichthyes; order Hexanchiformes; family Hexanchidae; genus Heptranchias; species Heptranchias perlo. The sequence continues at coordinate 22,502,066 of NC_090357.1, read as the reverse complement.
GTTTAGATATAGACTTCCTCCCTGTAAAGACAATGATAATGGTGAGTTGGTATCTCCACAATAGTTGGCAAATCACTGAGCACTTTATTATGTCTCTGCCTTTTCCAGCTCATTCAGTCTTTGGGACAACACAACCTGAATGTCACTGGCATCCACATCCAGAGTAAAGGCATCTTAGGCCATACGAAAGACCGAGATTGGGACTCATTTTAGTTGCTGGTTCATAATCTTGAGTCGGTCAAATGAAGCTCTTACTTTTTTATGCAGAAAGACCTGGAATATGTCAGGACTTCAGGAACGATTAAGGCAGTGCAGGTAAGAAAGGCTGTAGTGAACTCTACCTTTGCAAATCAAAACCTTTAATTTGATAAAGTAGATATTGGCAGGAAGGTCGATAACCAGAGGACACAGATTTAAGATAATTGGCAAAAGAACTGGGAGGAGATGAGGAGAATTTCTTTAATGCAGTGAGCTGTTGTGATCTGGAATGCACTGCCTGAAAGGATGGTGGAAGCAGATTCAATAATAACTTTCAAAAGGGAATTGGATAAATACTTGAAAAGGAAAAAGTTGCAGGACCATGGGGAAAGAGCAGGGGAGTGGGACTAATTGGAAAACTCTTTCAAAGAGCTGGCAGGGGCACAATGGGCCGAATGGCCTCCTTTTTGCTGTAAGATTTTAGGTATCTACGATTATACTGGAAATCCAATTGTCTGTTCTTGCACTATTTGAGCCTAGGTGAAGCTGACCAATAGAGTTTTGGAAATTATCTCCTTATTGTAAGTAAGGCATAGTAAACCAGAAGTTTCAATATGCAGCAACCATAAGGAGCAGCAGAATTCCCATTCTCTTCATAATTCCTCCTTACATAAGCACAGACCGAGAACGGGCGACATGGCCCATTGAGTCAATTCCTTTCATAAATCATTTCCTCAAAAGCTTAAAGATGATATCACAGCCATGTCAGTGCCATAGGAACATAGGAACAGGAGTAGACCATTTAGCCCCTCGAGCCTGATCCGCCATTCATTGAGATCATGGCTGATCTGTGACCGAGCTCCATATACCCCTCTTAGCCCCATAACCCTTAATACCTTTGGTTAACAAAAGTCTATCAATCTCAGATTTAAAATTAACAGTTGAGCTAGCATCAACTGCCGTTTGTGGAAGAGAGTTCCAAACTTCTACCACCCTTTGCGTGTAGAAGTGTTTCCTAACTTCACTCCTGAAAGTCCTGGCTCTAATTTTTAGGCTATGTCCCCTAGTCTTAGACTCCCCAACCGTCACCCAAAACATATGCGACATCCTGGTTGAGTAGGGTAATATAATGTGAGCCAATGGGGTTACTGTGCACAGCTAAATACCCACAGCGTTTGATGACAGCCTTGTTACAAACATGGTCGACTGATAATTAAAAGTCGTTTTTTCGCACTATTAAATTTGAGTCATCTAATAACTTGAATTAAGCAATTTAAATAACACGGCAAAGTGGGAATTTAGTGATAAAAAAATTGAATAACTGGAAAATTTGAATGAAGCAACTTTGAACTCAGCGGAGTAGATTGTAATTGAATTTAACAATATAACAATAAGGAAAAGATTGCTCTATGTTAATTTTTGCATCATCTATCATGCCGAAAATGAAGTCAAAATCTTGCAATCTTATAAGTGAATCACTAATTTATTAGAAAAATAGATAAACAGGAGCAATTAGGGGATGTGGTCCCTTTAACAACAAATGTAATGCCTCTGAAATTTAAAGTAATTTCATTTGGGATTTATGCTGATTCACCAGACAATCAGATAGCCAGTTGAAATATACAATCTCCGAATGCAAATCATTGTCAATTGTTCTGTTCATCTTCTGCTACTGAAGATTTGACAACAGAAGATCAAACGAGAAATTGAATATTGACCAGAAGCAACATGGCAACCAAGACAGCACTGCATACATATTAAACCTTAGCCTGTTCAGCAATATGTAATTAGTAATTACACACACATAAATACAGTCCCTTAGCTACAAGTTCGGTTATCATATAATTCAACAAGGTCAGACAATTCAACATTTTGAAATGAATATATAGTTTTGCATACATCAGTAAGTCACTAAGGAACACTTACAAAAACTGCTGTTCCTCCAAGAAGAACTGAGAAGTTGCTTTCACATAAATTGCTAAAAATTTAAATAACTCGAAACATTTATCTAGTTACTGCTCTCATTGTTGAAATCAGTGTCTAATTCAAGTGTAGCTCTTCATCAATCTCATCTACCTTATTAGACTCATCGTTCAAAGATTGCAGCGATAGTAATGAGAGAACACATTAACTCCGCACAGTGGTCACATAAAAAAAAAGTTGTACTGCACTCTGCTAACTTTGAATTTTTGGGGGGCTTTCGCATCTGGTTGAGGGCCCCAGGGTATACACACACTGTTCATGTGTGCTGTCTAAGGGGGAAACAAACCATCTGTACTTTACGTTCTGCTCTTCCCATTGGGAGGATTGTATAGTCATGGGTGTAGGTTTCTCCATAATGGCTATTAATGCATCATGCTGCTAAATGTAGCTCTGCTGATGGGTTCTTGAGAGCAGCATTAATAATTCCACACAAGCTAATTTCCTAATCATAGTTGTGTCATTAGGAGGAAGTAATTAGAACAGCCAAGTGTCATGATTCAAGCTCACTCACACACTTCTTCCACATACCCAACACAAACAATACACTTCCATAGGGAAGACTTTAATCTCTGTGAGCTGAAAAATGATTATATGCGTGACATAATTTGGTATAGCAAGCCCCAAGCAATCAATGAGCCCCTTTATTGCCATTGGACAGTATATAGAAATTCCACTATGCCCTTATGTAATTTCAGAAAATGGATAATATCATCCAGGTCAGAGAGTTTTGGTAATTGACTATACCTTCAGCTAGATTTCTTCATAGAAAATTATTTATAGAAGCTGCTATATAAGCAAGATACTGAACTCAATCAATTATAGTAGTCTGGAGCCAGTTCATGAAGAGATAAACAAACAAGCCAACTAAACAGACAAGTTAAGATACTTTGAAACCCTTCCTCGCAGAATTTGGCATAAAACAAAACAAAGATGGGTACTGGGTGGCAGTGGGTTGACACTAGCCTTTCATCTCTGGGATCTGGCTGTCTAATCCAGTGCAGATTGATGGAAAGAAAGTGTCCTGTATTTGCTGGCTGTCAGGTTCCTATACAAAACGAGTTTGAGAAGTATCAATCCAGTTTCTGATTGGCATGGGTTTATAGCACAAAACCATCTCTAATTTGGCACTAATTGACAATCTCACGTAGAGAAAGGTCACAGGATGGTGTGGGAAATGGAAAATGGTAAATAAAGCATTCGGGGGTACTCTGAGGTTAGGCCGAGGTATGTTGCATCTGGATGTGTTTGATGCTGACATGGGAAGAGTTCCATTCCCAGTGTTAACTTCCTTACTTTGAAGAAACAAAAAACAAATGCAAACATAGAGCATCTGATCCCTTGGTGAACCAATAAAATACAGTCTTTGTAGCATTTACTTAGCGGCATACCCACACACCACATCCCATCCCTCCATCCCTGGGCTCTTGGCCAGACAAAACCAATGTATGCTTCTTTATAGATAAAACTATCCTTTTAAGCCAGGCAATGGTTATGGGGGTCAACCTGGGAGATAAAGATAATCAATACACAATGTCCACCAATTCACCACTCATAAACACAAAGGGCCAAAGGTGGCAATCAACAGCAGATTTGCATCATCTGCATTTTAGGCCATTGATAGTTTTGGATGACAACTTGTTCAGAGCAAGGAACCTACTTGATTAGGTTAAGTGAGTGTCTCAGGTGGTGCATTCACACCATTCGACTTTACTAACCTCATTACTAGCTGGTGACGCTGCTAGAAAGTGCATGTGTGTGGACACTGAGTGAGGACAGGATATGGATTGGTTGTGATGCCATTCACCATAGCATAGCCTGTTGATATTTACTGATTGTGAGCAGATTTTTCTTCGTTACTGTTGCAATATATGGGTTGTTAATCCTTCAACAATAACTTCCACTTGATTCTGGCCCCAGTGGTTATTAAACAACAAGCTTTAATAGTTTTACTCACAATCGTATTATAGTTATAACACAACTGTCTTCAGATTACATTAAATGACAAGCAGTTAATACAACCTGGTTTGCCCGCGGACTCAGATTGATCAGAATTGACCTACGTGGTGGCTTAGGGTGTTGAACATCTGACTGTCCTCTCGAGAGCGCTAGCTTCTGGGAAGGAGCAAGCTCTATCTTTATACTATTCGGCTGCACTGCTCTGCACATAAGCATCTCTGGTCTTATTTCCTAGTCATAAGTCATCCCACCGTGCTGCAAGTTAAGCAGCTTTACGTAACGTAGCTAATGACCTTAATCCTCATCTCTGTTTACAAGCTATTTGTTGCTTTGAAGAATTCATGGCCTTTCTTATCAGCCTTACACGGCCTCACCAATGTCAGTTTCGTAGCAACCACACCTCTTGTTTTGGTGTAAACCACCTTCTGACGCTAACATTATTTATTCCAAGGTCCCCCTGATATTGTGCTGTATAAGCTGTCCTTGTTCTCACAGAGATGCTGAACTCCGCCCCTCTCCCTTTAACATTCGCCCTCTTGCTAAAATGTTTTGGCGCTACGCGAGCCGGGATATTTGACTATTCTTGTTTTAAACCACATTCTTACAATTCCCTCCCCTTGAACCTGAATTAAACCACTCTGGTTCAATTTTTACTTTATCCCTCAACTTCCTTCTTGATTTTGCCTAAAATCATATTGAGTTTACATTTTATCAACATTAGGTTTATATAAGCACACACAACATACACATATTGCAAGAAATCATGGACTTGAAAGACTCTCTAGCTCTCCTTTTACTAATATCCATCTCGTGGATATTTTTGCTAAGTATTATTTCTCCCTAACCCAATTTCATTGTTAACTGAAAGGAACCTAACCCTGAATTTTGTAAATCTAAATTACTATGTCCCTCTTTACTTTAATTTCAATCCCTGTGATAGGTACCAGTGTTTTCTGATTGTTTCATTAATTAGTCTGTTTCTCTATGGAGCATTTGTCAGTGCCTTGCTTAAAAGGTTTTCTCACTTTCCTGAGCCACATTAACCATTTCATGTTGTGTTGTTGTCAAGTAACTGTCTGAGCCCTGTTCTTCAGTGCATCTTCATCACGCATTTCCGCATACTAGTTGCCTCACACACAACACATCACAGATAACCTTCTTCTGGCCAGGTTCTTTTTCCTCATGGTATTTCTGAATGTGTTTTCCATGGCACACATCATATGTCCAGTAAGATTCAATCCTGTAAGAGCAACTGCTCTGTTTGAAGAGTGGTTCTAAGAGCTCACCATGCCGTAGGCCTTAATAATTACGTTCTTCATCCTGGTCTCTATTTCCAATTGATGGCAACATACATTTGTATCTTTCATCGGGAGGTGCCTGGAGATCTTTTCTTATCTCCTGCTGCATGGTCCCGATGTCTCGGGTAGTGGCCAGGCTATCAAATGCAATCTCTGAGAAAACCTTTTAAGCCAGGCACTGATACATGCTCCATAGAGAAACTGACTAATTAATCAGACAATCAGAAAACACTGGTACCTATCAGAGGGATTGAAATTTCTCATTGTTCAGTATAGGCACGGACACAAATACCTCCAAGAGAAAGCTATCAATTAATTATTCTCAACTATACTTTCCTGACTTTCACTCGGTTGTACTTTTTTACCAGATTGATACCTTTTGCTGAATCATGCCCAGGTGATTTATTTACTCATGATCACCCAGGGCAATGGCTTTAGAAAAATCCCATTTGGTGGTGTAATTTCTCTGTTTCTGTCTTATATTCTCAATCACTTCCTCTCATCCAATTTTACACATCCCATTATATTACCATTTCATCTCACTCAAGAGCCCTGGAGGAACTTTACCGTTCAATACAATGGGCCAGAACTTGCGCACAGCAGCGAGGCAACGATCGCTGCCGCTCCTGTGAAATAAATTTACAAATGTACTTACCGTGGGCTCCATGGCGTCGACTTGCTTGATTTTGAAGTTTTAAAAAAATGTGCGAGATCAACCCAGCCTCTGAACAGCGTGGGTTGATTCGCATGGGAAATGCCTGGGAGAGTAGAAGACACGTCCACAAAATCTGTCAGGACAAAAAGCCACGCTCACAAGCTGGTGAGCAGACTTCACTCATTTAAAGCAATATTCTGCAGGTCATTGTAAATATTTTTTAATATAAAAAGCCAAAGAACTAATCGAATTTTATCAACATTAGGTTTATATTAAAGAGACAGAAGTGAAACATGAAAATAAAAATGTTTAACTTTTTAATTTAAATTTTTTTTTAATGACCAAAAATTATTAAAATAAGGAGTAATATGAGACTCCACATTTTTTAAATTTAATTTTTAATTGTTTGGCATTAAGAGTCATTATGCTTTTAAAAAGTAGTTTAGACCTGGTATTTTTCAGCGTACCTATCGTTGGCATAATTAGTTACAGTCCAGCTGGGCGGATGAGCAAGTTTGCGATTTTTCAGTGATTTCTATGATTGTAGTGTGCGATGGCCCTTTAATTCACAGCTGTCAAATCACCGGCGAACCGATAGAAGCAAGTTCACGACTTCCGCACTTTACTGCGCGTATGCAAATGCGGCAACTTGCTCCTTCGATTCACCGTAAAAAACAGAGAGCGCTGTTGAACTCTCTGTTATTTCAGGAGCAAGTTCTGCCCCAATATTTACAGTCTGGTCCAATATCTCAAAAAATGTTTTTGTTTATTTTACTTAAAGTCTTCTTGGGCGGCTGTTCATTATCACAATTCCAGAGAGCAGGATTGTTGGACTGACAGGATTTGTCAATATATAACTTTATTCCCCCCCCAAAATACTTTCTTCCTTGATACACAGCGTTGGGCAGGAACCACTCAGACTGGACTGCTTTTATTTTAAAATCTAATTTGATTATCCCCTTAATCTGCAGGTAAATTTTCCCTTCTCGAGTGCTTGAACAGCAACTCATATCAATTTATCTTATCAGTTCCAATTTCAGAAACAAATTATGTCCAGGCTTGGTGGTTTTACATTAGAGACAGAAGTGCTTGTAATTACTTTCGGCAAAACATTTTCAAAAGAGGAAAAGTAACTTAGTCAAGGCTGTTGCTTGATTCTCCGTCTCTATGTAATTTTGAATTTTCGATAGGGCTTAAGTCTTAGTCCAAAAGGTCACCATACTGTGACATTTGATATCTGCAGATAAAGTCTTAAATTCTTAACACCACTGGATCGTCTCCTGCGCCAACACTTTTCCAGCAAAGGTTGCTCCCTAATTTTGTGAAGCCACTTTTATGTCAAAGAACTACTCTTGGTAATCCTGCACGGTTAATATTCATGCGGTTCCAAAAAGACCATAAGACCATAACCATAAGAGCATAAGAGATAGGAGCAGGAGTAGGCCATTCGGCCCCTCGACCCATGGTCCCCTGTTTTAAAAAGAAACACAGGAAATCCATTGTGGCTGTTCTTCAAACAACAAACAATTCATTCATTTTCTTCTGTCACCCTCTATCCCAGGACCAGAGAGGACTCTATGCACATTTCCATGAATGAATCTAATTACCTCACTCCAGGAGGAATTTTCAGCAAAGGGGGCACAAAAATGATGCCCAATATTTCCTTCTGTCGCATGGGGAAATAGCTACTTAAATTAAGAAAGTTATTTTAAATAAATGCGACGGCTGTTGCTCGGTGAATTAAAAACAGATGTTGGTTTCCTTGGAAGGGGTTAACTTCTTTCCAGAAAAATAAACAACTCACGCAGTGTGCACAAATGCAGCTTCCACATCAATTTCAAAAAATTCATGTCAGGGAAGATAATATTTTATTTTGTTCATCTTAGTTTCAGTTAGTCCAACATTTCCAGATTGTTGTCATAGAGACAGGACAAGTTAGCCTTCACAGCTAAACAAAATCTTTGTAAAATTACACAAAAGAGAACACAAAGCAAACATGTGAAAAGGGGGTGTAGCCTGCAACAGGGAAAAGAAAGAACTTACAGGCTTTTAAAACGAAGCTAGTAACGCTCGACTGATTTTTACATAATTCCTTTACAGCCTCTGTCTGCTGTGAAAGGATTCATTTTTAACTCCTCGTCCTTCCGCACAATTTCTTTCCTCTTCTCTTTTGCTTAGAAAATGTTAACTCCTCGTCCTCCTGCACCATTTCTTCCCCTCTTCTCTTTTGCCTCGAACATAAGAGCACTTGCCATAGTTTATTCTTTCTGTCTCTCTGTCCCTGATCTCTTTCTTTCTCTCTCTTTCTCTGTCTCTCTGACTCTCTCCCTCCCTCTCTTTGTCTCTGATCTCTTGGTCTCCCTCTCTCTCTTTGTGTCTCTGTATCTCTCTTTCTCACTCTGTATCTCTTTCTCTTCCTCTTCCCCCCTCTCTCATCAGAATTACTCAGTCACTCTCTTAACATTAGTTATTTTTCAACCATTAATTCTAAGGCCCACCCAAGGATGCCATTGTTAGCAGATTTTCCATTACTGTCACAACAAAAGGGTTGTTAATCCTTCAACAATAGCTTCTACATGGGATTCGGGCCCAAGTGGATATTAAACAACAAGCTTTAATAGATTGACTCACAACAACTATCTTCAGATTACATTAAATGACAAGCAATTAATATAACCTGGTTTGCCCACAGACTCAGATTGATCAGATCTGACCTGCATGGCGGTCTGGGGTGGTGGACTTCTGACTATCCTCTTGAGAGCTCTAACTTTTGGGAGGGACCATGCCCTATCTTAATACTATTCGGCTGCATTATTCTGCATGTAAGCATCTCTGGCCTTATCTTCTGGTCGTAAATTACCCTGTCAGGCTGACGCCATGTTAGCAATTCAAGATAAGCTGTTCTATGTTGCGTAACTAACGACCTCAACCCTTCATCTCTGATTATAAGCTGTCGGTTCCTTTGAATAATGCATGGCCTTTCTTTTCTGAGTACAGCCCCCCTATTCGGCCTCGCATGGCGCCACCAATGTCGGTTTCATAGCAACCACATCTCTTGTTTTGGTGTAATCCACCTTCTGACGTTAATGTTATCTATTCTATGGCCTCCCTGATATTGTGCTGTGTAAGCAGTCCTTGTTCTCACAGAGATACTGAACTCCACCCCCCCCCACTTAACATTCGCCCTCTTGCTAGAATGTCTTGGCGCTATGCGAGCCGGGATATTTGACTATTCTTGTTTTAACCATATTCTTACACTGACTATGCTCACATATGAAGATTGCTCACTTGAGCAAGGTACCAGAGGGTTACCAGTGCTTGTCAGCCATACCCCAGTAAGAGTGAGTCCCTTCAGGAATGGAAGGGAGAATAGGGGAAAAATTGAGGGAGGGAGGCAATACTAAATCAGCTTTGGGAGCCCGACCTCCATTTTGATTCAGGCTAGCAACCTCTATAGCAGACACTAAATCCAGGAAAGAACAGTATAATTTAACTTAACAGCTGCAACTGCTGCTGTGTACAGGCAGTTTTCTACCAGCTCTGAATTGCCGCAGATATATTTATCAAGATTGGTTGCTGCAGCAGACTTATTAAGACCAATTATGTTTCAGAATTGCTTCCCTTCTGCTATCTGTGTTAATATACTCGAGTAGTTCCCTGCCTTCAGTTTTAACTAGCGTTGAAATATTGACACTGAAGGAAACTCTATACAAGATTCTAGGATGAGCAGCATGGCAAAAGTTTTTGTTGTATAGATGCATGAGGTGGAGGGCTAAAAGATAACACAGACTCCAAATTCAGAAGACCCCCAAAAATTGAAGTTAGCAGAGTGGCAGAAAAACACTTTGTTCTGTGACCAATGGGCAGAGATGATCTGCTATCTCTTTACTATCACTGCAATCCTTGAGGCACAATTATAGGGGTGAAATTGGTGTTTGACGGCAACACGGAATGGGCAAAAGTATTTCTCAGCCTGTCTGGTTCAAATTGAGAAGTTCAATGGAAACCTCCAGAGAGAGATTGTCAGGTCAGAAAGCTGCCACCTAACAATGTATTTAATGCAGCAGTCACGACTAATGGTTATTAGGCTGAGAAATACTTTCCCAAAAATAATCAGGATCAAACAAATTTAAATAATGTATTCAACTCCAAACAGCTGCCAATCAAATATAAATTCAAACAAATCCCACAACATATTTGTTTTTGAATTGAATGGCTTGGCTGTTCCCTCAGAAACCTGGTCCAGACAAACGACTGATTACAACTATTGTATCCAAATAAATCACTAGCGCACTGTGGCTGCAATATGTACAACAATAGGATGCACTGCAGCAACTTAACAAAGTTACTTCAATAGCATCTCCCATCCCTGCCATTGCTAGCACAGAACAATGTCACTGAAATACCAACACCTCCAAGTTCCCCTTCAAGTTATATGTCATCCTGACTTGGACATGTATTGCTGTTTCTTCATTGTTCTCGGGTCAAAATCCTAGAATTCCCTACTTAACACCATCGTAGGAGCATCATCACCACAGGGGCTGCAGCAGTTCAAAGAGAAGATCTGCCTCCACCTTCTCAGGGCAACTAGGCACAGGCAATAAACTTGGCCTTGCCGGTGCCAGCCACATCCCGAGAATGAATTTTTAAAAAAGAGTGGCTCCAACAGTGGAATGCCACTCTCCATATCTTTCCAGTCTGAGAAACTTCTCCTTACTCATACCCTGTGCTTTCTGCTCTCCAACCAGCTCTCTGTCCATGTAGCCTCATTCTCCTTAACTTCACGTGCCATTGTCTTTGTCATAAGTCTCTTATATGATACCTTATCAAATGCTTTTTGAAAACCCATATAAACTACCTTCATTTTATTTATATATTATTTCTGCAAAGAATTCGATAAGATTGGTCAAGCACACCCTACCCTTAAGAAGTCTTTGTTGACTCGACCTGATTAACTCATGTTTTTTAAAGTGCTCAGTGCATATTAAAGATTTCAGTAACTGAAGTAAGACTAACTGGCCTATAATTTCTTGATTTAGCCCAAAGTGGGGTATCACATTTGCCACCCCTAGACCTCTGGCACAATTTTCCTTTTCATTAAGAATTTTGGAAAATTATCATCAGAGTCTCCAACATTTCTTCTGTAGTGTGTGAGACTCCAGAGTTGATGTGAATTCCCTTAAAAAAAGCAACAGAGGCAAAAAGGAAGCAATGAAAATGTAAAAGTGTGGGTGTGTGTCAATGGTTTATATATGGATTAACATTAGTTTCTCTCCTCCCCTTTAAAAACCAGAGCAAATAAAAGCAAATCTGAGCAGTGAAATTATTTGACAGTCAAATGATTCTTAAATTCAGATAATTAATTTGACAGTAATGAAATTTTTATGATGTGACTTACTTTTAAAAACAAAACATGTGCCAAAATTGAATATCAGTCCAGCTATGCACTGCTCAACATTTTCCATCATTAAAGCTTACTTCTGCAGTTTGTTGACACTGACTTGGATTTAAATGTGCATTATCTAGTGATTAGTCATTAAATTAATTTTTCCCGTCACATATCTGGAATTTACATATAGGGACTGTGATCAAAATTAACTAGATAGTACTGAAATTAAAAAAGGAGGAAACGTTAGGACTGTGAAGAAAATTTGCATATAAGCAAATTAGATCGGACTGATTATCAAACAGAATACAGCCATACACTTTTAATTTTACCTCCATAAACTTGAGCTTAACCAAAACCCTGCTGCCCGTTTCCTAACTCACACCAAGTCCCATTCACGCATCACCCTGTGCTCGCTGCTTGATGACCTACATTGGCTCCCTGTCCAGCAATGCCTCGATTATAAAAATCTCATCCTTGTTTTCAAATTCCTCTGTGACTTCTCCTCTCCCTATCTCTGTAACCTCCTCTAGCCCTGTAAACCTTCAAGATCTCTGCGCTCCTCCAATTCTGGCCCCTTGCGCATCCACCATTGGCGGCCGTGCCTTCAGCTGTCTAAGCTCTAAGTTCTGGAATTCCCTCCCTAAACCTTTCCACATCCATACCTCTCTTTCATTCTTTAAGTCGCTCCTTAAAACGTACCTCTTTGACCAAGCTTTTCTTAAATATCCTCTCCTAATATCCCTTTATGTGGCTCAGTGTCAAATTTTGTTTGACAATGTTCCTGTGAAGCACCTTGGGATGATTTATTATGTTAAAGGCACTATATAAATGCAAGTTGCTGATATAAAAGGTCAAGATATGATTCCTGTTCTGTGGATAGTTTGTTGATCTGATTTGGGGCATCAGTAGGAGTGCTACAATTGGTTTTAGTTCTTCTAAGATAGAGTGGGAAAAAGTCAATGGAACTCCCCCTCTGGATCATAATCCAGAGAATCCAGCTGGAAAGTTACTATTTGTGGATGCCATGTGAGTACAAGATTGGATTTCCATTGAGGTGTTCACCCATGGTCAACTAGCCTGGCAACACATATTATCTAGGCACATGCTGAAGAGTGGCCACATGGACAAGGTGCCAATTGCTGACCGCTACCTTTGGAACTGTACACAAGCATTAAGAGGGCAGGATAAAATATTGGAGGGAGTATAAAATATAAGGAATGTCATCCAGGAATAATGTGTGGCCTCGACTTAGCATCTTCTCCATCTAATCTGGTCAAGACTGGGAACTCTTATCCTAGTAATGTGTGATGGTGCACCAACAGGCTGTACCACTTAGCTACCAATACTTCAAGTTTTTTGACACAATAATATCATTGTCACCTTGAATTAGAGCCAACATAAGAGTAAACATTATACTGCTCTGTTCCTGGTGAGCACTATAAGCATAGATCGCAAAATTATTCCATGTCCAGCCTATGATTTTATATCCATTGTTGTTAACGGATGTAAAATCACGGCCTAGGAGTGCGCAATTTCCTGATATGCATTTTCAGTGCTCTCAAGGAGCAGTTGCAATGCAATTTTTACCTCTTCAAGTATAGAATGATTCTTTTCTCTGAAATTGTCTTAAAAATGCAAAAAGATTCCAGCTCAGTTTTCAGTTTATTCAAATATAACCCTGGGTTTCAGTTTCAGACATAGCCCTGCACCTAAACTAATGAAACGTACGATTCATAATCCGAAACCTACTGGTCATTTAATTCTTCCAGTTATAACCATGATGAGTTCTTCACTGTTATCAATAATGGAAGTGTCCAGCAGTCTTTACCATATTGATACTATAAAATTAACTGTCGTTTCTCAAGAGGCCAATCAAATGATTCAGTTAACCAAATATTTTACATAACATCTGTTCGTTTAATATGAACATACGAAGTACGAACATACAAATTAAAAGCAGAAGTAGGCCATTCGATCCCTCGAGCCTGCTCTGCCATTTGATAAGATCATGGCTGATCTGATTGCGACCTCAACCCTACTTTCCCATCTACCTACTATGACCTTTGACTCCCTTGTTAATCAGGAAGCTTTGTGGTATAAACTGGGCGACATGGACATGTTGGGCCGAAGGGCCTGTTTCCATGTTGTAAACTTCTATGATTCTATGATTCTATCTAACTCAGACTTAAAATATTCAATGACCCTGCCTCCACCGCTCTCTGAGGAAGGGAGTTCCACAGACTCACGACCCTCTGAGAGAAAAAAAATTCTCCTCATCTCCATCTTAAATGGGAGACCCCTTATTTTTAAACTGTGGCCCCTAGTTCTAGTCTCTCCCACAAGGGGAAACATCCTCTCAGCATCTACCTCTTCTAGTCCCTTCAGGGTTATATTTCCCTTATGTTTCAATAAGATCACCTCTCATTCTTCTAAACTCCAGTGTAGACAGGCCCATCTCATTCAACTTTTCCTCATAAGATAACCCCCTCATCCCAGGAATCAGTCGAGTGAACCTTCTCTGAACCGCCTCCTAAGCAATTATGTCCTTTCTTAAATAAGGAGACTGAAACTGCACACAGTATTCAAGATGTGGTCTCACCAATGTCCTGTACAACTGTAGCAAAACATCTCTACTTTTTTGTTCCATTCCCCTTGCAATAAATGACAACATTCCATTTGCCTTCCTAATCACTTGCTGTACCTGCATACTAACTTTTTGTGATTCATCTACTAGGACACCCAGATCCCTCTGTACCTCAGGATTCTGCAATCTCTCTCTATTTAAATAATATACTGCTTTTTTATTCCTCCTGCCAAAGTGGACAAGTTCACATTTTCCCACATTATACTCCATCTGCCAAATTTTTAACCTATCTCTATCCCTTTGCAGACTCCTTATGTCCTCGTCACAACTTACTTTCCTACCTACCTTTGTGTCATCAGCAAATTTAGCAACTGTACATTCGGTCCCTTCATCCAAGTCATTGATATATATTGTAAATAGTTGAGGTCCAAGCACTGATCCCTGTGGCACTCCACTCGTTACACCTTGCCAACCTGAAAATGACCTATTGATGCCCACTCTCTGTTTCCTGTTAGCTAACCAATCCTTTATCCATGCTAATATGTTACCCCCTACACATGAGCAGTTATTTTGTGTAGTAGCCTTTGATGTGGCACCTTGTCAATAGCCTTCTAGAAATCCAAGTACACCACATCCACAGGATCCCCTTTATCCACGTTGCTTGTCACTTCCTCAAAGAACTCTAACAAATTAGTCAAACACGATTTCCCTTTCACAAAGCCGTGTTGACTCTGCCTGATTGCATTGAGATTTTCTAAATGCCCTTCTATAACCTCCTTAATAATAGATTCTAGCATTTTCCCTATGACAGACGTTAAGCTAACTGGCCTGTAGTTTCCTGCTTTCTGTCTCCCTCCTTTCTTGAATAGAAATTACAGTGAAATTATAAATGACTTATGTGCAAAATCTTTTGGTTGTGACGATTGTAGTTCTCCAGAGCATTTTAAAGTCAGTAACATATCTGTTCGAGTGCAATGTGAAGGCAAAGGAACAAAGAGTATCTAAACAAGAAATAAACATGTAGGGAAACACAACTGACAAAATAAGTACCATTACTCCCAACAGTATAAATAATAGACAGGCGAGAGGCTGAGTGGTACAGCAGGCTACATAGTATGATTTGCGTTCCAATTCACCAAACTGATGGAATGAAAGTTTCCCTCATCTTCTGACTACAGATCTTGCAAGAAATGAGTTTGTTCTGACTCAATCCAGCCTCTAATGGGCTTGATCCCAGTGCACAAAAATATCCTAATTTGGCAAATTTACAAAGAAAGAACACAACATTCCTTGGGTAGGAAATGGAAACTTGTCACACTGTCACAGAGGGTGATTCTCTGTGGTTGGACTGAGACACGTTGTTGCGGTAAAGTAGAGGGTGCTTCTTCCGCATCTTCATTGTATCTGACCTGGGTGTAATTGTACTTGGTACGGTGGGGTAGTGGTTATGTTACTGGACTAGCAATCCAGAGAATATGAGTTCAAATCTTATCATGGGAATTTGAATTCAGGTTTTAAAAAGCTGGTATCTGTAAAAGTGATCATGGAGCTGTTGGATTGTCATAAAAGCCCAACTGGTTCACTGATGTCCTTTACCTGGTCTGGCCTGTATGTGACTCCAATCCCACACCAACATGGTTGCCTCTCAAGTGGCCTAGCAAGTCACTCAGCTGTATCAAATTGTTGCATGCAGCGGTTCAACAAGGTTCACCACCACCTTCTTCGGGCAAGTAGGGATGGGCAACAAATGCCAGCCTTGCCAATGATACCCTCAACCTGAGAATAACATTGTTATAAAAATGTTGGCACTGGATGGCCAAATTGAAATGGATGTATCCTCATCTGCAGGAGCAAAATATTCAATACAAGTACATTGAGAAATTATAGATATCCTGTAATAGATATCTTGGGAGTGATTTTAAACCACAAGAACGGGTGGATTGGGGGCGTGTGGGAGTTGAAAATAGTTGGATTTTGGGTCGCGACCACAACCAGGCTTTATTTTCGGGTTTAATGTCGGCGCGTAAAAGTACAGGCTTCCCACTGGGAATGCAAAGTCTGAAAATTTTGCGGTTGCAACTCAAAAAAACCACTATTTTCAACTCCCAACCGCCCCCAACCCACCCGTTCTTGGAGTTTAAAATCACCCCCCTTGAGTCATGTAGAAAAGACTCAAGAGAGAAGGACATTAGAGGAAGAATCATCCTGGATCGGGAAAAGAGAAACACTAATTGGTGAGCCTGTTTTCTGGGGAATATGTACTGTGGGCCACTCAAGACGACAAGGGAGAAAATGTAAAAATGGGCATAAACTATAAAGAAATATAAGTAAATCTTATATTCCCTCGGTATTGAAAATTTATATTGCCTCATATTTTGTTAATTCTTTCTTTGCTGTGCATTTTGCTGTATTAACCAAATTAATTTCCACAAAACATTCTAGTCAGCCGTATACACTCTTTTTGGAAACTTATGAATTATGAGCCAATATTGATTCCTACTTAATTCGATAACCTGTTCTTTTTGTTTCCACAGTTACACACTAGATTTATCAAATGGCACGTTATTGTTCTAATATTGTTCTGAGTATTGAACAAATTATTCTATTTCAAACCATGCGTTTGGGAGATTGACCAGTTTGCTCCACATATTGCTGTGAATGGCATGATGCAGCAGTTTCTCATTTGTATGAATTCCATTTGGATTGATATACCTGTTGTAAAGTTACTTAGGTAAAGTAAAAGTAACATGAACATTTGAACAATAGGAGAGAGAGAATTGGGGGGCCAGAGAGGAATAGAATGAGCAGAATTAGTGTTTACAATTTTTTTTATTTGAAACTACAATTGTAGTTTCGATGTTTATTTTTGTAGTTAAGAGTTATTATTACAGTAACAAAATTACTCTTGACATTTCAGTAGTTTAATGTCGATAATACTAGTGTTTGTTTCAGAAAACTGAAAGCTAACAAAATCACCCAGCCCAGGAAGACAGCCATTTCCCTGGACTTGTCTGGGTTTATTGATGGTACCTTACTGAAACCCATGGCATGATACCTACAAAGAATCAATAGAAAATGAGTTACATTTATAATAGCACCTTATCATATATCTCAGAAATACATAAAGTAATTGATATAAATTGAAGTGCAGTGATTGTTATGAAAGCAATGTAACAATCTGATTAGCAGATATTAAACTTTCCTTCAAAATACCATTGATAAATATTCTTTGTTTTTTAATCCTATTATAATTTAAATGTACATATTATTTTGCCAGCATTAATAAAAAAAATCTGCTACACGGAACAACATTTATTTCTCAAGGGTTTTAGTTATATGATTCAATTAACCATATATTTTACATAACATCTGCTTGTGTAACTTTTGAGAAATTACAG
Organism: Heptranchias perlo; assembly: GCF_035084215.1. Classification (NCBI taxonomy): domain Eukaryota; kingdom Metazoa; phylum Chordata; class Chondrichthyes; order Hexanchiformes; family Hexanchidae; genus Heptranchias; species Heptranchias perlo. The sequence goes on along the minus strand of NC_090357.1, from coordinate 22,484,605 downwards.
TCAAATAATAAATGACTGCAGCTCCATTATGCAAAATCTTTTGGTTGTTCAGTTTTGGTTGTTCAGGCCTACATAGGTATAAAGTGTTTCAAAATCAATGTCACATCTATTCCTGGGAGCTGTGAGGCTGATGGTGAGAGTCATGGTAACTGATGAGGTTAAGATGGTTCAAGCTGGCTTGTGGGTGGAATAGGCTGCACCATTGGGAATGCAGACTGAATGTCCTCTCCCTGTAAAACCATCCACTTGTAATACTGATATTGTGATTATTTAGATTCTCATTTCATTTTGCAAAGGCATTATAACTCTGAATTTGCAAGAATGCGGTTCTACAGGTTTAATACTGTTTAGAGCACACTTGCACCCATAACTCAGGGGCAACTCATGCCGCATTTTGTGATAGAAGCCCCACCCTCTTTTCTGAATAGGAAAGTAGGGAAAACTTGCCCAGAGGGCTTGGCCAGTAGTTCACTTGGCAGGGGAGTGCTAAATGTGATAATGGAGTGGTCCTTAAAGGGCTGCAGTTCACACTAAAACGGGGAAGTTGCACTTATTGTTCGCAATGTCACAACAGATACATATAGGCAACCACTCTCTCCTCCTTTCAGACGCTCCTGAAAACCTATCTCTTTGACCAAGCTTTTGGTCACCTGTCAAATATCTCGTTATGTGGCAAGGGGGAAAAATTTTGATTGGTAACACTCCTGTGAAATGCCTTGGGACGTTTCACTATGTTAAAGGCACTATATAAATGCAAGTTTTTGTCGTTGTTGTTCCCTTTGATGCTGAAGAGTTGTGTTGCAGGAGGTGCAATAAAGGAGAGTGGCCTGATTTGGTGTTGAAAGCCACCTTCCGATAATATTTATCGGTTTAACGTCTCATCTGAAGGACGAAACCTCCAACAATTCAGCGCTCCCTTTGTACTGCGTGGAAGTGTCAGCCTAGATTATCAGCACAAGTCCTAGAGTCAGAAACTGCAGCAAATCCTGCAATGTCAAAGTCACCTCAGAAATAATCTCTTCATCCCTCAACATCCAGTGTTGAATGGATTAACAGATTATGCCACTGCACAATTGATTCAATCATAATTCACTCTTGAGGACTCAGTTGATAACCCAGCATATAACTGAACCATGCAGTCCTGAGATGCCACGATTTGAATCCTGGTCTATGCCGAGTTCGCTGACGCCATGTAGGGTGATGGTTACGGGTCCTAAAATTGACTTTGGTGCCTTTGGGTTAGCGAGGGATAATATTCCAGTGCTCCTGCTCCTGATCACTATACTTGTGAATTCCAGTGAGGACAGGATTGGACTGGATTGTGCTGTTTTCCATGCTTGAATAGCTTGCTAACACTCACTTGCACATGATGAATGGACGTTTGGCATTGATCCAGACCCTAGCAAAGCTCCACATCTTCCAGAGAGGAGAAACAGAGAGAGAAGGGGAGAAAACTGGCAGAAAATAGAAACGAGTCCATCTCTGCTCTTTATTCAGTTGTGTTAGTGAAGGGGTTAACACTGATTTATTTATTCATTGACTGACTGACTTCATATCGTAGGGGTAACTGATGACTTTTATAATAGAAGATTAGAGGATATCACAGTGAAAAGAAGAAAATTACTTTCTGGTAATAAACACGTAAAGATTCATTTTCACTCAGACAACACATTACAATTTTACAGTGTCTTGTTTAGTAAGAGCCTGAGATACATGTGGCCAGCAGTGCTGATTGACTTGTTCAGAATTAGAAGCATATTCCAACTGCGCTTTGAAACTTAATTGCATATTTACCAACTACCATGTTTTTGGTTTTTTTTGGTGGTGGGGGGGGTCTGTGCTAATTCTAATACTTTTCTCCTCCTCACGGTATCCTTGATTTTCAGAGGTGTGCGCAAAAAAATTTCTCGCAAGAATTATTTCCCAGCTCGCTTTGCAGCATGTCACTACGGAGCCAATCATTCTCAGTCCTTTCTCCTGTCGCAATAACAGTGAATCTCCCCTATCAGAGGGCTGCCTGATTCACTGGGGGTAATTTTAACCCCCAAGAATGGGTGGGTTGGGCGCGAGTGGGAGTTGAACATAGTTGTTTTTTGGGTCACGACCGCAACCACGTCCGGGTTTAATGTGGGCGCGTAAAAGTACAGGCTTCCCACTCGGGATGCAAAGTCCGAAAATTTTGCGGTTGCGACCCACAGAAACAACTATTTTCAACTGCTACCTGCCCCAAAAGCAACCCGTTCTTGGGGGTTAAAATGCTCCCCTTTGGCTCACCCTCGCCTCCGATTCAGAAGGTGGTGGGTTCAAGTCCTTCTCCAGAGACTTCAGCATGTAATCCAGGCTGACACTTCACTGCAATTCATATTTCACTTCTGAAGGCATTGAATCCCTCACTGGAGTATGGTTCCAGAGGCAGTGGCCATTGTTCATGGGTGAGCCTTAACCATGACTGTCCCTGTAATACTGTTCTTGTCCAATGTTCACTTGTGCAAACTTTCCCGTAGGGGTCACTGCACAACGATCAGGAGTAGGGACCTTGGCTGATTTTACCCCCTCTAACCCAGACGACTGAAGGGCTCCTACTGTTGTCGTAGCTGAGATCTTGTATCAGCACAGACCAGGGAATGAGTCTCAGACCTTCCTGGTCCGTATGACTGAGACATGGAGAACTTACCCCAATTTATTAATTATTCATTTGTAAATCTAAATAATAGACCACAGTGCAGAGAGTATGGAATAATCCTTAAAACAGGTGATTCTTTTATCCTGTTTACAGATTAATTTCCTTCATCTTCCACTAGATAGCACTGTGTGATATTATAATACAAGACAAATCAATTTGAAGCTGTGTTAAATTAATTCAACTCACCCACAAACCGTACAGCTAAACCTGCAGGATTAGTTTTAAACCTCCATCCCCTGCAAATTATCTCTATCCCTCATCAGCTTATTTTTAATTATAGGGAAAAGATTTCATTCCCAATCAGAATTGCTGCAGCAGGGGCAGGGAGTATACGGATGGTTTGAAATCGGTGGCTGCTGTGTGGAGATGACCTTCAACCTTTTGAAGATAGCAGTAGAAATGTTGTCCCTTTTGTGTGGCGAATTGTAAAGAGTGTGCCAGTTTTTACTTTGGATCTTGTAGGGATTACTGCATGGATTCTCACTGTTCTATAAAGAAAAATTCCACTGTCCTTAAATCTCCCTGCATAATAATTCAATTGTTGCATCCTTGAATAATTTAGGCAGTTACCAGCAGAGCCTTTCAATTTTGAAAATTAATGTTGAGACAGAGAAAGTGAAACAGAAAAGGTTTGCTCAACAGACAGCTGGAGCGATGTGGAGACATTAACCTTTCAACGTCACCTTACAGGATATATTTATCTGATATCTGCAGAGTCTTTGTTCCCTTAGTTTTGTTTTATGACATCCTACCTTCATCTTACCTGATTTGTAACACCATGTTTCTACTGCAATGAACACAAAATGAATTTTGATCAGAGACTTTTTTTTTATTGGCCTTTCCAGTTTTCTTCCCACCTCTCTTGAAGGCATTAACTTATGGTGAGTGCTGTTCCACATCTATTGGGTATTGTCCAAGTAATGACTCTCCATGTATGAGAGTAGACAGCGAGTGCTAGGAGGCTATTCGCCTAAGAGGAACATTATAACCAAACCCAATGGTGTCCTCACCCATTATCCACACTGGACACTGATCAGGAGTTGGAGCCCTAGCTGATTTTACCCCCGTTTACAGTGAGGCACTGAAGACAATATGACAATCTAATTTAGCACAAATGAGGGATTGAACCAGGGACCATTCGTGTGGTTTGTGTGGCCCACTTTTACATATGGTAGTGAATTTGCCATCAGGGAGAAATCACAGGCAGGTCGAGAAGCATATGGTCACACAGGAGCTCAAAATGCCTAAAAAAAAATCAGGTTAACATTAATATTCATAGCAACATCTTAGCAAAACTAAACATAAATACACTGTGGTGGTTGGAACCTGGAATCCCTTGTAGATATGATGTGACTTCCACTAAACAATAAACATCCAATTCACCTGAGCTACAGTGAGGGGACAAAAATAATTTAACACTGGCCCTGAATGCGGTAGTATTTAATTAAGATAATAATGAGAACTCCAATCTTGGCAATTGTTGCGGCAAGTATCACTATAACCTCCTTCAGCCTATAATTCTCCGAGATCTCTCTCCTAATATCTCTTTATGTGGCTTGGTGTCAAAGTTTGTCTGTGGAACACCTTTGGACGTTTTACTATGTTAAAGGCGCAAAGAAAAAGCAAGTTGTTGTTGTGTAATCTACACAAGAAATTAGTTTGATAAACTGGAATGGATGAGGCAAGAGATACTGGAGAAACAATGGCGGATCAGATTGAACAGGAATTGGGAGAAGATTAGGTTAGTTCGCTGAAGGCACGGTTGAAGATATGGGTGGTCTATGAATGAAGACTTTGCTATTGAAGATGCAGTGTAGGAAGTAGGGGACACACAGTAACCTATAGTCAGAAGATCACAGAATGTGAGCTAGGAAATAGAGCTGAAGGAAGGCAGCAGAGATTGGGTGGAAAGTGGCATCGAGACATTTGAGAACCAGGAAATTATTACTGATTAACTAATTTTTCAGTTGTACTTTAAAATAAAAATACATGCAATGGAACTACTTTTAAAAGTAAGTATCCCCGATCCCATGGCTTTGGTAGGGAGAAACACTCGAAGGGAGCGTGGGAAGGAGTATTAGTGTTGTCATCCTATCTCCCACCTGTGTTCTCCTTGAGCTTGGCTCCTCACTGGAAGATGGGATCAGGGGGATTTTCCTTTCTGTACTCCTGCCTGTAATGACCATGCAGATACAGAACTCAAATCCCACTTGCCAAATCCCAATTGGATGTGCTCTATGCATTTTCCATCAGATGCATTGATCAATTTTATGCTGGATTCTCCATTTTTTTTCCCCTTCTGATTTACCACCTTGTGATGTGGTTTCATAGTGCCAGCTATCAACATTACTGAACAGCCAAACATTGCTGCTACTGCTTACTAGCACTTTAAACAGCTGAGCAGAAACCAGCTGATCTTAAACAATCGCTCAGCCTCTTCCCTTCTTATGCACTGCTCCGGTAGCCTGGCTTTGGATTAAGAGCAATGAATGGAACAAAATGACAGACTACTTTTAATGCTTTTAACATTTGAGAACTTTTTGAATTTTCTTTTACCTTTTTTATTGAATTCTCAAAAAAGTGTATATTTTATGAAGCCACTGTACATTTTGAATGTGGGAGGAGTCGATTGATACATCCGTGTTTCTTGGCACAACTGTGCTTGCACTGGGAGCACTTTGGGTCAAGATAATTAAGGCGCTTGATTGGTCTTGTTTCTGGAGAACAGCTAGGTCTGGGAGCAGGTGGGAAGGCATTCATGTTGGTTTGGATCATTATCCTCTATGGTCAGTATAAAAGCTTAATATTAGAATCTGCAGTACGATGTAGCCTCTATTACTAGGGATTTTGATCAGCAATATCTAATAAGCATTTGGAACATAGCCACATATAACTGGGTTTCACTCTATCAGTATTTATACCTTCATTATAATCTTATATAGCATTTGGAAATAAAGAGAAAAGAATTATCTCTATAATAAAAATGTACGTTTTTCTGTGGCATATTTATATTCCCGTAGTACTTCTGGTCAATATTCACTTTAGGAAAAGAAGAACGAACGAGAATACGTTGCTGTCAGATATATTTTGCCACGATCTTGTATCTTTAATCTGTCTAAAGGTCTCCAAAATACTTGTTTAAAAGTCTCTGGGAGCACCTGACACTTATAGAACACAGGACTTCAAATGTATTTTCATCATTTTCCAAATTGCTATCAGCTTACAGATCACAAGTAATGTCACAAACATTACTGACGCACCAGTCTTCCTGGGACAACCTCTGGATTTTACTAGATGGTTCCAGGGAATGCTGTGCCTGGAGAGGTTCTCTCTCTGGGGAGGTGCTGTCTCTGGGGGAGGTGCTGTCTCTGGGGGAGGTTCTGTCTCTGGGGAGGTGCTATCCTTGGGGGAGGTGCTGTCTCTGGGGGAAATGCTGCCTCTGGCGGAGGTGTTGTCTCTGAGGGAGGTGCTATATCTGGAAAGGTGCCATCTCCCCTGTCCAGAAGTTTATCAAACATGCATGTGATTAGGCCAACTCATTTTTATTTGTATGCGGGCATCTTTTTCATTCCTTCATTGATGTTGGTCACAGTTTACTGGACTCCACTTGTTTGCCACCCTTTCCAACAACAACTAAGGCTTGCAATTGTATATTACCCCTCACATAGAGCATCTCACAGTGCTTTACAAGGAGGAGAAGAGGGCATCGATGAAGAGACAGGGAAACAGGAAAAGATCAGGAGGGGGATGAACCAAAAGCTGATTCAGGAGATATGAAGAGTGACACCGTGAATGAAAGATCAGCCTCTGATGGTGGAGCTAAGAGGCGGGGACAAGTAGTTGGAGGAGCAGAATGTTCTTGCTGTGTTTATGACAACTTTGAACAATTCATGGAATTATAGAAATATTGATGACTTTATTTTGTGTTGTGATTTAAATTGTTCTTGTGTAGTTTCAAGAACAGACCAGAAAAGAATCTTTATGTTTGACCAGGATAGACTAATCAGCCCCTGCAAAACATGTGCTTGGTGAGGGAAGTAAATTTGAATGTCAAATGACATCAAACTGGGTGTCTTAACTTCCCGTCAGCAAAGCATCAATCTACATTCCACACATCTACAACTAATGTCAGGTGTGAGAGCTATATCACTGCAAATCTGAAAGACATCAAGGAATTTAATCAGTTTGACATTATTCAGTCAATTCTCCAAGCACTAGTCACTTGAATAATTGTCCAGAGGTTATATTGTTTCTAATCGTCAGTCACGAAAAGATGGTCATGTTTAAAGCTTTCATCTTACATTTCTGGGGCGGAGGAAAACTGCAATGAATCTTCTTTTTCTTTCCTCTCTAATTTTTCACTAATTAATGAGATTATGCTCAGAATACTGCTCTCAGTTTTTGCATATTGACAATGATGCATTGGAGAGGCTGCAAAGGAGAGCAAAAGAGATTTATGTTAGTGCATTATGGAAGACAGGCTAAAGGAGCTCGCATTCATCTTCAGAGTGAAGACTGAGGGCGAGATTTTTATTAAAATAATGAATGGAGTAGGCAAAGTAAAAGCAAGCAAACTTGTTGCAGTGTTGCCAGCATTCATGGCTTATTGATTTCGAAGGAAAGGCTTGCATTTATATAGCACATTATCAATTTTCTCAGAAACATCCCAAAGTACTTTACTTACACTAAATTAGTTTGAACCGAAGTGACTGTTGTTACATAGGCAAACAGTGCAGCAATCTTGCAGACTGCAAGATCCCACAAATTGGATGAACAACCAGTTAATATGTTTGTTGGTGACTAGTTCATCTGCTTTCAGTGGTGCTGGTTTTGGGTGGAATGTTGGCCAGGACACCAGGGGAACTCCTTGCTCTTCATTGACTAGACCCAGGGGATCTTTAGCATTTACATTGAGTTGCATTGAGTCTACAGCACAGAAACAGGCCATTCGGCCCAACTGATCTATGCCGGCATTTAGCTCCACATAAGCCTCTTCCTTCCCTACTTCATCTACCCCTATCAGCATACCCTTCTATTCCTTTCTCCTTCATGTGCTTATTTAGCTTTCTCTTAAATGCATCTATGCTATTTGCAGCAACTATTCCTTGTGATAGCATGGTCCACATTCTTACTACTCTTTGGATTTCTCCTAAATTCCCTATTGGATTTATAGTGACTATCTTATACCGATGACCTCTAGTTTTGGACTCCCCCACAAATGGAAACATTTTCTCTACGTCTACCTTACCAAATCCTTTCATTATCTTAAAGACCTCTATCAGGTCATCCTCAGCCTTCTCTTTTCTAGAGAGAAGAGCCCCAGCCTGTTCAGCCTTTCCTGATAAGTATATCCTCTCAATTCTGGCATCATCCCTGTGAATCTTTTTTGCACCTTTTCCAATGCCTGTTTATCCTTTTCATAATATGGGGACTAGAACTGTGCACAGTTCTCCAAGTGTGGTCTAACCAAGGTTGTACACAAATTTAACATAACTTCCCTGCTTTTCAATTCTATCTCTCTAGAAATGAACCCCAGTGCTTGGATTGCCTTTTTTTGTGGTCTTCGTAGCCTACATTGATACTTTTAGTGATTTATGTATCTGGACCCCGAGATCCCTTTGCTCCTCTATCCCATTTAGACTCTTATTATCCAAGCAATATGTGGCCTCCAAATTGTTCCTCAAACTTATCTATATTGAAATTAATTTGCCAATTACACGCCCATAATGCATTCTTCCTTTGTATTAACTATACCCCCCAATTTTGTGTTATCCGCAAATTTTGAAATTGTACTTCCAATTCCCTAGTCCAAATTGTTGATGCAAATTGTGAACAACAGTGGTCCCAGCACCGATCCCCATGGAAAACCACTTCCCACCTTTGGCAGGCTGAGTAACCACTACATTTAACCCCTCCTCTCTATTTTCTGTTTTGTAACCAGTTTGCTATCCATCCTGCTACCTGTCCCCTGACTCCACATGCTCTGACCTTAGTCGTGAGTCTACTATGCTATTCCTCATTGAAGGCCATTTGAAAATCCAAATATATTACACTGACTACATTACCCTTGTCTACTCTTTCTGTTACCTCTTCAAAGATTTCAATAAGGTTGGTCAAGCATATCTTTTCCTTCTGAAATCCGTGCTGACTACCCTTTATTATATTTTCATTTTCTATATGTTTTTCTATTACATCTTTGAGTAAAGATTCCATTATCGTTCCGACCACCGATGTTAAGCTAACTGGTCTATTGTTCCCTGGACTTGTTCTATCTCCCTTTTTAAATATAGGAATAACATTAGCTGTCCGTCAGTCCTCTGGCACTATTCCTTTTTCTAATTAATTTTTATATATATGCAATAGTGCCTCTGCTATCTCTTCCCTAACTTCTTTTAATATGCGCGGATGCAATCCATCCAGACCAGAGGTTTTATCCTCTCTAACTTTGATTAGTTTATCAATTATCACCCCCCTTCTATCTTAAATGTCTTTATACCTTTTTTGATTTCCTTTTCTAATGTTAAGTCCATCTTGTTAGTCTCCCTGGTAAATACTGAGGCAAAGTAACTATTCAGTATTTCTGACTTTTCGCTATCATTACCTGTGAGTTTATCTTGTGCATCCCTTAGTGGCCCTATCCCTATTCTGATTTTTCTTTTGTTATTTATGAGTCTGTAGGATGAGTCTTTTGGCCGGCGCGGACACGATGGGCCGAAGGGCCTCTATCCGTGCTGTATGACTCTATGACTCTCTCTATGACTATATGATACTTTACTATTTCTTTTTATATTCCTTGATAATTTAATTTTGTAGTTCCTCTTTGCTTTCCTAATTGTTTTTTTGACTTCTTTCCTAACCTCTTCATATTCCCTTTTGTCATCTTCTCCTTTATTGTCTATGCACTTAGAGTATGCCATTTTTTAAGTTTCAATTTTACCCTTATCTCTTTATTCAGCCATGTTGTTTCATTATTGGCTTGTTTGTTCTTGCTTTTAAGAGGAATGTATTTTGCCTGAACTCTATTGATCACTGTTTTAAATATTACCCACTACTGTTCTATCTCTTTGTCTGTCAACATTTTTTTTCCAGTTTCCCTTCCCTAGTTCCATTCCCATTCCTCAAAATTAGCTTTTTCCCCATCTATTACTTTGGTCTTTGTCTTTCTTATGCCTTTCTCAATCATTATTTTAAACCTTATTATATTATGATCGCTATTGCCTAGATGATCCTCGATGCTTATTTCTCTTATTTGCGTCGGTCCATTTCCCATTACTAGATCCAGCAGTGATTCTTCTCCTGTTGGACTTTTCATATACTGAGTAAGAAAGGAGTCATGAATAAACTGTAAAAACTCCATTCCCCTTTCCCCTTTCTGAACCTCTTCTTGTCAGTTTATCTGAGGGTAGTTGAAATCTCCCATGATTATTATTTAACATTTTTTATTCATTTCATAGGTTTGCCTACACATTTCTTCCACCACTTCTTCTTCACTATTAGGTGGACCTGAACCTCAGGAATAGCAAAATGCGGCCATGATTTCAGGTCCCAAATGAAGGACATCACCTCCGACAGTGCTGAACACCTAAATATTACAGTGGAGTGTTAGCCTTGAACCCACAACCTCGTACTACTAGTTAAGCTACACTGACACTTGAGGACTGATTTTAACTTTCAGTGGTGGCGGAAAATGGGGTGGTGGCAGATCAGCCGCCATTATAAACCCCGCCCCAATTTTCCTTTACACTGACTTTAATGGATACAAGAATCAGATGGGCGGCCAATCTGCTAACGCGCATTTTACACCTCCACTGAAAGTTAAAATCAGCCTTGATTTTTTCACGTAGGGCTGCCAACCCTCCAGGATTGTCCTGGAGTCTCCTGGAATGAAAGATTAATCTCCGGGATACTGCTGTGGGCAACTTCAGGAGAAAAATCATAGGGACAGTAAATTGTGTGGTTTTTTTTGCTTTGGATAATTTCGTCTATAGTTAGTTATAAAAATATTGGAGAAGGGAAAAATGCTGTTTGACTGGGCGGGGCGGTTGGAGGTGGGAGGTCATGTAATGAAACCTCTAGGCATACATCCAAACAGATTAGGCAACGGTATTTCTGCTATCGTGTAAATGCATACAATTCACAATTTACAATTCTTTCTCTTATTCCCTTCTGTGAATCATGCACGTTAAAAGAAAAAGGTGCAAAATGAACAAATCATTAGTGAAATCATAAATTTTGGCAATGCTGTTACTGAACTGACTTGGAACACTGATTGAGATGGATTTATTTGAAGATGAAGAACTTCCAGTCTAGTTTGCCGTACCTTGTGGGAAGTAGTTTAGAATGCTTCTCTTTCTCCTCTGGCTGCTGCATTTAAATCTAGCCAAATGTGATGGGGTCAGAATCTCCCCTCTCCATTGGTTTTAAGGTACAGCCAAGAAATAGCTCGGTGCTCAATTCAGTTTTCTGATAGCTATGAGTTTGCACAACAGAATTGTCCATGTTACAGCACTAATTAGCTGTAAATTGGCTGCCTCACTGAGAGAGAACATAAGGATGGCTGGTGTGGGGGGTGGAAAGGTTAGACTGGTGCAGCAAGGGGTGCTTCTCTGAGGTTAAGGTTAAGGAATATGATTCAGGCAGTTTTAGAAAGAGGCAACTTTTGCTTGCCTTATTGATTCTGAATCACACTAATTATCTTGCTGCACAGTCTGTGCTTCTCAAATTAAAAGGGTATATGGCTGATCGTGTGTTCAAAATCCACTTCCCTGGCCCTCCTCCAACCCCAGCTCACAGCATTGTCTTTTGAAAGACTGCATACAAGATAATGTCTGAAAAAAACTTCTTCACCCAAATAATTGGCAAGTGTGACAGACGCCACAAGCTGGAAAGTGAAATGAACTTCATCTTGATTATAGAGGGCCGATCCTGTGATCTTGCAGGGATCATATTGTAGGAAATTGCAAGCGCACATGATTTACGTCTGCATACGATTTCCCACGAAGCGCTTTGGGTTGCCAGCCCTCCAGGATTATCCTGGAATCTCCAGGAATTAAAGGTTAATCTCCAGGACACTGCTGCGAGCAATCCGAGAGAAAATTCATAGAGGCATTAAAAGAAATGGTGCTTTTCTTTCATTTTCCTTGACATTTTGGTTTATTAATTATAAAAATATTGGAGATGGGAGAATAGGCTGCTTGACAAGAATCATCCAATTGGGCAACGAAGAGTCCGTTCGCTTTTCAATTGTCGTGGGATGGCGGAGTGCTGAGAGGATGGACGTGTTGGATGACCAATGATGGGAGCATGGGGTGGGGTGGTTGGATGCGGGAGGTTAGATGATGGAACCTCTAGGAATACATCCAACTAGAACTGGCAACCCTAGTGTGACTCCCGACTGGCAGCACAGTATTGTGGAATTTGCCCGTTGATATAGAACTTCTATCTGAAACAGCATTGTGATTACTTCGGTTTTCATTGCTGTATGCCCCACTTTTTTGATGCTGAGGAGAATCTATGTAAGCTCGAATTTTTGAACTCTGACCTTTATTTCTGGCATTTTGACCTTCTCTCTCTGCTGGCTGGACAATGTCCATAGAGGTCAGAGCATGAAAAAACATAGTGCTGACCTTTCATGATCAATCTGCCTATAACCAGAAAAATCGATGTCTGGCACTGTGGGAAATAGCTCCTTGTGTTTTTCCTCTAATGGTCCCCTTCTGTCCAGCAACTGGACAGGAGCTGTGCACCCAGGCTCTGGTATTTTCCGTCCCAGCCATTAAGATAGTCTGGGGGCACCCCCAGCACAGGTCCACCCCTGACATGGCCTAGCACCTCTCAGGCCTGCAACTACTTATTGGACAACCGAGATTACAGCCTTCTGGTTCTTAATGGAACTTAGCTCTGAAGGCTCTGATTGCCTTGAAATATCCTGGAGAGAAGAGAAAATTAAAATGTCCACTTACCTTCCTGTCCTCAGCCTATCCCCCCTCCCCAGAACTTCTGGTTGATGAGGATCCGGGGATAGGCCATAGCACCATGGAAATGAGGCGGGAGGCTCTGAACATCTCTTCCTCACCTCATACGCATGCATACCTTCTCCAGATGCAGGCCCAGCTCTACCTCCCCTCAGAAAGTCCTAGCAATGTAAAAGAGGCGGAGAACCAGCAAAATGAATCTCCACCTTTTTTTTTCTTACCTCTTTACTCGGAGAGATGTGCTTTCCCCCGGGGAAAAGGTCAGGCAAATAAACTCTTTATTTCTCTGGAGGTTCCAGGAAAGTGTCCATGCCTGTAGAGGAAATAGCATTCCCACATTTACCTTTCAGTCCTGCTGCTAAAGTTGGCATTGGCACCAAAAGAAAGTTAGCGTAGCAAGTGCCTTTTATATCCTTCAGTGTAAATATTAATGAACAGTTCAGTCATTATGAAGTGGATTTTATGTGGGATGATGCAATGATTGTCTATCGATCTTCAGGATGGAATACCTTTCTGCTGGACTTCTGACCAGTCAAACAGATTGCGTAGTCAATGCCTTCAAGTCTTACAGATGAAGCTCAGACGTCTTATTAAAGTACTTTGAAGGAAGTGTTCCAAATGTTAATCCTGAACGAGCAGAGACACTTACTGCTGATTGTCTAGTTTTCTCATCGGACCTTCACAGTGGCATGTCTTGAGGCATCTTATTGTCTCCACTCAATCTTTATGACGTAGATTGTGAAGAGTGGTGGGTTATGATCATTGGAATATTGCTCCCAGCAGTTTTTATGATTAAATTACTGTGCAAGTTATCACCTCAAAAATGTCAGAAATTCCAAAAATATTTAAGCTGAATACTGGAAATAGGATAATGCTGAAACATGCATCATTTATTAACATCACTTGTGACAGTAGCCCAGAAGATACAGTTGACGATATTAGCAGGCCAACGCTTAATGCGTTTCTCTATCTGGTATTTTATTTCTTGTCAAGTTGAAATGGTTTGACATCTCAGCTAAAATAGGGCACAGGGGAATGTCACAGGAACATGTTTAGGATCTACCAATATTGCCAACATCGACTCGTAGTCCAGCTGTCCTGTTGTACTTGTGTTTGCCAAGACCATCTAGTGCCACAGGACCTCCAAGCTGAAGTCTGTGTTTCTGACGTGGAGGAGGCATTGACTTGACCTGGGATGCAGCTGTGGCGGGGAGAGGATAGTTGCAGGCTGTAATAAAATTGCCACATGCTCCATTGGTCCCAGCTACAGGGAAAAAACGGTTCCCTGAAGCTAATCCATTTAAGGCAGGTGGTATCAAGATTCCTGTCACATACTGCGCATCTTGGGAGAGCAACCTCAGTGCCTGCACATAAGTGGGAGGAGGCTCGTGTGGAACATAAACGCCGGCATGGACCTGTTGGGCCAAATGCCCTGTTTCGGTGCTGTACATTCTGTGTAATTCTATGTATACTGTTAATCAAACATTTTCTTTTCACAGCAAGACCCCTGAGATCCTAGTCCATGGCCTTCTGAGACAAGGGGTGGCTTCTGTTGGAAAACACCCGCGTGCTCATCCTCTGGCGCACTTATGCTTAGTGAGTCACTCAGTGCAATATCATCATTCCCCCCACCCCTTTCTAGATCCCCTCCCCGGGTGAAAGTCCTTGAGCTGGTGAGGTAGAGAAGGTTGATGATGAATGTGGTGCAATAGAGAGAGAAAGGGAAAGGGACAGCAGAGGTACAAGGGACAGGATGGTCGTCGTCGTCATCATCTCTCAACAGGTAAGCGTTTCCGTCCTCTTCCTCAACAATGTTCTCCTCCTCTTCCATATCCCTTGCTGTGTGGGATCTGGGGAACAAAAGGACATGAGGTAAGTAGGGGTGTTCAACACAGCGAGGGTGATGAGATACAGACAACCTGGACTTCTATGTCAGCTTAGTCTATTAAAGTGATGAAGCAGGAAAAGGTATTGCATAGCAATCTGCAGTTGGCACTGGCCCACCAACCACACCATTGCTGACTTCCACAGTCATTTGACTCCCCTGGATCTCAATAGCCTGGTCCTTGAGCTCTGTCCACCCCCCATGTCCACAATCAGGGAGCTGGTGACCTGCTCTCCCTGCCATGCGTGCCAGTTTCTTCTGAAACAATATTAACATTATTAGGTGAGGGCAACCCTTCAGAAGAGAATCTCCCAGCTGGCAGCAGATAGCTGATGTAACCAGAAAGCTAAGTGCTAGAAGGACCCTGGAACATGAGAGGTTGGAGCTGTAAGAGGCAGAATGTAAGAAGGGTTTCTGGGGGTAGTTCCTTACAATGATTCCAGGCGGAAAAGTGATAGAGCTGATGAGCCACTGTGCAATGTGAATGAAGACTTGTCGTTCCATTTAAGAAGTGAAGGTGAACACTGAAAGAGGTGTGTCATGGTGGCAAAGTGGAAGGTCACTGTTTTTTTTACAGTGGTTGCTTGGGCCATTAAAGTTCTCGTGGCACCAGTCCGCCATCCTGAGGTGAGGGAGGTGGCACTCCGAGCCACATGGCTCTGGAGGCTTGTTAAGGCAGCCCCTTTCCCTGCCAGCCCAGCAGGTAGACTCTCCCCAGTCTGATCTCATCAAGGAGGACATGTAGATCAGCATCGGTCATAGTTTGGGCTCGCCTCCTTCCACCACATGTCCAAGGCCTTTCCTTGCCAAGCACCAGAACAGGAAGCAAGAAAAAGCCACGATGAAGTCTGTGGAAAGTACAATGAATTCTTCTGTTCCGTTGAACATTCTGAGCAAAGCTGGAGGGGAAAACACACCACTTACCTGCTCTGTCTCTAGGAATCTGCTGCCACCTTTAGCTTCCTCCTGCCTGCCAATGATTTAGATGGGAGTGATGCTCCCGCCCATATTTGCATGTTAAGATCACCTTACCCTATGAATTCAGACAGAGTCGGTGGCGCAATTGGGCGACTGGTGGAAACCCTGCCCTGCTGGCAAGACAGGGGCGCAAACCGCAACACAGATTATTGGGGCCATTTTATTTTGCACAGTGTGAAAATCAGCGATTTAGCCAAGTTATGGGATGGATCACACCTGCCATGAATCACTTGCAGTTCTTGTAAATACCCCATCCTGAATGGTCCTCCTCTTCCTACATCCCTACAGTATTGAAATCAAGACTTAATGCATTCATTTCTATTCTAACCCATTCTTCCCTGAGACTTGAAAACTGCAGAACTCTTTACCTCCCTCAGTCTTCCCTTCAATTTACAACCACCAGGCTTTTTAGGCCCATGTTGTTGATCGGAATGCTTTATGTTCTCTTCTCTTTTCGTTCTTTTCTACCTTGCTGTCCTCTGCTGTGGGACCTGACCCATCAACTTGGTTTTTTCAATTAAACAAAACACACTCAGAAGAATGGAGGAGGAATTAAATGAATCGTCAGTATCTTAAACAGGAATATTACACCAGAGAAAGGCGACTTAAACCCAATGGATGTACAGAGAATCCAACATCCAGAAAACTGTCAGTTTATTAGCATTAACCAAGATAGTGATTATTTTTCCTCCATGGTTTCATATAGTTCATTCTCTGGCTTTTAAATAATTCAGTACAGCTTATTAAAATATTCAGGAAGGTAGTTTAGCAGTTTAGTTCTCAAGAGTCAGTTTTGTTTGCTGTGTTGTTAGTTTAATTATTCATAATTCCTCTCCCCCTACCCATTTTTCTCTCTTTTGAAGCTGCGGACACTTGCTTGGTACAGTTAGTAGCCTACCAGTACATCCCATTGTGGCTATTATTTATATGCTATTCATCAAAGAAGGGCATCACAATCTTGTCCTTACCCAACCTGCACTTTCCAGCTGGGAATACTGGATAGCAATCAGAAGTAACAGCCCCTGGCTGATAGTTCCCCTACTCTAAGTTAAATGTAAGGAGTCTTACAACACCAGGTTATAGTCCAGCAGCTTTATTTGAAAATCACAAGTTTTCGGAGCTTTCCTCCTTCGTCAGGTCACCTGACGAAGGAGGAAAGCTCTGAAAGCTTGTGATTTCAAATAAAGCTGTTGGACTATAACCTGGTGTTGTACGACTCCTTACATTTGTCCACTCCAGTCCATCACCGGCATCTCCACATCATGGCTTCTCTAAGTTAAGGAGTCTAAAGCCAATTGCAACATCTGTACTGCTGCTCTAGCTGAAATCAGCAAACTCAGTACAGACCTGGATCAGACTTGGGATTTTCTACTCTGTTCTATCCACCAGGGGAGATCTTAATTATTTATAACGTAAATAGCTCGTGTAGCAGACAAAAGAAGTGAGTTGCATCTATGTAGCACCTTATCACATCTCTCAAAAATGTCTCACAGCACTTCACACAATGAATTACTGTGAAATGCAGTGACTGTTATATAGACAAACACGGACTGTGTAAGAAAGATATAAAGGTTATTTATTATGAATTGATTTTCTTGATATCAGACATGTTGAAATTTCATTGCTATTTCGGTTACACAAAATTCCCTGTGTTAAAATGCAAGGAATGATCCCACAGCCTTGTGCTCTCAGTGTGGAGCTGTACTCCCAGGCAATGCAGGTCAGGTAATCAGTGTCACATTATTGTAGCCCTATCTCCGACCTGTGCTCCCTGTGAGTAACATGCGCTACATGTGGGAGCCAGTGGCACAAACATGACACTACACATGGGAGCCAGTGGCACTAACATGACATTACACGTGGGTGCCAATGCCACTGACATGGCACAATGCGTGGGTGCCAAAAGCACTAAATGCAAAATAAAAATAGGCTTTACTGATATAAAAGTAAAGATCACAAATCTGAAATCAAAAACAGTAAATGCTGGAAGTGGTCTGCATCTGAAAGAGAAAGATAGATGTACATTGTAGAGTAGATCTTCAGATTATGAGGTCCCAGCATGGGGCCTTGCCCTCTAGGAGCACATGACAGGAATTTGGAGATGAAGCACCCACCCCCCTCCTTGCCGCCCCCAAATTGCATTCACTCATTCTAATGGTAGTAAATTTTGTGGGGCACTGGGACACGGAAATTCCTGATATACTCTCCCAGCAGGCAATGATCTTTGGAAGCAACCTGCAGTGGTAAAATTTACCCTCATGAGTGTACGCAGTTCAGATTTAGGACTGCACTCGAAATGCTAATCTATTTTTCCTCGTTAAGATGCTGGCTTGCCAGCTGTGCACTTCCTGCTTTCCTTAGGGATCTGGATTGTTTGTGATTAATCCCAAATTGTTTTTTTTTTCCTCATAAAGGGGTTTCAACTCAGCACTAAGGAGACTCAGAGCTTTCAACCAAATTAACGCCTTCAAGCTCAATCGAATGCGGTGCTGCTATTTAGGGAACAATTAGTCACTGCCGCAGGCATCATCTGCAGGCATTATCTGTATACTATATGCAAAAACCACTAAACATATCTGCAACAAAGTAGACCATAAGCTGACATAGTTGTTTGATACCAAGCCAAAGCTGGATATTTGTATCAAAGAATAAATGTTTTTCAATTCACAAGTGAGCTAAATTAATCTGCAATTTGTGAAGTAAGGGGTTGAAGAGAGTCTCCGATCTGGAAGGAGCGAGCCTTTGTCTTAGAGGTGGCATACCCACCTCCAAGTCAGAAGGTGTAGTGCACAAACCCCATTCCAGACAGTCCCAGCGAGTGGAGACTGGAGCTGTGGCTCTGAATTTTGGGTTGACGCCAGGTGGGATATTCATGTCTGGTGGGGGTGGTTGTTGTTATGGGAGCCCATAAAAAACCATTACACTGTACCAGATTATCCACCCTATCGCCTGGTATGAAGATGGTTAAGGCCATAGAAGGAGCTTTCACATTGCAGCCTGTCAGACTGTTAATCAGCCTTGGAATCCTTCCACTACTTCGCAACGTTCTCTACGGGAAGATATGAGAACAACAACAACCTATCTGGAGCAACAGAGCTGAAGAAAACCTAATCCTTTACCCCCTCCAGTCGTAGGGTCAAGGACTGAGAGGATGAAGCCTTGTCCCCAATTTAGTTTTTGGCTTGGTTTATGACCCTCTCTTGCTCCAAATAGAATTGCCACCACATCGAAACTCCGATCACTCCTGACTGGCTGCTTTCTTTGGATTGACACTTCTGCAGTCTCAGTAGCTCAGTGCCCATCACATCCTGCACGGAGGGAGAAGAGATGCTCTGGTAGCTCCATCATCAAAGCATCCAAAACAAAAGTCATTACTCACAGGCCCTGCAATTACATCATGGAATACTGAACTCAACTGAAATCCCTTTCTCCTTGATTTTTAATGAAGGTATTAACCTATTAACTCTTCTGTTAAAATAGAAAGGAATTTTGGATGATTGTTTTAATTGTTCACCCACTAATATCCCAGGATCCAATTCCAGGGCCATAGCAACAAGATCAATTCTTCCTTCCTCCCTCCTTCATTGCCGGTGGCTGTTTGTTCAGTCACTACAGTCCTGCCCTCTGGACTTTTTCTCTCGCTCTCTTTCACTTGTCACCTCCCTCTATGCTTTAAAAAATCTCCTCAAAACCCTCCCTCCTAACTTCCCTTGGTTCATCGTTCTAGCCTCTTCAGTGCCCCCGCCCTTTTCTCTTCTTACTGTCTACTTTCTTCCTGAGTGTGAAAGTGGTCTTCATGAGGACCACTGTAGGGATGCAAGCTGTCATTGCTGCTGTTTTCTTATTTTTTCTGATTTTCACCATCCATTTTGCCAATGGGAACAATTTCCAAAAGATTGGGCTTGGGCTAAATTCTGGCTCCAAAGCCAACGTTTGCAAAACCGATGTGACCATATCATCGGGTACTCTAATAACACCAGTGACAGCTGTGGCTCAGTGGTAGCACTTTTGCCTCTAAGTCAGAAGGTCATGGGTTCAAGTCCCACTCCAGAGACTTAAGCACAATATCTAGGCTGACACTCGAGTGCTGCACCGTCACAGGTGTCACCTTTCAGGTAAGACATTAAGCCAAGGCCCCATCTACCCTTTCAGGTGGATGTAAAACATCCCATGGCACAATTTCTAAGAAGAGCAGGGCAGTTCTCTCCGGTGTCCTGGTCAATATTTATCCCTCAACCAACATCACTAAAACAGATTATCTGGTCATTATCACATTGTTTGTGGGATCTAGCTGTGCGCAAATTGGCTGCTGCGTATCCTACACTTCAAAAGTACTTCATTGACTGTAAAGCACCTTAGGACATCCTGAGGTTGTGAAAGGCACTATATAAATGCAAGTCTTTCTTTTTTTCTTTTTAATTTGTAGAACCAGGAAGGGCTGCCAACAAACAAATAAGTTCTTCACTATCCCCCAGAATGTATCCTTTTGAGTAAGCTTATCAGTAGCATGTTAAGGCTTAATGATATTCTCATGAAATTAAGTGCTTCAATGATGGAACAGAATAAGTAAGCTTTGATGCAGCCTCACAGATCTATTAATAACTGGAGCATTCACTATCCATACAGTTAAGCAGAGCAAGCTTAAATTGACTTTCATCATTAGCAGGTAGACATTTCACTCTAAGAGGAGTGTTATGGATCTTGATTGGAACATCAGAATTTTCTCATTTATTCAAACTTATGAACAGGTCCTACTGTATTACGATAAACACTTGCATAACATGTATCAGCTAATGCTGTTACCACATTCCCTTTCCAAGATGATACCAGACTGAGTCAATATAGATCATCTCAGTTTCATACATAATTTTTAATCAAAGTAATTATCAGTTCTCCCAAATTTGTGACAGAAAACCCTCTGAATTACTTTATATACTAAAAATAATGCTCCCTTATTATGCTCAATCGCCAGCTTGTGATGCTCAACACAACTGTCTCCTGTGTGGCAAAATATAATGAATTGGTGTTTATTTAAGTTAAAAAGGAAAAATAAAACAATAAGTAGAAGGGCAACAGGGAAAAATAATTATGATTCAATATTGTTATAATTACATTTTTGTTATATTTTTGAGTATATTGCATTCAATCACCATTCATAACTAAGTGTTGCTAAGCTGGGGTCTGACTAGAATCATATGGTGCATCTCATTTTAACCTGTAGACAAAAGAATAATGATATACAAAAAGACCAAATCTAAAGTAATTCAGAATAAAGGAGGGGGGAACATGGTTTAAAACTGCACTGAAAATAAAAACTGAAGCCAGTGCCAGCTGTGGGCATCAGGCAGGCAGCAGTAAACGGCTAGTGCCAGCCTACCACAGGACCTCCAAGCTGTGCCAGCAATGATGGCTGAGGTTGAAGGGTTCTGGACAAGGGTCACTGGGCACTTCTGCCTTTTTCAATGGCAGAAAAAAACCCTAAAATTGGACTATGATGCGTTTTACAAAGGTTAGAGCACCTTTCTCCTATCAATAAAAGGCATGTGTACAGTGTATTGTGGACATTACAATTAGAGCAGCACCCCTGCCTCAGCACTTCACAGATAAAGATTGCGCACTTGTTCGAACTACTGAAAGATGCCCTGCATTTGTGGAACCGTATCTGAAAATGGATGTTTGCTACAAAGTGGTGTAGGATCCAGAATTCTTTGCAACAGGCCAAGTGACTCCTGCAGAGCATGATGGACTTGCTTACTGCTAAAGAAAAGATAACCCTGTGGTGTTACTGAGTCAGCAGCTAACCACAATGACTGAACACATAATTGTTTGGGCTTTGTCTGCTGCTAAAAGATAACCATATCAGGAATCAAAAGCAGAACAAAGGTCACAACGGTTGGAACTTTATCAACATCTGCAGAACTGGCAAAGAGAGATAAACAGCTCCTTATGTGGTAGTAAGAAGCCAGAAAGGAAGACAAAGAATCAGATCCTTAAAAGGTATCAATCAAGCTCGCTTCCTATTGTATAAAGGGGAAAAATGAGGCGTTACAAAACAGGAGAGTGCAAAGGAGAATGAATGTTGAGATCGACATGCAAGAAGAAGGAGACGTGAAGAATCACTTTGGTAGACACTCTAGCTCTCCCAGAACAATGGTTTGATCATCCCCCCTACCCCACCCCCCCCTCCCCATTCTGAACCGTACCGCAGTTATACGTATAATCTTGAACTGTGACTTACCGCTGATCGGCAATTTAATATAATAATTTCGATACCAGTTTCTGTGGTCGTTGTCTCTGCTCAGGGTCAGAATGAGTAATAAGGTTAATTCCCGTAAATTTAGGGACAAATAATACAAGTGAGATTCTAATCTTACAGTGGGATTATTATAATTGAGTAAAGTACAAAAAGGCAATTGCTGATACAACAACAGTGTCTACATTTCAAAATTATAAATGCAAGATCTTCTTTTCTTTTTATAGTTTTTTTTTGGAAGGTGTCAGTGGCAACACTCTCATGAGTCAGAAGGTCATGGGTTCAAGTCCCACTCCAGAAACGTCAGGACCTAATATAGACTGCCACTTCACCTCACACTAAAGGAGTGCTGCACTGTCAGAGGTGCCGTCTTTCAGATGAAATGTTAAACTGAGGACCCTTCTGCCCTCAGGTGGATGTCAAAGATCCCACGGCACTATTTGAAGAATAGCAAAAGAGTTCTCCCCGGTGTCCTTATCAATGGTTATCCCTCAACCAACATTACTAAAACAGATTATCTGGTTATTTATCGCATTGCTGTTTGTGGGACCTTGCTATGCACAAATTGGCCGATCTGTTCACCTACATTAAAACAATGACTAAACTTCAAAAATAATTCATTGGCTGTGAAACACTTTGGGAAGTCCTGAGGTCATCAAAGAAGCTATATAAATGCAAATTGTTTCTTCCTTTTAAATCACCTCCACAAGAGTTCCATATGGGTAGTGATATTCCATTCACAAGCTCAGTGGTGTGAAGGAATAATGAAGTAGAAATTTAACTTGCGCGTTGCCATAAAGCAGGTGATAGTGAATCGTCAGCCCGTGTAAATAAGCTCCCGATTTACGATCACCCTTGTTGCGCTATTGCCAAAACTAATGTCTACCCCAATGACGCTGAACATTTTTAAACTCCAAATTGAAATTCCTCATTTGAATTTGATCGTTTAAATGGTGACCCAGTCTCTGCAATACACTAAGGAAAAACATGTTTGTATTTATGGACAAACAGTGGCTCTGACTCCGAGTTAGAGTACAATGTTCAGCCCACCGCATCTGCGTATAAGATATGGAATCTGCTGCAGACTGAACAACAACACACCAATGGGTATCTCATAAGGTCGAGTGAAGAGGATTTTAAACTTAAATCACACGTAATCTGGGAAACTGAGGAAAAGTTTTCATATTTTCTTACTTTAAAAAAAAATCACTTTATTTTTCTTCTTCTTTCCTTAAGATTGACCCATATATGATTGCACAAATATTGGCTTCATCTGACTGGCCATTCTACATGTGTGGGCCTAGGTAGTGAGCACTGAGAGGCCATAGGGGACACTGTAGCTCAGCCTGATAATGGCTCCATCCATCGCAAGCAATAAAGGAAGGGAATCCTGGATGACATTTCCTCTCCCTAACCCTAGGCCACTGAGGCAAACCTGCAGCACTTTGACCATTCGTTACATAACACCAACTAGGAAATGAACTTGGGATCTTCCTCATCTGTGTGGCTTAGTTCCACGCCGGGTATACGGTTTATCAACTAAGTTATCGGGAGAGGCTCTTCATCGTGTTGACACAAAACCATTGAAAATAACATTTTGAAATGAATTTGTATGTTCTGTATATAGAGGCTGTGATAGCTGCCAATAAAGGTCGCTGAATATTGTCACTTGTGAAACTAACCATAACTCATTCGGACACATTTATTGCATCTTAATGCTGATCTTGACATCTCTTTTATCAATTATAAGCAAATGGGATGCACATTATGAAGGCACAGATACTGCAGTGAACAATTACTGCAGTGGGAAAGCTAAAATCTATGGCAGAGTTAATTTGATCTTGGAAGGCTTGAGATAAGACACCGCAAAGCTGCAGGGTTTAGACTGACAGAAGCTGGCGTTTGGAAGGATCAAGTTCTGTTTATCAAGTGCAAGCAGTGCACATTCACCAAGGGGCAGATAATTGCCTACAAACAACTTGGTCTTCATGGCAGAGCTATTAAGAAGATGCATGAAGTTTGCATATGCGTTCACTGAGGAATTAATGGGCAATTTGCTAGAACACATCAAGCTAATGACGATCGTGCAAAACATTTTTATGAATGATTGGTCATAACTGTAGCACTTTCACCAAAATCTACGAGTTAATGACCTCAGAGCGGTGTACTTTCAAAGTCAAACATACACCAAATCAACAACAACAACAACAACGTGCATTTATATAGCACCTTTAACGTAGTAAAATGTCTCAAGACGCTTCACAGGAGCGTTATCAAACAAAATTTTATACGAGCCACATAAGGAGATAGAAGGACAGGTGAGAGGTAGGTTTTAAGGAGCGTCTTAATGGAGGAGAGAGAGAGGTAGTGAGGCGGAGAGGTTTAGGGAGGGAATTCCACAGCCTAGACACATAAGCAGCTGAAGACATGGCCGTCAATAGTAAAGTGATTAAAATCAGGGATGGGCAAGAGGCTAGAATTGGAGGAGCGTAGAAATCTCAGAGGGTGTAGGGCTGGAGGAGGTCACAGGGAGAGGGTGGGGTGAAGCCATAGAGGGATTTGAAAACAAGGATGAGAATTTTATAATCGAGGCTTTGCCGGACCGGGAGCCAAAGTAGGTCAGCGAGCACAGGGATGATGGGTCAACGGGTCTTGGTGTGAGTTAGGGTAGGGGCAGCAGAGTTTTGGATGAGCTCAAGTTTGTAGAGGGTAGAAGATGGGAGGCGGCCAGGAGAGCATTGGAATAGTCAAGTCTAGAAAATTGGAGGGGTCACTTTGAAGTATACAAAAGTGGCCCAGGGACTATTGTCCCATGAATTCTTTTTCTTCCCTTACGAGAGAGGGCCTGACTTCTGTTTGGTGCCTCTGACCAGTAACACTACTGGTCCAGCTGAATTCCAACCAAAATCCCATAGCTGAAAGGTCAGTGCCACTAGGCTGCCCAGCCCCTCTTCCTTTGAGTAGTGAATGAATGAAAGCTAGTTGATGCATTGCTGAACAGCACCTGTTGTCTTTGTATCAGCACTGGCTGCCTACTGTTTATGTGAGTTTTCATATTCTATGTACATTTTAAAATTCCTTTCAACAGATAGGAAAGGACTCCTGTCCCTAATGGGTAAAAGGCATTGAGCAAGAGTCCTTAAAAGCATTTTGAATATATTTTTCCTCTAGAAAAGTTTGAAACTGAATTTGGTGATATAAGGTCACATTTTCCAGCCACCATGACTAGTGCCACCAAAGGGTAATGGGCAATAATTAGGCCTGAGATACACATTGCCAGATTTCTGCTACTTTTAAGCTATGCGCCATCTTCCAATCGGCCTTTTAAACTGCCATGTGCTCTTGCCAAAAACAGGTGAGGGCTTCATTTAAATATAACAATATATTATATGTATTAATTAAACCAGGATTTCCATCCGTTGAGGAAACAATTCATTTTGTGCGTCGTTCCCCAATCTAGCATGGAACTAAGGGAAGCCTAATGTGCAATGGTGCTTTAAAGAGGCAGAGGCTTTTTAACCACACTGGTCGCATCTGGCGTTATGCCACTAACCATACCTCTAGCCCCGGGCACACATACTTGGCAATGACTGAGGACAACTGCCTCGGCAGGGAGCCGGTTACAGAGCTTTGCAAGGACACCCACAGTCAACCTATGGCATAGGTTTGGCACTGTCATTGGTTGTCAAGGTTACACCACCCTCAAGTTTTCGGCATGCTTTGAAAACAGAATTCCAAAAATAAATATAAAAAAACACAAACAAATTGTGAGAATAAAACAAACCTGAGAGAAAGCAAAACATAAATACCAGCATGAAAAAGATATTGGAAAAATGAAAATAAAAACAAAGACAATAAAAGCATCTGCCCCTTTAAGATCGTCATTGCCCATCGAGCTTCCCTTTACACCCACTCCAAATGGGCGAGCAGAGTTCACAGCATGATCCTGTTCTAAATTGGTGGAAATCGTGCTGTGCCTTATTTAAATATATTTAAATGGATATGAATATTGAAACTAAGTACTCACACATTTTAAAGGCTGCACAGACTCCCTCAGATGATCTGTGAAGTGGACTGCAATCCCAAGAAAGGGCTCTCCTGTCTGTTATATCAACCCCCACTCACATGTTCCCCAGCCAGGGCTGGAAAATATATCCTGAAACACCTTAAAGAAAATGGTACCAGTCCAAAAGCTGACCAGACTGACCAGAGGATTTGGAGAGAATTATTCTTGCCTCACTCCATACGGAGGGTCTGCAAGTTTCACTTATTTTTTTGTCATCAACAGCACAATAAAATGGAAAAGAATGGAAAAAAAATTGAGGCTGATTTATTGAAAATTATAAATTGCAAATGCACTAAGTACTTTAAAAACTCTCCGGTGTGCCTACTTTACTCGTTAATGCCGAATCTATTCTGTGCAATAATAATAAAAATGCAATATTGTAAATAATGCCACTAAAAATATCACCAACATGCAAACAGGCAATCTACAACCTGTTGGAGCAATCGCTACTGAAATGAAGGTATCATAACCAGTAAAACTTGGAGAATGTGGGGTATTTTCTAACAATCTCATCTGCAGAGCATGCGAACCCAATACACTTGTATAGTAGATGCAGGGTAAAATATAGCGTTCTGAATAGCTATCCACTGACAGTTCTTGAGAGTGTTTATGAACTGTGGGATTCAAATGCTTTATCAGGAATGAACAGCATATTGAGTTTGTATCCAAAGTAGAGTTTGGTTTTATGTTTCCAACTCACGCTAAGCCAGCTTTCTGAGAGAGCTAGTCACCTAATCCGATTCCAATGCCCTTTCAAATATTTAAATTATAAATGGAAGAGTAAATGTGTGCTGACATAACAATTGTCATTTCAAAGTAATTCATTGTATGTGAAGCACTTTGAGAAGTTCCTGATAGATGTGAGAAAGTGCCCTATAAATATAAATCTTTGGTTCAAGTTTCTTGATGATAATGAATATTTTGGCACCATCATGGTTAGAAAATGGAAGGAAAAGGGAACAAAACACCACTGTTCTTTGAAAAAGCTACAAGGAACTGGCAAACTTATTTCATGATGACATTGCAAAAATCCACTCCCACTGGATATCGATACCAACTTCTATGCCTTTTTCCCCGTTAGTGGGATGCTTGCAGAGAAGCTATGTTGTATATTTGTCAAGGATGAAATTTATGAACATTATATTTCATTGTAGTGGAGATGTGGAGACAGAGGTACACTGAAGAAGCATCATTATTTCCCAAGTACTGTAATACACAAAGCTCTTGGCATTCTGCAAAAGCTCATGAAGTTGCCCACCATGCTTGATCTCTTGACACCACACATTGCTCAAAAGGTCTACATCATAAAAAAGGATAAGAAAACAAAACTCGTGTTGACATTACATCTTCTGTTTTCAACTGTTGAGTGCAGAATAATGAGTACCTTTTGCAGGTCATATTGCACTTTCATGTAACTGTTATTTATTTGGGCTTGTTGACTGAAAAAAAACATCTAATTTGTTTGAATGATTTTCGTTCAAGTGCCTTTTATTCCACTATAGATAACCACAGTAAAGTCATGTGATGTGGCTGCAGCAGAGCTGAATTGCTGAGTGCTTATGAAATTCCATGTGGTAACAATTAGAAAGAGTAATAGTTCTCTTCTAAGTGCTATCATAGGGATGGTATCAAATAATTTCAGGGACCAACACCAATCTATTTATATAACGTATTAATACTTGTTCCATTAAAATCGGACATACTTTAACAAACTCATAGCAAACTGAGACAGTGAAACAAAGCTGTAGATATGCTTAGCTTTAAGCTAATTACTCTTCAGGTGACTGTATCAATAATGGTGTAACTTTACAACTACAGATAAGTACAGGAAGTTCCTTGACTGTTTCCTTCTGACCTGGAAACGTTTGTATGATTGACAGTTGCATACTAAAAATGGTTGATGAATATAAAATACGTGTTTTCAAGCTGCACAATCTTCTGTAGTTTGTTACTAACTTTCTTCAGCAGCACCTCGCAAACCTGCAACCTCCACAACCTAGAAGGACAAGGGCAGCAGACGCATGGGAACACCATCACCCCCACCATCCCTCCAAGTCATACACCATCCTGATTTGGAAATATATCGCCGTACCTTCGTTGTTGCTGGGTCAAAATCTTAGAACTCCTTACCTGACAGCATTGTGGGAGCACCTTCACCACACGGATCAAAAAGAAAGCTCACCACCACCAGCCTTGCCAGCGATGCCCACAGCCTGAGAATGAATAAAAAAGACGCTATGTTATCTAAAAGCAGTGGAAATATTCATGAGGCTGTAAAGAAGTGTCAATTGCTGCTTGCACTCTCTGCAAATGAGTTGTGATCATAAGTCATGGCTCTTGCTCAAACACGACTGTTCGCTTGTACCAACGGATGTGCTTTGGTGAACTGTGAGCTTAGAAATTACTGTTGGTGAAATTAGTGGATAAATGCTTAACATTGTTGAATAACATCTCTTTGTCTGCTATCTTTGTCGAGATGTTAAATTCACTTCAAATGGGTTAATGCCTGCATTAAAATATCGGACAAAGAAATGTTACTATAAGAGGTTCAGCATTTGTCCGCTAATAGTACCCACTAATAGTTGGAAATGTATCCTGATTTCACAATTATAAAGGATTGTCATGACATAATGTATCATTTATCAGCCTCACTCAATTATTCACATCACCACCCTTGTCTTGCTTGTCCTGGACACAGTGGATTCACTTATGTTAAGGACGAGTAAGAACGGTCATCACTTAGGCTCATTCATTGCCTTCGCTTAAGTTAAGAAGCAACAGTAATTTCTAAGCTATGGTGGCTTGGAACAGAGCTGATTGATGTGAGCTGAATTTTCATAGTCATTAGATTTATTATCTAAAGCCTATTGGTCCAGCCAACACGCCTCAATATAAGTATACCACTTGACCCATTACAGCAGTACATTATGCTCTTCAACATAGGTGAAACTAATGTATGAGCCTAAATGATGATTGTTCTAACTCATGCATACGATAAGTGAAATGATGTATATCAGACATTAAGGTAAGTGTGGTGATGTGAATAAATAAGGCTGATAAAACAATGCTCTATATCTTGACAATCCTTAATAAGAGAGAAATGAGGAACAAATATCAACCGCTATTGTCCCAAGACTATTTGCTTTCACATGCCTTGACAATTGGTTAAACAGACTGATACCTTTGAGCTTCTCAAAACAGCCTGAAACACATTGATAAGCTGCTTATTATCAAATAATAACCAAACATACAGATTTGGCTTACTCATAGCTCCACTGAATGACCAACAAGGGATATTTTGTATGACTTTTATATTGTTGATCTCAATCAACTAGAAGTTGGGATTTCAGCAGTGTATACATGTTTAATTGTGCTCCAGTATAAGGGTATTTCAGGCCTTCCTGCAGAAAGTTAAAATTTTTGAATTATTGTCCAATGCTTTGGGAAGTCAAATTCTGGTAAAGTGGAAGTATCCAGAAGGAATTCTTCACATCCTTCAAAATCCCTTAGAACAATACTGGCTGAGGTTCCCTGATGGCTCAAGTTGATAAGTGTATTGTCCAGTGTGAAACTAAGCTGCAGGCCAATTGCAGGTTCAATTCCCCCGCATGTGCTAAATTACCTGCTTAGCTGGAGCAGCAATTATGGGCTCTAGCAAAGGCCTCAGCCTTGCTAGGCTGGAGAGAAGGAAGATCTATCAAGGTTCCTGCTCTCTGGTTGCTATCCAGTATTTTCAGCTGGAAACTGTGGGAAATGAGGAGGTTGGGTGAGGTCACAACTGGCTTTGCTGTGATTCCTCTCATGATTTCATGATTGAATAAGTTGCCAACACTCAATGTCATTCCTTGGGCAAAGTTCAGGAGAGCAGCCAGTGCCCATGGAAACATACAACATCCAACAATGAAGGACAGGAAAAAAAACACTGTCCAGCCTATCCCACACAACTGCAGTGCCTTGTGCATCACAATATATAGACTCCCCATCCCACCTGAAAGTCATATAATCTCCTGGGAGAGGTGAAAAAACAGATGAAAACACAGGGCAATTAGGGAAAAAAAATCTGGAAAATTCCTTTCCAGTCCCTTTAAGCGATCAAAAGTAGTCCAGGAGATCACTCTGGCCCTGATTAATGATACACAGTATCATCTTTTGTACGAGGTGATCTCTGGCCCAGCCAGAAACAGGTCCAGCTCTTGCTTGAAGGAATTTACCGAATCAACATTCACCGCATGAGCCGGCAGCCTGTTCCACAGACCCATTATTCTCTGGGAAAAGAACCACCTCCTAACATCTAACCTGGTTCTGGCATTAATTAATTTGAGAGTGTGACTCCTGGTCCTCCCTAATCTATTTAGTGGAAACAAACTATCTACACAAACACAATATATTCCCTTCATCATCTTATAAACCTTGATCAAATCACCCCTAAGTCTACGCTGCTCATGGCTCAGCGCATGAAGGAAGAAAATGAGAAGGGAACAAACATATTTTTTTGAAGTGTTAGCTATGTGTGAAAGTTTGTAACTTTGCCCATCATATTTTGCTTATGTACACTCTGAAGTGAGGAGACAGTCTTTCTAATCTTCACTTGCTTTGGTATAAAACATAGTTTAGCTGAAATCTGAAACCTGTACCTTCCTTCCCGGACAAACGGATAACATGAATCAAGTTGCCATTAGCTGATAGGTTATGTAGTTCAGATAGTTGCTTTCACACATGGATGCGCACTTCAGTGATTGCGTGCGTACCTGTGAGAAAATAGAGAAGAACTAACAAAGCCAAAAGTTGAAGAAAAAACAGATTTAAAACCACAAACACAACAAAATCCATTTGACAAAGAGCATTCATAACAAAGTAAACTGTCTTTGTTATATGAGATATCCAATCCATCAAAAATAGCCACATTTCAAGGATTGCTGTTTCTCTCACTTCAGCTTTTTCCTTTTATTCTGAGCTTGTTTGCCTCACTAGCTCTGACTCTTCCTCTCATGGTGGCATTATGTTGTGTATCTATCTGTCAAATCCCTGACAACCTAATGGAGAGGACAAGGTAGATGGCTTCATGCGGTAATGAATCTGTATAGTAAATGGCAACGGTTCTTAACCATTCTTCATAACCCAGTCTGAGGCCGGGTTTCTTCAAAATCAGAATAAAAATAGTTTCCGGTTGAATAAGGACCATGTGAGGATTATGCTACAGCAGGTTTTTGGGCAGAGCGTGTTGTAACAAGATTTCACTATATTAGGAGTTTAAGATATCTTTATCAGAGGCACACGTACATGCATGTGTGACATCCGCAGCTTTCCTAACATATTTGCCACTGTTTCTTGTCCACCGGGAAAGATTATTTCTTTCCAATGTGGGACAGGTTGTCCTTCCCTTGCGTCCTAATCATCAACATGAAAAAGCAATTAAAATTCCTGCTCATGTTTCAGCTGGACAAGTTAATGATGGGCATCAGGATGAAATATTAGAGAGGAGAAACAAGGTGCACAGAGGACTAGGAGGGACAAATAGCGCTAAAGTAAAGAAGAATTCAGAAATAGGAGGGATCAGACAGGGGGCAAATGTGAAGCAATCTAAGATGAGTTTAGAGTACATGTGCGTAAATACACGTAGCGTGGTAAATAAGGTTGGTGAGCTGCAGGCTCAAGTCGCCAAATCGGTCTATGATATAGTGGCAATAACAAAGATCTCACTCAAAGAAGGGGAGGATTGGGTACTTAATATTCCTGGCTACAAGATATTCAGGAAAGATAGGGAAGGAAAGAAAGGTTTGGGGGTGGAGGGTGGCAGTACTGATCAAAGAAACCATTATAGCACTGGAAAGGGATGATGTAGTTGAGGGGTTAAAGACAGAATCTATTTGGTTAGAATTAAGGAACGATAGAGAAGCTAGTACGCTACTGGGTGTATACTATAGGCCACTAAATAGTGGGAAGGAGATAGAGGAGCAAATTTGCAGGCAAATTACAAAAAGATGCAAGAGCTATAGAGTAATGATAATGGAGGACTTCAATTATCCCAATATAGACTGGGACAGTAACAATGTAAAGGACAAAGAAGGGAAGGAATGTGTACACGAGAACTTTCTGGAACAGTATGTTTCCAGCCCGGTGAGGAAAGAAACAATGCTGGATCTAGTTCTGGGGAATGAAATGGGGCAGGTGGAGTATGTTTCTGTGAGGGAGCATTTGGGGAACAGTGATCATAATATCATTAGGTTTAGAATAGTTACAGAAAAGGACAAGGAACAATCAAATGTGAAAATACTTAACTGGAGAAGAACTAATTACAATGAATTTAAAAGGGATCTTGCCCAGGTGAATCAAAAATTGGTAGGCAAAACAGTAATTGAACAATGGGAGATCTACAATTTTCCAATATGTACTCTCAGTGGGTGAGACTCTGCACAAGGAGTGTACATTCAGAAAGTTGGCTATTACATGAGAGTGGCACATATGGTGACAAGAGCTGTCAACATGAACAAGATATGATATATTCAGGCACTGATTTTATACTTTAGCTATCACCTCTTACAAAAAGTTACAATCATTACAATGGGTACAAGGAGGAACTGAAGGACTTTAATGTTTAGTTCTCTCAGCCGTCTCACTGGGATTCTCTTGGTCTCCTACTGGAGTTACAATGGGAGACCAGGAGAACCTCTACAGAATTTCAGGAACATTAACTAGTGAGTAAAATGATAGTAAAACCTAAACACATGTTTCAGAATAACTATTCACTTCCTAGTAATAACCATAATTACAGATGCTGATAGACCTGCTGTGTAGTTCCAGCTTTCTTCAATTTTCATTCTCGCATTTGGGTCACTATAAGCTTTTGGTCACACCTTCCAATATCTCTTTCTTTGGCTTAGCATGCATCTCTGTCTGATTACCTCTCTGTGAATCACCTTGGGACATTTTTCTACGTTAAAGGTGCTATAAAATGCAAGTTATTGTTATATTCCTGCTCCTTTTTTCCATCATTCTTAATGTTTGGGTAACGGGGAGCGAGATTTCATCTCATGCAATGAACATTAGTTGAATTTCCATGCTATTTTTCATCAAACCAGTCCTGTTACATAATTAATATGTGGGGGGAATTTCTTGGGTTAGATTTATATCCTCTCACTGCATTGCACAATCAGCAGACAGATGCTACTGCTGACTAGCAAGGCTGTGCTCAGCCAGTTCCTGTCATCATCAGCACGTCCTTCATCAAACTTTATCAGCTCCTCATTTTAATTCATGCCATATTGCATTAGCTTCAGCTAACAGTGTGCCTGTGGCAGTTAAATGCTGTGCTTTGGGTTTCTTTTTAACTCAACTACCCACGCAAAGACGCAATACTTTAATTACAAATCTGTTGATGAAAGCGTTAAGAGTCTGTTGAGTTCCTCAAGGAGTCAAGCAATTTATCCTGTGAGTAGTTGAGCCATATGGACTACAAGAGTCCCAGGTCCAATCCCTGGACTGTGCTGAGTTAGCTGATCCAAGCCAAGATATTAATAGAGGTGCTGTAAATGGTCTCAGTGGCCCTGGGTAAAGAGCAAAAAATTGCCCAGGATTCCTGCTCCTTATCATCATCCAATAATGGGTACTGGAAGCGTGTGGCATCGACGATGGGTGAGGACACAGGTTTATCTGTGATGCCTCCAGTGGTCAAACAGCCAGCCAACTCTCATGCTTGAATATTGGTCATTTGGATGAGGTTCCAGAGGTGCCCAGGGCTTATGGAACTGTATCTCAGCAAGGGGCCATCATGAGAGGAAGACAAGGGAGAAAACTGTCAAGAAAAGTAAAGAATGGTGTTTGTTGGAGACAAGTTGTTCTGTGACTTGTTTTTTCTCTCTCTTCTTTTGGAATGGGTGAGGGGAGCTGAAAATCTGTTTGAGCAATGACTTTGCTTTCACCCAGGAATCTCTCTATTTTCTTTTTGGATTGCGTTCCAAAATTATTGGACGGGGAAAGGGGTGCTTAAATCGGCCCGAGAGTGTAAAAACCCAACAGTGTAACATCAGCGTAGAGGCATAAATACAATGGACTGAGCACGGGACTAATATAAAAACAGAATATGTTGGAAATACACAGCATCAAAATCTTTAAAGGAAAAAGACAGGTTCATGTTTTGGGTCTTTTCTCTTTACAGATGCTGAAAGACCTGCAGTGTAGTTTCAGCCTTCTCTAATTTTCTGTCTCGCATTTCCTACATTTTTCTTTTTAACGGAACTAACATATATTTACATAAAATAACAGCACTAATTACAACTGTGCACATAATACAGAATGGGGGAGTTGTTTGGGAGATTTATGATTTACAGCCTTTCAGACACTGCAGTAACAATTTTCTATTCAGAACAGCATGACTACTCTCAAATACCAGCCTCTATATTGCGGTTGCCATATTATGCATTCTGGCCAGTTTACAACCAGCATAATCTGTACATACAGGAGTTGGCACTGAGGTAGACTCAGCCCATATAATACCAGATGTGTGTGAGCCATTTATCTTTGCCCTTTGCATCTGTGCACTATATAGTTAACTCATACATTGTGCATCTGTTCTCTAAGCTGTATGCATGTTTGCCACAGCAGAGGAGACAAACTGTGTAACTGGTAAAGGAGTTTGTGTTGAAGAGCTGGACAAATAGTTCTGATGATGGAGGAGCAAAGGGGCAAGACAGGCTGAAGGACCTGGTATCTTCAAGTGAGACAGGCCGTGGAAAGGCTGTGTTGATACTAGAGGAGCTAATATCTTGTTAAAATAGCAGACAAAGGAACGTAATACAAAACCGGCAAGAAGTTGCCTACAAGTATCACCAACAGGAAGTTCTAGGCTTTTATGTACCTTAATTTACAAATGACAGAAATCTCTTGTATCTAGTAAATTTTGTATTGTATCAGTTTTTACACAGAGGCCCGAGATCTCTGCGCTCCTCCAATTCAGGCCTCTTGCGCATCCCCGATTTTCATCGCTCCACCATTGGTGGCCGTGACTTCAGCTGCCTAGGTGCTAAGCTTTGGAATTCCCTCCCTAAATCTCTCCGCCTCTCTACCTCTCTCTCCTCCTTTAAGACGCTCCTTAAAACCTACCTTTTTGGCCAAGCTTTTGGTCACCTATCCTAATATCTCCTTATGTGGCTCGGTGTCAAATTTTGTTTAGAATCATAGAAGTTACAACATGGAAACAGGCCCTTCGGCCCAACATGTCCATGTCGCCCAGTTTATACCACTAAGCTAGTCCCAATTGCCTGCACTTGGCCCATATCCCTCTATACCCATCTTACCCATGTAACTGTCCAAATGCTTTTTAAAAGACAAAATTGTACCCGCCTCTACTACTGCCTCTGGCAGCTCGTTCCAGACACTCACCACCCTTTGAGTGAAAAAATTGCCCCTCTGGACCCTTTTGTATCTCTCCCCTCTCACCTTAAATCTATGCCCCCTCGTTATAGACTCCCCTACCTTTGGGAAAAGATTTTGACTATCTACCTTATCTATGCCCCTCATTATTTTATAGACTTCTATAAGATCACCCCTTAACCTCCTACTCTCCAGGGAAAAAAGTCCCAGTCTATCCAACCTCTCCCTATAAGTCAAACCATCAAGTCCCGGTAGCATCCTAGTAAATCTTTTCTGCACTCTTTCTAGTTTAATAATATCCTTTCTATAATAGGGTGACCAGAACTGTACACAGTACTCCAAGTGTGGCCTCACCAATGCCCTGTACAACTTCAACAAGACATCCCAACTCCTGCATTCAATGTTTGATAACGCTCCTGTGAAGCATCTTGGTAAATTTTACTATGTTAAAAGCACTCTATAAATGTGAGTAGTAGTAGTAGTAGTAGTAGTAGTAGTAGTTGTTGTTGTTGTTGTTGTGATGGTAGTATATTCTGTTAAAGCATTACAACAACCATCATTTATACAGCACCTTTAATGTAACAAAAATCTCAGGAGGGATATTGGGATAGGATGGAAAAGTGGAGTTGAGGTAGAAGATCAGCCATGATCTTACTGAATGGCAGAGCAGGCTCGAGGGGTCGTATGGCCTACTCCTGCTCTTAGTTCTTATGGTCTCAAGGTGCTTAACAGAGGTTTAGTGAAAAAGAAATAGACATTGAGCCAATGAAGAAGATATTAGGAGGTGCGACCGAATGCTTGGTCAATCAGTTAGTCTTTAAGAAGGGTCTTAAAGGAGGAGAGGGTGATGCAGAGGCGGAGGGGCTTATGCAAGGAATTCCAGAGTGCAGGGTCTAGATTGTTGAAGGTACAGCTGGCAATGGTGGGATAAAAGGAGAGAGGGATGCACTCCAGAGTTGGAGGAACAGGGAATTCTCTGAGGTTGTAGGCTGGAGGAGGTTACAGAAATAGGGAGAGGAGGCCACAAACGATTTAAACATGCAAAGGAGGATTTTAACTTTGTGGCATTGGGGGACAATGATCACAGGGGTGATGGGTGAGCAGGACTTGCTGCAGGATAGGATATGGGCAGCAGAGTTTTGGATGAGCTGATGTTTAGGAAGGGTGGAGTATGCGAGGCCAGCCAGGAGAGCATTGGAATAGTTGAGTTCGGAGGTAACAAAAGCATGGAAGAGGTTTCAACAACAGGTGGGCTGGGACAGGGCAGAGGTACGCAATGTTATGGAGGTGGAAGTAGGCGGTCTTCGTGATGGAGAGGATATAGGATCAGAAGCTCAGCTCAGGGTCAAACAGGTTGGCTAGGTTGCAAACAGTCTGGTTCAGCCTGAGACAGTGGCCGTGGAGAGGGATGGAATCGGGGAGGAGAATTAACCTAATTCCTATCCCCATCCTCTTTGTACTGCGGGTACTGCACTATTCTTTGTTGCTTAAGGTTAAATATTAGGGAGTCTTTTCCAAGCACAAAGAATTATTTCTTCAATTTGCAACTTTACACTTAACATTTGGTCCCCTTTAGGAAACCGGACTTACTCTTTCAGGTGCCTTATAACACCTAATGATAGGCTCGACAATACTGCTTCTGAGAAGAACATTTCACTTGTTTCTTCCCAGTTATAATTAGCACTGGACAGCTGTGTCCAGCGGAAAGTACCAACTCTCTTACTTGACCTTGTGTATTTTTATCCAGCTAATCATGACTCACGATTATAATTTACTCTGCTGTCATCATCTGTTCACTTACCTCTCAGTCCTAGATATTTTACTAGTGCCCTAATCCAATTAAAAGACTCTTCTATCCTCTATTCAGTTACATTATATAATAATTATAAACCAGGACACATCTTCCTTTGAGAAAGGCAGAGTTCAGTGCAGTAAGGAATGAATACAGTAAAGATTAGAAATAATGAAGAAATCCATAGTTTTCTGTGTGATATTACTATTGGGAATGTCAATTGGCTATAAGAAGTTCACTGTTTCAGTGAAGATGTTAACCCATTTGTTTTAAACATCTTCGAGAGGTTATAACTATCAGGAAAGACTGAGCAGGCTGGGGCTCTTTACTCCAGAAAAAAGAAGGCTGAGGGGTGACCTAATAGAGGTCTTTAAAATTATGAAGGGGTTTGATAGGGTGGATGTAGAGAAGATGTTTCCACTTGTGGGGGAGTCCAAAACTAGGGGCCATCAATATAAAATAGTCACTAATAAATCTAATAAAAAATTCAGGAGAAACTTCTTTACCCAGAGAGTTGTGAGGCAAATAGCATAGATGC
The DNA here is from genome assembly GCF_035084215.1 of Heptranchias perlo. NCBI lineage: Eukaryota > Metazoa > Chordata > Chondrichthyes > Hexanchiformes > Hexanchidae > Heptranchias > Heptranchias perlo. The sequence goes on along the minus strand of NC_090357.1, from coordinate 22,447,067 downwards.
CTTTAAGAGGAAGCTAGATAAGTACATGAGGGAGAAAGGAATAGAAGGATATGCAGATATGGTTAGATGGAGTAGGGTGGGAGGAGGCTCATGTGGAGCATAAACACTGGCATAGACCTGTTGGGCCGAATGGCCTGTTTCTGTACTGTAAATTCAACAAAATATCAGAATAGCACTAAATAGTGACAAATCCCCAGGACCAGATGGTTTCCATCCCAGGGTTTTAAAGGAAGTAGGTGAGCACATTGCGGATGCCCGAACTATAATCTTTCAAAGTTCTCTAGATTCAGGCACCGTCCCTCTAGATTGGAAAATTGCACATGTCACTCCGCTTTTTAAGAAAGGAGAGAGAGGGAAACCAGGGAATTATAGACCAGTTAGCCTAACATCGGTTGTGGAGAAAATGCTGGCGTCTATAATTAAGGATAGGGTGACTGAACAACTTGAAAATTTTCAGTTAATCAGAGAGAGCCAGCATGGATTTGTGAAAGGTAGGTCGTGCCTGACAAACCTGATTGAATTTTTTGAAGAGGTGACTAAAGTAGTGGACAGGGGAATGTCAATGGATGTTATTTATATGGACTTCCAGAAGGCATTTGATAAGGTCCCATATAAGAGACTGTTAGCTAAGATAGAAGCCAATGGAATCGAGGAAAAAGTACGGACATGGTTAGTAAGTTGGCTGAGCGAAAGGCGACAGAGAGTAGGGATAATGGGTAGGTACTCACATTGGCAGGATGTGACTCGTGGAGTCCCGCAGGGATCTGTCTTGGGGCCTCAATTATTCACAATATTTATTAACGATTTAGATGAAGGCATAGAAAGTCTCATATCTAAGTTTGCCGATGACACAAAGATTGGTGGCATTGTAAACAGTGTAGATGAAAACATAAAATTACAAAGCGATATTGATAGATTAGGTGAATGGGCAAAACTGTGGCAAATGTGAGGTCATCCACTTTGGACCAAAAAAGGATAGAACATGGTACTTTCTAAATGGTAAAAAGTTAAAAACAGGTTCAGAAAATAATCAATAAGGCTAATAGAATGCTGGCCTAGAGGACGAGAGTACAAGGGAGCAGAAGTTATGCTGCAGCTATACAAAACCCTGGTCAGACCGCACCTGGAGTACTGTGAGCAGTTCTGGGCACTGGACCTTCAGAAGGACATATTGGCCTTGGAGGGAGTGCAGCGTAGGTTTACTAGAATGATACCCGGACTTCAAAGGTTAAGTTACGAGGAGAGATTACACAAATTGGGGTTGTATTCTCTAGAGTTTCGAAGGTTAAGGGGTGATCTGATCAAAGTTTATAAAATATTAAGGGGAACAGATAGGGTGGATAGAGAGAAACTATTTCCGCTGGTTGGGGATTCTAGGAGTAGGGGGCACAATCTAAAAATTAGAACCAGACCTTTCAGGAGTGAGATTAGAAAACACTTCTACACGCAAAGGGTGGTAGAAGTTTGGAACTCTCTTCCGCAAACGGCAATTGATGCTAGCTCAATTGCTAATTTTAAATCTGAGATAGATAGCTTTTTGCCAACCAAAGGTCTTAAGGGATATGGGCCAAAGGCAGGTACATGAAGATAGATCATAAATCAGCCATGATCTTATCAAATGGTGGAGCGGACTCAAGGGGCTGAATGGCCTATTCCTGTTCCTATGTTCCTATGTTCCTAAAGAAGAATTTCATAAAAAGGTATGTGCTTTTGGATTTGTTGCTAATATCGAACAGCACAATTTCAACCCCAAAGAGCTGCAGAGATATACAGGCCAATTTCCTGAGTGGACACTGCCACTGGGGGGCCTCACCCAACAGCCACAAATATCTTTGCCTTCCACTAAAATGATTCTATGTGTCAGCCTTGGCTCAGTAGTAGTGCTCTTGTCTCTGAGTTAGAAGTTCATGGTTTCAAGTTTTACTCCCAGACCTGAACACCTCACTAGGCTGACACTTCAGTCCTGTACTGAGGGAGTCTTGCACTGTGGGAGGTGCTGTCTTTCAGATGAGACGTTAAACCATCTGTCTGCTCAGGTGGACATAAAAGATCTCAGGACGTTATTTGAAGGAGTGCAGAGGAATTTTCCCCCTTCATCAAAATTTATCCCTCAACCAATATAACTAAAAAACATTCATCTGGTCATTTATCTCATTGTTTTATGTGGGACCTTACTGTGCGCAAATTGCCTGCCATGTTTGCTACATTACAACAGTTACTACAATTCAAAGTATTTCATTGGCTGTAAAGCACTTTGGGACATCCTGAAGTCATGAAAGGTGCTATATTAATGCAAATTCTTTCTTCTTCTTTCTTTCTTTAGGCTACTTCACAGAAGAAATTAAAGTCTTGGATTGGTAACCTTACGAGTACTGATTGGCATCTCAGAAAATGATGAGCCCACAATTTTTTGGTTAGTTATTTGAACAGAGGGAAAATGATATGAGCAGCTCATGCATGATTTACTGATATGGGTTGATGACGTGCCTCGCTGCTCAGAGAGATCAGAAAATGTAGGGCTTAATGTTAAATTGCTCACTTGACTACATTATGCTTTAACGTCGTATCATTATTCCTTTTAATTATCAGCATTGTTCTCATCCCATTGAGATCACAGTACATAACATGGAAATGTTGGATGGTAAAGAATGAATGTAAGACTGCAGTTCAGTCACATGATTGATGATGTGTCTAACAACTGTTCAACCTTCACTCCCATGGTTTGTGATGTCATCTGAACCTCCAGAGTAAATTATAGTCTTATCATTCACTCCATGCTGTGTATAACTATTATTTTTCCTAAATGTCATATTATAATTATAGTGGTCTGCCCCATTGTTCATTGTAGCACTTATTACAGAGCCTTTTACTGAATTATATTTGGCTGCCTCTTTTTGCTAAGTCCATGTTGAAAAGGGGATGGGAGAGGGGCAGGGCTGAGGGAAGAAATGGTGCTGGGTTTAATGTTAGAGGCAGCAAAGCTCGAGGTATTCACAGCACCACCAATTGTTCGAAAAACTCCGCTTAAAAACTGCATTGACCGGGTCAAAACTAAACAGGTGGCAATTTCAATACCATCAGACTCAGGATCACAGGCTCGTTAGGAGGGGAATATATTCCGAACAGCAACATTCAGGTCCATGTGGTTAGTGCCCTCATAATACATTCCTCCCTGCGGTAGTTTAAAGAACATTGGAACAGGAGTAGGCCATTCAGCCCCTCTAGCCTATTGTGCCATTCCATTAGATCACAAAGTGTCTGCAAAGGGATATAGACACGTTAAGTGAATGGGCAAGAAGGTGGCAGATGGAATATAATGTGGGGAAATGTGAGGTTATTCACTTTGGAAGGAAGAATAGAAAAACGGAATATTTTTTAAATGGTGAGAAACTATTAAATGTTGGTGTTGAGAAGGATTTGGGTGTCATTGTGTATGATACACAGAAAGTTAACATGCAGGTACAGCAAGCAATTAGGAAGGCAAATGGTATGTTGGCCTTTATTGCAAAAGGGTTGGAGAACAAAAGTAAGGAAGTCTTGCTGCAATTGTACAGGGCTTTGGTGAGACCACACCTGGAGTAGTGTGTACAATTTTGGTTTCCTTACCTATGGAAGGATATACTTGCCTTAGAGGGGGTGCAACAAAGGTTCACTAGATTGATTCCTAGGATGAGAGGGTTGTCCTATGAGGAGAGATTGAGTAAAATGGGCGTATATTCTCTGGAGTTTCAAAAAATGAGAGGTGATCTCATTGAAACATATAAGATTCTGAGAGGGCTTAATAGGGTAGATGCTGGGAGGCTGTTTCCCCTTGCTGGAGAGTCTAGAACTAAGGGGTATAGTCTTAGGATAAGGGATCGGACATTTAGGACTGAGATGAGGAGGAATTTCTTCACTCAGGAATTTCTTCTTGTCATTCTTTGAAATTTTCTATCCCAGAGGGTTGCGGATGCTCAGTCATTGAATATACTCAAGAATGAGACTGATAGGTTTTTGGACTCTAAGGGAATCAAGTGATCTGGGGATCGGGTGGGAAAGTGGAGTTGAGGTCGAAGATCAGCCATGATCTTATTGAATGGCGGAGCAGGCTCGAGGGGTCATATGGTCTACTCCTGCTCCTATTTCTTACATTCTTATGTTCTTAGATCATGGCTGATCTGTATCTTAACTCCATTTACCTGCTTTGGTTCCATATCCCTCAATACCCTTGGCTAACAAAATTTATCAATCTCAGTTTTGAAATTTTTAGTTGACCCAGCCTCAATAGCTTTTTGGGGAGAGAGTTCCAGATTTCCACTACCCTTTGCATGAAGAAATTCTTCCTGACATCACCTATGAACACGCTAGCTCTAATTTTAAGGTTACGTCCCTTTGGTCTGGACTCCCTCACCAGAGGAAATAATTTCTCTCCATCTACCCTATCAAATCCTTTAATCATCTTAAACACCTCAGTTAGATCACCCCTTAATCTTCTACACTCAAGGGAATACAAGACGAGTCTATGCAATCTGGCCTTGCAATTTAACCCTTTTAGCCCATTTTTAGCAGATCATTCAAACAATTGGAAAATATACCCCCTGAGACAGCCAAATTACAAGAGAAAGAAATTCTCCTCATCCATTTTAAAGCAGCATTTATCACTGACAATAACAGAAGCACAAGCTACACTCTTGTTGTCTAAAAATATTACTTTAAATATTCAAAATAATTCATTTTAAAAATAACCTAGAAATGACGGTAATAATCCTTTCCCTTAACAGAAGAACTAACACATTTATTTTCAACAGGTTAATGGTACTGTTAAAATAATGGGCAAAGGAATATCATACAAATTTGTTAAGTGCCTACTAATATTGCAAACATTCATTTTCAGGCTAATATCATTTGAGTGATTAGAGTTTCTTCTTGAAGCAGATTTTTTTTTTGTCGGTATTAATTGAAAATTATTCACTTTTTTAAGAACCTTGGGCTTTGTTGGCAGTTACTCAGCAGTGGACAAATGGTTGCAAAATTTAGTTTGAAATTCTAAGCCATCCCAAGCAGAGAGAATGAATGCCAATTGCCTGCAAGCACTTAATCTATCCTCCAGAGAATGTTACACTTTCCAACCCCTTGCTTATTGATTAAAATTGAGCAACTATCTAAAGTAATCTAACTAGAGGTTCTAAAAACACTCCAAGGGATACTTATTGATTACAAATAGAGTAACCTTGGCCTGTGTGATCAATCAAGAGGATGCGAGTTGTGTGTAAGGCTGCAGTGACTGTACAGGCCTAATGTAGGAAAAAGTAGTTCAGAGATTGTCCATGCAATGAATTATGTTAGGCACAATAATAAATATTCCACACTGATGCAGGAGATATATAGGAAATCAAAGAATCTTACAGCACAGAAGAAAGCCATTTGGCCCATTGCGTCTTTGTAAGAGCTGACCAATTATTCCCACTCCATCGCTATTTCCCCATACCCCTGTAAATATTTCTTGTCAAGTATTTATCCAATTCCCTTTTGAAATTTACTATTGAATCTGCTTCCTCCAGTCTTTCAGGCAGTGCATTCCAATCATAACAACACTCTGCATAAAAAAAAATCTCTCCTCATCTCTCCCCTCATTCTTTTGGCAATTATCTTAAATCTGTGAATTCTGGATATCGACCCACCCACCAGCAGAAACAACTTCTCCTTATTTACTGTGTCAAAACCTGAAATTATTTTGAACACCTCTATTGAATCTCCCCTTAACCTTCTCTGCTCTAAGGAGAACAATAAGAAAGACTTGCATTCAAAACGGAGATAGATAGATTTTTGTTAGATAAGGGTATTAAGGAATGTGGAGCAAAGGCGGGTAAATGGAGTTCAGGTACGGTCAGCCATCGTTTAATTGAATGGCGGAACAGGCTCGAGGGGCTGAATGGCCTACTCCTGTTCCTATGTTCCTATTTATATAGCCCCTTTCATGACTTCAGGCCATCCCAAAGCACTTTACAGCCAATGAAGTACTTTTGAAGTGTAGTCACTGTTTTAATGTTGGAAATAATCCCAGCTTCTCTAGTCTCTCCACATAACTGGTCTCTCATCCCTGGTACCGTCTTGTAAATCTCTTCTGCATAATAGTCCAAATAGCCCTTTACTGGTATAATGGGTACGGTAGCATAGTGGTTATGTTATTGGACTAGTGATCTGGAGTCATGAGTTCAAATTCCGCCATAGCAGCTGGGGAATTTAAATTCAATTAATTAAATAAAAAACCTGGAATTAAAAAACTAGTATCAATAATGGTGGCCATGAAACTACTGGATTGTCGTAAAAACCCATCTGGTTCACTAATGCCCTTTATGGAAGGAAACCTGCCGCCCTTACCCGGTCTGGTCTATATGTGACTCCAGACCAACCGCAATGTGGTTGATTCTTAATCGCCCTCTGAAATGGCCTGGCAAGACACTCAGTTGTAAAATCTCGCTTTAAAAAAAGTCATGATAAGAAGAAAACCGGATGGACCACTAGGCACCGGACACAACAAAGGCAAACCAAGCCCAGTCAACCCTGCAAAGTCCTGCTCACTAACATCTGGGGACTTGTGCCAAAATTGGGAGAGCAGTCCCACAGATTGGTCAAGCAATAGCCTGACATAGCCATACTCACAGAATCATACCTTTCAGCCAACATCCCAGACTCTTCCATCACCATCCCTGGGTACGTCCTGTCCCACCGGCAGGACAGACCCACCAGAGGTGGCGGTACAGTGATATACAGTCAGGAGGGAGTGGCTCTGGGAATCCTCAACATTGACTCCAGACCTCATGAAACTCTCATGGCATCAGGTCAAACATGGGCAAGGAAACCTCCTGCTGATTACCACCTACCGTCCTCCCTCAGCTGATGAATCAGTCCTCCTCCATGTTGAGAAGCACTGAGGGTAGCAAGGGCACTGAATATACTCTGGGTGTGGGACTTCAATGTCCATCACCAAGAGTGGCTTGATAGCATCACTACTGAACGAGCTGGCCGAGTCCTGAAGGACATAGCCGCCAGACTGGGCCTGTGGCAGGTGGTGAGCGAACCAACACGAGGGAAAAACCTACTGGCCCTCGTCCTCACCATTCTACCTGTCGCAAATGCGTCTGTCCATGACAGTATTGGTAGGAGTGACCACCACACAGTCCTTGCGGAGACGAAGTCCCGTCTTCGCACTGCGGACACCAGCCAACGTGTTGTGTGGCACTACCACCGTGCTAAATGGGATAGATTCAAAACAGATCTAGCAGCTCAAAAGTGGGCATCCATGAGGCACTGTGGGCCATCAGCAGCAGAATTGTATTCCAGCACAATCTGTAACCTCATGGCCCGACATATTCCTCACTCTACCATTACCAACAAGTCAGGGGATCAACCCTTGTTCAATGAGGAGTGTAGAATAGCATGCCAGGAGCAGCACCAGGCTTCCCTAAAAATGAGAAGCCAACCGGGTGAAGCTACAACTCAGGACTACATGCATGCTAAACAGCGGACGCAACATGCTATCGACAGAGCTAAGCGATTTCACAACGAACAGATCAGATCAAAGCTCTGTAGTCCTGCCACATCCAGTCGTGAATGGTGGTGGACAATTAAACAACTAACGGGAGGAGGAGGTTCTGTAAACATCCCCATCCTCAATGATGGCAGAGTCCAGCACGTGAGTACAAAAGACAAGGCGGAAGCGTTTGCAACCATCTTCAGCCAGAAGTGCCGAGTGGATGATCCATCTCGGCCTCCTCCCGATATCCCCACCATCACAGAAGCCAGTCTTCAGCCAATTCGATTCACTCCACGTGATATCAAGAAATGGCTGAGTGCACTGGATACAGCAAAGGCTATGGGCCCCAACAACATCCTGGCTGTAGTGTTGAAGGCTGTGCTCCAGAACTAGCCGCGCCTCTAGACAAACTGTTCCAGTACATCTACAACACTGGCATCTACCCGACAATAAGAAAAATTGCCAGGTATGTCCTGTCCACAAAAAGGAGGACAAATCCAATCCAACCAATTACTGCCCCATCAGTCTACTCTCAATCATCAGCAAAGTGATGGAAGGTGTCGTCGATAGTGCTATCAAGCGGCACTTACTCACCAATAACCTGCTCACCGATGCTCAGTTTGGGTTCCGCCAGGACCACTCGGCTCCAGACCTCATTACAGCCTTGGTCCAAACGTGGACAAATGAGCTGCATTCCAGAGGTGAGATGAGAGTGACTGCCCTTGACATCAAGGCAGTATTTGACCGAGTGTGGCACCTAGTAAAATTGAAGTCAATGGGAATCAGGGGGGAAACTCTCCAGTGGCTGGAGTCATACCTAGCACAAAGGAAGATGGTAGTGGTTGTTGGAGGCCAATCATCTCAGCCCCAGGATGTTGCTGCAGGAGTTCCTCAGGGCAGTGTCCTAGGCCCAACCATCTTCAGCTGCTTCATCAATGACCTTCCCTCCATCATAAGGTCAGAAATGGGGATGTTCGCTGATGATTGCACAGTGTTCAGTTCCATTTGCAACCCCTCAGATAATGAAGTTGTCCGTGCCCTCATGCAGCAAGACCTGGACAACATCCAGGCTTGGGTTTATAAGTGGCAAGTAACATTCGCGTCAGACAAGTGCCAGGCAATGACCATCTCCAACAAGAGAGAGTCTAACCACCTCCCCTTGACATTCAACGGCATTACCATTGCTGAATCCCCCACCATCAACATCCTGGGAGTCACCATTGACCAGAAACTTAACTGGACCAGCCATATAAATACTGTGGCTACAAGAGCAGGTCAGATGCTGGGTATTCTGCAGCGTATTCTGACTTCCCAAAGCCTTTCCACCATCTACAAGGCACAAGTCAGGAGTGTGATGGAATACTCTCCACTTGCCTGGATGAGTACAGTTCCAACAACAACACTCAAGAAGATCAACACCATCCAGGACAAGGCAACGCGCTTGATTGGCATCCCATCCACCACCCTAAACATTCACTCCCTTCACCACCGGTGCACTGTGGCTGCAGTGTGTACCATCCATAGGATGCACTGCAGGAACTCGCCAAGGCTTCTTCGACAGCACCTCCCAAACCCGCGACCTCTACCATCTAGAAGGAAAAGGGCAGCAGGCACATGGGAACAACACCACCTGCACGTTCCCCTTCAAGTTACACACCATCCCAACTTGGAAATATATCGCCGTTCCTTCATCGTCGCTGGGTCAAAATCCTGGAACTCCCTTCCTAACAGCACTGTGGGAGAACCTTCACCACATGGACTGCAGCGGTTCAAGAAGGCAGCTCACCACCACCTTCTCAAGGGCAATTAGGGATGGGCAATAAATGCCGGCCTCGCCAGCGACACCCACATCCCATGAATGAATAAAAAAAAAGGAAAAAAAAGCCCTTTACTGGTACAATTCTGTAAATTGATCTATTCTGTACAATTGAAGGTGATAGCACTAAATCTTTTCGTCTTACTCCATCTGTGCTATCGCGAGATTCTAACTGCTGTTCCTGCTAAGAATATATCAAAATAACCCTGCGCCTGAATGTTGAGGCCCGAGGCTCACCTGATATTGGGCCTTGGGCCTCGTTACCGTTGAACCGGCGAGTTATGGACAGTAACAGGCAGCTCGCTGGTGAAGCGAGAGTAAAGATTGGGCCACTGCAAAGCCAGCAGCTTCCCTCAGGTAAATGGACAGAGGTGGGGAAAAATTTCTTCACTCAGAGGGTTGCGAATCTTTGGAATTCTCTACCCCAGAGGGAGAATATTCAAGACTGAGATTGATAGGTTTTTGGACACTAAGGGAATCAAGGGACATGGGGATTGGGCGGAAAAGTGGAGTTGAGGTACAAGATCAGCCATGATCTTATTGAATGGCGGAGCAGGCTCAAGGGGCCGTATGGCCTACTCCTGCTTCTATTTCTTATGTTCTTAAATGATGAAGGGGGTTGGGGGCGGGACCGACCGGGAAGTGGGCAATCAGGTAGGGTGGTAGCAGTGACCAGGATGGAGGTCGCAATGGCCCGGGGGAGGGAGTGTGTTGGTGGGTGGTTGGCAGCGATGATTGCGGGGGAGCGGTTGGGGTCGAAAGGAGCACCGGCTCCACATTCAGATAAGTATATTTTAAAACCTTACCTTGTTTGTTGCAGACTAACAGGCGGTCCCTGTAAGGTCCCTTTAAGGACCGCCCGTCAGGCTGCATATATGAATGCTGCCTCAGGCCAAACCAATCTTACAGTGGGGACCTCAAACAGGCCCCTTATATATGCAAAGGTCTAATTTCAGATGTGGGTACTACAAGTTGATTTTTTGGCCTTTACCCATATGGTGGGCAGCGTACTTCCGGCTCATTGGAGGTCTAGGAGCCCTGAAAAATGGGCGCTGCGTGGCTGAATTCCTCGACCCACATCTGCTAATTCCATATCAAATTGTTGTCATTTGGTGCATTGGTGTTAATGGAGCAACTGCTAATTTTTGCCGAACCTTCCAATATTGTTCTTGGCAGTAAGCAGGTGTAATACACATTGATGCACAAACCCAGCGTTCAATATTTTTTATGCTTGTTAAGTGCTTGTTAATGATCCATTAATGGCAAACATGCAAATTTGCTCGGGATTTACTTCATATTAATTTCTCGCAATCAAAGCTGGTGTGCAAGCACCAGAGAGAGCCGATAGGTGAAACCTGATGGAAACAGAGAAATCTTTCAGTGAACATAATACTATCAGCGTAGTGTCAAATCAGACTTAGCTCGGAACTTTGGAGGATGAGCAGGTACAGTGAAAGAGGACAGCCCAAGAGACTGAAAGGCATAGGAGGAAGACAATCAAGACTTGTTATAATCCAATACAGGGTCAGTATGGCAGCAAGCTGGACCTCAGTGTGGGACAGTGTGCACAGAGGCTGTACCTCCTCAGGGTCACAATCATTAACTTGTGGTAACTCCTGGAAGAAGACCTGCAGCCAACTATCAGTGGAAGTGAAAGTCACCACTGCAACGCTGTCTTCCCCCTCCTTTCAGTGAAAATGGAAGTAACCACTCGATCCAAATGAGTTAGGAACCTATAAGGGGTGAGGAGGAGATTACACTAGTTACTGTATAATAAGCAGGCAATGCTGAAGGTTATGGTGAGTTAGTACCTTGAGCATTATGACCACAGTCTGGTAGAGTTTAGCACAGGTTTACACTAGAGAAGGTGAGGAGTGCTCCCAAATATTTGGAAAGTGGAATTTGAAGGAAGTAGACTGGAGCAGACTTTTAGAATGCAAAGAACAAGTGGAATACTTTCAGGAAAAGTCTATTTTCAATACAAAGTAATTATACACCACTTGGAACAAAGTGCATTAGAGGTAATAAGAGATTCCGTGGGTGACGGGGGATGTACTACAGGATGAAAAAAAGAGCTTTCCTGTATAAAGCCATGTGTAGACCAGAGGACAAGGTTGAGTATAAGGGTAAGGTTAGGGAGGCTTACAAACTGGTCATAATAGACAACAGGATTAGGATTGCTGGGAATATAAAACGCAATGTCTGAAGCATTTATCATCATATTCACAGCAAAGAGGCAGTCGGTGAAATAGGAGGACCTAGAAAGATTCCAAAGGGGACATTATATCAAGTGATCAAGGGATGAAAAATATTCTAAATTGATTCTTTGTGGCTGTGTTCACTGAGAAAACCTCAGGCAGCCTTCCGACTATTGGGGTTGAATTTCTAGGGTGAGACGATGAGATTCCGAGAAAATAAATGCAACTGATAAAGAGATGACAGACAGATATGCTGGAGGCACTGAAGGAAGCTAAAAACCTGCATCCAGATGGATTAAACATCAGGGTATTTAAGGAAGTAGCCAATGAGTTTAGTCTTGTTTGTGGGCATCTTTAATGAATCCGTTCAAACAAGGATTGGAGAAAAAGGAACTTGATTACTTATAAAAAGGGACAAAGAGACAACCCAGTATTATCTGTGTTAATTATTATGCATTTGACCTTCAAGAAAGTGTGCAACATGAAGTCATGTCGTCTTGTAAGTGCAGTAAAAAAGAAGGAACTATCAACTCTTATTTAATGCAGACTCAGTGACCTACCAGAAAATTAATCCACTTGATTTTTATTTCTTCCCCCTATAGATCTTAATGTTTGACACAATTTGGTATCATCTGCAGTTCTCAGCTGTTCTGGTTTTAATATTTTAATTATTAATTAGTGGAGTGAGCCTTTTGCTTAGAGGTAGTATTCCCACCTCTGATGTAGAGTTCAAACCCAATTCAGACAGTCTCAGCAAGTGGGGAGGCCGGAGCTCCTGCTCTGAATTCTGGTTTGATATCTAGCAGGATACTCATGTCTGGTGGGTGTGAGTGATGCCCCCTCATTGTATGGATTGTGAGAGCCAATAAAACCCTCGCGCCATTTAGGACTAACCATCCTATCGGCTGGTATAAAGGTGGTTACAGTCATGGAAGGAGCGTACATGTCGCGGACTAACATAAGAACATAAGAAATAGGAGCAGGAGTAGGCCAATCGGCCCCTCCAGCCTGCTCCGCCATTCAATAAGATCATGGCTGATCTGATCCTAACCTCAAATCTAAAGAACACAAGAAGTAGGAGCAGGACCCGGCCACTCAGCCCCTGGGCCCGCTCCGCCACCCACAGGGCCTTGACCGATCCGAACTCAGCTTCATGTCCAATTTCCTGCCCGCTCCCCGTAACCCCTAATTCCCTTTACTTCTAGGAAACTGTCTATTTCTGTTTTAAATTTATTTAATGATGTAGCTTCCACAGCTTCCTGGGGCAGCAAATTCCACTGTCAGACTATTAATCGGCCTGTGAATCCTTCCACTACTTCACTGTTCTCCAAGGGAGGAGTGTGAAGATACAACAAGAACATCATTTATAAGTACTCTGACTAGTAGAAGTCCCAGGAATTATCCCTGGGGCAGGATGGACACGGATGATCACATATTCTAGGGAGCATGACGATTCATGTGGTGCTGGAATCCTGGATGATTCAGAAATTGGAATTCAACTTAATGGAGCTTAAGTCTGAGTTATAATGGTAGATTAATGTTTTGTAATTTTATGTGATTACACTTTTGGAGGAGGGAAATGAAGAAATCATTTTCTTGAACTTTACCTGTATGGAGGGTTCACTTGTGATTTATATCGGGATAAATTTGTGATAAGAAAAATTGCCTAGGAAGAAAAAGGGATTAATGAGCAGACTGAATGGCCTTTTCTTGTTCCATACGTTAAGTTTTTATTCTTCTGGTCACAGCTAGCCATGTAGAACTGCGACTGCTGATCGCTGTGCTTTGTTTCCTATCATTTTGCTGGTTTGTTATCTAGTTTGATTCATCCAGAAGCTTTCATTTTAGCTGGATCTCTCTTATAAATAAACCCTAAAAATCAAGAGACATATCATCACTAGCTTCCACCAGTTCTGTCACATCATTAAAGATTTCCAATAAGTTTGGTAGCCGTGACGTTTCTTTCACAAAGCCGCATTGGATTGGAGCTGTTGTCTTTCCTCTTGATAAATGTACTTACATTTCTTTGCTATAATACAGTGCTACTTTCTTCGCTTTTCAAACGTCAAGCTAACAAGTTCCTAGGATTATGCTTCTGACCTTTTACTAAGAAAATTGGAACAGCGGTAGTTACTTTCAGATCTTCTACTACTGTCCATGAATGTAATATGCTATGAAATATTTCTGCCCCAGCTTCCTTACCTCTACCCTTCTTTTCTTAAAACAAAAAGTGAGAGAGTGCCCTTTATTGTCAGTCGTGGCTCAGTGGTAGCACTTTTGCGTCTGAGTCAGAAGGTTGTGAATTTAAATCCCACTCCAAAGACTTCAGCACGTTATCTAGGCTGACTCTCCAGTGCAGTACTGAGGGAGTGTTGCACTGTCGGAGGTGCCGTCTTTCGGATGCGACGTTAAACCAAAGTCCCATCAGCCGTCTCAGGTAGACGTAAAAAATTCCACGCCACTGTTCAAAGAAGAGCAGGGGATTTCTCACCAGTGTCCGGGCCAATATTTATCCCTCAACCAACATCACGAAAACAGATTATCTGGTCATTATCACATTGTTTGTGGGAGATTGTTGTGTGCAAATTGGCTGCTACATTTCCTACATTACAACAGTGATTACACTTCAAAATACCTAATTAGCTGTGAAGTGCTTTGGGATGTCCTGAGGCCATAAAGCGCTATATAAATGCAAATCTTTCTTTTTTTCATTTTACACAGTGCCTTTCATATCTCAAAGGGCTTTACAACCAATTAATTAGTTTTGAAGTTTAGTCATGTGGAAATGTAAGGCAAACACGGTAGCCAATTTGTGAAAAGCAAAGTCCCTCAGACAACAATGGGGTAGATGGTCAGATAATCTGTTTTAGGGGCATTGGTTGAGGGATAAATGTTGGCCAAGATGACAGGAGAACTCCGCTGCTCTTCCTTAATCTTTCATGTCCACCTCTGCAGACAGGGCTTTAGTTTAAAGTCTCACCTGAAAGACAACACCTCTGACAGTGCACCACTCCCTCAATACTATACTGAAGTGGCAGCCTATATTATCTCCTCAGGTCTCTGACCTGACCTTCTGACTTACAGGCAACTATTCTACCACTGAGCCAAGGCTGACTTTTAATTTTTGTTTATTTTTTCTCAGCATGTGGGCTGCACTTGTTGCCCATACCTAGTTGCCCCAAGAAGCTGGTGGTTAGCCTTCTTCTTGAACCCCCTGGTAGTGATGGTGCTCCCATGATTTGCAAAGTCCAATATTTATTTCTGACCTCCTTTCCTGAGGGCAATGTCTTATTTGGTGGTAGAATTCTATAGCTACCTGCAAACCTTCATTATTCAACAGTCCTACGAAGACACAAACAGATAACCTTCTTTCTCATTCTTAACCTGTCCTTTTTTCTTAAGTGTTTCTTTTTCTTTAACTCTGTCGGTTTTCTTCCATTTCTTCCTCCCCTAAAGGTGCTGACTCCTTGCTGGGATACAGTTCTACAAAAAACAGGTGTCCTCTGGTACCTTACCTCAGAGGTCATTCCTCATGATGTGAGCCCTGATAGTGAGTACTGGCAAGGTATTTGACTCCAGAAGGCACTACTGCTGAACCTAATCTGGTCCTTACCTAATGTGCAGTTCCAGTAGGGGCACTGGATCAAGATCAGAAGCATGGATTCTGGCTGATTTTTCCCCAGGCAGACTGGTGTCAATTATTGAATCCCTACTGTTATCCCAGCTATGATCAGCTAACTCAACACAGGTCTGAGATTGAAAGTGTGACTTTCCCGATTTGATCATGGTGACAACTAAGGTGGGCCTTAGTGGTGGGGTGAGTGGCGGGTAAGATGAGCCTTAGTGGTGGCATTGGGTGGTACGTAAGGTGAGCCCATCGAAAGGCTTGGGTTGCAAGTAAGGTGAGCCTTAGCAGTGGGGTTGGATGGCAGATAGGGTGTTTCACATCAATTGTGTCTATTCTGTATCTTTCTTAGGGTGTCTGTGGAGCCCAAAAGTGAAGTTGTCGAGAACTGTCATGGCGGCTGTGTTCAATTATTTGTGGAATGTGGTGAAATGCGATAACCACGAGAAAGGGATTAGGTTTTGTTTTGTGGATAGGGAGCTGCAAATGCCAATCAGAAGAGGATTACTAATATATCAAGTGGGATATGCAGATGACATAACCAATGGGAGAGGAGACATTTCTAGACTCAAATGTTAGCGTAAGGGTACCTGTAGTATTAAAGGTATAAGGACAGATATTCCTCAGCTTGGGGTAAAGGATCATCTGGACACAGTGCAGAGAGGAAAACCGGGCGGGGAGGATGAAACCCAGTTAAGGATCCCCTCCGACAATCTGTGCATCTTAAACTAATGGACAGATAATTAGTTTCCTTTAGGGGTGTGTGATTCACCCCTCGCCCAATTTCCCTCTCTGTGCAGTGCAGTACAGAATTATCTGCCCTTTATATATTATTAAAGACTAGTGGATCTTTCGTGACGTTGCTGATGGAAAGTCAGGACTAAGCTATTTTCCCATCAACTTGTATTAGTGACGCTGTCAATATTACGTTCAGGGATCTGCAGTTTATGTAGATTATGAAGTTCCATCTGGTGGTAGAAGTGTGCATGACTATGTGTCGCAGAATGGTGATGCCCAAATTAGGGGTGCATGACATACATAGCAAAAGTAATAAATAATAAATATATATCAATCCTTTCTAGGTTTTATATCCTTTGCAATATGTTTGTATAACAGCTTTTTGGTGAATATAAAGTTAACGTTGCCAATTTCAGAACAATAATTCATTCAAACATTTTCAGCACCTGGTCTCTTCCTACTCCTCTATCCTGATTTCTATTCAGCAGCACTGACAACATCCGCAGGTTCAGTGCTAACACTCTGCCAATCTCCTGTGTCAACGTGATGGTCAATGGTCAAGAGATACATAATGTGGAATTTCCCCAGAGGTTCCTTGATCTCCAGCCGTAACTTCAGTGGACGATCTGCAGAAACTCCCGGAGAAATGGCGTAATCAGAGTTTATCCAGGGCTTCTGCCGATCTTCTGCTGAAGTTGTAGCGGAAGTTCAGAGATCCCCCTCAGAAATTCTACCCAATATATTTTCAGCAAGGCAACATACCAGCACCTTTGATGCCTAATAGTAAGATGCAATGCCCAGAGTGCTATTCAGTCATGGAAAGCAGCAAGATTCCAGAATTGGTTCCTAGTTAGTGCTGAGTTGGTCGAACTCAATCATCTATTTTTAGCATCTGTTTTTAGGATTTTAAAGGGCCTAGATAATGTAGACAATGTAGACCATTACAAACTCTTTCACCTTGTCCAGAACAGTAGAACCAGAGGGCAAGACCTGTGCTTGAAGGGGGTTAAATTCAAAAACTAACCTGCAGAAACAATGACCCTGATATTTGCGGTGAGGCGGGGAGGGTGTGGGGGTGGAGGGGGGCCGAAAACAGCTGAAGAACCCGGCAAGGCCGAACTTAATGGCAGAATCTCCTTAACATTTTGTTGATCTGTTTCCCGCCTGGCAGCTGGCCAAATGGACAGCCTGGCCAGCAGCTGGGTAAGAACACCAGTGGCAGGAGGCTACAGCTGGGAACCCCTGGGGACGGTCCCCGGCAATCGGGAGGCCTTGGTCGGCGGGGGGCTTGGTGGGAAAGAGAGGCTGTGATCGGAGGGATTGGTGGGGGGGGGGTCCGAAGGCTTCCTTGAGGGGCCTGGGGAGAGCATTCCTGCTCCTTCTGGCTCACAAGGAGTGCTGAAAAAGGCACTTACCTTGTGCAGCCAGAAGCTCCCACCTTCCTTTCACTGCCTGGTTGCCCCACCCCTGGAAAACCCTCACAGCAACAGTCAATTTTAAATCAGGCTCCCAATTGCACTGTGGAAGCCCGATTTAAATATGTTAATGAAGTGTCCCGCCTCTCCACAGCGGGACACTCGGACACCCCGATATGCACCGCCATAAAAACAGCAGCGGAGTTGTGTTGGGAACACCTTCCCCATATTTAATGCTTTACCTTGCCCCATCCCCTCCGACCCTCTCCCGCCTGTCATGGGGGGAGGGTTAATATCGAGGCCAATATTTCAGTGAGCAAGTGGTCAATCTTTGGAACAGGCTCCCTGGGGAGACCAGGGTACCTGTAGGCTCACTGCAATTGACCGCCCCAATTCTGGTCTTGAGAGTGGAAAAATCAGTAGGAATCCTGCTATTTATTGCTATGCAGTGAACCCTGTTTTAGTGTCCGTAAGTGGATGTCAGGTAAAAACAGAATCCAACTGGACTGTGGTGCTACCCATGGTCGAACAGCCTGCCAGTGCACCTGGTCCAAGCTCAGGTGAAGAATGGCCACTTGGGTGAGACACCGGAGGTTGGCAGGTGCCTGTAGTGTTGGCAATCTGGAAGAAAGTTGGAAATAAACACCGTTCCGTTACTGACTAATCTTAAATTTCTCCAGCTATCCAGTGTTTTACTGGTAACCTGAAGAATTGCTGCATTTTCCAATTGCTGCATTTTACAGCACCTGATAAATCAGTGGTGATTAAGCTTTGCACATCACTTCTGTTTCACTTGGGGTTTAGCAGTAGCAAAGAAAGTCTGCCAGTGACAGCTATAGCCATTGGCAAGAAACTTACCATCTATGAATAAAATTAAGCGATGTTATTTGTTACTGCTTCAATTGAATAAAAACAGCCAGAAAACAAGGTCTATTGATGTTGATCGCCTCAAATTGTTTTGTGATATAATTAGCTCCCTGTGTTACAGATCTAGATTTAATATTGCAATGATGGTGAAGTGAAATGCACTCACCGTGGTGTTTTACCTCATTCAGGACCACTGCTGTTTTTGATATATATTAATGACCTGGACCTGGGTATACAGGGCATAATTTCAATGTTTGCAAATGACACGAAATTCATAAATGTAGTAAACAATGAGGAGGATAGTAACAGACTGCAGGAGGACGTAAATAGACCGAGGAAACGGGCAGACACTTAGCAGATGCAATTTAACACAAAGAAGTGTGAATTGATTCATTTTGGTAGAAAGAATGAGGAGAGACAATGGTGCAATTTTAAAGGAAGTGCAGGGACAGGGAGACCTGGGGGTGTACGTACACAAATCTTTGAAGGTGGCAAGTCAAGTTGAGGAGGCTGTTAAAAAGGCATATAGCCTTAGCTGTATAAATAGAGGCAGAGTATAAAAGCAAGGAAGTTATGCTAAACCTTTATAAATCACTGGTTAGGCCCCAGATAGTGTATTCTGACCAATTCTGGGCACCACACTTTAGGAAGGATGTCAAGGCCTCAGAGAGGGTGCAGATGAGATTTACTAGAATGGTACCAGGGATGCAGGACTTCAGTTACATGGAGAAACTGGAAAAGCTGGGATTGTTCTCCTTAGAGCAGAGAAGTTTAAGGGGAGATTTAATAGAGGTGTTCAAAATCATTAAGGGTTTTGATAGAATAAATGAGGAGAAACTGTTTCCACTGGCTGAAGGATTGGTAACCAGAGGACACAGATTTTAGGTAATTGGCAAAATTGGCATGAGGAAATTCTTTTTTAAAGCAGCCAGTTGTAATGATCTGGAATGCACTGTCTGAAAGTGTGGTGGAAGCAGATTCAATAGTAACTTTCAAAAGAGAATTGGATAAATGCTTAAAGGGGAAAAAATTGCAGGGCTGTGAGGAAAGAGCTGGGGAGTGGGACTAATAGGATCGCTCTTTCAAAGAACTGGCACAAATGGCCAAATTCTGTGCTGTATCAGTCTATGATTCTATTTTGCCTAGCATATGAAGCCTGTTTCCACTCAATGGTGTAAGGAGCTGCTATGTGTGCTATTTGTAATGACTCGGTTACCATGTTTGGGTCATGCCCTTTTTCTTTAATTCATTTTCAGGAGGGGATGCCCAGGACATGGGAAGCCAAAGGTATTCATGGCTCAGTTGGTAGCACTCTCGCCTCTGAGTCAGAAGGTCGTGGGTTGAAGTCCCACTCCAGGACTTGAGCACAAAATCTAGGCTAACACTCCAGTGCAGTACTGCCAGAGGTGCCATCTTTCAGATGAGACGTTAACCAAAGGCCTGTTAGCCCTCTCAGGTGGATATAATGATCCCATGGCATGAATTCCAAGAAGAGCAGGGGCATCTCACCGGTGTCCTGGCCAATAATTAACCCTCAACCAACTTGCTAAATAGATTATCTGGTCATTATCACATTGCTGTTTGTGGGACCTTGCTGTGTGCAGCTTGGCTGCCACGTTTCCCACATTACAACAGTGACTACACTTCAAAAGTATTTCATTCTCTGTAAAGCACTTTGGGACATCTTGAGGTTGTGAAAGGTGCTATATAAATGCAAATTAATCTATCTTTTTCTTTCTTTCTATCTATCCACCTATCTTTCTATCCATCCTGCGGGGACAGGAGGAGCACTTCTGCTCCTCCTCACCCATGAGGAACCTGCAAAACATAAACTAAAATAAACTTACCCGGGCCTCCTGTGGCCAGCAAGTAGCCTATGGTTGGGAAACTGAACTTCCTTCAGTCGGCCCACAGTTAAAATGGCATGACATCATTGGGATGCGACTTCATCATTTAAATCAGGCCTCTGCTCTTCTGGGGTGGTAGCATTCCCATACCTGATTTCAGGTGAGTTTAGATAGTGAGGGGGGGGCAAGAATGCGTCTGCAATGTGACGCAAACCCTTCCCCTCCGGTAGCTTAACCCACTGCTAGCACCGTTCCCGCCGGGCAGAGAGGGGTTAAAATACCCTTAATATCTGTAAGGCCCTGTATCTTTCAGCGTCAGTAATATTTTTATGCCTATCAGCCATGTGATATATTAGGACCATGATAAACATTGGAGATTGCACTTCAGGCCCTGTACAATCTAAGAGCAATAGCACAGGAGATCTATTAGTGTGTGCATTTATCTATCTATATGTATATTAATACGTGTATATATATATATATATATGCCAAGGTACTTACCACTAGCTACCCTCGGCCCACCCACGCAGATTTGAGTGTTTAGACCAGAACACAGCATTATTCCGAGTATAAGAAGTTAATGATGGAAACTTCCCTCACCTCCAACCTGACTTAAAGGGTAATTGCATTGCCCAGTGAAGTTGATTCCAGGGACTATGCTGAGTGAAGGGATCTCCACCAAGTGTGGCCTCACTGTCAATGGGCCAAGGAGAGGAAAAATTCCTCACTGAACAGTGACCCCAGCTAGAAGTTTGCATCTGTGGATATCACGTGTCTGGGCTCCCACAAAATGAACGGCCATTTTGGTGATGTACCACAAGATGCAATGGATCCAGACCTCATCGAGAGTCAGAGCCTTCTGGAGAAATGGGAAGAAAATTGGATAAATGACAGAACATTTTGGAATAGACTGATCATTATCATTTGATGTTCATGAATCAAGTTGCGGAAGAAATTATACTGTCTTTACTTATATAAATGCAAATGATTAATGGAACATGATTTATGTCAAATTTATTTTACAAATGAGAGATCGCATTTAAATCTGAACTGCAACACAATAACTATGCATCGATCAACAGTGACTGTGAATTACGTTGCAAATTCCAACAGATTCTGTTCAAAGATGTCAAGCCAACTGCGATTAAAATAATAGAACTGTGTGGCATAAAACGGTTAAGTGAGTGTTGTACAGCGACTGCTACCTCATTGAATAGGAGCACTCTCAACAGGTGTTAATAACTATCGGATCTATTTTTGTACGAGCCTTGGTGAAACTGTCAGCTGACCTGTTCTCTATTGGAGGCCATCATAATCATTTTCACTTCAACTGTGCTTCAAGCCATTTAAATTTCCTAGAATCGTTAGATCCAGTCACTCCTTAGCAGCTGTCTTTCCTCATGATTTCAGCAAGCAAAAGGTTTACTGAAGAACAGCTTAAGGCTGGGCTGGAACCCTGCATTGAATTGTATTGGTCTTCAGAATATGCTGCCTTGGGCAAGCGGACTTGCTTTTCACAACTGGGAACAAGCAGAGGGCGATCCTTCATGGTGCTTTTGCTGAAATCTCACAGAAAACAAAGATATAATGGCCTGACCCTTAGATCTGTCAGTGATGAAGGATATTGACTTTTAAGGCTATTGTGGATTGCAGTGAACCATCCAGGTTATTTTATTTCAAAGTCACATTAACTGTTATAGGCCTTACATGATGCACAGTGAGGTCAGATAAACCTTATGCCATACACACATCAATGAGATAAAAGAAAGACTTGCATTTATATAGCGCCTTTCACGACCTCAGGACGTCACAAAGAGCTTTACAGCCAATGAAATACTTTTGAAGAGCAGTCACTGTTGTAATGTAGGAAACGCAGCAGCCAAGTGCACACTGCAAGGTTCCACAAACAGCAATAAAAAGATAATCTGTTTTAGTGTTTTTGGTTAAAGGATAAATATTGGCTAGGATATAATGTGATTGAAATCAGCTTGATTTAGAAACTGTGCTACCGATATCACAAATTGTCCATGCAACAGATGGATAAATTCTAATAAATTTGCATTTATGAGAAATATTTACATCCGTTTTTTGGAGGGGGAGGATTGGGGGAAAAACTGAACCAAGTCAGGGCCTAAATGAAAAAGTTTTGTGAAGTAAGAGCTGAAGTTGTGCAGTTGCTGAAGATGCTGGGGACAGGGAGGTGAAAATCTGACAGCTTTAATAGTTTCAATTAATTGCAGCCTCTCCAGGTTTACAATTAAGCTTTTCCATCACACCAGGAAAAGATTTATAAAGCACTTTGCACTAAAAGTTTCTTACTGTGCTTACAATGACACCCTAAAATGAGTACTTTCAATTTAAGGCACTTCAACCGTGCAAAAATGTTTCTTTCTAAGTTTTTAATCCAGAGAATCATTTAATCTGTCCTTATTTTGCTCAAAATAATGGTCCTTGAGGTAATTAAATCAGCCTGAGGTTTCCTTAATTTGGCATATCTGTCCCAGAACAGCACTAACTTGGTGAGATAAAATAAACCCTTGAATGCTGGAAATCTGAGGTTAAAACAGAAAATGCTAATATGTTGCAGTAATCGTTTCTGAAGTGTTAACCTGTCTCTCTCTTTCAGATGCTGATTAATCTGTTGGGCATTTCAGCGTTTTCTGTAGGGAGCAATAAACAGGAGTGTGGGCTGATTAAATAGTCAGGTCACAGACCTAGGCATTTAGTTGCTAAGATAATAGAATAATAATGATAAACTCTGGCTGGGAATTTCCTCAGGTGCTGGTCCTGCTCCACCACTGTAACTTCACCTGAAGTGTGGTGGATGTCCCGTTTACACAGAGAAATGGGGATTGTGACGCATTTCTGGTGAAGTTACGATGGTGGAACGGGACCAGCTCCCGAGGAAATTCCCAGCCTCTATATTGCCACCAGTAAACCATTCTTGTACTTTGTTTAAATAATTAAGAAAATTTGCTCCCATTACTACTCAGGACACTGATAGAGCATAGGACAAAAAGAATACTCAGAGTGCCAAAACACCCATCCTTCCTTCAGTCCTTTCTCTTTCCTTCCATCCTCATTTCTTCCTTTGTTTCTCCTTCCTTCTGTCCTTTCTCCTTCCTTCGTTCTTTCATTCTTTAACATGATTTGATTGCCTAAAGTGAGTATACTTCGATTTCAGCTAATTCAGGCCAATTAAGGAGAGAAATTGGCCCTTTTGCACTTGTTTTCAGGGCGGGGGCAAAAAGGACCAATTTTGCGACGGTATAATGACATTGGACGATATTTAGGTGTCTATGGCGGCTGCCGTAGCAGGCGTTGGGTCCCTTGCATATGTTAATGTGGGGCTTAACGCTTGTTTAAGGATGTCTTCAAGAAGTTGGGCAGTGCTGAGCAGAACAGGTGCTGGGTCTGCTTCACTCAGGTTTTACAGCTTTTGCTGCGGCCTAACCAGCGGCTGCCAAAAAACAGGTACCTTTTCCAAAATTGTATCTTCACGTGGAGCCAGGAGGAGCAGGAGTACTCCTCCCAGCTCCACAGCACTCCTGAGGGCCGCTGCCAACCCACACGAAGCCCTATCCCACTCTCCACTCGCTCCCCACCACCGATCTGAGGGCCAGTGGGGCAGCCTGTCCAAATTGGAAATCTTAAAACCATCAAGCTGCCTCTGGAGGTGCAACAGGCGCTGGCAGCTCACTGGTAATATTTAAATAAGGCCCAAGGAACAATATTGGGAGGTCCTCAGGCCAACCCCTTTGGGCACTTGTTGCAGTCGCACAGCCTATTTCGTGCCCACCGTGGGCAAGAACCAATTTCTCCTCCGCAGTGTTTTTTTTGGCTTTTAAAAGATTCTTCATCTGGGGAAAAAAATTAAGTGTGTGGTTTGAGTTATGATAGCAACTCTCACAAGTTTTCATTCCGCCAATTAATCAGAGAGACAGGTAATTAGATACCTTGATAGATATATCAATCAAAAAAATAGACCAGGAGCTAGACAAACCTACCAAGAGATAGGTAGACAGAAAGGTAGAAGAAAGAAAGAAATCAGAGGGTTCTTTTTATTCCATGCAATACAAATGTACTGAGTAATAACGGCAGCAAATGTTTTTAATTGTTTAATCAAAGTACAAGAATTATTTATTGTTAAATGCACTGGTGCCAAACAGAGTTTGTCATTATTATTCTATATCTTCAATATTAAATGCCTCACTCTGTGACATGTCTATTTTATCAGACCTGTTTATTGCTCAATGCACTTCTAACAAATGGAAATTCCTACTCAGCTGAATGAAACATAATTCAACAAGTTTAATTTGTTGCTTTTAGTGAAATTCCCAACAGCTTGCCAAAATTTCACACCACAGAATATCAGCAGCAAAATTGAAAAGATAGGACTAAATAAATCCAGCACTGACAATTATTGTGTGAGGACCTAATGGTCATTGTGTTGGTTACCAATATGCTGTGGTTAAGGGTGACCCTTCATAGAGGTGAAAATCCCAATTAATGAATTTGGGAATTACTGTTTAAAGCCACAGTGCTTTCTGCCTCTACTAAAAAGGAAATACAAAATGAAAGACGATGCGATAATGATACTTGTAATTATGGCCTGTCGGTCATTTGCCCCTTCAGCTGCAGCCCTCAGCAGATTTGCTGCTCCAAGTGCTTTTGGAACTTCATTCATAATCTGCCGAACTGTAGGATGATGATATTTTGGGTTTAATTGGATTGTCCTTTCCTTGGTTTGCTCTTCAGCAAAATGATATTTGGAGATTTGGTTATCCCAGCTTCTATATAGCAGGTGAAAGAGCTCAATTAGAACAAAGATATTTGATAAATCTCTTATTCCTTTGGTTTGTTTTGTCGCTTCTTATTGCGAGTTGTCCAGACTCCTTTTAGCAAATGCCCGCAGTGGCATAATTGAAATTAGAAGTTAACTCTATGGAGATTTGATATTTCCCCTTTCTACAGTGTCTGAATTAATCTTTGGGTGTCCAAAACTAGAGGTCATAAAGATAAGATAGTCAATAAGAAACTTCTTTACCCAAAGAGTGGTAAGAATGTGGAAAGTGTTACCCCAAGGAATAGTTGAGGCAAATAGCATAGATGCGTTTAAGGGGAAGCTTGATAAGCACATGAGGGAGAAAGGAATAGAAGGATAGGCTGATAGGGTTAGATGAAGAGGGGTGGGAGGAGGCTTGTGTGCTGCATAAACTCTGGCATAGACAAGTTGGGCCGAATGGTTTGTTTCTGTGCTGTAGACTCGATGTAACTCTATGAATGAAGACTCGTACTTGCCAATTCAAAATATTTTTGGTATAGGTGGACTGGTGATTGGTACATTAGTGTACAACATGGTACAACAGTGTGGCAAGTAGCAAGCTTGCATCCTTGGTTCCTCAGTGAGCTCCTCACGGGCAGATGCTAAGTGGAGAGGCATCTCCACTCAGTTGAGAAAGCAAAGGATGAATCTATCCTGCCATTTGGCTATGAATCCTGCTGTTTGGTCTAACACAGTATTTACAGATATTTAAGAACAGGCTGCTTCACTCACCCTTTTGTCTGTTGTATGGTCCTAGGGGTACACTGATGGGGGAAAAGTCTAATAATCAAGCTTTCCCTTCTCAAAACAGGCTGAGATCTAATGTCTGGATTCATGATCAGTTGGCATCCTACCAAACTATAATTGATTAACTAATGGGCTGTTCCAATAGGCCAACTATCCTTTGTACCCATCTATCGGAAAATCAACCCCAGCATTACTGATACAAAATCTCTTTGAATAAAATCATGACTGGACAAGTTGGAGGGAAAGACAGTAACACAATCTCAGATCACCTAATTACTAATATTTTGTGACTGTTTGTCATTTGTACCCCTCAATTCTCTTACCTATTGATTATTCCATATAGTCCACTGTAAAAAGAAGTGTGGATTCAGTGTAGCATCGATAGTACCGCAAGGTACCTACATTTGCCAGATTAGCACAAGAGTTTCAAGTTGAGCCATGTTATTTGCTGTCGGTGTGGGAAATATTAAAAGCATTAACAGACTCAGACTAAAAATACTTCCATCCCATCTGTCTGGGCTGGATTCAAATTCCAGAAGTGAAAGAGTGATGTTCTATACTATTCCAGTTCTTCAGTCTTTTTGCAGATATAATGTATTCAGAGTCAGTTTTCCTCACAGCTTTCTAATTTTAAACATTTGCGTGTGTTTTTGTGTGGAAGCAACATCCTCTAATTATACCTTACAGCTAAAATGATTCAGTTTGAGGGATCATTATCACCATTCAAGCTGTGATACAAAATACCCTCTAGACATGATATCTACTGATCACTAGAATCAAAACTTAAAACTCAACGTAAAAAATAATTGTAATTTTAATGTCCTAGGTTCTTTTGAATAGGCCAAGATAAAGAAGGCAGCTGATTCCATTTTGCTGGTATCACCTTCTTTGGGAATTTACTAAGTTTTTGATGACCAGCCTTCACGAATCACTTGCTGTTCTTGGACAATTTTGTTGTGATTCAAATACTTGTCATATCAGATTTTCCTTTAGTTCTCCCAATCGTTACGTATCTTGTTATTTCCCTGATCACTGACTTCCACTATACAGCCACGAGGGGACACTAGATACAAACATGGCCAGAGTGGCAATTCCATTAAACTGGAAATCACAGTGTAATTATTCCCTCTGGTCAGATTACTCTGTTATACGGCATAAGATACTCTCTTATTCAATATAGAGATAGACCAGTTATACTGCACATCAGAGTGAAGTGCTTTTGGCTTTAACTCAGTGTGTAGTGTAATTGAGGTGTGAAGTCATGAATATTGAATTTAGGCCAAAAGTGAGACCACCTTGTGAAGATACCCTCACAATACATTACAGCAACTGTAGTATAACTGCTACTGGTGAGAAGGTTGTGCTGGTTTCCTGGCTAATAATTATCCCTCAATCAACATCACTAAAACAAATTATCTGGTCATTTATCTCATTTGTGGGACATTGCTGTGCACAAATTGTCTGCCGCGTTTCCTGCATTACAATAGCGACTACCCGTTAAAAGTACTTTATTGGCTGTAGAGCGCTTTGGGACGTCCTGAGGTTGTGAAAGGTGTTGTAGAAATGCAAGTTCTTTCTTTCTTTCAAAAGCTGAGCGAGTTCTCTGGTAGTCCGCTGTTAGTACTGTCCTCCTGGCTCTTTGTTAACATTAAGAATTAACTGACACGAGGACTCTGGTAATTGTAGCTCATCACATGCTCATCTGTACCCCTCAATTCTCTTACCTATTGATTATTCTATATAGTGTGTGTTGTATAGTCCCTGGCCTAAGAGCAATGCAGAGCTTTTTTTTAATTCATTCATGGGATGTGGGTGTCACTGGCGAGGCCGGCATTTATTGCCCATCCTTAATTGCCCTTGAGAAGGTGGTGGTGAGCTGCCTTCTTGAACTGCTGCAGTCCGTGTGGTGACAGTTCTCCCACAATGCTGTTAGGTAGGGAGTTCCAGGATTTTGACCCAGCGACGATGAAAGAACGGTGATATATTTCCAAGTCGGGAAGTTGTGTGACTTGGAGGGGAATGTGCAGGTGGTGTTGCTCCCATATGCCTGCTGCTCTTGTCCTTCTAGATGGTAGAGGTCGCGGGTTTGGGAGGTGCTGTTGAAGAAGCCTTGGTGAGTTGCTGCAGTGCATCCTGTGGATGGTACACACTGCAGCCACAGTGCACCAGTGGTGAAGGGAGTGAATGTTTAGGGTGGTGGATGGGGTTCCAATCAAGCAGGCTGCTTGGTGTCGAGCTTCTTGAGTGTTGTTGGAGCTGCACTCATCCAAACAAGTGGAGAGTATTCCATCACACTCCTGACTTGTGCCTTGTAGATGGTGGAAGGGCTTTGGGGAGTCAGGAGGTGAGTCACTCACCGCAGTATACCCAGCCTCTGACCTGCTCTTGTAGCCACAGTATTTATATGGCTGGTCCAGTTAAGTTCTGGTCAACAGTGATCCCCAGGATGTTGATGGTGGGGGATTCGGCGATGGTAATGCCATTGAATGTCAAGCGGAGGTGGTTAGACTCTCTCTTGTTGGAGATGGTCATTGCCTGGCGCTTGTCTGGCGTGAATGTTACTTGCCACTTATGAGCTCAAGCCTGGATGTTGTCCAGGTTTTGCTGCATGCGGGCTCGGACTGCTTCATTATTTGAGGGGTTGCAAATGGAACTGAACACTGTGCAATCATCAGCGAACATCCCCATTTCTGACCTTATGATGGAGGGAAGGTCATTGATGAAGCAGCTGAAGATGGTTGGGCCTAGGACACTGCCCTGAGGAACTCCTGCAGCAATGCCCTGGTGCTGAGATGATTGGCCTCCAACAACCACTACCATCTTCCTTTGTGCTAGTTATGACTCCAGCCACTGAAGAGTTTTTCCCCTGATTCCCATTGACTTCAATTTTACTAGGGCTCCTTGGTGCCACATTTGGTCAAATGCTGCCTTGATGTCAAGGGCAGTTACTCTCACCTCACCTCTGGAATTCAGCTCTTTTGTCCACGTTTGGACCAAGGCTGTAATGAGGTCTGGAGCCGAGTGGTCCTGGCGGAACCCAAACTGAGGTTCGGTGAGCAGGTTATTGGTGAGTAAGTGCCGCTTGATAGCACTGTCGACGACACCTTCCATCACTTTGCTGATGATTGAGAGTAGACTGATGAGGCGGTAATTGGCCGGATTGGATTTGTCCTGCTTTTTGTGGACAGGACATACCTGGGCAATTTTCCACATTGTCGGGTAGATGCCAGTGTTGTAGCTGTACTGGAACAGCTTGGCTAGAGGTGCAGCTAGTTCTGGAGCACAAGTCTTCAGCACTACAGCTGGGATGTTGTCAGGACCCATAGCCTTTGCTGTTTCCAGTGCACTCAGCTGTTTCTTGATATCACGTGGAGTGAATCGAATTGGCTGAAGACTGGCTTCTGTGATGGTGGGGCTATTGGGAGGAGGCCGAGATGGATCATTCACTCGGCACTTCTGGCTGAAGATGGTTGCAAACGCTTCAGCCTTGTCTTTTGCACTCACGTGCTGGACTTCACCATCATTGAGGATGGGGATGTTTGCAGAGCCTCCTCCTCCCGTTAGTTGTTTAATTGTCCACCACCATTCACGACTGGATGTGACAGGACCGCAGAGCTTTGATCTGATCTGTTGGTTGTGGAATCGCTTACCTCTGTCTAAGCATGTTGCTTCTGCTTTTTAGCACACATGTAGTCCTGAGTTGTAGCTTCACCAGGTTGGCACCTCATTTTTAGGTACGCCTGGTGCTGCTCTTGGCATGCTCTTCTACACTCCTCATTGAACCAGGGTTGATCCCCTGGCTTGTTGGTAATGGTAGAGTGAGGAATATGCCAGGCCTTGAGGTTACAGATTGTGCTGGAATACAATTCTGTTGCTGCTGATGGCCCACAGTGCCTCCTGGATGCCCACTTTTGAGTTGCTAGATCTGTCTGAATCTATTCCATTTAGTACTGTGGAGCTGTAGGTATAACTCGGGTCTGTTTGCTCTACATTGCTTTGAGTAGGTACCAGTGTCAAATTGGTACTGCAACATAACTGTATCTTTATCAATGGAAACCTTGCTGATGTAACGACAATGGTATGAAAACAGCATTGGTAATCACTTTGACATCAGAAGTTTTGTGTTGCCCTCAGCTGAGCGTAAATGATCAGGCAGAATAAAAACTGTCTGCTATCTTGTCAATTGTGTTCGGGTATTACTAGTGGCTACGTACATCACTGTGTAATTGCAGCAATTTGTAGTTCTGGTATTTTTGAATTTTCTGTTGAGGTGGCAACAGATACCAACTTCCATTTCTTATCAATATTTCTTGCTTATGGAATCATAAAGTGTACAGTACAGAAGGAGGACATTCGGACCATCACTCCTACGCCAGTGCTAGTTCTTCATCTGCAACATGACCAAATAAGGCCTGGCTATACTGACACAACAAAATGCCTCAAAGGAACACACCCTGCAGCACCAGTGCGGTATTTCCCATTTTGCACTCCAGCCATAATTATGATCTATCTCAGGGAGATGTACAACTCTACGACACCAAGTTGCATTTATATAGCACCTTCAACGTCGTAAAACATCCCAAGTGACCAAAAGCTTGGTCAAAGAGGTAGGTTTTAGGGAGTGCCTTAAAGGAGGAGAGAAAGGTGGAGAGGCGGAGAGGTTTAGGAACGGAATCCCAGAGCTTAGGGCGTAGACAGCTGAAAGCACGGCCGCCAACAGTGGTGCGATGAAAATCGGGGATGCATAAGAGGCTAAAATTGGTGGATTTAGTACGATTTAGTGCTGAGTTGTGAGTAATTTTGTGTTCTAGACCTATTGTTGGTTTTGAGCTGGTTTGGGACTGGTCAAATTCATTTCAATTAGAAATTCTGCAGCCACAGAAGATTTTGATCCCATCAGTCTGGCATAGACTAGACTTGAGTCCAGCTTTATTCATGCTAAGTCTTAAGAAATTAAATAATCTTTCTCTACCATTTTTTCACACCGCTTTTTCTAATATACTGCAAGGCACTAAAGCTCTCAACACTACAGAGCTGCTGAGGATGATCGTTAAAAGCCGATCGCAAACCCACTTAACTCTGTGCCGGCTGAAGATGGGTCAGGTCATGTGACCTGCGGTGCGACTAAAACAACCTCGAAATCTTTGCCATTCAATTGGCTAAAAAAAAAAGCCTGGCCTTTGTATTTGATTATCAAATGATATTTATTTCAAGCTCGCTGCCACATACAAAAGGGAAGGTGGGAGCAGGGAGGCAAAGGAAGTAGAACAGGTGCATAATTAAAGTTATTACAGTCGAGAGGGAATAAGAAAGAGGAAAGTGGCAGAAAAAAGCACAAAGTTCAATTTTTAAAATTATGTTTCATGCTTATTTTAGTAGTTTATAATTATTGTTACTGAAAGATCATCCATTAATGAATCTTTTACTGAGGCTAATGAATACTGTGCATCTAACACTGAGTTAGCAAAATTCTCAGGGAGAAATCATCCTGTATTGACAGCAGCAAATCTCCGACTATGCCGCCTTCCATATCCCTCCTCCTTCTCTCTGCTTCCTTACCGTTTTGAAAACAAAGGGTAAGTTCACCCTATGTGGGAAGCTGTGCTCGAAGGGAGTGCAGGTTGGAGAATCGTCATAATGTTGCTAGAGCCCTATCTGTGCTCCCTTGGACTGGAGCTCCCACTGAGAGCACAGAATTGTTGAATTTACCAACAAGACTCATTGCACATTTCTACTCTAACTCATTCCTTTCCAGGACCTCAAACTGTGGAACTCCTTACCTCTCTCAATCTCTTACTCATTTTACAATTTTAACGCTCAAGGTGGGGGTTACTTACTACTGCTTCTTTACTTATTTCCTTAGAGCAGAGGAGGTTAAGGAAAGATTTGATAGAGGTGTTCAAAATCATGAAGGATTTTGATAGAATAAGTAAGGAGAAACTGCATCCAGTGGCAGAAGGGTTAGTAACCAGAGGGCATAAATTTAAGGTAATTGGCAAAAGAACCAGAGGGGAGATGAAGAGACTTTTTTTTAGGCAGCGAGTTGTTATGATCTGGAATGCACTGCTTGAAAGGGCGGTGGAAGCAGATTCAACAGTAACTTTCAAAAGGGAATTGGATAAATACTTGAAGGGGAAAAATTTGCAGGCCTATGAGGAAAGAGCAGGGGTGGGAGACTAATTGGATAGCTCTTTCAAAGAGCCGGCACAGGCACGATGGGCCAAATGGCCTCCTTCTTCATTCAGTGATTCTATGATCTCATTTTCTCTCCTACATTTCCCAACAATAGTGGTGTCCTGTACTATGGGTCTTAGCTCCTCACTTACACTTCCCAGTGAAAATATTGACAAGTGTAATGATCAGAAATCGATGCTTCAATTGAAGTTTAATGACAGCTCCTCCGAGTGGTCAGCGCCCATAATTGACTCGTGCTACTCCAGTCACATTTGAATGTCATATTCAGCATTGCACTGCCGGAGAAAATGAGCAGGAAATGGAAAGTCTGGCAGAGCAAATAAAAGTGATTTTGAACATATTTGTGTTAACGTTGAATAATTTACAGAACTATAATATGCACAAAGGATATGGTAGAATATTCTCTTACAAGTCTGAGTCTTTAGGGACCCACAGTAATGAAAGCTGCCTCATACGTTGCACTTTCAATTCCTTTCCTAATAATCACAGTTGCTGCTTAATTGTAAATTCTTTCTGGTCGTGAGTGATTGCAATTAAGAGCACAAGAGCACTAGACTGTATATGATTGCCTTCAATGTGCAAAATAAATACCCTCTTATTTTTATTTCCGTGCCTTTCTTGATTGCACAGAACTGCGATATGCCCAAACATGCAAAATATGATCGATCCAAAGTTAATTATTGCAGTTCAGTTTAAAGAGATGGTGGTGGGGGGGGTGGAATTTCAAAATTGCAGCTTTTAAAATTGCGACCGCAACCCGGCTCCAACACTCCCATTTCCGGGCTTAACGTGGACGCGTTTGGATATGCGTGTGCAGCCGAATCCCGGAAATCGGATCCCCAATTACTGCCGGCGGGTGGATCATTAATGGGCCAACTTGTCCACCTGAGACACTTGATTGATTCTGAAACAGAAACAAATTTTACTTCTCCTGCACTGGTTTCTCATGGCTTCTGAATCTTGCCAGTGAAACGGAGGCGAGATACATGGCGAAGTTGAATTGGTCTTTTAAACCTGTGCTTGACATATCTCAATAAAAGCTCAGGTACTGCAGCTGGTTTCTCAGTTCTCTCAGGTTTGGCTGAGAGTTCTTTGTTGAGACATCTTTAGGAAAACTTTAGAGTCTCTCAAACTGACAAGATCAGGATGGGGGTTGCAATGGATCTATTCCGGAGGCATCTGGGGAAGAGGAAAATGACCACTCATGGTAGCCATGTCATACTGTGTTGGGATCTTCAGGTGCACAAGAGAGAGGTGTGCAACAAAGATCTGTGAGAACAGCAGAGAGGGGACCAACAGAGGGGCCGAGGTCGCAGGAGGCACTGCCCACGTGAGAGGGTATACAGGCAGAGGCTTAGCTTCCTGGACCTCTCTGGGGAGCAGTGGCTCAGATTGAATCAGCAGGGAGTCGCAGACATCTGCAGCCACCTTGAGGGAGAGCTGCTCCCAGCTGGACCTAGTGGCCACCCATTGCCCGTCGCAGTAAAAGTAACCACTGCCCTCAATTTCTTCACCTTTGGGTCCTTCCAAGACACCACAGGTGACATCTGCAGGACGTGTCAATCATCTGCAAGTGTACAAGGCAGGTGACGGATAGGTTGTTTGTCAGGGTGTCCGATTACGTGAACTTCCCCCGTGACTACATCAGCCAGAATGAACGGGCACTGGGCTTCACCTCTCTGGCTGGATTCCCACAGGAGGTGTTGTGGGTGAATCAGTAACTGTAATCACTTTTCCTGACCTGGTTAGGTCTTTAAAGCTCTTCTTGCACTGCAGCCAAGACCTGGGCACCATGCTCCTGCTGCTCACCTCTTCTGCCACCTCCAGCCACACCTTCTTGGTAGCAGAACTAGGTTTGTTCCTTCCATCACTTGTGTAAATGACCTCCCTCCTGGTTCTCACTGCACCCAGCTGTACTTCAAGTGAAGCACCTGTGAACCTGGGTGCTGACTTTGCTCTCTGTGAATCCATGGCTTCACTCCCTCCTTTCTCCTCCAAAATCCATTTTTGCATTGGCCCTTTAAACAGTGGACTTCAGATCGTGTCATGCTGGTGCGCAGTATGCCCGCTGCGCAGCTTGGAGACGCGAAACCCAGAAGCAAAATTAATTGCCTTCAATTGAGTTGCGATCGCAGATTCCAACACACTCTCATAACTTTTAGGTTTCCTACGTGAAAATTTACCCACCCGCACTCTTCCTGGCTCCAAGTAAATATCATGCCCATGGTCTCAGTGTCAGGATCCTCTTCAAAAAATCATTGCAAAGAACCATATTAACATTAAAATCCTTTTTTGTTCCATCGTTTTGAATATTTAATATACTTTTGTTGAAAGAGAGCTGACAAAAATAACCAGGGGTCGGGCCGAACAGTTACCAAGCCCGATTGAGAAGGAGCCGGATTATCATTAGTAGAGATACAAATGGAGAAATTCTCATTGACAATATTAGTGATGAATCCTTACTGCATTAAGTGGTCACGCCACTATCTACTATTTTAGCAGAAACATTAACTGATTTAACATAAACTGATTCACATCGGCATTAAAATGGCAGACAAAAGAAACTCATATGAGTGCATAATATCCACCAATATCAGCAACAGATGTTTCTACACTACAACCAGAAACACAAGATATAAAGAATGGACTTGCTTTTATATAGCGCCTCCGATGACCTCAGGAAGTCCCAAAGTGCTTCACAGCCAATGAAGTATTTTTGAAGTGTAGTCATTGTTATAATGTGGGAAACGCAGGAGCCAATTTGCACTCAGCAAAGTCCCACAAACAATGAGATAATGACCAGATAATTTGTTTTAGTAATTTGGGATAAATATTGGCCAGGACACCAGGAAAAACTCCCCGGCTCTCCATCGAATAGTACCATGGGGTCCTTTACGTCCACCTGAGAGGGCTGACGGGGCCTCAGTTTAACATTTCGTCTGAAAGATGGCACCTCTGACATTGCAGCACTCCCTCAGTACTGCACTGGAGTGTCAGCCTAGATTATGTGTTCAAGTCTCTGGAATGGGACTTGAATCCACGACCTTCTGACTCAGAGTTGAGAGTGCTACCAACTGAGCCAAACTGACACAATTGATGTATTTATCTTTGATGTGTTTAACAGCGTATATTTATTTTTTTAAACAGAAAAAGAAAATAGTTTCCTTGGAGTTTCTTCTGTTCCTCTGCTGTAATTTTGCTTTGTAAATGGGGTTTCTGTCAAACTTTGGCCAAATTTACAGCAGTGGAGCGGGAGAAACCCTGAGGAAATTCACTCCCAAAGGCTCAGGTAGAGAGATCAAAACAAAAGGGTAGGTAAAAATTCCTCTGTGCACTGTCCAGTTAACACAGCAGGGTAAAACTTATCTTTAATTACTCTCTTGAAATAATTAACAGATAAATTCATCCAAGCAATCAATTCATTAAAAGCACACAGTGGAATTTCTACACAAAGGATGTTGTCTAATGGGTTGCAAATACGTTAAAGTTAGTTAAGGTGGTTGAATGAAATTATTTTATCTGCCATTTCAACACATTCCATTTAAACAGATTAATGCTTTGGTCAAGATAGCAGACAGAGGTATTTTGTGCAAAGGCACTGAGTTTCCTCTCACATTCTTCTTAAGCTCCAAATATGCCACCGTCTATACTCCTCCTTCTCCCACCATCCTCAAAACAAAGTTTCACCAGTCTCTGTGGGGAGCTAAGGTCGAAGGACGTGCTGCTCAGAGAGTGGGCACTGCCCTCTCTCCGAGCACGCTCCCATTGGACGTCATTTTAGCACCCGCTATCGGGTGCGTTCCTGGCGGGGGGGCTCTGAAAATCGGAGAATCCCGGAGCGGGTCGGGAGCCCGACTCCAACCCGCCCACTTCCGGGTTCCCCACTGACGCGCCGGCGTGCGCGCGCAGCCCCCGCTGGTGGGAATCCCGCAGGCAATTAAAGCCAGCGGGGTTCCACTTGACGCTATTTATTTTGCTTGTTCAGGTCATTAACTGACCTGATTAAGGGATTATGTGAGGAGGGGTGGAATTTTAGAGCAAACTGGGATTGTTTCCCACACAGGGGGAAACACTCCCAGTTCAAATGGACCTGTTGCAGCTATCAGCCTGTGGCAGCTGCAAAGGTCCATTTGACAGGTGGGGGGGGCGGGGGACCCTCACCCATTGCAGGAGGCCACTCTGTCACTTGGGACAAAGTTTGGCCTCCACTACCCTCCTCCTGACAATCAAAGTCACCAACTTGCACACTTACCCTGGGGTCCGGAGACATGTACCTACCTTGCAGACCCCCTCAGATGTACATCTTCCGGATGGGGGCCACCGTAGCTGCAGTCATTACCTCCTCGGAGGGCGAACAGCATCACCAGCCTCACCAGCCTCGCCATCCACCTCTGACACGTGGAGCTCCACAACAGAGTGCTGTGACACATCCACCTGTACAGCAGGAGGGAGGGCAACCGCAGAGAGAGATGCGTCGCAGAGGGCACTACCCTCGCCACAGGGTCCACTGACCGAGGCTCAGCTTCCTGAACCTCTCTGAGCAGCAGTGCACACGGAGGCTCAGAGTTACTCGACATGTAGTCGTGGACATCTGCAGCCTCCTTCATGCCGAGCTGCTCCTGGCTGGCCCGAGCACCATCTTCTTGCCTGTCGCTGTCAAAGTCACCACTTCCCTCAACAACTTCTCCTCCGCATCCTTCCAGGGTGCAACCGGGGACATCGCCGACGTCTCTCAGTCATCTGCGCAAAAGAGCCCTGCAAATACACTTACACCCACTCTGCAGTGACACAATGGGTGGCATCAGTTGTGGGTCTTCATAGTGATCCTCAGGAGAGGGCATTATTGCACAAACCAGACAAGATTCGCGAAGACAAGGCAGTAGTGGTGCCAAAATGTAATGTGAGTTGGTCAGAAATTCAATAGAAGTAACAACCATGACAAACCCTCAAACACCCTTGTGCATCCCCTTCATGCTCACGACACGTTTGCCTTACGCTGCCTACTGCACATATGTGATGCATGCCCTGTGGCTGCAGCACAATTAGTGGCAGGTTGAGTGAGGCTGGCCGTGAAAGAGATGCACGAGAGGGTGAGTATGAGATAGAGCCATGAGATTGTATGAGGATTGGGTTGAGTGGTAGTGGCGGGATGAGTACTGGCGAGGTGAGTAGGTGCAGGTAAGATGAGGATGAGGTTTGAGTGGGTATGAGGGGTGACAGAGTAGTGTTGGCAGTGCAGAAGGAGATGTGGGGTGGGGGCGGTGATGTGGCAGACGGAGTGTAGGGGAAAGGGTAAGTGTACTCACTTTGGCTGACCTACTGAGGTCATTGGTCATTGGAGCGCCTCCTGCACTGTATGCAGGTGGGCGATATGTTGGTGGTGCTGGTGACCTCCTCTGTCACCTCGAGCCAGGCCTTCCAGGTGGCAGAGGCAGGCCGCTTCCTCCCGCCCGCCGGGGGGAAGATCTCTGTCCTCCCCCTCCTCCTCACCCCGTGTATTGATACCTGGAGTGAGGTATCATTAAACTGGGAGCAGCCTTCCCCCTGGGCTTTCCATGCTGTGATTTTTTTCTGTTTGTTGCAGCATCTGTCAGTGGAGGACTGCCCCTTTAAATAGAGCTCCTCCAGCTGACAGATCTCACTGCGCATGCGCAGCCTGCCCGACGCGCAGATCAGCAGTGGGGAACCCGGAGGAGCCTGTAAGTGGATCCAATTGGGCTATGATCGCGCGGGTGGCTGACTCATTTCACCGGGCGCGTTACCCACGCGCCCGATAGCCCGCCCGCCGAGAACCCGCAGCCCTGGTAACATCGGGCCCCATTGAGTGTGACTCCCTGCCGTGAGTGCAAGATTGGCGAATTTACCCGCCATAACCTTTGCACAGCGCAAATTTCAACTCATTAATTCTTTGCAACCACTTGAATTTTCAAAGCTCCTGCTGGAGTGAGACAAACCTTAGGTTTGCCAGCCTCTGAAAGAGAAAGGTTAACACTTTAATGAAATCTCTAGTCTTTCCTGTCTTTTCAGCATCTCTGACTTTTCTTTTCAACTCTGGCAGCGAGCCTTGCTATTTAAAACGATAGTTTTCATAGTGGAAAATATATAAAACAAAATTAAACAGACTGAGCACCAATATCTCTCTCACAAAGCATATCGTGGAGACGGTGATGGACTGGGGTTGACAATTGTAAACAATTTTACAACACCAAGTTATAGTCCAGCAATTTTATTTTAAATTCACAAGCTTTCGGAGGCTTCCTCCTTCCTCAGGTGAATGGTGTGGAACATTCACCTGAGGAAGGAGGAAGCCTCCGAAAGCTTGTGAATTTAAAATAAAATTGCTGGACTATAACTTGGTGTTGTAAAATTGTTTACAAAGCATATCGACAGCATACGATGTTAAATTTACAGTTGCAAGTATGATTAATGTTGTTTGCAGTTCCTGGCAAAGGCCAAAGTCTAAGAGTATCTCATCTGTCAGCCTCTCTCAAATTAAGAATGATCAATTAAAAATGCAATTCCAAAATGTGGTAAAATTTAAATGTTAATTTGCTGCCACAGCAAGTCATTGACCTCAGCTTTCAGAGGGAGGCACCAAGTGAAAAGAAAAGTGCATAAGGGAGAGAATATCAGAGCGTGAGGTGCCCAACATCTGCCTTTATGCAATTTTTTCACAGCCACAGCAAAGTTTAAAAGCTGCATAGACGCCGTCTTGGAGCAGATCACTGCTCCTTCCCTCATTCTGCAGGGAGGAGGGGGGAGGAGAGGGGGGAAGCGGATTTCCAGACTTTTACTGCCCTTTGCATGAAAAAGTGCTTCCTGATTTTGCTACTAAATGGCCCAGCTCTAGTTTTAAGATTGTGCCTCCTTGTTCTTGATTCTCTCACCAGATGAAATAATGTCTCCTTATCTACCTTATCAAATCCTTTTAACATTTTAAACACCTCGATCAGGGATGGCTGTGATGCCGCCCATGGTGAAATGGCTTTCTGACGCTCACTGTCCAGTTTCGCACTTGAAAAATGGTTGCTTGAACAGGGTCCTCTGGGGTGCAGGCAGCAGGGGATAAGAGGAGAAAATTGGATTTAAAAAAAATTAAAAATAATTTATAAAAAGGAACATTACATAAAATGTTTATTTCTAATGATATAATCATGCTGTTAATAAACATGTGCAAAATTTATTTCATAGAAATAGTGCTGCCAGAGCAACATTAGTAAAAAGAGCAAAAATGGCAGTAGAACCTGCTATTTTATTCATTGTGAAAAGGTTTGCCCCACTATCAGCACAGTTTAAGTTCTTGAGAAAATTCCTAAAGGATTTCTTGTATCACTTTGTCAGTATTCTCCCTGTCTGGTAAATGTGCAAATTACAGATTCTTTGATGGTCGTGCAATGGTTTTAATAACATTTCATTTGTATCTCCTCAAAACTGAAAATTGACCATTTTCCTAATAATCTGTCAACAAGAATTTGCTTCCATGTTAATCCTTTTAGCCTATTCTACATAGAGGATCTCCACAGTATAAAAATGTAATATCACTGCATACATGTTTTAAGAGTTAAGCTCGAGGCCATCATTAAACTATAAAGTTTTCTCTTTTGCTTTCTCTTAAGGCCTGGTTGTTAAAGGCTGAAGGGGATCAATGCTAAACTGCTCTTATCTGTCTGTGTGGCACAGTATCCATAATAATGAATAATACTCCTAATAAATCACCAGCTTTAATTAACTTCATTGAAGTTCTCGATTGATAGAAACACAAAAACAAATTCAAATCAAACAGATATAGGAATTTCTGAATTTGCACAGGATTAACAGCTCCTGTTTCCCATATAAACCCAGAGGCTACAAGTAACTATGATTGATACCCAAACATGGAGTCACCTAATCTCTGATTTACCTTGTCTCCTTTTCTACTTTTCAACTTGAGTAGTGTCCTGTACCATGGGTCTTGGCCCTTTAGTTAAGGTTGCTCAATTTAAGAAGAAGTTAATTGGGGTGAAATTGTGCTGTGCGATATTAGCACATGAACATGCTAATACATTTTGATAAAATTCCTTTGATTGCCATTTTAATGGAAGTATTAACCTGTTGTATTTTCACCCCTTACTGCTTTCACATGCTAATACTGTGCAATACAATTTTACCCCTCATGCATTTATAAGTACATGAGAGCTATTTAATGCTGATTCCAAGACTCAGATGTTGACTGTAGTTTTGCGGCAGAGATATTTGCTCTGTGTTGGTGGGACAACCTCACGTGCCCGAGACTTGCAGAGTGTTAACACAGCAGTCCGAGCACATGGGACGCAATTCAGAGAAAGCACTGAGCAAAGCTGAAGTTAGTATCTCTAAGTGTCAGTTTATAGGAATCATATGCATCGAAACCTCCAATAACCACAATGGAGGTGGCTCCTTGGGGGAAAATGGAAATTGGGGAATTATCAAGAGTCCCCAAATATTGGTCTTATACACACGGCATAGCAATATCCGAGGCAGACGAATAAAGACAAGCACGATAACAAAACCAAAATTGAATTAACTCTTCCTTGGGCTGTGA
Source organism: Heptranchias perlo (assembly GCF_035084215.1). Lineage (NCBI taxonomy): Eukaryota > Metazoa > Chordata > Chondrichthyes > Hexanchiformes > Hexanchidae > Heptranchias > Heptranchias perlo. The sequence continues at coordinate 22,406,718 of NC_090357.1, read as the reverse complement.
GGTTGATTTATGTCAGACATGAGGAGATTGGTGTTAGCAGTTGTGTAATGAGATAACATTTCTTGCAAGGCTTTGTCCCACAAATATCTGGTGGATAATTGGGAAGGTACATGATTAGAGCGTAAATAATAAAGGTTTCACTGTTGGTTAAAATTCAGCTCTCAAATACAACTAAAAGCAATTTTCTTTTGAAACAAATAATCCCCATTCGGTTTACTGTATCAATCTGTATTTGTAAAGGATATTCTTTTTTTGCATGTGACAAGAATATGAACACTTTTCTTGATTCCAATTTCAGTTTGGCTCAGTTGGCAACACTCTGAACCAGAAGGTAATGAGATGAAGCCCCATTCCAGGACTTAAACATATAATCTAGACAGACACTTCAGTGCAGTACTGAGAGAGTGCTACATTGTTGGAGGTGACATCTTTTAGTTGAGACATTAAACTGAAGCCCTGCCTACCTGTTCAGGTGCAAGTAAAATATTCAATGACACTATTGAAAGAACAGCCGGGGAGTTCTCCTGTTGTCCTGGTCAACATTAATCCCTCATCCAATACCACTAGAAATAGGTTAACTGGCCATTACTGTTGGTGGGACCTTACTGTATGCAAATCTGCTGCCATATTTGCCTAGAGGAGAAGGGTAACTCTACTACAAAAGTAATTAATTGCTTGGAAGAGCTTTGGAACATCCTGGCGATGTGAAAGGGCTTAAATAACAAAACTAACGATTTGCATTTACATAACACCTTTAATGTAGCAAGAAAGATCCCAAGCACTTTCTTTCCAGCCATTCTCCTTTCCTATATGCACACTGAAGTTTTCCTAAGCCCATGTTTACGGGATGAAGAGAGAGAAAGAGAGGAAAAATATTAGATTGCACTAAGAAGAGTAGAATTCCCATGGGGGTTCTCCCAATGTCCCGGCATAACTTTGGTGGGAACCCTGGAGAAACGGTGTAAACGGCTGTTTGCTTCACCAGCGTTTGTGTCAATCTCCCACTGGAGTTGAGAGGGGAGATCGGGAGAATCCCCACAGAAATTCCATCTCAGACTCTTTATTTTACTGGAAACCTCTGCAAATGGAATTTCCTCATGTCAGGAAAATTGGTCCCCAAAGTACCGCTGTCAAGAGCTTAAAGACCTTCCAATGCTCCCTACGCTTCTTCGAATCCACTCAAGGGCGAAGGCAAAAACAGAATTCAAATAAAAAATGCATTACCTTCCTTATTGAACTTTCCCTTTTTTGAGGGTCAAATCTGTACCAAGCAGTTCAAAAGCTGAAAATGAATCCCTTTTGCATTCCGAATTTAAAAATAAATAAAACAGAAGCCACAGATATGAAAAAGAAAATAAATTCGAGCTCTGATTTTAGCCCATAGTCTGCAGTTTTTGAGGCAGAAGTTCTGCGTTGTATCGCTCCCCAATACCTCCCCATTCATATTCATATGTCAATGTAAAGAAAACAACAAACCATGCGTCAAAACTGCAATATTTCATGGTTTGACATTATTAATTTGAAACCACACTGTGCAAGTCAGATATCTTTCTCCATATAGTTTTTCTATGTTCTAATTGACGTGAAGGGAGATAAAATTGTAGCAAATATAAAATCTCACAACACAACACTTGTCCCACTGTGTGTTTCCCTTCGATGCTAAGACTCTAATCATGAAGTCCAGGGACCCTTCATTGTGGAACCTCTCTGATGCACTTTGATGTTAGAATGAGAATTCTAAACATAAACCCTGCTGATAATAATAGTCCATGAGACTGGTTATCATTAAGGTAGTTGTCAAGGGCTGAAATGTCTCAATAAAATTGCAGACCAAGCTTGGATCATTCATATATTTTTTAAACTGTTTTTTCCCATTTGGGATAGAAAAAGAGTGAAATAAACTGATGTTATATTGAGGTGTGTGTTATGTGTGTGAGGAGAGAACGGCTTCAGTCTTTCTCTATCAAACCAGCCTTACTTTAATGGCCCAGAATTTCCTGTAGCCAGTCAACGAACGACGCCCGCCATTAGTTAGACTTGCCCTTGCCGACTTAATCTCAATGATATTTTGAGCTGCAAGTTGCTAGAAGTGAGAGATGGAAACAGCGCGGCGCCCCCTACAGGGCATCTGGGACCTGCGTGGACAGGGCAAGCAACTGTGTATATCCATAACCAATCAGATTGAAGGATTGTGAAATGAACAGCACAGGGACTGAGCAGGAAGTGTGTGTTAGAATAGTGAATTCAATGTCAAATCAGGTACAGAAAGAGAAATAAAGGGCTCAATTTTAAACTTAAATTGCGGGTGCGTTGGGGGTGGGAGGCTGCAAAAATTGCAGAAATGCAGAGCGGGCTCGGAAGCCGGCTCCAACCTGCTGACTTCCGAGTTTCCCACAGACGCACCTGTGTGCACGCGGGCGTCCTGAATACGGAAGTCCCAACGGCAATTAAAGCCGGTGGGATGAAAGTTAAAGAACCAAATGTACCTCATTGAGATACTTTAGGTAGTTAGAACGATTTTTAATTTTTGGCTTCTGATTCACACCTGGTGAAATAAATTAAACAACAAACCATTGCACAAAGTTAAAACACAAAATCAACCTACCTTTCCACTCTGATCCAATGTCCGATGTATCCCTCTCTGATCTCCCCCTCATCCCCCCACTGTGTTCCCCCCCCGATCTCCCCCTCTTCCCCCTCATGTCCCCTCTGATCTCCCCCTCTTACCCCCCGATGTCCCCCCTGATCTCCCCCTCTTCACCCTCTGATGTCCCCCAATCTCCCCCTCTTCCCCCCCATGTCTCCTCCTGATCTCCCCCTCTTCACCCCCCCGATGTCCCCTTCTTCCCCCCCTGCGTTCCCCCCCTGATCTCCCTCTCTTCACCCCCCGATGTCCCCCTGATCTTTCACTCTCCCCCCGATCTTCCGCTCTCCCTCCCCTCAAACATCTGTTCCAGCGCCGTATGACGTCTCACTCTCCCTCTTTCTCTCCCCCACCCCACCCCCCCCCTCGCCTCGGCGTTGCAGCTCCTGTCAATCAGGCTGGCTGCCAAGCGTGAAACCCGGAAAGAACTTTAATCACCATCAATTACATTGCGATCGCGTCGGAAACGGTAAGTTTTTTTTATTCGGGTTTGCTACGCTCACCTTCACCCCCCGCTGCCAACCTGGCACCATTTCAAAATTGAGCCCAAAGAGAAGGACTGAATGATAGTCGCAGGGGTTGGCCTTTTAAGACTGAGATGAGGATGAATTTCTTCACTCAGAAGTTTGTGAATCTTTGGAATTCTCTACCCCAGAGGGCTGTGGATGCTGAGTCATTGAATATATTCAAGGCTGAGATCGATAGATTTTTGGACTCTAGGGGAATCAAGGGATATGGGGATCGGGCGGGAAAGAAGGTTAACCATGATCTTATTGAATAGCGGAGCAGGCTTGAGGGGCCGTATGGCCTACTCCTGCTCCTATTTCTTATGTTTCTTACTGGATTAAGAGAGAGAGAAAAAAGAGACAGAAAGAAAAAGTAAAAAAAAATGTAATTTAAATTAAAAAAAAAATCTCCAACAATAATTAAAAGCTGACGGAATGAGACTCCACAATTGTAATAGTTCGTTGTCAGTGCCCGAGAGGTTGTTTGGCAGTAATTAACACTTCTCACATCATTAGAAGGATACTTAGACTGAAATGGACAAGTCTTAAGTTTCTGTGGCGAGTTTAGTCCGTATCTATCGCGCAACTTCACGCTTCTCAATGCATTTCAATGGGGAGGCAGACAGCGAGATGCCGTTTTCGCAAAGGTAACGGTGGAGCCACACATCTCAGACAGCAACTGTCGGATTTCCGCATTTAACCGCCCCTGAAGTTACTGTGCGATTTGCACACAAATAACGGTGAGCGCCATTCGCCTCACTGTTATTTTGACAGCAAATTCTGGGCCAATGTCAGCTTTGTTTAAAATGAAGCAACCAGCCGCTTTCTGACAAGACAGACTGTCAGAAGTGAAGTGAACCAGACACTGCAATTTGCAACAATGTGCGGCCCTTGTTTTGACAGACTGCTGCCCTTTCGCACTGTCCCGATTTTGAGCAATGAGAATTAATTACAAAATAAGAAAAAAAAGACGAAGTCCATTTATACTCATCAATTTTGAAAATATGAAAATAGGAAACCTGCACAAATCGTTTAGCTCTTTTACTTTTATGGAATTGTTAAATAACCTGTTGTTCCGTTCTGCGTCGGACCTTGGATGTGTATCAGACATTGGCCGAGCCACTCTCGATCCTCCACTATGTTCACTGTGGTGTATTCTAATTATTTTTCCAGCAAATTGTGGCGTGAATCGGGGAGCTCGACAGTCTAACCTATGGCGTTTGTTTCTAATGTCGCCATTGCAGCAAATTCTGGCCCAATGTGACCAGGAGTAAGTACATTCCACTGTACTTTTAGTGAACAAGGACATCTGAAGGAGTCTTAGCATTTCGAAGGACAACCTTGGCAATGTTAATTCTTAGTCATGATGTGGAGATGCCGGTGATGGACTGGGGTTGACAATTGTAAACAATTTTACAACACCAAGTTATAGTCCAGCAATTTTATTTTAAATTCACAAGCTTTCGGAGATTTTCTCCTTCCTCAGGCAAATGTTAAGAATTAAGTTCCTCGAGAACTTAATTCTTAGTGACAGAGACACAGGAACTCTACTGCTCATCTACAGCGAGGATACGAGTGCTCAGTGGGTTTTTTCATGCCTGCGCTTTGTGAGATTTCGTATCCTGAACTGGTGGGTGGAAGCTGTAAAGCTGAGTTCATCCAAATGGATTTTATTCCAGCAGCTGATGTTGAGAGTATCCTTCACTGACAGGAATGATAGCTGGATTCACCACCTAACCATTCTTCAAGTGGCATCTGATAATAAACAACACCATTTACTCAGTTACAAGGCAAAATGCTGCCAGGACATGATTTATGGATGCTGCATAATCCTTGTTTTTGTTGTGTAAACCATCATAATCTATTTTTGATTCCTTTTTAAAATAAAATCCACCCCAAAGACCCTCCCATTCAGGCTGATTGCAGCAGCAAATTGAATATCTAAATGTTCCTGAATATTAAACTGAGTCCAATATGCGAGCACGTATGTTGTTTTGTGTATGTATGTGCGTGCATGTGCCTGTGTGTGTGTGTGTGTGGTCTCTAAGGAAGGCTGTAAGCTGTCACTACCAAGTCTTTCAGTGCATTTTACTGTGTCTGCAATACTGTCAGAAACTGTCCCCAAAACATTATTTTAAAGCTAAAACTCAATGTTAAGACAACAATCTAGCCAATAAATCACTGCTAACAGGATACCTGATAGGGACATCATCATCCACCATTTTGTTTGCTTTTCATGGTCTGCCATTTTGTTCAGTCATGACACACATCATTATATCATGCATTTTTATCTCTGTACATATAGTGACTTAGATTAAACACAAATGTTAAGGCTAATAACGTTATATTTAAAATGTTAAGATAAATGAAATATCTAGGTTAACCCATATCCTGCCAATGGAGATGTGTGAGGTGTGAGTTATGAATTTTGAGAGATTTTAAAGTTGAAGTTGCTTTGTGTGAACCAATTAACACATTCGTATCAAATTCACTGTCTGTTATTTTAATTAACAATTTAATCTGTGTAAAATAAATGGGTTAATACCTTTAGTAAAATAGTAGACAAATATTTCATGTGAAATGGTTAATGTATTTGTTACAAATCACAGAGCAATTTCAACCCATTAATTTTTGATTTGTTTTTACAGTTTAAGGGATGATATAAATAAACTGGACTAATTTGCAGGGTTATGGGGAAAAAGCTGGGATGTGGGATTAACTTGGACAGGCACGACAGACTGAATGGCCTTCTTTGGTGCTGTAAGGTTCTATGATTCTATTCTACACAAAGAGGAGGGAATTCAGAGGATGCGGCTGCACTGTTATAGCATGTGACTCATACTGGATGACTGAACCAATACAACGAAACATGCTCATGAAATGTGTTGGCTCACACTTTGCGTCACTGCCACAGAGTCAAGGGTTCATGAACTACAGATTCTGGCAAACGCTGTCTGGAGCCTGGAATTATGTTACAGCCTGCAATTCAGTCATGTTAATTTGCATATTCAGTCCTGCTCATTTGCATAAGGTTATTTGTTCTTGTGAATGGCTGTAACACTGTAAATGCAGATTGTCTGCTATTATCTGAGACTAGTGTGCCGCAGATTACGAAAGAGAATTGAAACAAAAGCATGATGTGGAGATGCCGGTGATGGACTGGGGTTGACAATTGTAAACAATTTTACAACACCAAGTTATAGTCCAGCAATTTTATTTTAAATTCACAAGCTTTCGGAGGCTTCCTCCTTCGTCAGGTGAACGATGTGAAAATGAAATCCTCGAAATGAAATCGCATTTATAATTCACAGAACAATGCTTGGTGAGTACAGACAGTTTTTTCAACTGCCCGTTGCCAAGGCAATCAGTGTGCAGACAGACAGGTGTTACCTGCCAGGTCTCACAGAATATACAAATCACCAAAAAAAAACAACAAACAAAAAAAAACAGAGATAGAGAGGTAGAAACATAGAAAAGACAGCAACTGACCCGTTATATTAAAAACAGATAACATTTGTTCGCTGGTGGGGTAACGTGTAGCGTGACATGAACCCAAGATCCCGGTTGAGGCCGTCCTCATGGGTGCGGAACTTGGCTATCAATTTCTGCTCGACGATTTTGCGTTGTCGTGTGTCTCGAAGGCCGCCTTGGAGTACGCTAACCCGAAGGTCGGTGGATGAATGTCCATGACTGCTGAAGTGTTCCCCGACTGGGAGGGAACCCTCCTGTTTGGCGATTGTTGCGCGGTGTCCGTTCATCCGTTGTCGCAGCGTCTGCATGGTCTCGCCAATGTACCATGCTCTGGGGCATCCTTTCCTGCAACGTATGAGGTAGACAACGTTGGCCGAGTCACAGGAGTATGAACCATGCACCTGGTGGGTGGTGTCCTCTCGTGTCATGGTGGTATCTGTGTCGATGATCTGGCATGTCTTGCAGAGGTTACCGTGGCAGGGTTGTGTGGTGTCGTGGACGCTGTTCTCTTGAAAGCTAGGTAATTTGCTGCGAACGATGGTCTGTTTGAGGTTGGGTGGCTGTTTAAAGGCGAGTAGTGGAGGTGTGGGGATGGCCATAGCGAGGTGTTTGTCCTCATTGATGACATGTTGAAGGCTGCGGAGAACATTGCGTAGTTTCTCCGCTCCGGGGAAGTACTGGACGACAAAGGGTACTCTGTTGGTTGCGTCCCGTGTTAGTCTCCTGAGGAGGTCTATGCGATTTTTTGCTGTGGCCCGTCGGAACTGTCGATCGATGAGTCGAGCGTCATATCCCGTTCTTACTAGGGCGTCTTTCAGCGTCTGTAGGTGTCCATCGCGTTCCTCCTCGTCTGAGCAGACCCTGTGTATTCGCAGGGCCTGTCCATAGGGGATGGCCTCTTTGACGTGGTTAGGGTGGAAGCTGGAAAAGTGGAGCATCGTGAGGTTGTCCGTGGGCTTGCGGTAGAGTGAGGTGCTGAGGTGCCCGTCTTTGATGGAGATTCGTGTGTCCAAGAAAGAAACTGATTCTGAGGAGTAGTCCATGGTGAGCTTGATGGTGGGATGGAACTTGTTGATGTTATCGTGTAGTCTCTTTAGTGATTTCTTGCCGTGGGTCCATAGAAAGAAAATGTCGTCGATGTATCTGGTGTATAGTGTTGGTTGGAGGTCTTGTGCAGTGAAGAAGTCCTGCTCGAACTTGTGCATGAAAATGTTGGCGTATTGGGGTGCGAATTGGGTCCCCATGGCTGTTCCATGTGTTTGGGTAAAGAACTGGTTATCGAAGGTGAAGACATTGTGATCAAGGATGAAGCGGATGAGTTGTAGGATGGCGTCCGGAGATTGGCTGTTGTTGGTGTTGAGTATTGATGCTGTCGCAGCGATGCCGTCATCGTGGGGGATACTGGTGTATAGTGCCGAGACGTCCATCGTGGTGAGAAGTGTTCCTGGTTCAACTGGTCCGTGGGTACTGAGTTTTTGTAGGAAGTCTGTAGTTTCGCGACAGAAGCTGGGGGTTCCCTGTACGATGGGTTTCAGGATGCCCTCGATATATCCAGAGAGGTTCTCACACAGGGTTCCGTTGCCTGATACGATAGGACGTCCAGGTGTGTTGGCTTTGTGTATCTTTGGGAGGCACTTTTCCAGCTTCCACCCTAACCACGTCAAAGAGGCCATCCCCTATGGACAGGCCCTGCGAATACACAGGGTCTGCTCAGACGAGGAGGAACGCGATGGACACCTACAGACGTTGAAAGACGCCCTAGTAAGAACGGGATATGACGCTCGACTCATCGATCGACAGTTCCGACGGGCCACAGCAAAAAATCGCATAGACCTCCTCAGGAGACTAACACGGGACGCAACCAACAGAGTACCCTTTGTCGTCCAGTACTTCCCCGGAGCGGAGAAACTACGCCATGTTCTCCGCAGCCTTCAACATGTCATCAATGAGGACAAACACCTCGCTATGGCCATCCCCACACCTCCACTACTCGCCTTTAAACAGCCACCCAACCTCAAACAGACCATCGTTCGCAGCAAATTACCTAGCTTTCAGGAGAACAGCGTCCACGACACCACACAACCCTGCCACGGTAACCTCTGCAAGACATGCCAGATCATCGACACAGATACCACCATGACACGAGAGGACACCACCCACCAGGTGCATGGTTCATACTCCTGTGACTCGGCCAACGTTGTCTACCTCATACGTTGCAGGAAAGGATGCCCCAGAGCATGGTACATTGGCGAGACCATGCAGACGCTGCGACAACGGATGAACGGACACCGCGCAACAATCGCCAAACAGGAGGGTTCCCTCCCAGTCGGGGAACACTTCAGCAGTCATGGACATTCATCCACCGACCTTCGGGTTAGCGTACTCCAAGGCGGCCTTCGAGACACACGACAACGCAAAATCGTCGAGCAGAAATTGATAGCCAAGTTCCGCACCCATGAGGACGGCCTCAACCGGGATCTTGGGTTCATGTCACGCTACACGTTACCCCACCAGCGAACAAATGTTATCTGTTTTTAATATAACGGGTCAGTTGCTGTCTTTTCTATGTTTCTACCTCTCTATCTCTGTTTTTTTTTGTTTGTTGTTTTTTTTTGGTGATTTGTATATTCTGTGAGACCTGGCAGGTAACACCTGTCTGTCTGCACACTGATTGCCTTGGCAACGGGCAGTTGAAAAAACTGTCTGTACTCACCAAGCATTGTTCTGTGAATTATAAATGCGATTTCATTTCGAGGATTTCATTTTCACATCGTTCACCTGACGAAGGAGGAAGCCTCCGAAAGCTTGTGAATTTAAAATAAAATTGCTGGACTATAACTTGGTGTTGTAAAATTGTTTACAAATGAAACAAAAGCAATTAGTGATGAGGAAAGAAGTGAGGTAATAATTCGGACACATGATAAAAATCAAAAATGATACGGGGACAATTTTGCTTGTTCTTTACTGAGAAATAAAGCACTATGTATTTTGATGAATAAGACAGACACTATCCATTATATCGCAAAACATGATCAAGCTCTGTACATGTTGCATGAGGACAAATTCACCGATCCTTGAGACAACTAAGATACCAGAACTGTACACAGTAATTAAAATGGGGTCTCACCAACACAGCAATATGATCTGTTTTGAGTTGGATTCTCTTCTGCTGCCAAATCAAATCCAGCACCTTATTTGTCCTTTTTTTTTAACTGCATCGAAATATAGGGTTGGCTGATTTATAGATGAACCCACAATATTCCAACATTTCTTTCTTGGTCAGCACAGTGTAACTTTGTTCCATTTAATATATACATTTAACACCTCCAATTTAATCAGAACCAAACCTTATCTTTTGCCACTTCAGCGTGGATTTGTTTATTTTCTTTTTTATATCGACAACTAAATAGATATACTTTGTAAGTGCAGCAGACTTCTTAAAAAATGTTCAAAGAGTTGAGGAAACTCACCCAAAATGAATCGTTAATATTTGTTGGATTACTTTACAACTGTTCAGGAACAGACAGATCATGTAGTCAGGATCACAGCAACTGGTGAACAGTACCACTACACACAAAGAGAGAAAGAAAAAACTTGCATGTAAATGGTGCCTTTCACGATCCCAGGATGTTCCAAAGTGCTTCACACTCAATGAAAGGCTTTTGAAGTGCAGTCACTGTCGTTATGTAGCAAACGTAGCAGCAATTGCACAAACAGCAGTGAGGGAATGACCAGTTAACCTGACCTGATGATATCGATTGAGGGAGGAATGTTGGCGAGAACAGTGGGAGAACTCCTTGCTCTGTTTGAAAAAAAGTGGCATGGGATTTTTTACATTCACCCGAATAGGTAGATGGGACATGAGTTTAACATTTCCTTCAAAATGACCTGGCCATTTACCTCATTGCTGTTTTGTGGCAAGCTTGCTGTGCACAAATTGGTTGCTGCATTCCTACATTACAATAGTGACTACACTTCAAAAGTAAAGCGTTTTGGGACATCCTAAAGTCCTGAAAGGCGCTATATCAATGCAAATCTTTCTTTCTTTTGGAAAAATGGCACCTCCCTCAGCATTGCACTGAAGTGTCAGCCTGGGTTTAGGTGCTCAAGTCCTGAACTGAGACTTAAACCCGCAACCTTGAAACCACAGAAGAATGAGTACTACCATTGAGCCAAGCTGACACACAGTCCAAGCCCCTCCCCCACCAAAACCAGACAGTGTGGGCAAGGGATGGGATCAGGGCTTCAGTTCTGATATTTGCTTTGCTGATGGTGAAACTTAATTGAAAACTTTAATAAGTAATTCCTTACGTCATAAGGTACAGCAAAAAGAAACACAAAACAAACGTTCTAGCCTCGATTATTTGATTGGTGTAAAATGTAGGTGCTGAATTTACATATTGGAAATTTCTGGAATGGTCACTCAAAAACAGATCTGATCCAAAACAGTACAGGTAGCAACCCTAGCTGCACAGAAAATATTTTTTCATTCATTCAGTTATTGTACAGCATCAATGTTTTGTGTTTCACCAAAGTGTCCCTCCAGTGTGGTCATGTAGTCTATTGATGATACCATATTTTTTTCATATTATGGATATTTTCAATTTTTTTTTGCAATAAACTCCTGATGTGTTTCTGTGTGATATTATCTTGACTTAATTCTGTATAAATGTCTGAATAAAGTAGCCTGGTTGCTAAATAATGTTCCAAGTTTTTGATGTAAACCACTAAATCATCTCAAAAGGGAATTGGATATATACTTGAAGTGAAAAGGAAATATTTGCTTGGCTGTGGGGAAAGAGCTGGGGAGTGGGACTAATTGGATAGCTCTTTCAAAGTGGCGGCATAGGCATGATGGGCCGAATGGCCCCCTTCTGTCCTGTAAGATTCTCTATGATCTCCAATTGTGCTGCTCACTGTAAAGCAGAAGATGCATAATGTATTACTCTGCTGATTAAAGCGTAGGTGTGTGTCTCTTTAAGGCTACAACGTATAATTGCTCTGTATTTTTGAAATCAATGCCCGGGTCAGTTGGAGATGAGACTGGCAGGATCAGCATTCTAGTCCTGCCAAATCCAATGCCAGCCATCCAATTTCCTTCTTGCCTTAACAGTGTTTCACTTGTTTATCAATTAGAGAGTATGCATATGGTAATTATTCTGCCAGTCATTTTGAGAGCTAGCGCTCCCCTATGTGATTAAATGTTCTGTCAGCCAGTCAGAAGAATGATGTTTTTAAGTTTACGTTTATGCTGAGTAGGAAAGAATGATAAAAAATGCCTCGCATGTTGTTAATTGTGTGGTGCATGATCCAGGAAATAGCAACAGAAATCAAATTACTTTTCAAAAGCTGGCGCAATTACAATTGCAGCAACCTAGGGTGTCTCATTAACAGTTTTCAATAGCTCATCAAGACTGTGCACAAAGTGAATTGGCCATTGAGGAGAAAATGGTTAATGGACACATCCACAATAATGGTACCTATGTAACAGTGCTTTGGTACATAGATGAGCCAACAAATTGGTGAACAAAAACAATTTTTTCACAGGCAGAAATGCAAACCTGAATTTAAATAAGCTTTTCTGTATTCTGGCATCATCCCTGTGCCCTTCCTTCTGCCTTCCTGAGTGCATCATTGATCGCTTGAATGTAGGGTGCATCGGTATTCTAACTATATAACTAATGAGCTGCACAGGATTGAAATAATCCAATTGATTGATATTCAATTGCCCTCAGCACATGTTTGATTAATCCTATTGTTAACAGCTTCTCATTAACTGGACACTTTTATTGCAACAGTCACACCTAAGTTACTCTTCCTTTTCCAACTTCTAGATCATAAGAAATGCCCAGGATGAGAAATAACCATTCAGCCCATCGAAGATCAACTCTCTGATACTTTAACTCTTCCAGCCTTATAAAAAAGCTTGCATTTATATCTCGCCTTTCACGATCTCAAAAGCGCTTTATACCCAGTGAAGTTCTTTTGACGTGTCGTCACTTGTAATGTAGGAAATGCAGCAGCCAATTTGTGATTTGTGTTAGTGATGTTGGTTGAGGGATAAATATTGACCAGAACACTGGGGAGAACTCTCATGCTCTTTTTCAAAATAGTGCCACGGAATCTTTAACATCCATCCAAGAGGGCAGACAGGGCCTTGATTTAATCTTACCTGAAAGGCAGCACCTCCGATAGTGCAGCAATCAAGTGTCAGTCTAGATTTTGTGCTCAAGTCTCTGCAGTGGGACTCGAACCCACAACCTTCTAACTCAGAGGCGAGAGTGCTACCACTGAGGCACAGCTCACAACCTTACATGAAACAAGTTTACCCTGATCTATCTGTTTTAAATTTACTTCTCATTCATTTAGAGTCATGTCTTTTAATCCTACTTTCCTGACTGCTTTTAAGAGATATTCTGCATTTACCTTATCTATACCATTTAATATTTTCTGTACTTCAATCAATTCCCCTTTGATCTTCTTTTGAAACTGTAAAGCTGAAACTTCTTTAATCTTTCCTCATAGTTCATCCTTTTCACCCTTGGAATCAGTCTTCTAGTTCTCTTCAACACCCTTTGTAATACAAAGGTAATGAATATTGCTATCATTAATAGATGCTTTGATAATCTGTATCTACTGCCCATCAAGCAACATGTTTTCTCACAACATCTTGTTGACTAATCTATATACAAAAGGGAAATGCAGCAATCCCCCATTCCCCACTTGAAGCCATGCTCAAAGGAAGCGTCAGTCAGTGATCACACTACAAAATGTGCAGCACTGTTCCACTGGCCTGTATTCCCTTCCAGTGTGACTCCCTGCTGGAAGTGCTGAATTTATCCTTAAAGTACTGTCGTTCAAATGAAGTTGGATCCTATTATTGTTATGTGCTCATTACCCATTTTCTCCTTAATTGCTAATGGACAGCCTTTCATTTTCTACATGTTTCACATTCCAATATACAATGCCTTACACTTATCCACGTGGAAGCCCATTTGCTATTTCTTAGCCTATACATTTGTTTAGATCCCTTTCTGTGTTACCTATCTTCCTTATACGAGTCACCTGGCCGCATTTCCTGATGTCATTAGCAAATTCGATAGTATTACTAGACGCGCTCTCCATATTCGTCATGAATAGTGTAAACAGCTGGGGCCACAGAGCAGAAAAACATTAGAAGTCAGTCAGCATCTGAAGGAGTAACAGATTAATTAAGATTTCACGGGGGATCCTTAACCCGTTCTGATGAAAGGTCCCGCCTAAAATGTTAACCTTTGATTGCTGACTTGACCTGCTGTGGAATTGTATCCCCTGTTCTATTCTTGTTTCCACTGCAAAGCCAATCTTCTTCCAGTTGGCTGCTTTCTCATGAATATTAATCTAATTTAAAAACCTCACGCATGGAATTTGATGAAGTATATTAAGAAAGTCCAAGTAATGATATTATATTGATTAGCTAGTTACCATCTATTCAAAGGACTTCAGCACAACTGTGAGGTATAACCTGGTGCTTCTGAATCCATACTACTTCTTATGATCTCCGTTCTCTGAGATGAACATTGATGGCCTCCCATAAAATGCTCTCAAACATTTTTCTAACTGCTGATGATTGACTAATTGGTCTATGATTCATGTCTCAGTGTTTTTGTTGAATATGAGACTAACACTTGCTATATTCCAGTCCTTAGGAACGGCACTTGTATTTATAGAGCTCCGAGAAATATTGACCTACTTTCTCACTCATTTCCTTTAGGATTCAGAGATGGAACTGCCTGGTCAGCTGTCCTGTAATTGCTCGGGAAAAATACTCAGTTTGTTAGCTTAAAGGCACTTACACTCTGATCTGACTGTTGGGATGTACCATTTTTCATCAGCCATAAACAGAAGACCCACTGCATCTTAATTTACTGATAGCATTAAGTCATTTAAATTATTTAAATTTAGCACTTTAACCAAGTGACTTGTGCAAATAAATGTGATTTGTAACACTAGTGGCAGTAAAAGTGGACGATTCCAATCAAATGAAAAAGCACACATGGATCATATTTTAACAAAGCTGCTTTGTTTATATTTGTGGAACAATACAGCAGATTTATGCCAGGTATTTTTGGTACACAATCATAATTGTCCACAACAATGCAAAGGAAGACTTGAGACCATAATTCATAAAGCTACCAAGAAAGTTTCAAAAGTTACAAGCACATCAAAAATGGATGAACAATGCTCTGTGTGTGTGTGTCTAAAAGTAAAATAACACATAATATAATCTCCAAAAAGCAACAGATAGTTAAAAAAAATATTTGGTCAGAAAAAGAGTAGCTAAATATATTATTCTTTTTTCTCCTTGCCAAATCTCTACTGTTCTCTTCTGCAGGCATTCAGTCCTGGCTGGATATGGTCCAATGAGTGTCAGTCGTCCTCTGGCACCTCACACAAGTGGCCATTTTTCAAGTGTGAGTCTTGACAATGAGCGTCAGTAGTCGATTCCACCTTTGGGCGCATCAAGACTGAGACTTATCCTGTTCTTGTCCGATGTTCACATGTCCACTTCCAGCAGGATTCACTGGATAGCGATCGGGAACAGATTAATTTTCCTTTACTATCCTGAGGACAACTGAAGCAATTCTACTGCCTTCTTGTTTGAGATCAGCAAACTCAGCACAGGCCAGTCATCAAGCCTAGCACTTGCAAAGATTTTTTACTGCTGCATCAGGGAATCTGAAAGTCCTTTGAGTCATCACACCTATGGTGAATGCTTCAAACATTAATTTCTCTTTTTCAAATTGCTTTGTGTAGAAGTGACATGGAAGAATCCTCTGGAGTAGCCAAAAAAAATAGAGCTGAGAAAAATAAGTTTGAAAAGAACTTTCTTACAAAATAAGACATAAAACAAGATTGTGTTAAGGGACACACCTTTGAGAAGTGTCAAAAAAGGCAGAAGATGCAAGGGAAAGAAATTAGCTTTTATTTAGAAAATAAAGGAAACTACCTGAGAGCACTAAACACACAAGAAAGGGCAAAGGACTACCTTCAGGTAAAAACATGGCAGAGAGAAAAGACAGCAGAAATACTGCATCAACTTCATCATTCCAAACTTAACTGAAACTTTATTATAAATTCTAAAAATAACCGAGCAAGGAATAAAGAATTTGCATTTATGCAGTACCTTCATCACCTCAGGACGTCTCAAAACACTTCCCAGCCAATTAAGTACTTTTGAAGTGTAGTAACTGCCATAATGTAAGCAGATGTGGCAAACAATTTGCGCACAGCAAGGTCCCCAAACAGCAATGAGATTAAAAAAGATAGCGTGTTTTTGATGGTGTTGGTTGAGGGGTACACATTGTCCGGGACACCACCCCTGCTCTTCTTCAGATCACGCCATGGGATCTTTTATGTCCAGCTGAAAGGGCAGATGGGGTATCAGTTCAACATCTCATCTGCTCTGAAAGATGACACCTCTAACAGTGCAGAATTCTATAATTACTGTACCGAAGTCCATAAGTAGGACTTGTACCTACCAACATCCAACTAAGAGGTGAGAGTGCTATCAGTGACACAAGACTGACCCCTGAAGAATTGTTGCTTAATGAAACATGAGTGTAATACTAACAGGAAGCTGCATCTGAATTATTTCACTGATTAGTATGAACGGACATAGTTATCCCATTGCAGAAACCCACACTGAACACATACATGATCTCGAAATGCATGATGTTGGATATGGATAGTGGGAAAAAGTGTTCCTTTCCCAACACTGATGTCCCAATTATAAACCTTCCCCTCACTCCAAAAAAATTCCTTCCTTTTTGAGTAAGTTTTTTTCATTATAAATTGTCTAAGTTAATTTTCATTCATTGAAGCAACTACTGAAACGTTCGTTGGAGCATATTGATCTAAAAATGATGCTGAGGGGGCTGATGGCTCTGATGAGATCTCGGGTAGCAAGAGAAAGAAAAGTGAGCGAGAAACACAGTGATGTTACTCAAAAGTGTTTTTGAATCTGGAAAGTTTGTTGCCTCTGACTGGTTGGTAAATGGAATTCTGAACATCTGGCATAAGCCCACATGAGCTGAAGTTGACTAACCTCAATACTGCACGTTGCTAGACAGAGCAGCTGACAAACAGAATTGGTCTCGGTATTGCATCGAACAACTCTTTCATGGGTTTACAGCAAGGGCATTGAATTTCCCCTCTTTTTAGAACGGATACACCTGCTTCCCCCACCCACCCTCCACTTTGCTGATTCTCTTTAAGTGCTGGGCACGCTGTCATTTGACCTTCAATATCGAAGAAGCCAGCCAGAATATCATTGCATTTTTTGCAGTGAGTTCTTTGATGACTGATGAGACCTATTTTTTATACCATATCATATCATATATAATATATGATATAGTACTACATCAGAGACTGCAACAGCCATCTGGCTGCTCTCAAATTGGATGGCACCTGGTTCTGATGCTATCCCAGCTGAGATACACAAAGCTGGTGGTGACTACTTAATCAAACACCTCAATGAACGACCTCAATCTATGTGGCGCTCTGGAAAGATACCCTCGGAGTTCAAAGATACTTCAGTTGTCCACCCATACAAGGGAAAGGGAAACCATTTTATCTGTGATAATCACCGGGAAATCTCTTTACTTATCATTGCTGGAAAGATCCTTGCAAGAGTGATGCTCGATGGCTTTATTCAGCACATTGCTGAAAAAAATCCTACCAGACAGTCAATATAGGTTCAGAAGGGGAAGAGGCAAGTGCTAGGGTTAAATTAGCAACAAAAGCACTTTAGCAGCAGAAGCTGTGCATCAATGAGTCGCAGGAAAGGTTAACAATTGTGGATTTAAGAGAAGGACATGGGTAAACATCAGAACTGGTGGTGGTTTGAACTGACTCAATCCCAAACGACAGCTGTTCTCTCCATCCAAAGTTGTCACTGTGTTCACACTATGTAGTATTTGCATCCACAACAGTCTCCACGGCACTCAATTCTTGTGTGATAGCGATCTCCAGAGAATGGATCCAACACAAAGCAAAACTTTAATCAATGTTAAATTTAATAATATTCCACCTAATAAATTACTCTTAGCTTTTTTTCAGCTTCATTCCATTTCCGATTAACATCTGAAATCAGTGAATTGACTTTAACATGTCTATCCAAAAAAATATATTTTCTGCCCTGAGTTCGGTCTATTTAGCCAACGTCTGATGTTAATATCCTTGAAATGGAATAAAATCACCATTTGTTTCAGGATTACCTTGTCAGGATTGGTACTATCAAATGTTATATTTATTATAATATTGATTGACTTGTGAAACGACACGGTTTTGATACTAAAATTCTTTGATGTGGCATTAATATCCTAGATTTCATAACCTTTCTCCAGCCAAGTCGTTTCAGCTCAATTTTATATATAAATTGACTTTTCGCATGTAAATATGATTTGTTTGTTCATTGGCTTTATTGACCATGCAGAATTTGCATATGACAGTGTGAATGGATTACTGAGTTACATTTGTGTAGTGAAGTGTAACCATAGGAGTGCTTAACTGACAAAGCAAATTGGAATTATGATGGCATAGTCATCTCAAAACTGTTAGATAGGATTAGCTTCATTTAGAGAGTATAATAGTGTAATGACTCCAACCGCATTGCGCAATCAGACTGCCCTATCACACGTCCTACCACACTGACTGCAGACACTAGCCCATATCACTGGACTTTTCCATTACATATCTCACGGCACTGACCCATCACAGTGCCCTATAGTAATAGACTGATCCATTTTACATCCCACTATACTGACCGATCGCAGTGCCCCATATTAATGGACTGATCCATTATACATCCCACTCTACTGACCCATCACAATGCCCCATCCATCACACATCCTACTGCACGGAGTCGCTACAATGATCCATCACACTAACCCATTTCGCTGTCGCACACTGCCAGACTGACTGACACTACCCCTCAGGTCCGATGCTTCAGGTACACCGAGAATGGTGAAATTCTCTGGCAGCTGAAGGCTGCTTCAAAACCCAAATGATTCATTTCAGATGTAACATTAAAATGCCAAGGTGGATCGGAAATAGGGCCATAACAATCTGGCCCTGATTCTCCAAACCATGCACCCTTGAGTGCAATTTCCCACTCGGTACATTGGATTTACCCTTATGCCTTTAAAAATAGAACACACAATAAATTATTTATTATTATGAATAAAATAAGACAAGATATTTATTTATAGTTATAGTTTGACCATTGCTAAAACCACAAAGGTGATTTGATTTGTAGGCCCTATATAAGTAAGGTCTATCACTGTCCTGATATATACAATGAAATGAAACAAATATCACTTCAAATCAAATGACATTTCTCATCTGTCCTCATTTTGTAAATACATTTCAATATAGTCCTAACATTAGAATTGCAGTCCTGAATTTTAAAATGTCTTCCAAGCCTAAAATTGATCCTAAGACTTCAGTTTGGTGATACTGGAGTTGGGGCATAAAACAAGTCTGAAATGTTTACTTGTGCTTTTCATCGTAACGGGGTTAAACTATGTACCATCAAAATTTAATCCAGCAGATTCAAAAATGGAAAAAAAAACAAATTACACACATACTAGCCCGATCTGTCTTAGGATTTGTGTAAACTACAATTAATTAAACTCATTGGACACAGGTGAATAATAGTACAAAAAATGGTACACAATCCTGATCTTAATTGTGCCATTGGAACAACTGCTGAGTGGAAATCATCTGGGAATATTTCCTCCGTGCACTCTGTGTAATGGAATCATAATCCTGTTTCAAAAGAAGAGCCTTCTAAGTTTATTTACACATTGTGAACAAGGGAAGTCTCCCCTTTCCCACATCTTTCCTCAGCAAGTGGGAATAACATGAGAGGACAAGTGGTTCTGGACCACACGTTTACGTTTCTCAGAAGCCTTACCCTGCCTCCTTATTGTTCCTTGCCCAGTCTTCTCTTCCAACTACAATCTACAATCTACAGACATTTAAAACTCAAGCTGAGTGTTGCTCTTACTCTTGTTCTGCTTTAGATGGTGCTTTTCATTATGGGTTTGGGCTTCACCTAGGTTTCTCAATACCTCGGCTTCTCAAAGGAGCAGCAGAGACAGAGGTCTTGGAGCATGTCACTTCCTTAATCCCTCATTAGAAAAATAGAGTCTGTTCCAGGGAAATCTAACAAATGAAGGATTAAGTAAAATAAATTAAAGCTTTGATAGACTTTGACAATGACAGTCGTAATTTTTGTGACTATGATAAATGCACACTGGTTATACCAAGGGGAACAAAGCTTCAGAAACTGAAAGGTCATGGAAGGAGATTAAGAGGAAATACCACAGCTGGCAAATAGGCACCACGTTGATGCAAAAATGGTTTGTGCAGATGCTGCAGGTTTTAACATTAAAAGCACGTATTTGAATTTGACAGCTTATGGTATTCAAACTTGTACACTGAAAGCCACTGTCCTGTACTGACACAGTTATAATTGAAGAAAGATGTCCCAGAAAGCATCCACACTGCTTCTGATAGTGTATTCCACTGAGACTTGGAATAGCTTGACCCCCATTCAAAATATAATGGCAGGTCTGCAGAGATGAGAATATTACCCTATTCAAGTTGATTCTCCCATGGGGAAAGATCCAACTGCTTCTATCCAATTGACTTCA
The DNA here is from genome assembly GCF_035084215.1 of Heptranchias perlo. NCBI lineage: Eukaryota > Metazoa > Chordata > Chondrichthyes > Hexanchiformes > Hexanchidae > Heptranchias > Heptranchias perlo. The sequence goes on along the minus strand of NC_090357.1, from coordinate 22,386,397 downwards.
ACATGAACACTCCAGATATTAACAGGTAGTTAACACGCCCCGAACAATCTTGTTCTTTCTCCACTTTCATTATTTACATCACAGCACTTTCTATATGTGAAGAAATCATCTGTAGATGAGAATAGTGCAGTTTGCTGAAAATTTACAAAAAATACAGCATCCCTCACCGGTCTGATACTTCACCTTTTTGTAACAGTTTACACCAGAAGAAAAATATGCCCCATTGTTTGCTTAGGTGGAATAGGTCTTTATGTAAGCACTCACAGTAAAAAGGAAGAGAGAGACTTATTTTTTGCCATTGGTTTGTACTTCGAGATGTGCATAAAAAAAAACCCCTCATATCTCATTAGATAAATCCAGTGTGCTACTCAGAACATGAAGTAACCATGTTCTACCTCTGGTCTATTGAGTTAACTAATCTCAACTGGCATGGTGGTTGGGTGACCTCAAAAAGGAGAAAGAAAAATTAGCCAGCAGTCACACAGTCACAACATCCCAGCTGTAGTGCTGAAGACTTGTGCTCCAGAACTAGCCGCGCCTCCAGCCAAGCTGTTCCAGTACAGCTACAACACTGGCATCTACACGACAATGTGGAAAATTGCCCAGGTATGTCCTGTCCACAAAAAGCAGGACAAATCCAATCCGGCCAATTACCGCCCCATCAGCCTACTCTCAATCATCAGCAAAGTGATGGAAGGTGTCGTCGACAGTGCTATCAAGCGGCACTTACTCACCAATAACCTGCTCACCAATGCTCAGTTTGGGTTCCGTCAGGAACACTCGGCTCCAGACCTCATTACAGCCTTGGTCCAAACATGGACAAAAGAGCTGAATTCCAGAGGTGAGGTGAGAGTGACTGCCCTTGACATCAAGGCAGCATTTGACCAAGTGTGGCACCAGGGAGCCCTAGTAAAATTGAAGTCAATGGGAATCAGGGGGAAAGCTCTCCAGTGGCTGGAGTCATACCTAGCGCAAAGGAAGATGGTAGTGGTTGTTGGAGGCCAATCATCTCAGCCCAGGACATTGCTGCAGTAGTTCCTCAAGGCAGTGTCCTAGGCCCAACCATCTTCAGCTGCTTCATCAATGACCTTCCCACCATCATAAGGACAAAAATGGGGATGTTCGCTGATGATTGCACAGTGTTCAGTCCCATTCGCAACCCCTCAAATGATGAAGCAGTCCGAGCCCGCATGCAGCAAGACCTGGATAACATCCAGGCTTGGGCTCATAAGTGGCAAGTAACATTCGCGCCAGACAAGTGCCAGGCAATGACCATCTCCAACAAGAGAGAGTCTAACCACCTCCCCTTGACATTCAACGGCATTACCATCGCCAAATCCCCCACCATCAACATCCTGGGGGTCACCATTGACCAGAAACTTAACTGGACCAGCCATATAAATACTGTGGCTACGAGAGCAGGTCAGAGGCTGGGTATTCTGCGGCGAGTGACTCACCTCCTGACTCCCCAAAGCCTTTCCACCATCTACAAGGCACAAGGCAGGAGTGTGATGGAATACTCTCCACTTGCTTGGATGAGTGCAGCTCCAACAACACTCAAGAAGCTCGACACCATCCAAGATAAAGCAGCCCACTTGATTGGCACCCCATCCACCACCCTAAACATTCACTCCCTTCACCACCGGCGCACTGTGGCTGCAGTGTGTACCATCCACAGGATGCACTGCAGCAACTCGCCAAGGCTTCTTCGACAGCAGCTCCCAAACCAGCGACCTCTACCACCTAGAAGGACAAGAGCAGCAGGCACATGGGAACAACACCATCTGCACGTTCCCCTCCAAGTCACACACCATCCCGACTTGGAAATATATCGCCATTCCTTCATCGTCGCTGGGTCAAAATCCTGGAACTCCCTTCCTAACAGCACTGTGGGAGAACCGTCACCACACGGACTGCAGCAGTTCAAGAAGGCGGCTCACCACCACCTTCTCAAGGGCAATTAGAGATGGGCAATAAATGCCAGCCTCGCCAGCGACGCCCACATCCCGTGAACGAATAAAAAAAAACACTCTTCATAGCCATCTGATGATCCTTGCCGGAAAGTGTGTCTGACTTTTGAGGGCAAAAGTGGACTCGGCTCTTATACTCCCACAGTTCAATAGCTAGTCGATGCTCTCTGCTGATAGAGTTAAATGTGGTTACATGTGAAGTATGGTCATCTAGGCAATGTACCAAGGGCTGATGCATGTGGGGCTATACTCCAACATAAGTCAGCACTTTCAAGAGATAAAATTGGTATAGGGGAGAAATAAGAATTAACAAAAATCCAACTTAATTCAAATTAACCCATTTGTTACAAGATTACAAGTATAATCCGAATCACAACCATGGAATCAGTGAATTTTGTGCATGTTTTTGTGTAGGTCTTCCTGTCAATCCATGTTTCACACTGAGATTTAGTATTGCATTTTGAAAATGCTTAAACAAAGGAGTGGTCAGCTTGGTTTGAGGTTACACAGAATTTCATAGAATTTATAGCACAGAACCAGGCCATTCAGCCCAAATGGTCCATGCCGGTGTTTCTGCTCCACACGAGCCTCCTCCCACCTCTCTTCATCTAACTCTATCAGCGTATCCTTCTATTCCTTTCTCCCTCATGTGTTTATCTAGCTTCCCCTTAAATGCATCTATACTATTTGTCTCAACTACTCCTTGTGGGGAGTCATAACTACATCTTCTCACCACACTCTGAGAAAAGAAGTTCCTCCTGAATTCCATATTGGATTTATTGGTGACTATCTTGTATTTATGGCCCCTAGTTTTGGACTCCCTCACAGTTTAGTTGAATGTGGGGCGAGAATAACAGTAAACTGAACCACACCAGATGACGCACTCACTGCTGGTTGTATGAGAATGTGCTAACTTCACCTCAGTACATATTCCAGTCACATCTTATTTGGAAACTTGAAGCAGATTGCTTAAACGTGATCCTTGATTTAGGTTAATTGAACCTGATCGAAGACACCTGGATGATGTTTGAGTGTTAGCGTAATGTCACACTGAATCATGTAACAGGCAGTGAGGAGAGGGAGAGGAAACAGAATTTGGAACAGTCCAGAAATAAATCCATTGACATGAAGCACTGCATGGTTGTGACTGAACAGTGATGATGCGTTCTGTATGGACTGTGGCAAAATGGAAGTAATGCAACAGACTTATAGAAACATAGGAACAGGAGTAAACCATTTAGCCCCTCAAGCCTGTTCTGCCATTCAATGAGATGATGGCTGATCTGTGACTTGACTCCATATACCTGCCTTCACCCCATATCTCTTAATACCTTTGGTTAACAAAAATCTATTAATCCCAGAGTAAATTTAACAATTGAGCTAGCATCAACTGCTGTTTGTGGAAGAGAATTCCAAACTTCTACCGCCGTTAGCATGTAGAAGTGTTTCCTAACTTCACTCTTGAAAGTCCTGGCTCTAATTTTTAGGGTATGGCCCCTAGTCCTAGAATCCCCAACCAGCAGAAATAGTTTCTCTCTATCTACCTTATCAGTTCCTCTTAATATCTTGAAAACTTTGATCAAATCACCCCTTAATCTTCTAAATTCCAGGGAATACAACCCTAGTTTGTGTAATCTCGCCTCGTAATTTAACCCTTGGAGTCCAGGTATCATTCTAGTAAACCTATTCTGCATACAAGGCTACGGACCAAATGCTGGAATATGGGATTAGATTAGACTGGGCTTGATGGCCGGCGCGGACACGATGGGCCGAAGGGCCTCTATCCGTGCTGTATAACTCTATGACTAACTCTATGACTCCCCGAAGCCAATATATCCTTCCTAAGGTGTGGTGCCCAGAACTGAACACAGTACTCCTGATGTGACTTAACTTTGGATTCATCTTGTAATCCTTGTTATGTGGCACTATATAATGCATACTAATTTATTGTTATGTAAGTAGTAGATATTCAGTTAAAATCAACCAATTTGATTGGGTAACCAGAAGACATTAATTCCCAGTAGAATTATCTGATCTTCGGGTATAACTTTGATGAATTTCCCAATTAGTGCTCCTTTTAAAAAAATCAGTGACAATGAATTATGATTAAATTCAGTATCATCTGAACACTTTTTTGATCTTTTTGAATATTGGTGTTCAGCAAGTATTGATAGCCACGTTGAGTCACTGGCTTCAACTGTGTGTGGGGCACCAACAAGAAAGGGGGAGCTGAAACCATACTGTGCCATATTAGAAATGTAAACAATTTTACAACACCAAGTTATAGTCCAGCAATTTTATTTTAAATTCACAAGCTTTCGGAGATTTTCTCCTTCCTCAGGCAAACATTTGCCTGAGGAAGGAGAAAATCTCCGAAAGCTTGTGAATTTAAAATAAAATTGCTGGACTATAACTTGGTGTTGTAAAATTGTTTACAATTGTCAACCCCAGTCCATCACCGGCATCTCCACATCATATTAGAAATGAGTTGATGCCTTTGCTAAATACCCAGAGAAGAATTTCATACGAATGAGCTAACCCATTCATTATTAAACTGCAGCAGTTTCACTGGCCCCAAGGTCATTAACTAGGGGCATTGGAGAGATTGTGCAACTCCTCCAAGACCTTTCTTTAATGAAGTCTTCAGCGCTCAAGGTTTCGATCATTTTTTGAACTGATCTCTTTTCTTTCTCTGCTTATTTTACTTATTATTGTTTTTTGGTGCTGCTGGGCATAATGCAATTCTCCAGTCAAGACAATGGGCAGCTAATAAGCTCTGCCTTGGCAACTCTTCAGCATCTCCATTCAATAATAAAGCTGAGATTGGGAACTGTTTAGGTGAGGAACTATAATCATGAATTAGCAATTCACAAATTTGTGTCACAGTACCAATACGTCACCATGTGGCAGTGCCACCATGTCACCTTACTACCTTGGTTGCATATTATAAAGTGGTACTGATGGATCACTCCCTCTTGTAAATATAAAGTGCCACTCTCTATATTCTCGAGGTGGCCTTGTGCCACATCAGAAAAACAGGTACAAGTTCAGTCTGAATTAATCTAAGTGTCAGCCTTGGCTCAATGGCAACACTCCTACTTTAGAGTCAGAAGGTTGTGGATCCCAGCCCCACTCCAGAGACTTGAGCACATAATCTAGGCTCACAATTCAGCATAATATTGAGGGAGTGCTGCACTGTTGCAGGTGTCACCTTTTAGATGAGATGATAAATCAATGCCCTGTCTGCCCATTCAGGTGGGTAGAAAATATCCCATGGCACTATTTGAAGAAGAGCCGTTCCCAGGCCAATATTTATACTTCAACCAACAACACTGAAACAGATTATCTGCTTATATATCTCACTGCTGTATGTGGGACCTATGCATATGCAAATTGGACGCTACTTTTCCCTTTATCGCGAAAGTGACTACACTTCAAAAGTAACTGTGAAACATTTTGGGACATCCTGAGGATGTGAAAGGCGTTACTTAAATACTATTTTTTTCTGTGTTTAGTGTTCAAGTAGGCTGAATGCAGAAGTTTGAGCTGATGAACACTCTCACTACTAGTGCACTCTTTAGTTCTTTTTTATGCTCTAAAATCTCATCTGTTTACACTATGCACCATGTCCATGATATTAATTGAATAACAATGGCTGGAGATGTATTACTAAGTTACAAAACATTTAGGAGTTGAAATCGTGCCCTGAGGTATTAGTAGTGAATGAGTATGCAATTTCTTTGCCCACTATTTTAATCAAGGTGCTTACGAAAGGAATGCAAAAATTTCATACAAACATCGAGTTACATCGAGTCTACAGCAAAGAAACAGGCCATTCGGCCCAACTGGTCTATGCCAACATTTATGCTCCACATGAGCTTTCGCCCACCCCTCTTCATCCAACCCTATCTGCATACCCTTCTATTCCTTTCTCCGTCGTGTACTTATCTAGCTTCCCCTTATATGTATTAATGCTATTTGCCTCAACTACTCCTTGTGGTCACGCGTTCCACATTCTTACTACTCTTTGGGTAAAGAAGTTTCTCCTGAATTCCCTATTGGATTTATTAGTGGCTATTTTATATTTATGACCTCTAGTTTTGGACTCCCCCACAAGTGGAAACATTTTCTCTACGTCTACCCTATCGAACCCTTTCATTATTTTAAAGGTCTCTATCAGGTCACCCCTCAAGCCTTTTCTTTTCTAGAGAAAAGAGCCCTAGCCTGTTCAGTCTCTCCTGATAAGTATATCTTCTCAGTTCTGGTATCATCCTTGTGAATCTTTTCTGCACCTTCTCCATATCCTTTCTTCAATATGGAGACCAAAACTGTGCACAGTACTCCAAGTGTGGTCTAACCAAGATTCTATATAAGTTTAACATAACTTCTCTGCTTTTTAATTCTATCCCTCTAGAAATGAACCCTAGAACTTGGTTTGCCTTTTTAATGGCCTTATTAACCTGCATTGCTACTTTTAGTGATTTGTGTATTTGTACCCCAGATCCCTTTGCTCCTCTATCCCATTTAGACTCTTATAATCCAAGCAGTATGTGGCCTCCTTATTCTTCCTACCAAAATGCATCACCTCACACTTGTCTATATTGAAATTCATTAGCTAATGACAAGCCCATTCTGTAAGTTTATTAATGTCTTCTTGTATTTTGTCATATTCTTCCTTTGTATTAACTACACCCCCCAATTTGGTGTCGTCCAGAAATTTTGAAATTGTACTTCTGATTCCAGAGTCTAAATCACTAATGTAAATTTTGAACAACAGTGGTCCCAGCACCACTACCCACCTTTTGCCAGTCTGAGTAGCTACCCTGAACCCTTATTCTCTGTTTTCTGTTTTGTAGCCAGCTTGTTATTAATTCTGCTACATGCCCCGACTCCACACGCTCTGACCTTAGTCAGGAGTCTACTATGCGGTACCTTATCGAAGGCCTTTCGAAAATCTAAATGTATTACATCTACTATAATACCCTTGTCTACTCTTTCTGTTACCTCTTCAAAGAATTCAATAAGGCAGGTCAAGCATGACTTTCCCTTTAGAAATCCATGCCGACTACTCTTTATTATATTTTTGTTTACTAGATGTTTTGTTACGAATATCACCCAGCAGAATTTCGACACTGCACTGAAGCATCGGCCTAGATTATGGTCTTTGAGTGGGGCTAAAAATCCATGATCTTCTGACTTAGAGGCAAGAATACTACCAACAGAACCATTAATATCGGATATAAGCCCACATAGACATCCTGAAATTTTGTGTGATTTACACATAGTGATTACCTTTGCAGAAGCTTCCTTCAGGAGATTAAATGGGTTGAGTGAAGTACATGATAGTTTAGATTACATCTGATGTGTGGAAGGAAAAGGCTTGATTTGTTAAATGGCTTTTTTTCAGAATCGCTCTTTCCTTATAATATAAAGAATAAGATAGGTTGGAGGGAATTACAAATTATGGAGAGGTCCAGATGAGTCTGCTAAATTGAATGAACTTTGTTCTTATGATTTATGGTGTAATTTAAATGTTACTACTTGTAACATATTTCATATTTGTTATGTATATATTTCATACAGATTGTCATATCTTTGCATGCCGTACATTGTGTTTGAGCAAAAGCACCTCTTACTGTTAACTGATGTTATTGTATGTTCTAATCATGTATAGATGGATTTAAAAACGTTCCTGTCACGTAACTAAAGTCAGTTGGCACAATAGGTGGCAGTTCACGGAAGAAAGGAAAAATGAACAATGTTAATGGGAGATGTGAACTTCCAAGAGCTAAATGTAAAAGGAAAAGTTTAAAAACTAAAGAAAGACTTGCATCGCCTTTCATGAACTCAGGATGTCCCAAAGCGCTTTACAGCTAATTATTTACTTTTGAAATGTAGGCACTGTTGTAATGTAGGAAAAGTGGAAAGAATCAGAGAGCTACACCAATCTATTTTAAAAGATCAAAGTTGATTGGGAGTTTGTCAAATCTAATATATCCTTGGGATTTGTGTACAATTTTTTCAATTTGCTACAGTCTTGCCCTTCACTTCCAGCTACCTGCAGTTACTTCTGGTTTCAGATGTGCATCAATGCAAAAGTGCAACTAAAACTTAGCTGTCAGCTCTGGAGTTGATGCCAAGTGCACTAAAGCTGCAATGTGAGACCCTCTCAGGAAGTTTGAGTTAGGAGCAGCTGCAGAATAATTCTATTGTAGTACAGAGCTGTATGCAGTCCTTGCAGGCCTCGTGAGAAGCTTTTAAACTTTGTAGGAAATGTCTTTAATATAACAGGAGAACAGAATCTCTGGGCCTAATGTTAAAACGTAACGATGTAGGAAGCAGAGTACTGTATCTCTTTCTGACTGACTTTACTGTGACTTGGAGGGATGTGTAATTAGCTGTATAACTCCTGTCTCGTGGCTGTGCATTGCACTCCACAGTCTGAGATTGATAACAGTAGTGTGACCTCGGCCACAAGTTACTTTGAACTAGCAGTGATACGTTATTCACAACAAGTGACTCCAAAGCTCATCTAAACAGGATTTCAGCCATCGTTACCACATAGCAAACAAAATTCATTACATACTCAGTCTCCGCACCTTAAAAAAAAGATGGTTTATTACCAAAGCACAGCAATTAATCAGCCCCTGTGCAGCTCCAACTGTAGTCAATGAAATGATTCATCATTCAGCACAAACCTCTTTTAAAAACATATCAATTATAAAATAAACTCCATAATACTTTGTCTACATTGTCAGCGCACCACAGGATTCTATCATTTACATTATCAAATGATCATATTGTGAAGAGGAAACAGCCCATTATTGTGCGACTTATTTCTTAATGAATGCTTTGGTGTGTAAATTAAATAAATCACATTTGAACTTGCCAGCTCTGGTTCTTGTACACTGTCTCATCAATTCAAATATCAAGACTAGACAAAATTATTTTGCAATTTACCCCAGGAGACCGACATGTGTAATGAGATAAAGGAACACATGGCACAAGAGAGAGTACACATAATCCAGTTGAAAATAATGCACAAACTTTTTGTTCTTCAACCCTATGAAGACCACAGTAATATTTTACTGTATGGAAAAGTAACTTGCATGGGGGTGGAAAACTGGCAGCAGCAGACTGACTGTCCATCATAAACCCTGCTCAATATTACTTTCCACTGAAGTCAATGCTCCAGTGCTGATTTTCTTTTTTAAATTTAATTTAATTTTGATTTTTACACTGGTTTTACACTTGAAAAAAAGACTTGCATTTATATTGTACCTTTCATGACCTAAGGACGTCCCTATGAATTTACAGTCAATTAATTACTTTTGTAGTCAGTTTATAATGTGGGAAATGCGGCAGTCAATTTGCGCACAGCAAGCTCCCACAAACAGCAATGAAATAAATGACCAGATCATCCGTTTTTAGTGATGTTGGTTGAGGGATAAATATTGGCCAGGACACCGGGGATGACTCCCCTGCTCTTCTTCGAAATAGTGCCATGGAATCTTTTACATCCACCTGAGAGGATAGACGGGGCCTTGGTTTAATGTCTCATCTGAAAGACGGCACCTCCAACACTGCAGCACTCCCTCAGTACTGCACTGGAGGGTTAGCTTAGATTATGTGCTTAATTCTCTGGAGTGGGACTTGAACCACAACCTTCTGACTCAGAGGCGAGAGTGCTACCATTGAGCCACAGTATTGATTCAGGTGTAGTACAATTTGCACAGAAAATTTGCATTAAAGATCCGGGTAATTTTCACCTTCACCGACCGGAACAGATTTTCATCCCATTGCAGTCAAAGAAATGAAAATGTGTGGGTTCCGCAATGGGCTGGCGATCCGCTCTGCCAGATTACTGCCCAGGTGGCGAAGATGAAAATTTATCCTTTTCCATGGGACTATTGAATGAGGAGCAAAGAGTTCGGCTGGTGTCCTGGCCAACATTCCTCCCTCAACCAACACCACCAAATGCAGATGAACTAGTCATTAATCTCAGTGCTGTTTGTGGTATCTTGCCATGTTTCTCAGGGATCTGATCAGTCACTATGTAAAAGCAAGTCTTTCTTTTTCAAAACACAATGGGGTCGATTTTGACTTTTGGGTAAAGAGGCCCCCCCACGATTTTGAGGCCCTAACCTCACTTAAATTTGGCAGGTGAGCTGCGGGGCGTCAAACAGGCGTCCCGGTGCAACATGCCGGATTGAGGCTCCACAATCAGGCCGGTGTGGCCGCCAGCATGGTAAGTTGTGGGGGGGGTGGGAGTTGTAGAGGTGGGTTGGGGGCTGGTCACGATCATGGAGGGTGGAGGTCCCCGGGCGGCAGTGACCCAGATTATTTTCATGGGCCCTGGAGCAGCAATCCTGCTCCGCCATAGCTCACAAAAATAATACTTAACTTTTGCGGGGCCTCTTCAGCACCATCGCCCGTGAACTGGTCGGAGTGTGCACGTCCCAGGCTCCGACAAGTTGCAACCTAACTTGGCAATCGGGGTCCTATTTAGGTTATTCTGTCCATTAATTTCTGTATTAAAAGGGGCCTTATGGTATTGAGATAGAGGATCAGTCAAGATCATATTGAATGGCGGACCAGGCTCCAAGGGCCGAATGGCCTACTCCTGCTCCTATTTTCTATGTTTCTATGTATGTTTCTATGCCTAGTGCATGAACCAGGCAGTGGTAGGTCCCTTTCAAAATGGAGCCGGGCACATCGCTGGTGTTAACGGGGGGGATAAGGCTACCAATCCTATTTTCTGGCTGTTACTGCCCCGTTAACGCCAGGCGAAGGCAGTGAAAATCGATCCCAATGACTCTGTTGGCATAGTGAAACATCACATTACACATGTTGGGATCAAGCTGCTTTGCTGACATGGGGGCAGCAGTCAGTGATCAGGGGAACACAGGGGCTGCTCTGCCTTGGCTATATGTACCATTGGGTCAGATCACCATTCTTTTGATTAGTCTACAGCCACAGTGAATCAGAAGCCCGTTTTACATCCTGTCCGAATTTCTTTTCCATTGCCCATTTTCGACGGAAGATCATGTCATCCCCATTGTGTCACGTGGTCCTGATGAACATCCCATCAAGTCAGAGAAAGGGGCAGTGATGCAGAAAAATATTTACCAACAGCTTCCTTAAATATGATACACGAGATATATAAGGAGTAATTTTGTGCTCCCAATGCAGAACAGTACACACCAGAAATATATTTTGGAATATGAGCCACGGAGGATAGCATGCCCTTTATGTAACCTGCCTCAATTTCTGCCCATTAATTTTATCCTCCACACTTGATATGTTGTCCCAACGTGTGCTATGCAGTGCCGGGAGCACAAAAGCAGAAAATTACCCCATATATTATTTAAAAAACCTGCATCTTTGTGACAAAAATGAGGAATTCTGTCCAGTTTTGGTATGGTAGCTGATCCTTTCATTCCAGTCACAGGACATAAACAGTTTAATTAAACCAAATACAGTTCAGATTCTTTCACAAAGCATTATTTTGATTTGTTTCATTGGTTACAGACTAGAGGGATAGTTCAAATTTAGACAATGAGGTGCGATTGATTCAGTTTGTATATGACCGACAGTTGCTTTAGAAATTTGACTAGTCAGATATTCAAAATCCAGTAAGTCCTGATAACTCTTTCCTAAGATATAAAAACACCAATTCTATTCGAATCTGACAGTCAGATGGAAAATCTCATTAAAGGAGTAACCAATCAGTTTGAAAGGATCAAGAGAGAAAAGAAATGATATGAATCTCCAGAAGAAACAGTTTAAATTGATTACGCTAACACAGCAGTAAGAAAATTAAACTAATATTTAAACATTATTTACAAAATGTTAGCTAAGTTGTTAGAGTCTGTGCTTTTTTTTATTATTTTGTCCAATTGATGAGTTAGCTGGAAGGATATCTTCCGTAAATATATACCTACATCATATGTTCCTTATGTACTTGTTCATCTTTTGAAAATGATTTTATTTGATATTTTAGATTTAAAACAAGGTCCGATGTGATGTTCTACCATTTTCAAAGTCTAGAATGGGAACTTCTGGAGGTACAAGATAAGTCCTGTAGCTAAAAGCAATCACCAGACAGGGTTTGCTGTTTTTTTTTTCCAGCCATATTACCAAAAGCTTACCTCAATCTCCTGATAAGGATAGTTACTGTTGAAGATATGGGGTATCGAGACTTACCCTATCTAAAATACAAAAGCCAAACTAATCCAGGGAAAGAAGGTTAGAAAAGCCCCAGAAATCTAGCACCTTTCATTTATTCTACTGTTAAATATTCAATGTTACAAATAGAGATTTAGGTTAGCAAATACTGTCATTGATAAAAGAGTTGGGTATTTTGAAGTCTGAGATGAAAATTTAATAATAATAAAACGAACTTGCATTTATATAGCGTCTTTCACAACCTCAAGATGTCCCAAAGCAATTTACAGCCAATGAAGTACTTTCGAAGTATAGTTAGTCACTGTTGCAATGTAGAAAATGCGGCAGCCAATTTGCCACAAACAGCAATATGATAATGATTAGATAATCTGTTTTAGTAATGTTGATTTGAGGGATAAAAATTGGCCAGGACACCGGGGAAAACTCCCCTACTCTTCTTCAAAATAATGCCATGGGATCTTTTACATCCACCTGAAAAGGCGGATAGGGCCTCGGTTAAATGCATCCTCCAAATGACAGGACCTTCAATAGTGCAGCACTAAGGGAGTGTTGAACTGAAGTGTCAGTCTAGATTTTGTGTAGAGTGACTTGAACTCTCAACCAGCTGACTCAGAGGCAAAAGTTATGCCAACTGAGCCACAGATGACACCTTATTTTATTCAAACAGCAAGTGATGATGACAGTCTGAAGGAATTACTCAGCCAAATAATTGTGAAGAAGCTGAATTAGCGGCAACAGAGATACAGCTTAGAATTAAGTAGCTTTCTGATTGTGTGATTTCTAGCATGTATGTTAATTATTGTTAATTATGCTGCTGCGGCCAGAGACTTCTCCGAGTCCTCTCTCCAGGTAAAGTCATCAGCACCCCTTGCGTTAGTTTGTTACAGGTTTTAGAGCTGACAGTCAAATCACATAGATATGAAAAGCTCTAACCAGACAGGAGCCTGTGATCGCGTAGCAAGATCAAGCAGTTGCACTCCTAGAGTGAGACACTGGTTGGCACAAAACATGAGACCAGCAGTAAACTGTCACTTTGTGTGTGGTCTCATTTTCTGTTAGCACGAACAAGCCTTTAGTTTAGTTAATACTGGATTTTGTTAAAAATTTGGTACCATTTCAGGATTTAAACAGCGACAGAGTGGTACTGAATACATCAACATTAAAGACTGAGAACTTTAAACCAAGGCCATGCAACAATCATTTATTAGTCTCTAACCCTCAGTTATTAAAGAGAACTCATCAGATGTTGATAGTTTCCAAGCCAAGGTCTCAAAAGGGTTTCAAAATAAAAATAAAAATAAAAATTGTTTAATATATAATTTAAAGTTTGAGTCTCTCCAGCACTAAACCCTACTCTGATAAATGAGCCTTCACTCCCAATCTCTCGGACAGTATTTACACTGGCTCTGATATCTGGGCAAAATTTGTAGTGTGGCTGGGAAACAAACAGTGATTTTTTATTCGGATTATCTTAGCTGCTGGTTTTATCCATACTTTCATAGGATCTTTCTTGTTTTAGACATTAATTGACCACAAATTTACTAAACAGTAAAAGAACAAATGAACAATAGCATTGATATAACATATACTTTTCCAGTAATTTACAAATTCCTCGTTGTGATAGAAAGTAATAAATAGTTTGCTATTTGTACACTAAACTATATTATAATTAATTTTTATATCCAGTTTTTTGTTTCTTTTATCACTGACTATGAAGGTTATCTGCCTTAACTAAGTCTCTTCAGAGGTTCCAGACAGACTCATTGATTTGACAAAGACAAGCTGATAAATACCTTCAAAATAGTTATAGGGATTGCATCAATTTAAATAACTGTCTGTTGAATTCAAGAAGAGCTCACAATCAAATTTGAAAAAAAATATCACAGAGGGCTAGATTCCTCGCCATTTTTGACACACTGTTGCTGGGTTTTCACCAGATGGGAGGCCTCAAAATCACATGCAAGATGTTTGTATCTGACTTGAATGGCTTGGCTCCTTCCGCAGGCCTGTTTTTCAGACAAAGTAGAGCAGAGCAAGGAGAGGCAGGTCTGAATGCGAGCGACATTTCCCTGGCACCACTTACAACAGTGTGGAAGTGCCTTTATCTTGTACAAGAAGAGGAGAATCATCCTTGAAGGAAATGACAGAGGAGCTTCATGGTCGGTTAGCGACCTACCCATACCACTGCAGTATGAATGAAGAAGAACAATAGTTGTGTGCTCGTTTTCTTTTTAATAAACAAATCTCATTTCAGCCTGCAGCAGATTTCATATAATGATGTTTGTGTAGATGAAATTACATTGGGTCTAATAGATTTTAAAAAAAATTATATGTTGTAATTTAAGCTTCATTGATTTTTCTTAAAACCAGGCGTACACCATGACACGGTTGATAATTATTGTACATTTCAGCAAAAATGATGCTGAAGGGAATTGATTTCCATATAAAGTGTACACAGCAACAAAGTTTCATGTAAAGCAATACCCTGGATGTTACAGTTCTGGTTAGAGATTGTAGGTTTAATTACATTTTCTGGGATCCACACATTTTTGAGCAGTAGCCAATGCTCTTGATCTATATAAAGTGCATACCTTATGCAGATATCTTTTAAACTTCTTAACCTATAAATCAGACAGTTGCTATATGTCTGTACAACTGAGTATGCTCCTTCCGCACTGCCTCTGGGAATGGCAGAAATGACAGGTATGATACTGAGCCTCCTCAATGGGCTTCGCAAAATGGAGATCACATGTATGACTTGAACTCTGCTGCCCACCCAGCACACGCATATTTATGGGATAGTCAGAGTGCTGCTCTCATTGAACTGAATTCAAATGTACACGGGTGCTTGATATGTTGATTACTGTAAGAGACATTGGCAGCTCTCATATAAACCATCAGAGGATGGGTCTGCTGTCGTCCTGCAATGTCGTGGGCTTGTAATCTCAGTTCAAAGGTCACTGTGCTGATAGAAGCTTTTTACAAAAAAAAATTAGCACTTTTGTTCTGCATTGAAGATAATGCTGGAGAGTGGAGTGTTTTACGCTCATAAGAAATATTGAACAGAAGAAAATACATCCCTGGATTTCTAGTTAATCCGTATCTTTCTACAGCAGGGCAGATTCATGTTAGGCCTTTGCATGGACTCATCTTCTACATTATCTGAAAAGAGGAATTAAAACCTTCCAGCAGATTGTGACAAGAGTTAAAAGAACTGGGACAATTGGAACTAGCAGAGAAGCATTGTCCAAATGGAGAGAAATGCTCTGAGCAAATCTCACCAGGAAATTCCTCCCTTCTTAGTCAGACACATACTGACTGATTTACTGACTTATCCTAGCTGGGGCATGCAGTAGGGATGCTACATTGGGTCTGAGTGCCTCTTGGTTAGTTATTCCTGCTGTAACATATGGATGTGTAGGTATGATGCCCCATGTGGTGGAATAACACATCAGCCTTTACTGTCGAGACTCACACGTGAAGAATGGCTACTTAGAACTGTATCCCAGCATGAGTCAGCTCCAGAAGCAGAGATGGGAAGAAAAGCGGGGCAACAAAAAGAAAAGAAAGCTTCCACAAATAAAAATGGAAAACTTTGGAAAGGCACCCCGCATCAGTCGGCATCTGTAAGGAGAAAAGGGAAGATCATGTTTTGAGTGTAACCCGTCATTAAAAGGGAAAAAGTTGAAGTACCCCCCGTGATGAAGGATGATGTGGAATTGAGGACCAGGACAGCTACGAAAAGAAAGACTTGCATTTATATAGCGCCTTTCATGACCTCAGGATGTCCCAATGCACTTTACAGCCAATGAAGTACTTTTAAAATGTAGTCACTCTTCTAATGTAGGAAATGCGGCAGCCAAGTTTGCGCACAGCAAGATCCCACAAATTGCAATGTGATAATAACCAGATAATCTGTTTTTAGTGATGTTGGTTGAGGGATAAATATTGGTCAGGACACCGGGGAGCACTCCACTGTTCTTCTTTGAAATAGTGCTGTGGGATCTTTTACGTTCACCTGAGAGGGCAGACGGGGCCTCAATTTAACGTCTCATCCGAAAGACACAATAGAGCTTTAGCTGATGCTGTTGAAGGGAAAGGTTGAGAGAGTGCATATAGTAGTACATGGTAGAGAGTGTGGATTACATAAACACCAAGAGCAGTAGTCAGAGGATTGTTGAATATCATAAAGGCAACAATGATCATGAGTAAACCCTAAAGAGGAAGCTGGAATCCACCTGGAATGAATTCGAGATGGAGGCAGGTGCTTAGAAAGGAGATAAGGGTGTAAAATCAGGTCGTCACAAACACACAATCATAAACAAGAAGGGAAAGGCACACAACGAAGGTGAAAAGGATAAGAGAGATAAATGAAAATCACGATGAAGGCTGTAACAGAACTATATCTAGGCTGGCAGTCCTGGCAGAGAAGTGTCATTGAATCAAACAGCACAAATAAAAAAAACAATTGCGAATGCTGGAAAACCAGGCAGTACTGGAAATATACAACAGATCAGACAGCCTTTCTAAAGAGAAAAGACAAGCTAATGTTTCGAGTGTAACGCTTCATTCGAACGCTTCAAATGTTACTTAAGGTTCACAGTCATCTCCTTTAGAGTTGAAGGAACTGCAGTGTGAGATGCAAGAAGGATATTTTTGTGTGGGGACCATATAAAGCAACCTAATAATACCAGCTGCAATTTATCAAGGCGAATTTTTGGAATTTGCCTACCACAAAACAGCGACATTGGTTAAGATATGTGAAGAAGAGCATTAATTAATAACTGCATTCCGTAAATTTTCATGTCCTAAGATGATATTGTTGGAAGATGCCAAAAACCCAACAAGATTCACTAGTTCAAAGACTACTCCAGGCTGTGTTTTCAAACATCAGTAAGTTGGAACTCACTAGCTTTGCCGTGTAGTTTGCTGAGATTCCCCTTTCAATATTTGTTAGCAAGTCAAACAGTGAACAAATTACTTCAGAACTGTTTATACTTATGTAAGAAACACTTAGCAGGGAGGCACATATTTATTGCAAATTTAAAATTGCTCTATTCGGTCGACGCTCACCGTTTTGTGTCCAAGTCCATTATTTGCGGTAAGAGTATTTTCATGGGTTGGGTAACCTCTTAAAAAGTCAATGCAAACTAATCTTTCAGTACTTTGTGGGGTGCATCACATGTCGCTTGTGTCTAACTTGGGGGCCTTTACTGATTACCTGAATTATCTCCCTTCAATTGACCATTGTAATTGAAGAGGATGGGAAGCAGTTGTAAAGTGCTGATGGAATTAGGCTTCTCTTAGTTGCAGCTTCTTTCTGCAGAACAGACCTTAAATCCCTTGTTTTGTTCCAATTGATGTGATGGGTGCAGTTGTGTAAAAGCAACGCATTCCATTGTCCACAGGTTGCCTAGGCTAATGGTTATGGTAGTGGGCTCACATTCCAATAGTCTAGGGGTCAGATCCAACCATAGCAAATTGAGACAGTCAATTCAATAATTTCCAAGCTAGCTTTTGAATTGTTATGAAAACATAACTGGTTCAATGGCATCTGCCAGCACGGCCTGGTCTGGCTCCAATCCTATGATTTATGGTCGAGCCATAATGCCCTCAGGGCAACTAAGGATGGATGTTTTGCCAGTGTTACCCACATTCCAAGAACAAATAAAATTAAGTTGTTACTTAATACAGCCCAGAAGGAATATATGTAATTAGGCTTGTTTCAGCGGGCTTCATCCTCTACACAACTGAACAAGACAGTTTGAATCAAATAATTACAGAATCCATGCTAGGGTCCAAAATTATAGTTACCCTTTTTTTTTATAGCCCACAGCCAGGAGGGTAGGCCAAAATTCAAAGCTGGAGCAGAAAATACATGAGCAAGAAAGAAGAGTGTCGGTTAGATATTACGCATCCATAATTAAGCCTGTTTTTCCTCATGAGGGTATTCTGTAGGTTGTCAATCAAAGTTTCCTGACAACCCCTGTTTTAAAATGGCTGCCTCCCTCCAAAGGTCATTTTTCTAAAGTCTATAACTGTGGTAACAAGAGAGTGGCAACACAGAAGGAAACAACCTGCAGTTTTCAGACGTTTCCTTGCCAAGAAATTAGAGGAGTTAAATTGGATAATCTCCGAAAACGGGTGTGGGGATCATGGTACGTGATTAACCTGCACCTGTTCTTTACTCCGGAGGCAATACATTACATTCATGCTGCCTGCTGATTTACATGATTGCTGCGTGCAGCCAGCATGCTATCTGCACTGTTCATTGGCTGCACATATCAGCAGGGGGCCCGATATCGCGAGTGGCGAGCGCTACCTAAAGGCAGCCTGCACCTCTTAAAGGGGAGGTGCATTGTGGCTGCAAGAAATGGTGGGAGTCCTTTGTGAGCTGAATCTGTGCTGTAATATATTAAGGAATGGCTGAACATGCAAGAGAGAGTGCACCAAGGTTTTCTGATGCACTCGAGGCCTTGGTGCAAAAGGTGGAGAGAAGGAGGGACATCCTGCATCTGCAAGGGGGCAGGAAGCCCTCCAGATATATGCTCAGGAGGCAGTGGGAGGTCAATGCCAGGAACATAGCAACAAGAACATGGGTGCAGTGCAGGAAGAAGTTCAATGATCTGACATGAGTTGTCAAGGTGAGTGAATTCAAACTTCAAATGGCATATCCTACCAGCTGCACCACTAGTCTCATCTACTGCTCAATTGTATGAATCAGTACTCAAACCTTCAATTCATATATTTTACCTCACTCTCACACATCTAGCACTGTTGAAAGCTCACACCCACAACTCACAGCTCACACACACTGGCAACCATGACAGCCACATCACCCAAACATCTTGCAGGACACTTACTGACACTTCTCTCTTTCTTGCAGGAGAAGATGGTGCATAACAGGAGGCACAACTGGAGGAGGACAAGCATGCCTACATATTTTATTTCCCACGGAGGAGACAATGCTGGCCATCATGGGAAGGGGCATTGCTGAGGTGCTGGACGGATCAATGATGAGGGTCTCTGCGTAACTAATCCTCTTTCTCTATTCCTACTGCTCCCTCATCCTACAATCTCTTCTGACCCACAAGCTCAGATGGTGTAAGCATGCACATCTTATTTTCTCCTCTCCCCTCACCACAATTCAAACCGTGTCCCTTTGTCATTGCAGGTCCCAAGAACTGCAACCTTTCCCAGTCAGAGGAGGAAGAGGAAGAAGACAGCGATGATGCAGACACACCGTTACTCGATCTTACATTCGCAGCCATCAGCTCAGAGACTTACACTGTGCGTACATTAGAGGCTAAGATAGAGGAGGAATCTGCACGTGGTGAGACACTGGGCAGAAGTGCGCAGGAGACAGGGCAGGGGGAATGGATAGCGCAGGTGCCAGCTCACTGGCGGGTGAGGTCACACATGAGTTCTGCTGCAGAGGAGTCAGATGATGACTTCAATAGGCCAGACTACATAAGAAGGCTGATGGGGCGTACACCACCAAGTATTTAGTGCACTGGAATGCCTGCCAGAAAGCCTGTGCACAATGTCAAGGAGCACAGAGGCATCCAGCTCCAACTTGGCACAGAGCTTTGCGCAGAGCTTGGAGCCCATCCTTTCCAACATGGAATGGGTGGTCACCTCCATCAGCACACCTGCAGAACCCACCATGATACAACGTCTGATGACCAATGTCACAGCTTCCATTGCAGCACAGTTTCCATCAAAGATCTGACTGCTGCCTTGGAAGCTCAGACTGCTGCCATCATGGTTCTGGATATCACCGTTGAAAGGGGCTTCCAGGGCATCACAGCAGTCCAGCAATCTGTTCTCCTACAGGTCACCAGGATTGCTGAGGCGCCACCTCAGAAGTGTGGCAGTGGCTCCATGGAAGAGGAACCTGCTGTCCTTTCTCAGGATGACAGCATTCTTGCTCCCACCCCTGCCACTCTGCCAGTGCCCTTGCTGTTGCTTGTCAGCCAGCCAGCCCAGACTGCTGCAGCCCAAACCAAGATGGCGCAATCTGAAGCCGGGCCCTCCCGGCTCAGAGCTGCTTGAGGTCGTCCTCCAAGGCCATCAGCACACTCCTCAATTGAAGGTCGACAGCCTTCCACCTCCCATGCTCCAGCCACTGGGGAAGCACCTCGTAGGAACACTAGAAAAGATAAAGGTACACGAACGACAGGCACTAAGGAATGTACAAGGGTGATTAGTTTAATTTTGTATGCATTATTTAATGAGTGAATAGATAAATTTGAATTTGAATTTGGTTTTGGTGGTGGTTTTTATTTCTGTGGTGAACTGTGGGAGGAATCAATGTGTAATCATAAAGAGGACGATGTGATGGTCAGTGAGAGAGGAAAGGTAAGGAGTGTGGAACTGTTGATGATGGGGAGTTGTAATTGAAGTTACTGGTATCACTCATGAATAATCTGATCACATGTAGCCATGGTAGAAAGGACCTCGCTATGTTGTAGCCTCCCTTCCTCTTCCTTCACTTCCTCTTGCCTTTCCTCCTCCTTCTCCTTCTCCCTCTTCTAGCAGCTTGTCCTGCACTGTTTGGCCTCTCTTCTTTCTCCCAGGCATGTTCAATTCCCAGAGGCCACCCATGTCTGGAAGCAACATTTTTCCGATATATTTTAAACGATATAAAAAAGTACTGCAAGACCAGCCAGACCACTCCCAGTAGAGTACTTACTTAAACTTTAGCCAAGTATAGGAAACATCCAAAAACCCCTACAGTTGCACCAGCAGCCAGAAGAAATAATCCAGCTACTAACCTGTAAGTACTTCATGATCCCTTTAATTAGAGCTGGTGGGGGGGTCTTTCATGCTGTTTAATGTTGTGTTCTGTTGTGCAAGAGTGTGTTGGCTGGAGTGTGCAATTGCAAAATGGCAGTGGTGGGTTTAATTCAGTGTTGCCCACTGATTCGCGTCATAATCTCCGTACATTACATGCTGCCGGCGGTCATTAGGTGCGTGCCCACAAACCCCTTCAACAAGATGGCGTCCTGTGCACTTCCCGTCGGAAATGTGCGTGGGCATCTCAGACCCCATTTTCGAGTCTTAGTTGGCTGCTAACAGGCGCTAAACGGCCCAAT
The DNA here is from genome assembly GCF_035084215.1 of Heptranchias perlo. Classification (NCBI taxonomy): domain Eukaryota; kingdom Metazoa; phylum Chordata; class Chondrichthyes; order Hexanchiformes; family Hexanchidae; genus Heptranchias; species Heptranchias perlo. The sequence continues at coordinate 22,365,141 of NC_090357.1, read as the reverse complement.
TTAACCCCCTCGGACTCACTGGCTTCCCACGTTGCCCTTTAATTGACTGACTCTTGTAGTGTTTGCTACCTGATCTGATAGTACCTCTGAGGTCAGGTGCAGATGTTCACATTTGATGTTTCTTGAAGTATCATGTTTAAATCATAGCTTCCAGATCCAAAGAACCTGAACTGTTCAGTTGTGTAGAGGATGTTGCCTGCTGAAACAGGCCTAATTACATGTATGCACACTATCCAGCAGTCATTTTGACAACGGGAATTTGGCTGGGTAGCATTATAGATCTAATCGACAAGTAATGTACTTTAAAACTAAAGCACATATATAAGAGGGGACCTAGTAGCCTCCTTGAATTACTAATGAGCACTGTATATTGGAACTTGAACATATAGCCAAATGTATTCCTTCAAGATTTCTCTGTGTTAAACACTTGGAGGGTTATAAATTGTCTCCATTGGTTTTCTCCAAGGTAGCTGTAATTTCTTCACCAGTTCTATCTCTGTTAAGTATCATCACTCTCTGCACTGTTTGAGATGTCTTGGCAGGAGAGCCCAGAGGATTAGACAGTGGTGAGTGCTTGTCACAAGCTGCAATCTTCGTAGATTGAACTTAGAACGATTTGAGGATTCGATTTTTTGAAATATTGCTCCTGAATAAAATATAAAGCTGAAACCGTAGAAATCACAAAAATACTTTGAGGTAAACAATAAATTTTAAGAATGATTTTCAAAACCAGAGAGTGATTCAATGATCCAGCGTCTGGTGGTGGGGAGTTGAGGTGGGGGGCTCTTTGGTGAAGAGTAGCACTCACAGGGAGCATGGATCGGAGATAGGGCTACAGCATTGTATTCCCAACTCTCCACTTGTGCACTCTGTGAGCTCGGCTCATGCGTTGGGTTGTGGAATCCCGGAATTATCCCATAGATTTGGCCATGACCAAAAATCTCACAAATTCCCGCCCTTATTTTGAATTTTCTTTCCTTTGCCAATTGTTTCTCCTCCTTTTCTGACACCACTAACTTATGCTGAAGTATCGTTTCACTGACACTGAAAGGTCTCTGTTACCTTACCCTGGTGGGCCAATCTTAATGAGGGTTTTTTGCCAATTTTCTCCCTTTGTCCTGTCTTGAAGGCATTGGTTCCTGTTGGGGGACAGTTCCACAAGTGTCAGATGACCTCCAGTACTCATCCAAGTGTCCATTCTTCATGAACTTAACTAGTGAGTATTGACAGTCTATTTGACTATAATGGGCATCACAGCTGAGCCCAATCTTGATGTCACCCACTGTTCATATATGTACATCTTCCAGCAGGGGTCACTGATTCCAAGTAAGTGCGTTCCCTGGCCTGTAATCACACTAACTGCTGCATCGGCTGAGATCAGCTAACTCCACATGAACCAGCACTAGAATTTGTGACCTTCTAGTCCATTAAGCACTGACTTCACCAACTGAGCTAGTGAGGAATAAATAGTGAGTCTTGGCAGACTATTCAGTCATGGCAGATACCACAACTGAGCCTGAAACGTGTCCTCACCCCACACCCACACACGCACTTCCCAGCAGAGGTCACCGGATAGTGATCTGAAGTGGGAATGTTGGCTGATTTTGCTTCTCCCTGCCTCAGAGGCACTGAGGCCAACTGCAACACCCCTACTGTCACCTCCGTTGAGATCAAGTAGATTTGATTCAGTTGTGTTCCTCCTCTCTCATATGTCAAATGCTATTTCTAGGCAAGAGGGCAGACCTGTGACCTCCTGTCCAGCCTTTCCTAAAGCATCCTCTCAATTTCCCTCCCTTCATGTAGAGAAGCACTAGATTCAATTTGATGTGTCTTCTACCTCAGTGAGCCAGCTGAGATCGGAACTCACCTTGTGGGTGAGCTATCTAACAAGGCATTTTATATTGCAGCACCAGGCATAAGGATTTGTAGACTTTAATATCACTGTATGTTGGTCAAATATGCAGATTTATATATCGGGCCAGAATTTGCTGTAACAGGGCATCTAACGGTGTCTGCAGTGAGTTAGACTTGCTCCTTCACCCTTCAGCTCAAAACATTTTTGCCCACTGAGTTGCTGAAAGTGCGAGCTGATAATGTCGCAGTGAGGGAAACAGGGCATCTGGGACTTGAGTGAAGAGGGCAACCTCCTTCACCAAAGAGATTTAAGGATTGGGAAATAAACACAGGAAGGACTGAGAAGGAGGGTGAATTAAAGGAGGTGAATTCAATGTCAAATCAGGTACAAAAGAAAAATAAAGAAAGCTTGGATTAAGAGAGAGGAAAAAGTGTCAAAAAGGAAAAGCAAGAGAAAAAATTAAATTTAAAAGTTGACATTTTTAAAATCTCCCTGAAAAATTCAAAACCTGAAGGAATGAGACTCCATGCTTGTAATAGTTAATTTTCAGTGCCAGAGATTGGCAGTCAATTATCAAGTTGTTAAAAGGGTACTTATGACTAGACATAACTTTCTGCGGCGAGTTTAATGGGCAATTAATGGGCAAATACAGCAAGTTCCTTAAAAAAACAGGGAGGCTGAGCGTGAGATGTCGTTTTCGGGAAGCTAATGGAGAAGCAACGCAACTTGGACAACAACTTTTGGATATTCGCATCTAACCGTGCATCTGGTCCTCGCCTGAAGTTGCTGCACCATCCACCCATAAATAACGGCGAGCGCCATTAGCCTCACCGTTATTTTGACAGCAAAATCTGGCCCATTATTTCTTTCTTACCTCTATGCATTTATCATGTTTTGCTCATTGAGATAGTGTGTGCTGACAGCAGCAGAATTCTTTTATTCTGATGGAAGGAGCCTCATGGAGTGATTCCATAAATAACCTGCTGTACACAAGTAATGTTAGGCATGCTGGCCTTTCTGTGACAGTAAAGCCCTAAACAAACCTACCCTCAAAAAAAAAACAGCATTATCAGCTATCCAGTGTGACAGCTCCATTCAACTTCTATTTAACCCAAAGCCGTTCCAAAGCTGAACCTGCCAGATCTGTAGAAGCTTCATGTTTTGAGCATATGGCCATCGGTGGCTGAAATGAAATGATTGCATGACCTTCGCGGATGAATCTTCCTCAAGAATGACACATCAAGGGCATGGGAAACGCCAAGGTCCAGGGTTCCCTTTCATTCTTGTGTTGCTGATTTGTTCCCATGTCTCATAAGCGAACAGGCATCTCAAGGGACATCCGTCAAAAGGACAGGGGCTCATGATGTCACGGCCCCTTCCCCTCCGCACCCCACCCCCACCCCCGACTGTGAGCTCAACTAGACAGAACTCACTGAAGAGCTGCAGATAGCATGTTAGAAAACCCATCAGCATGGCAGTATGTGTAAAGTGTCTTTCAAAGGAATAACACACAAACAATAGGGACTAGAACGCTGACAGCCTCTTATTGTGGAGATTGCTTAGACATGCTGTTATTTTTATTTATTTTTTTACAAATTTTTCTTTGGTCTCTTGCCGCTGGCTAAGCACTGTTTATATTTTGAGCAGACGCAGCAGCCAAACAATTAACGGGATGCAACTGCAAATCAAATTGAGTTGCAAGGACTGTTGCTCCTCCAGGGGAAAGATAGATGTCAGCCAGTAATGTGGTAAAACTGAATTATTCTTCCTCTTTCAGAGGCATGCTTTGTCAGTGGACTGAATGTAATATTTCCAAAGCCAGCGCAGATAGGAATCTAAGTAGAAGTTAACCATTTGGGATCCCCTTTTGTGTGTTGCACCGTCTGTGCATGATTCACTGATCAGATAATAAGAGAAAAACCATCCAGGCAACGCTGTTTCAAATGTCTTAATGTTATGTAAGCAGGTGATTTGTACAGTGCAAGAGAGCATCCATCAGCTTCCAAATGCTAGGTTCTCCTCTATGCATTGCATTATTGCTGACAGTATATTTCTTATCACCAGATCAGAAGTCACTCTGTACGGTAAATAGTTTGGTAAATTTTACATTAGCACTGATGTTCTGCATACAATATTATATTATGGACTGAAGTTTGAACCTAGGAATAAAAAGAGCTTATCTGTAAATAGATAAGTTGCCAAAAGGATTCAGGCACATGGAGAGGAGATGGTTCCTTATATCAAGCTGAAACACAGAACAGAATTTCAGGAGTGAAAATCTTGCTCAACACTTTTGTTTTCCTAGTTTGATCATGGTTATTTCAACTTTGCAAGTTTCATTTAATGTTTAGATTCCCATTATATAGTCAGTTCTCTGAACTGAACTGTCTATAATTCAACTAAATGAGGAAGGAAGTGACAATTAGCTTTGTTTTCTACAGTTGATTATTCACGGACTGAAGACATCAACCTACCAAGTAACCACAGAAAAGCTACTTTCAAACTTTGGCAAGGTGAAAAAGTAAGGCAACTTACTCAACGGCTTACATGTGACAGGAGTAAGGCAGATCTGCCTCCATTTCCAACCTCAATCATTTTCTCTCTCTCTACCTCCTTGCTTTTCTCTTCTCCACTACATAGCTTCCTGTGTGTAACACGGGGACATTTTGTTCCAATTTAGGATCTAGTTCCTCTGGATGATATTTCAGAAACAGTTTGGGTGATTTGAAAAGCACGCTACATATTTTTGATCCTTACACATGTAAGGTTCTTCAGAAAACTATATAGACCATTGTGTTTAACTATGTGTCTACTGACCTATTCTTCAATGCTTCATTTCAACTCCATTTAGATACTTACCATTGTTTCCTTCATGCTTTGGCCCAAGCCTTGTTAAACAGGCCTTGGATAACTCAATAGCCAGTGTCAGTTCTGCTCTGCGACAACATCCTGAAGGATGCTGTGTTGGGTGTGATGGCTTCACCTTTCTGTCTTTTCTGCAATTGGAACACAGATGGCATGCATCTTCATCCCATGAATGAATAAATTATGGGAGATTGCTGGATTTGACCCAACCAAGTTGGGAATATGACCAGTCCCCTGTAATAATTCTGTCCCCTTCTGCATCCTCCAGTCCTTTCACCCCAACATCAGCGGCTGTGCCTTCAGCTATCTTGGCCTTAAGATCTGGAAATGCTTCTGTAAACCTCTCTGCCTCCCTCTCCTCATTTAAGACCCGCCTTAAAGCCCACCTCTTTGACCAAGCTTTTAATCAACCCTCCTAATATCTCTTTCTTTGGCCCGGCATCAATTTTTGCCTGATTGTGCTTCTGTGAACTGCCTTGGGACGTTTTTCTATGTTAAAGGCACTATATAAATACAAGTTTTTGTTGTTGTGGTGCTCATCCATTGGAGCTGTTGTGCCCTTTTATATTTTTTGAGTTAAATCATCATTGATTCAATCAGACCCTGAATTTAGTAAATTACTCTTTGTGGTATCCCAAGTAATTTGTGTGTCAGAAGAACATAGGTCACATTTCAGGAGATTTATCAATATTTGAGAAAGTACCTCAGCAAGAGCTTCCTGAACAAGCCAGAAATACAGATTTATTTTAGGAAACAAAATCATAACATTTTGCAATGCATTTTATTACGGAACATTTTCCTCCAATTTTTTTCTCAAAGTTTCCCCCCTCTTGAAAGCTTTGACTCTCTCAGTAGAGTTCAGTTCCACAGACACAAGGTCACCCTTTGGTGCCTTGGGTTCAAATGGTGATTATTTGCGATGAGCCTAGACAAGGAGCGATGGCAAACTTTTTGACTGTGGAGGACATCATAGCCCAGCATAATCTAACCTTACCCATTGTTTGACAGGCATTTCTGGTAAGGACTACATATAATGATCAGGAGGGGGAACCCTGGCTAATTTTCCCTTTCCTAACCCAGGGACATTGTGGCCAATCGTGACACCCTTACAACTAAATAAAGAGTTTCCTGGTCTGTATGGCTGAGAAATGAAGACTTTACCCTTAAGCCCTACAATACATTCTATTGACATTTGGGTTACATTTCAATTGATGAGAAATTGGTCTCCTGAGTAAGTTTAATTACCAAAATGTGTGAGTAATATTGATCCAAGAATACAATAAAAAAAACTCTTGACATAAATATGTCATTGTTTCTGTCTCATTGAAATCAGAGGGTGACACCAACAGGCAAAGGGCGATGTCTCTCTGGGAAACTTTCTTTCTCCCTTCAATTCTCTCCACTCTTCTCCTGAAATCTCGGGCTGATCCTGAGGTACAATCCCATGGATGGCAGATGCCTGACATCCTCCAATACCTTGTCCAGAAGGCCATTCTTCATGTGTCATCTGAGGCAGTTAGTGACTGTGGGCTATTCAAATGAGCCTGATACTATCCCCATCCAATGGCCACTCACATGCACCTTCCAGCACGAGGCATTGGAAAGCAATCAAGAGACAGAGCCCTAACTGATTTATCCCCTCCTTAGCATGAAGGTAATGAAGCCCTACTTAGCTTTCCTGTTGCCTTCTGCATTGAAATGTCAACAGCAGTTGTCAGAGGTACGGTAGTGTAGTGGTTATGTTACTGGACTATCAATCCAGTGGTCTGGACTCATAATCTAGAGTTCAAATCCCAAGGTATCAGTAGCTTGCTCATTCAGTTTAGGGAAGGAAACCTACCATCCTTACCCATATGTGTCTCACACCAATGTGGTTTTACCAAAACCACTAGCGGTTCAAGAAGAAGGCACCTTCTCATGGCAATTAGGGATGGGGCAATAAATGCCAGCCTTGCCAGTGATGCCCACATCCCGAGAATGAATATAACATAAAAAGCACAGACCAGGGAAAGAAATTGGAACCACCCAGGTAGGTATGTTACAATACTACCTCAGGAAGTGCATCAGAGCAGTTTGGGCAGTTTCGTGCACTCAGGAATATACACCACAGTCAAAGTACAAAAAATTCTCAATTTTGAAGGTGGTACCAAGTTGCCTCAAAGGAACAGCAGAAAAACCGTGAGAGGGGTTCAGACTTATAAATGAGATAGTAAAATTAATTTCAAATTTGCGCAAGGGGTAAGTCATTACTTTGAGGAACTTGTTTCACTGTCTTTCCAAGTGGCACAGTTGTGTCTGCCACATTAATATTCCAATTAAGTTTTAATGACACAATTCCTATGAGCACCATTTGTATCAGTTTAACTGGGGTGGTTTAAGTTACAACGCAAGTTTAAAAGAAGTACCATACACCACAAGTAGATAGCTTTCTACTACAAGGAGAAGAGAGTTAAGAACCATTGTTAGTGTTTTCTTTTCATTATTAATAACAACATAGGAGCAAATTTTCATCTTCAGTGCTCCTTCTGGCATGTATCTGAACTCCCGACTTGTGAAGTTCTGAGCTGGGGACATGAAAGCCAAAAATGCATCCATTGTTTTAAAGATGAGATCTAGTTTGGGTGTTTTATAAATATTTCTTAGGCTCTTATAATTACCAAGCTTCAAGTGAAAACAAAGGTTAGAAAGTACTTTATTTCCCCCTAGAGCACTGCACACATTGGCATAGAGTCCCAGATAAAGTAATTGAGCTGAAAATGCTGAACTCCATTAAAAATGTGATGGACCTTTTAGTTTAAATATTGAAAAATGGGGCTTTGGGAGATTACACTGACCTTTTACCTCTGACAACTGGATTCGAGTCCAAGCCAGACTGAGGGATGAACGTCTCCTCTGTCTGTTGACTGTAAGAACTCTACTTCAAAAAAATGTTGGTCGTCTCAATCCAGTTCCTAGTGGGCATGGGCACAGAACAATAAATTGCCCCTATTTGGCAATAGCTGGCACTAACACTATCCCTCAGAAAAGTCACTGGATGGCTGCTGTGGGAAAGGGAAAATATCTCGATGCTGCAGTTGGGGACAGGCTATTCTGAGTTTGGGACTAGTAGAGGGAGATTTATTCTGCATCTAATTGTGCTATACATGACCTGGGAATGTTTGATGCTGATGTTGGTGCCTGTAATGGGAAAATGTTCCATTTCCCGTGTTACCATCTGTCACCTTGATAACTACAAGAACCCACACACAAACATTCCATAATAGCTCGTACCATCCTATCACTGTGAGTTACCTACTGCTGAGACACTGTCAATAATTTACTATCACATCATTGTAAATTACTTATATTGTATCACTGTGAATCTTGATAAGTGAGTACAATTCTGTGGTGTACTGGGTTATTCACTGAACAGGGATTGACTGCATTAATTATTATGGCTATTTTATACCATTTTTGTGCATTTTATACAGAATAATGGCGATCTGAAGCAGCAACCTAGCATTTAGGATTCAATGACATCATTAATTGCAAGAACAGGTGAAACCACAGGCTCATAACTGTTATAAGAACCTTGAGATTACCCTGCCGACAGCTTCAGAATCTTTCCCTTAGTTTCTGCTTCATTCGGTTTTGTGTCTGTTGCTGTGCTGACATTGGCTGTCAGTGAATCCTCTATCCCTGATACATTGTCATCTTCACACAGCCAAATCAACCATAACAATACAATCACTGCAGGGTTATTCAGAAATAATCTCTCATCAATTACACTGAGAGCTACAAGTTCTCTATAATTAGAGCATTTATGTGGCTCCCTTGCACTTCTGTTCCTTACCTTTCACAGCCTCCTCTGCGTATATCTTTGTACTTATTTATGCTATTCTCCTAACTCTTTACTTTCCTTTGTTTGCTCGTCAGTATATCCACCTGCACTTCTGCTTCCAATTTTAATTACTCCTAATCTGTATCTATGCCATAGCTCGATCCCCACTGTGTAGTGTGTTGCTTCATACTTCCTCACATTTAATGGTCTTTGGTACTGTGATTGTGCTGATGAAATATTTCCTGGCATGTAAGCTCAAATTCCCATGTTTCATTTCAGGTTGCATCATTAATCATTGTTCCTACTTTCCTTTTCTTTCGTTAACCCTTTCCTTAGACAACTCTTATCCATCTGTCATCAATCCGTTTTAGTAACTGTGCATCCTACTCTATTATGATTTTGGCAGCAATTCAATATAATTCCTAATGCATACTTAATGATACAGCATCTTCCAGCCCTCCACACACACACACATACAGACACACCCCAGTATATTTACCCACATATTTACTCTTCTCAGCTTAAAACAAAATTAATAAGGAATCAAGATGAAAAACTTAGGCCACGGTTCACAGTGCAGGACACTATCAAGGTTGAAAAGAATTTTAAAAGAGTTAGACTGAAGAAGTAATGATTAGGTGATGCCTAGCTTAGGGTTTAGAAGCTTGATGATTCTATGAGGAAGGAAGAAGTGAGAGAGGTAAGGAGGGCCATATTCTTGATAAATGAATAAAGAGTATGAGACGGTGCAATGAGTCTATTTCAACATAGTGAGGATTCAGAGAGGAAAGAAACAAGAAAGAAAGAATGAACAAACAAACTTGCATTTATATGACACCTTTCATGTACTCAGAACATCCCATTGTGCTTCAAAAACATTACTTTAGAAGTGTAATCACTGATGTTATGTCAGCAAACTATAAGGAAAGCATTATACCAGCATTCTAGATTATTGTAATCCTCTTTAAGGAAAAAAACTTTATGTTACTTTTGCTGTGAACAAAGGGCTTGCTGTATATCAAATACAAGCTTTTTATGACCTTGTGAAAGAGAAGTCCTATTTGAGTCATGAGCACCTGGTGCCATCCTCATGGCCTTGTTTATCAGTTGGAGAAGGGGAGTCACCTCTGGCTGTATGAGGGAGGTGGTAAAGCCAAATGTGTATAAGGGAGTAGGACTGATAGCAGCCCCAGCTACAGAGAGAATAGAGAGCTAATAATCTCTAAAACATAGAAAGACGGGAGCTTTTTAGTATTGATTAGAACATTGTCGGAGCGAGGCTGGACCGTTCAACTAATCAAGATCTTCGAAGTCTTGGACAGTGATCAACTTTGTGTCAGGTTGTATTCATCTCATTAGCATGTTTGAATGTACTCTTGTATCTTAACATCTTTGTTACTTGTTATAACTTCTTAATAAAGCCAGTATACTTTGGAACAAACCACCCTGCGGCCTTTTTGATTAAAGACTCGAGCAGTAAAATATATTACTTACATATTGGCGCTCCAATGTGAGGAGCGAGGTGTTGTTTTGTACAAAGTATAAATATTTGGGTTGTTGGACTTGGTAAACAGGCAAAGTTGGGACCACGTAGTTTGGGTTGTGGGAGACCTGTATAATAGTCCAGGGGCAGTACCGTGGTGGGTTGGTTAACGTAGTGAGAGATTATATCCTCACATGAACACATGATTTGAGTTGTTTAACATGATGATCACACGGACTCATGGTGAGCTGGTTAACATAGTGAGTGATCCTCGCACGTGCTCACGGTTTTGAGGGGTGGGTTAGTTAACATGATGAGAGATATCCTCGCACAGGCTCACGGTTCATTTTAATATCACAAAAAAAGGCGAGTGTTTAGCCATGGCAGAGGAGAGTGGTAATTGCGCAAAGATGGAAGAACCACCAATAAAAACTCTGGTGGATGAGACAAAGAAATATATTCACGAGATGCTAGGAACTTGTGCTTTCTTAGTTACAAACTGTGGGATGTTGAGAATCGAGTGAAGGAGTTAACTAAGGAAAAAGGATCAAAGGTGATGGCTGGAAAGCAGGGATGCTGCTGTTTCAGCATCAGGAGGTGGAAAGGCTAAAGGTTGAACTGCAGGCGGTTCAGACTGAGAATAAAATGCTGAACGATAAAGTACAGGAAATGAAGGAAGAGCGTAGCAAGACTGACAATGAAAGTAGAAAATTTACAGAGATGCTGCAGGGATTGGTGGCATATATGCAAACACAGGTAGCAAGCAAAACACAAGAGGCTACTCAAAGACAGGCAGAGTCAGAAGAACTTAAATATAAGTTAGAAAAGCAAAAGCTAAAACAAATGAATTGACTGTGGCCACTAAAACTATGGCTGGCATTATGAGGAAAGAAAAAGAGCCGACCCAGAAGGGGCCTGATCACGATGGATGTAATAAAGAGACAGAAAAGCTTAAACAACAGCTGAAATCCCACAGGGGGATGGTACATGTCGTAAGTCAGTGTGGTGTAGCTGAGGGAAATGATAGTGGGAATGAAGATATCGACTGAGATAACCTCGCAGGAAGGGCAGAGCATTACTGGGAAGGGGACGACGACCAAGATCATCATCATGATAGAGGCCCGAGGGCCCCGATACCTAGAATGGCCCCCACAGGTACGGTCAAACGAGAGGTCGGGAGAATTAAGGCCCATGAGGAAGCCCAGCTACCAGATGGTGAAGCTGCAGATGCTGCCAGTGTTGCAGGGAATGTAACACAGACCATAGAGATCCCCTCGACGGGTTTGCAATTACAGGAACTAGTAAAAACTATTCCTAAAATAAAAGTCAGGGAAGATCCAGGAGCTTCAGTAGCAGCAATAGATCAAACTGTGCAATTGAACGATTGTGACGACAGTAAGAAGGTGCGACTGATACTATATGCCTGTAGCCCCGAGGTATTCAAGTGTCTGCCAGCAGGGATACGAGAAGGCAGGCAGGAATGGGTGGATGCTATAGCTGCGGTTTGGAAAGCAGTGGGGCTACGAGGCAGTGGAGGTCAGGCTGCTTTGCAAGCTCTGATAATTGTAAGCAAGAGAAAGATGGAGGAACCTTCACCACATCAGGCTTGGGTGAGGACACAAGCTGTGCGCTTGAGACTTTGAGTCAGTACAGAATGGGGTTAAGTCACAAACATCAGAAATTGAAATATGGTTTAAGTGATAAAGGGTAGTCTATGATGGAATTAAGAAGGAGAAAGGGAGAGTGTTACAAACGACACAACGGGGATTAAATTGGATAACCCCCAAATCTGGGTGTGGGGGGTCGCGGTATGTGATTAACCCACACCCGGTGGTTGAGATGCAAGCAGCACGTGAGATTCATGATGCCGGATCATCTCCATGATTTCTGTGCACAACCAGCACTACTTGCACCATCGGGGACCCGATATGGGGCGTGGCCAGGATTACATAAAGGCAGCCTGCAACTCTTAAAGGGAAGGTGCACTGTCAGCGCAATTGCTGGCGGAAGACAAGTGTAATGGCTGGACCTGCAAGAAAGCGTGCACCGAGGTTCTCCGATGATGCACTGGAGGCCTTAGTGGAGGAGACGGATGCACAGAGGGCCATCCTGTATCCGTAGGGTGGCAAGAGACCCTCCAGACACCAGCTGCTGAGGCAGTGGAAGGAAGAGGCCCTGGAAGTGAATGCCAGGAGCATTGCAATATGCAGGTGGATGCAATGCAGGAAAAAGTTCAATGATTTGACATGAGTGGTCAAGGTGAGTGAATTCAATTGTCATGTAGCACATCCTACCACTGCTCCACGCACGGTACCCCCCCCCTCCCCGGTCATGCATCCACCAAGAATTGCTTCCCATGCTGCACTTAGGATGCTACATGTCACCCTCACATAGTACCACTCTTGCAATCTATACACCCACACCTCAAAGGTCACACACACACTGGCAGCTATTCGACCATGAATGGTACATCACCCAAACATCATGCAGGACACTCACTGACACACTTCCCTCTGTCTTGCAGGAGATGGTGGCAGCTAATAGCCAGCAGCTGGAAAGATCAGATAGAGGACAGGCCCGCCTACACATCCTCACCTCCATGGAGGAGACAGTGCTGGGGATCATTGGGCAGGTCTTTGCTGCAGCTGTGGCCACTGGGGACACTGGAGGTATCGACGATGAGGGTTTCAGCATACTTAATCCTCCTTCGCGTTTCCTACATCTCCCTCATCCCACAATCTTTTCAGACTCACTCTCAGCACGCACATCTTACTTTCTCCCCTCCCCGTTCCACAACTCAACCCGTCTCCCTTTGTCATTGCAGATACCCAAGAACTGGAGCCAGCACCGTCCAAGGAGGAGGAGGAGGAGGACACTAATAATGAAGCCACACCGTCACTTGATCTGACACTCGCAGCCACCAGCACAGATACTGACACTGCGTGTAGTGTAGAGCTAGGATAGAGGAGGGATCAGCACGTGGTGAGATATTGGGCACAAGTGCGAAGGGGCCAGGTTGGCAGGAACGGTTACCACAGGTGCCAGCTTGCCGGTGGGCGAGGTCGCACACTAGTGCTGCTGCCGAGAAGTCAGATGATAACGTCAATGGGCCAGGCTACAGAAGGCGGCTGATGGGCGTACACAACCAGCTGCTTGGTGCACTGGAAAGCCTGCCAGAAAGCTTGCGCACAATGTCAAGGGGCATGGAGGAGTCCAGCTCCAACTTGGCACAGGGCTTTGCGCAGGCCTTGGAGCCCATCCTTTCCCACATGGAACGGGCGGTCACTTCTATCAGTGCACCTGAGGAACTGACCATGAGGCAATGTCTGCTCAGCTTCCATTGCAGCACAAACAGCTTCTATTGCAACACAAACAGATGGCATCAAAGGTCTGCAATGCCTCATTTGGAGCTCATACTGCTGCTTTGGAGGCTCAGACTGCTGCGTTCCAGGCTCAGACTGCTGCTATCGTGGCTCTGGGTACCAATGCAGAACGGGGCTTCCAGAGCATCACAGCAGTCCAGCAATCTGTTCTTCAGCAAGTCACCAGGATAGCTGAGGCGCCGCCTTGTGCGAGTGGCAGTGGCGCCATGGCAGTCGAATCTGCTGTTCTCTCTAGGGATGACAGTATTTTTAATCCCACCCCGGCACTCCGCCAGTGCCCTTGCTGTTGCCTGTCAGCCAGCCAGGCCAGACTTCTGCAGCCCATGCCGAGATGGTGCAGTATGAAGTCGGGCCCTCCTGGCCCAGAGCTGCTTGAGGTCATCCACCTGCATGTTCCTCAATTGAAGGTCAGCAGCCTTCCACCATCCATGCTCCAGCCATTGGGGATGCACCTTCTAGGAGCACTAGGAAAGGAAAAGGCACACGAACGACAGGCACTAAGGGAATGCACAAGGGTGAATCATGTAATGTTGTATACTTGATTTCATGTGCAAGTTTATAAATTTGTATTCGATGTCACAGTTGGTGGTGGTTTCTATTTACACGATGAGCTGCAGGAGGAAGCAATGTGTAATCATAAGGAGGACGATTGGATGGTCATGTGGGAGAGGCAGGTGAGGAGTGTGGGACTGTTGGTGACTTGGGAGGTGTCGTTGAGGTTACTGATATCGCTCATGAATAAGGTGAGCACAGAGAGCCCTGGCAGACAGGGCCTGTGCATCTTGTTACCTCCTTGCCTCTTTCTCCACTTCCTCCTACTCCTCCTCCACCTCTTCCTCCCCTTCCTCTGCCTCAGGGTCTTGCCGGGTAGGTGGTGGGAAGGGCTGTCCTCTCATAATGGCGAGGTTGTGCAGCACACAGCGACAAATCTTGACACCCACTCAGGTGAGTACTGCAGGGCTCCTCCAGAAAGGTCCAGGCAGCGAAAGTGTTGCTTTAGGATGCCTACGGTGTGCTCAGTGATGTTTCTTGTGGCCCCGTGGCTCTCATCGTAGGCCTGCTCTGCACGTGTGCAAGCGTTCCTGACCAGAGTCATGAGCCACCTCATGAGGGGGTTGTCACCCAGTAGTCAGCCTTTGACTTGCCGTGCCGATTGAAAGATAATGAAGGCGTCGTGACTGCTGCCAGGGTAGTGGGCATTGACCTGCATGATGCACTGCGTGTGGTCGCACACCAGCTACACAATGAAGGAGTGGAACCCCTTTCTGTTCATGAAGATGGGCAGGTTTAGATGTGGAGCACGCATAGCAATATCCGTGCAGTCAATGGCACCCTGCACCATGGGGAAGCCTGCAATGTGAGCAAACCCTTGTGCTCACTCATTCTGCTGCTCTCTGTCAAGCGGGAAGGTCATGAATCTGTTGCGCAGCTCGTACAGTGCCTCAGTGACCTCCCTTATGCAGCAGTGCACTACAAACTGCGAAATGTTGCACAGCTCGCCAGTAGCGGCCTGAAAGGATCCAGAGCTATAAAACTTCAGCGCCACAGTTACCTTTACAGCCCCAGGGGACACTGTCCTTGCCCTGCTCTGGGGCTACAGTTGTGGCTGCAGCAGTTGACATAGCTCCATCACAACCTCTTTCATGAAACGCAGCCATCGGACGCACTGACCTTCACTCATGTCGAGGTAAGAGAATTGGTCCCTAAAGGCCCTCCTTTGGATATGGCCTCCTGGTCAGTCCCTGTGCCTCCTCCTCTCCTCGCAGCTTGACCTGCTCTGTGTGGCCTCTCTGCATGCTCCCAGTCATGTTCAGTGCCCAGCGGGAGCCCTAGTAGGCCACCCATGGTTGGCAGAAATCTTGTTCAGCACACTGTTTTAAATGCCACCAACAGTAATGCAGGACCTGCCAGACTACTCTCTATATAATATTGCAACTTTTTCCAAGTACAGGGAACTTCAACAAACACATCCAATTGCACCAGCAGCCAGAAGAAATAATCCAGCAATTAACCTACAACACCTGCATAATCCCTTTAAATAGTGCTGGCGGGGGGCTCCTCGATGCTGTTTCTGACCTGTTCAGCTGTGCGTGGTTAAGACAGTGCGTTGGCTGGAGCGTTGAGTTCCAAAATCGCATCTGGCCCTTTAAATCAGCATTGCACACTGATCTACTGCATATTCTCCCTATTTTACATGGTCCCGGTGTTCGTTATCTGCATGAACGCAAACGCCTTTACCAAAATGGTGTCCGGAGCACCTCACGATAGAAGTGTGCGTGCGCATTCCGGACGCTATTTTGGGTCCTTAGGAGGCCGCACAGTGCGTACAATACAGGCGCTACATGGCCCAATTTATAGCCCAATGTGCTCTTTTGTTTTCAGTGCACTGTCTCTTTAAAAAGCCTGTCCCAATTGTGAGTGCTTCTTTTTCGCTGTTGCAGGCTACGCCATCTTTTTAATGCTTGTTATGTGTTTTTCTCTTTTGTGTTGAGTAACGGTGAGCTTGAATTGATGTCTTAAAATTTTGACATTGGAGGTGATTCTATTGGTTTAATGATATTGGTCATTTTGGAATGTGATAGCTGTTGGCAAACTGACAGCATCCCTTCTGATCCTGTGATTGATGGTGATCAGAAAAAAAAAGTGACCAAGAAAAGGAAAAGAATGAATATGACAACATTCTGGAGATGTCTTGTAGTTGGAGTATCTAAATGCTAAATACTTTAAAATGAGATTTAATTGTATAAAAATGAAAGGCATCTTTAAAGAATTACAAGCAGGACAGTCTCTGGTTATAAATTATTTTGAACTTCTTCGAAGCACTTTGTGCTATTGTGATTGACTCCTCCCCCAGCCCCTGAAGGTTTTGACAAGCAAAATGAACTTCTGTATTACTGAAGTTAAGTATTTGGACTGTATTAGTTTTTAAAAAAAAGTTTGTCTGAAAAGTTCAAAGTGAAACACTCCCTTTCTTCAGGGGTGCATGGTGAGGCCTCTTGGATTAAATCAGGCTAGGCAGCGTCCTCTCTGGACCTCAATACGAGAGTGTGACCATGAACTGGTTCAACCAAGTTCTGCCCTATCAATTGGCCACAATAATAAGTGTCAGCACAAGTTCGGTCCTTATGTTAAGGGTCTTGAAGTGGGGGTCAAGGTGATGGTGAAACTGAACAATGTCACAGGAAAATGGGCAAAGAGATCTGAAGGAGCCTTCTCGATAATAGACAAATTAAGTAGTAATGTATACAAAATCCAAGCTGATAGAAGGATAGGTGGGTACATATTAACTAGATAAAGAAGTGGCAGGTACAGGATACCGAAACAATACATGCCACCGTTCCTATAAACCTTTTATGGCTCATGGATGATGACAATGTGCAAGTTGAGGAAGATGAGGCCGCCTCCACCGACTCCAGAAGGACCTTCCCAGGCTATGAGCCTTTAATAACATGGGATGATGAACGGGAGTTCGAACATTCTGAATTACAAGAGCCACAGTGGATTTTCGGTTTGTCTTTCCTTTTAAAACAGGGCACTACAGTTTTTGGGACCGCATGAGTATTGATGGCGCAGGATTACCAAGAGTAGTTCTTTGACATAAAAGTGGCTTCACAAAGTTACGGAGCGATCCAGTGATGTTAAGAATTTAAGACCTTAAGATGTCAGCAGATATCAAATGTCACAGCATGGTGACGATTTGGACTAAGACTTGGATTTCGAAAATTCAAAATTACATCAAGAAGGAAAAGCAATCATCAGCCTTGATCCAAGTTGCTTTTCCTCTTTTGAAAACATTTTGATTTGTTTTGCTTTGACCCATTTATTTTCCTGGACAGAGTGCTTAAAGAGAGGGAAGGTATATCCAAAAGTAATTACAAGCACTTCTGTCTCTACTGTAAAATCATCAAGCCTGGACATAATTTGTTTCTGAAATTGGAATTGATAAGATAAATTGATATGAGTTGCTGTTCAAGCAGTCGAGAAGGGAAAATTTACCTGCAGTTTGAGGGGATAATCAAATTAGATTTTGAAATAAAAGAAGTCGAGTCCAAGTGGTTCCTGTCCAAAGCTGTGTATTAAGGAAGAAATTATTTTAGGAAGGAAATAAAATTATACATTGACAAGTCCTGTCAGTCCAACAATACTGCTCCCTGGAATTGGCATAATTTTGAAGTGATGGAATGGACTCAGGCACAATGTAGCGGGATATTTTGGGAAATGAAAAGCGGTCCAAGAAGAATTTAAGTAAAATAAACAAGAATCTATTGATATTGGACAAGGCTGTGAATATTGTGTTGGACATTAAAGTTCCTCCAGGTCTCATGCATGAGATGAAATGGTAATATAATGGGATGTGTAAAATTGAATGAGAGGAAGTGGTTGAGGATATAAGATAGAAACAGGGAAATTACACTCCTTACGTACAGCATTGAAGTGTTAACCGGTAAAGTCCATACTAGGACTTTGCCCCCTCAATCTTTGGACTCAGAACTAAGAGTGCTGACAAGCTGTATCACACCAACAATCAGTATGGGGCCAAAAGCCCTATATGGATGCAAATGGTTTTTGGCATTCTAATGCCAGAGGGTGGAAAATGGCAACTTAGGGGTCTGTAGAATGGAAACTGTCAGGTAGAATCTCCAATCAGAAAAGTTGACATACGAATGCTAACATGCTCATACTCCATCTCTGTGCATAAAAATAGCACACAAGGTAATGTAGTGTGAGTGCACTATTTGAAGAAGTCCTCCCAGTATGCTGACCAACATGATTCGCTGAACATTTATCTCATTTGCTGTTTGTGGGACCTTGTGTGTAAACTGGCTGCTGTATTTGCTTACATAACAGTAGCTACACTTCAAAAGTAATTAATTGGTTGTGAAGTGTTTTGGCACAACCTGAGGGCATAAAAGGCACTGAACAAATGCAAACTCATTCATTCGTTCTTTCAGCAGCTTGTGAGCCACTTAATCATTAGTCAAATCTTCCCACTATTGTTAATCCAACTGTTTCTGTGGTAAATGGCTTACTGACAATTGAGAATATTCCGATTTACCTATGGGACACTGTATTTCCAGGCACCTTTTTTTTATATTTGTTCATGGGATGTGGGCGTCGCTGGCGAGGCCGGCATTTATTGCCCATCCCTAATTGCCCTTGAGAAGGTGGTGGTGAGCCGCCTTAGGAACATAGGAACATAGGAACAGGAGTAGGCCATTTAGCCCCTCGTGCCTGCTCCGCCATTTGATAAGATCATGGCTGATCTGTGATCTAACTCCATATACCTGCCTTTGGCCCATATTCCTTAATACCTTTGGTTGCCAAAAAGCTATCTATCTCAGATTTAAATTTAGCAATTGAGCTAGCATCAATTGCTGTTTGCCAAAGAGAGTTCCAAACTTCTACCACCCTTTGTGTGTAGAAATGTTTTCTAATCTCACTCCTGAAAGGTCTGGCTCTAATTTTTAGACTGTGCCCCCTACTCCTAGAATCCCCAACCAGCGGAAATAGTTTCTCTCTATCCACCCTATCTGTTCCCCTTAATATCTTATAAACTTCGATCAGATTACCCCTTAACCTTTTAAACTCTAGAGAATACAACCCCAATTTGTGTAATCTCTCCTCGTAACTTAACCCTTGAAGTCCGGGTATCATTCTAGTAAACCTACGCTGCACTCCCTCCAAGGCCAATATGTCCTTCCGAAGGTGCGGTGCCCAGAACTGCTCACAGTTGCCCTCTTAAACCACTGCAGTCCATGTGGTGAAGGTTCTCCCACAGTGCTGTTAAGAAGGGAGTTCCAGGATTTTGACCCAGCGACGATGAAGGAACGGCGATATATTTCCAAGTCAGGATGGTGTGTGACTTGGAGGGGAATGTGCAGGTGGTGTTGTTCCCATGTGCCTGCTGCTCTTGTTCTTCTAGGTGGTAGAGGTCGCAGGTTTGGGAGGTGCTGTTGAAGGAGCCTTGGTGAGTTGCTACAGTGCATCCTGTGGATGGTACACACTGCAGCCACAGTGAGCGGGTGGTGAAGGAAGTGAATGTTTAGGGTGGTGGATGGGGTGCCAACCAAGCGGGCTGCTTTGTCCTGGATGGTGTCAAGCTTCTTGAGTGTTGTAAAATTGCAATCAGGCCTCAACGATATCATTGGAGCCCGATCTCCATATGTAAATAAGGACCCGCCTGTGCTCCGGCAAGAGTTCCGTTTGCTTGCTCAAATGAGCAGGTTAAAATTGCAACCAGTGGGATCAGAGGGGATAAGTCACTGTGGCCATTTTGACTGCCCACCTGACCAATTCCCCCTGGGTGGGCAAGATTAAAATTGGCACTTACGGTTCCAACAGTTATGGTGAAATATGCTTTGTGTCAAACATGTTCATTAAAAGTTCTCCCTATTGCTGCTGCTCAGTGGCACCTTACACTTATGCTGATTACATTTCTTTTGCTTGCTGTTTGTCTGGTATCTGTACAATTGCTGACAGTGTAATAGGATTACCATTGATGTGACTTTCAGAAAACTGCTTCCCCAAATCAATGAAAATGGAACCAATTCAAGGTTTCAGTTCAGACGTGGCATTATTGTGTTTAATAAAGGGCAGGATTTTGAAGTATTGCACAGAAGTGACAGGAGTACAAGCCTGTATGGTGAAGAGATTCAGGCAGGCTAACAAACCCCTAAATCAGCAACAGTCTGAATTCTAAAATAGATGCCGTTAATTAATTGGATTTGGATACTTCTTACTGTACCTTCGATAGTTCCCAATGACCCCCACCTACCAACTCTCCTGATTAGTAAATGTTATTAAAATTCCATTTAAAATTATACTAATCCTGTTACTACCCTGTGAAATGTTTCTGCTGCTAATTCTGAGCAATCCATACTCCAGAGAATTATATCAAGTACAGTAAGAAGTCTCCAAATCCAATTAACAAACCACTGTTTTCTGAACTTTTGATTGTTACTGATTTAATAATTTGTTGAAACCACCTTAACCTCCCCACCAAACCAGCTCGCTCTCCTGTGGTGACACTTCTAAATCTTACCCTTCATGAAACCCATTAATGCCATGTCAGACCTGGAGTTAAATACTTTTCAGAATACTACCCAATGACAATAATCAAGTGACAATAACAAAGTAAACAAAACCCTCATGTTTCGTGATTATTCGTTCATCCATTTTTGGAGGGATGGTTAATCGAAACGGATATGCTATGCTAAAGGTAGGCAATGGGAAACCTTGTGAGCCGATCTACTTTTCAGGGGTAGGTATTCACTTTTGCTGCTATTTTTTCCTTTGCTACTTCCTACTGGGGTACCGTACTTAAGATATTGGGGGTCCCTCTGGGTCCTTATCAAAGGTTGCCATTATTCATATGAAAGTGAGCATCAGTAGGCTACTCAACTGCAGGATGCATCACACCCAAGTCCAATCCTGTCCTCATACAACAGCCATTTCCAGCGGTAGCCAGATAATGATCAGGAGCAGGAACCTTGGTTAATTTTGCCTTCTGTAATCCTGGGGCACTGAGGCTAATCATAGCCCTTCTACTGACTGCCTGGCTGTAAGCAGTTAGCTCAGGGAATGGACCTGATACCACTTTAGTCTGTCCAGCTCAGCTACTCTCTGGATAAATTTGTTGCGTTATCAGGAGAGCTTTCTTTGCACCAGCTGATACCATCGCCCAACAGAATTACATTTTCTTGCAACTTATTGCCATGAAATGTGTTTTTTCCGGACTGATATGAAAAATATGAATTGTTGATTAGTTTTTGTTTCCTTTCCACCTCCTAGTGTGGTGTTATCAGCACCACTTCCCAATAGACCTGGGAGGCAACAATCTGTCAGGTCAATTGGTAAAGCTGATTGGCTGCATGTTGCTAAGGGCCTTGTAAGAAACCTTTCCTTTCTACTAATGAAGTTCATTGGCCACAGGCTGGTAAAGGTGTCTGGAGACACGGGCGTCTCATGTTCTGTACAACATCTTCACTGAACAATTGGCGCCTGAATCTTCGCAAAATTAATATTTCACCCTTTCTACACCCAGTCATATAATTTTCTTGCTCCAGCTGAAACCCTGCAACTTTTTTCAGGCTTTTACAGAAAGACTGAATTGCCGCACCTGAGGACAACAACTTGAGAAATGAAAGATCCAAAAACGCCATCTCCTCTCACTGCAAAACACGGAGAGGAGATCAATAAACAAAAGACCAAAGACAAGAAAGGACTGAGAGGACTGAGCTAAGAGAAGATGATAAATAAGGTAAATAGCTGAAAGGCCTATGGTAGAGGCTAGAGATTTAGAACATAAAGAACGGTCAGTGGGGAGTGGCAGAATATGAGAATCATCTGTGGAAAACGGAATTTTAAAAAATGCATTTATATAGCGCTTTTCATGACCTCAGGATGTCCCAAAGCACGTTACAGCCACTTAAGTACTTTTTGAAGTGTAGTCGCTGTTGTAATGTAGGAAACACGGCAGCCAATTTTGCACACAGCAAGGTCCCACAAACAACAATGCGATAATGACCGGATAATCTGTTTTTAGTGTTGTTGGTTGAGGGATAAATATTGGCCAAGACACCAGGAGAATTCCCAGCTCTTCTTCGAATAGTGCCTTGGGATCTTTTACATCCATTTGAGAGGGCAGATGGGGCCTCGATTTAACGTCTCATCCAAAAGACGGCACCTTAGGTGCAGGTCCGGGTACTTTTTAAAAAGAGTTTTGGGTCCTTGCCTCTACCAGCAATTCGGGCAGCGAATTCCATACACCCATCACCCTCTGGGCAAAAAACCTTTTCCTCATGTCCCCTCTAAACCTTCCGCCAATCAGCTTAAATCTATGTCCGCTAGTTCTTGAACTCTCCTCTAGGGGAAACAGGTACTTCCTGTCTACTCTATCTGGGCCCTTCATAATTTTGTACACCTCAATCAAGTCACCTGTCAGCCCCCTCTGCTCCAAGGAAAACAACCCCAGCCTATCCAATCTCTCCCCGTAGCTGCAATTTTCAAGCCCTGGCAACATTCTTGTAAATCTTCTCTTCACTCTCTCCAGAGCAATTACGTCCTTCCTTATCACGGGCAGCTGCCTATATCAGGCAAATTGCGCTAACCGGTTTCCATTACCACTTATAACATATTAGACACGCCTGCTATTTTAGGCAATCTTTCACACCTCATTAATCCCCTGTACAGTATTTTCGGATGTTCAGTTTTTATCCCGAACCAATACTGCAGGAAGCGTCGGTGATGTCATGTGTCTTTCCCATGATTCTCTCCTTTTGCTGGCAAACTCACATTTTCTATATATATAGCAGCCAATTTGCACAAACAGCAAATGTATGAATGGTGTTGGTTGAGGGAAGAGTGTTAGTCAGGACACCTCCTTAAAGTGCTTCAGTATTAATACCTAATCCAAAAGGTAGCCTCTCCGACAATGCAGCAGTCCCTCAGTATTGAACTGAAGTCTCAGCCTAGGTTACATGGAACTAAATAAGCCAAGGAAATACTTCTGATTCATTAACGCATAAGTCTAGATATCGTGGAGCAGGGTTTGAACTCACAACCTTCCTGGTCCGAAGCAAGATTTTGATCAACTGAGCCAAGCTGACAGTTAGCTTTAAACACTAAAAATACTCACAATGGTCCTGATCCTACACGACCAATAGTTGAGTTACTTCAAGGTTATCGAGTAACCAACTGCTAATAACTTACCGCATCTCAGACTGTACAGTTTCCTCTCTCTCTCATGGTTTCTAATGAAATTGGAAAGAAATCATTTTTAAAAACTTTTCATGACAAACAATGATCTAAAAAATTAATTTGTTCTAGGGTCATGAGCGATGCTGGCAAGACTACATTTACTGCCTATCGCTAGTTGCCCTGATAGAATTAAGAGTCAAGCATGTAGAGTGGGAGTGGAGTCAAATTTAGGCCAGACCAGGTAGGGGTGGCAGATTCCCTTCCTTGAAGGACATTAATGAAGCAGTTGGGTATTTATAACAATCTGCCAGCTTTCATAGTTATTTCTCTGATGCCAAATCACTAGATTTAATGAATTCAATTTCCCAATGTGAGATTGTGAACTCACAATCGCTGGACGGCTAATCCAGTACCATAACTACTAGGCTGCCATACAATTGCTGAGGAGGAATATACAAAACTGATGAACAGGAAAGGACCAGCTGGTCCATCAAGCCTGTCATGTATAGTAATGGACCCCCAGTACTCCCCAGCCAGCAGCAGCCATGTCATCTCCTGGTGTTTACACCCCTCAGTGTATCCTTGAGGCCCTGTTGAAGTCTGTGTTCAAGTCTGTGTTCAAAACCTTTCCTATTACAATGAGTAAATCTCCAAAGGTAACACCAGAGTACCCGTACTGGTATTGTCTAATTATTACTTTCACAGCAGTAATTCTTCCCAATGCTAGCAGGATTAAATCCAACTTTTAGATCAGAATTCTTATCCGAACAGATGTGTTTTTGTCAGTATGTGATGGGCCCCAACTGGAAAATCCAAATAAATGCTGAACTCAAATCCATTCCATGGGATCAAATCCGAGTTTTGAATTTATCTCTTATTAACCGATTATGTTTGTTTTACCTCATATTTTATTCGTAACGCTTCATAAAATTTGTGCTGGTTCATTTTGGCTTTAAATAGTGTCCCTGTGCATTAATTTCAGCATTCTGTAATCGAGATTACACAGGTCCCACCATTCATTTGACAATACATAGCTGACAGGGATGAAGCGAAAGAGAAACTTATGCCTGTGGAAAACTGGCCTACTTCAACTTGTAGGATTACTTCTGCGATTGATTGTTACTCTCAGTAATACCTGCACATCGATTGGACTATGTCCTATATCCCTAGTTCTTGGATTCCAGCCACTGTAGTCTGTACTCAGCCTGGACTTAATGTGCTGAAAAGGGTGCTGTGTGATATTAGCAATGAACACGTTAACACAGTCGATTGAAATTCCTTACCTGCTATTTAAATGAAAGTATTAATGCATTTAAAATAAGCAGGTTGATGCCTTGCTTAAAATAGTAGACAAAAGAATTTCGAACAAATCCTTGACACATTTGTTACTAAAATTATACAGCACGATTCGAAATTTTACTCAGGATGGTGAGTGTTTAAAAGTGATTGAAGCACATTTTAACATTGATATTCATTGCACTCTCTGTAATACTTAAACTGAACAGCCAGCTACAGAATGTGAATATCCCTAACCCCCAAATGTAAGCACTAATGTTTGATTGACAGGTTTACATATTTCAAAGTACATCTGTATAAGCCGCTTAGCTTCTTGTGAGCTATTGTAACATTAGTAGATCCAACCATTAACCCAGGGCGTCTCAATGAACTTCTCTTTCACACTGTAGGGGTTATATTGGATAACCCCAAAACCGGGCGCAGGGGTCACGGTGCTCGATTAACCCGCGCCCGGTCGTTGAGATGCAGGCTGCATGTAACATTCATGCTGCGTGGTGATTTACCTGATTGCTGCGAGCGACCAGGCCGAGCTGCGTTGTAGAGTTGCTGCTCACCAGCAGGGGGGCCCCATTATCGCAAGTGACTAGCAGCACTTAAAGGCAGCCTGCACCTTTAATTTGCAAAAAAAGATACGGGTCCACATGGAGTCTGAACGGAGATCAGACATCGCACACCTAAATCACAGGTGCAGGTCCCGTCCTTATGTTTACAAACTGTTGAGTTATATTAAAACATTGAATAAAGGTTGCGCACTACTAAATCCCACATCCTCCAGTCTGCACACCAGACATCACCAATCTGCCGTTCTGAGTTTGTAACAGGTCTGCGAGAGAGTGTGCACCAAGGTTCTCTGATGATGTACTAGAGGCCTTGGTGCAAGAGGTGGACAGAAGGATGGGCATCCTATATCCGCAGGGGGGCAAAATGCCCTCCAGACATATACTCCAGAGGCAGTGGGAGGCAGCAGGGGACAAAATCAATGCCAGGTGAATAGCACCACGAACATGGATGCAGTGCAGGAAGAAGTCAAGCAGCATCTCCCACCAACAACACCACTAGCCCCATCGACAGCTCCACACACTACACCCCCATCACCTGCATATCAACAATCTCCTTCAATCAGTACTCAACTCTTCCAATCAGATGCTTCCTCTCACCCTCACACATTACCACTGTTGCAAGCGGCAAACCCGCAACTCACAGGTCACACACACTGGCAGCTATTCAACCATGACAGGCACATCACCCAAATGTCTTGCAGGACACTCACCGACACACATCCCGCTTTCTTGCAGGAGAAGATAGCACATAACGGGCGGCAGCAAATGGCAGTGGCTCCATGGAACATGAACCTTCTGTCCTCTCTCAGGGCGATGGCAATCCTGTCCGACCCCTGCCACTCTGCCAGTGTCCTTGCTGTTGCCCGTCAGCTAGCCAGCCCACTCCCTGTAGAGTATTGAAACTTTATTATAGGAACATAGGAAGATAGGAACAGGAGTAGGTCAGTTAGCCCCTCGGGCCCGTTCCGCTATTCAATGAAATCATGGTTGACCTGTAACCTAACTCCATATACCCGCCTTAGCCCCATATCCCTTAATACCTTTGGTTAACAAAAATCTATTAATCTCAAATTTAAAATTAACAATTGAGCTCGTATCAACTGCCGTTTGCAGTAGAGCATTCCAAACTTCTACCACCCTTTCCATGTAGAAGCATTTCCTAACTTTACTCCTGCAAGTCCTGCCTCTAAGTTTTAGGCTATGTCCCCTAGTCCTAGTATTGAAGTATAGGAGACCTCCAAAAACAGGTTCAGCAGCCAGAAGCAATAGTCCAGCAACTAACCTGCAACACCTGCATGATCCCTTTAAATAGCGCTGGTGGGGGGGTCCTCCAGGCTGTCTAAGACATGTTCAGTGGCTAAGACAGTGCATTGGCTGGAGCATTGAGTTCCAAAATCCCATCTGTCCCTTTAGATCAGCATTGCACACTGAACTACCGCATAATCTCCCTACTTTACGTGCTGCCGGCGCTCGTTATCTGCGTGTGCGCAAACGCCTTTACCAAGGATGGCGTCCGGCGCACGTCATGCTAGAAGTGTACGCGTGCATTCCGGACACCATTTTGGGTCCTTAGGAGGTTGCGTAGCGCCTACAAAACAGAGAGCTACGCCGCCCAATTTATAGCCCTGTGTCTTTTAACGAAGCACTTTCACAGTTACTTTGCCCAGATAAATTTCCTGATTATGTCAGCTTTCACTATTTAAAAAATACTACAGAAACAGAAGAAAATGTAAGTTAAGATCAACCAATTTTTTGACCTCCCTCATCTCCTTTTTGTTTTCTTGTTTGGGCTTTGCCTATGCTTTTTATTATCTTAGCTATATACATTCTTTTGTTCTTTTCCGGTCTTTTCATTATCTCACTTTTTCACCGGGTTCTCCGAGTGTCTTGGCCAACATTCATCCTTCAACCAATAGCACCAAAAAACAGATTAACCAATCATTCATTCTATTGCTGTTTGTGGGTCCTCACTATGTGCAATCTGGCTGCTGTGTTTACACAGGAACATAGGAATTGCTACAGTTGTGAATCTTTGGACTTCTCTAGCCCAGAGGGCTGTGGATGCTCGGTCGTTGAGTATATTCAAGACTGAGATTGATGGATATTTGGACACCAAGGGAATCAAGGGAAATGGGGATTGAGCGGGAAAGTGGAGTTGAGGTCAAAGATCAGCCATGACCTTATTGAATGGTGGAGCAGGCTCGAGGGGCCATATGGCCTACTCCTGCTCCTATTTCTTATGTTCTTATGCTAGATGAAGAAAGATCAAGGTCCATCTAGTTTACCTTCTACCATCTTCGTAGTCACATGAAACAATGATAATGAAGTTATTGACTTAATCATAGCAATCAATCTTTATCAATTAGTCCACTACAGACCCAGACATGATGTGAGAAAAACCTCAGTGGCAGAGCGCTTTGGGAACCATAGGCCTGTAGTCATCTGTCCCTCCCAAGCCTGCTACATGTCATGTCTCAAATCACTCTTATAGAGTATACCAAAAATGTTATTTTCTGAAAGAAATCTATCTCATTTGCATTTGAATGAATCAAATTAGGTTCATTTGCCCACAACGCTGACTATTTTCCAAAAGTAATTGTGATTTTGAAGTGCTTTAGGTGTCATGAGATGTGAAAGGAACTATATAACTGCAAGTCATTCAAGAGTTTCTTATCTCACTAAAGTGATCTTTTATTCCATCAAACAGATCTCCCGCTTTTCTATAAAGCAATTTTCAGGTAATTCTACCCATTGGGCTCGATTTTCAAATGAAAGCCCGGATGTATTGAGGTGGTGGGAGAGAAAATCGGTAAAACCTGGAGCGGGTAAGGAATCCGACTCCAACCCGTCGACTTCCGCGTCTCACACAGAAGCATCTGTGCGCGGGTGGGAGTTCTGGAATCTGGAAGTCCCGTCAGCAATTAAAGCCGTTAAAAAGCAATTAAAGAGAAACCAGGTGTGAAGGGCCAGATCAGACAAAAATAAACTAAAATAAATAAAACAACATTTCACAAAGTTAAAAAAATAAATAAACCTACTTTTCAAACGACGTCACCTGCACCCCCCTGCTCCGATGTCCAATGTCACCCCACCCCCCCGATGACTCTTTTCAGATAGCTCTTCTCTGATGTCTCACCCCCGATGTATCCTGACGTCCCCCCTCGACGATATCCAATGTCCAATTTCCCCCCCAATCTTTGTCCCCCCATCTTTGTTCCCCCCTCTCCACTCCCAGTTCCAGTGCCAGATGACGTCTCTCTCTCTCTCTTGCTTTCTCCCCCCCACTCCCCCTTGGCATTGCGCCACCTGTTGGCAGCCAGCCTGTCAATCAGACCGGCCGTCGGGCACGAAACCCGGAAACCTCACGATCGTGTGGAGAAAGGCAAGTTTTTTTTGTTCGGGTTTGCCGTGCACCCATTGACCCCCGCCATCCCGCCACCCTTTTAAAATTGAGCTCACTAACTCTCTCTCTGTTTGGATGATGTGCTGTCCCCCCCTTCGATATTTTTCTCCATCCTACACTTCACCTTGATTATCCATCATTTTTCAGCTGTGAAGAAGTGTCTTATACCTGAAATGTTAACCCTGCCTTTTTTTTTCTGATGCTGATTGACTTGCTGTGTAATTGCAGCATTTTCTATTTTTATTTCAAATTTCCAGCATTTCCAGGATTTTTTTATTAATCACAACTTTTTTTGCCACAGGGGCTCATTTTAAAAAAAATGGGTATTAAGAGCAAGGCTTCCTCTTTGACATTACAGACAGAAGATTGTTCCTGTCACCAGGATTACCGATGCTGCATGTGGGTTCATGAAGATTTTCTCCACTGGGAGTTTGTAGCCAAATAGTGGCATGATCTTGTCTTTATTTTTCCCCTATTGATGGCTGATTTGTTAACTGACCCTTGTGGTCTCACACAGAGCCATTAGACTATGAAAAGCCCAGGTTCATTGTCTGATCTGTACAGAGTTAGCTGATTTTAGCCAGATCGTGTGTGTGATTGGGTGTGCACATGTGTATAGGTCTGTGTGTGTGTGTGTAAGGGTGTGTGTGCATGTGCGTGTAAGGGTGTGTATGTAAGGGTGTGTGTGTATGTAAGGGTGTGTGTGTAAGGGTGTGTACATGCATGTGTATGGCTGTATGTATATGGGTATGTATGTATGTGTGTGTAGTGTGCAAAAGTAAGTGTGTACATGTATGAGTACATGTGGGCCTGTGTGTGTATGGGTGTATATGTGTGTGCATGTAGGCCTGTACATGTATGCACATGTATGTGAGGACAGATGCAATTGCCCACTGAGGGGAAGTGGGAGAGCTATAAAAAAAAGTTTACAATCAAAACATTTTTCAGATTACTCTGTAAGATGAAAAATCAGGCTCCTGTGTAGCGTTACCAATCTCATCTACTGAGACTGTTTTGCTCGATAACTCTGCAGAAAGATCTTTCTCATCTCACAGTCCTTGATGTTTGTGTCAGGGAATTTATCACAATACTTCAAAATACTAAAATATGATTTATATACACAAAATTACCCAGGAAAATTGGACCAATTTGTG
The DNA here is from genome assembly GCF_035084215.1 of Heptranchias perlo. Lineage (NCBI taxonomy): Eukaryota > Metazoa > Chordata > Chondrichthyes > Hexanchiformes > Hexanchidae > Heptranchias > Heptranchias perlo. The sequence continues at coordinate 22,335,623 of NC_090357.1, read as the reverse complement.
AAGCAGCCTGTAACAGCACGGATAGATTTGGTGTGATTGTTTCTACTGGTGGGATTTGGACATGTGGGGACTGAAGTTGAGCAAAGAATGATCTTGCTCTGTGTGAGCACTTCAATTTGTAAACAAACGAGAGGCTTTTGGTGTCGCCCAGTATTTCCTGACATTCAGGCAGAAGTGCTGCTCACTGTTACTCCTAGCCAATCATACCAGACAGTAAAGATGAGCTGTATGGTTTTTTTATTCGTTCATGGGATATGGGCTTCGCTGGTGAGGCCGGCATTTTTTGCCCATCCCTAATTGCCCTTGAGAAGGCAGTGGTGAGCTGCCTTCTTGAACCGCTGCAGTCCATGTGGAGGGAAGAAGTTAAAGGGACACAGACTTTTTTAGTTAGCTTTTTATGGCAGATTTTCTCTTGCTTGTTGGTAGCTTTTATGCTGGATTTTTATTTCCATTTTGGATCAGAACATGAAGGAAATGTTCATGTCACTAAGCAAGTAACCGAATCAATAGAGTTCAGCTCTACAGGGAGAACCGTAAATAAGAGGAGATCTGCAGAATGGCTTCCAAGATACAAAATTTCACCCACCTCAGGGAGGGCAAAGACATCTAAGTACAATCTATGGTGCCCAGTACTATTGGGCAAGTCAATGTAAAATTAATGAGAGGGACTGATGTGGAAGCTCCCCAATCATGGTATTTCATGCTTGAAGTGGTCCAACATGAAAGGAAAAATGCCATTGGCCTGGACCCATGTTGCCTTCTGGCCTTAGACACAATGCCATGCCATTAATAAATTGCAAGAGCTCCTAGCTCACCACTGTCCAGCTAGTCAGCGAACAGCAGCACAGGATCATGCAGCTTAATGGCTGCTTTCGTAACGGCAGTTAGAATATTTTTTTCTTTGTGGGCAATGCTCTATGCCTGGATCCTTTGATGGAAAAGGCACCCTTAAAGGCTGGATCCTCAGAATCCAAGGCTACTTTCTGCTACTTTGGCTCCTCTTGTAGGAGAATCCAGAACAAGGGGGCATAATCTTAAAATTAGAGCCAGGCCAAACCGGAGTGAAATCAGGAAGTACTTCTTCACACAAAGTGTAGTAGAAATCTGGAACTCACTCACCCAAAAGGCTGTGGATGCTGGGTCCACTGAAACTTTCAAAACTTAGATAGATTTTTGCTTGGTAAGGGTATCGAGTGATATGGAGCCAAGGCAGGTAAATGGAGTTGAGGTGCAGATCAGACATGATCTAATTGACTGGCGAAACAGGCACGAGGGGCTGAATTGCTTACTTTTGTTTCTATGGTATCATTGGAAGACCTGCAGTGAGAAAATGAATGCCGATACAATGATGTTCATCTAACAACAGGGGGATCATACATCAGATTATTGGCATCTTGAAGCTGCTACTAGTCAAGCAGCCTGCGAACATTTAATGGCAAGGGTGGAAAATGAATAATGGTCACTTGGGTGAGGTACTGGAGAGTGCCTGATGCCACAGACCTGTACTCCAGCAAGGAGAGCAGGGGGAAAGGAGAAAATTGGTCCAAAGAACATAAAAATCTGTTTAACATAGAAACATAGAAAATAGGAGCAAGAGTAGGCCATTCGGCCCTTCGGGCCTGCTCCACCATTCAAAATGATCATGGGTGATCGTCTAACTCAGTACCCTGTTCCCGCTTTTTCTCCATATCCCTTGATCCCTTTAGCATTAAGAAATATATCTATCTCCTTCTTTAATACATCTAATGACTTGGCCTCCACTGCCTTCTGTGGTAGAGAATTCCACAGGTTCACCACCCTCTGAGTGAAGAAATTTTTCCTCATCTCGGTTCTAAATGGCATACCCCATATCCTGAGACTGTGACCCCTGGTTCTGGACTCCCCAGCCATCGGGAACATCCTCCCTGCATCCAATCTGTCTAGTCCTGTTAGAATTTTATATGTTTCGATGAGATCACCTCTCATTCTTCTAAACTCTAGTGAATATAGGCCTAGTCGACCTAACCTCTCCTCATACGTCAGTCCTGCCATCCCAGGAATCAGAATGGTTTAAGAAAAACACACAGATTATTTTAGTGCTGACTTTATTGTGCACACCCTTTAATAATTTTAGTTTACACACAGATTTCCTGTTATACCTCAGGCACTTCAATCACTGTTAATGCTAACAATTTCTTTTTTTCTAATGTACAAAATCTTTAACATTGTTAACTGTCACAAATGTGTAGGTTTACGTTTCATTTTAAATGAAGATTTGACAGTGGCTTTTGATCAAGAGTTTCAATGTTCCCAATGCTCCATCTCTGTAGCAAAACATTCCAGGGACCTTAGACACAGGTTATCAAGAGCTGAGGTATAGGGACCAGCCCCCACCCCCACCCCACCACAAGTGCATTTTGATACTGCTGAAGTCTAACAACTAAAACTGGGCAGCTTACCATCACAGAGCCATAGTCAGCTTCTCAGTCCTTGCCCAGACAGGGCTTTCTGAAGTTGAATGGGAAGAATCCCAACTTCCATAAAAAATTGGTCATTATTATGTTACTTCAGGAATTGGTAGTTCCACCAGTTGGAGATGCGAGCTTTGGCAACAGCTTGTTGCCTCTCTGAAACCTAATCATGGTGGGTACCAAACTGAATGGGCATGTGTTATCTGCCTCCAGATAATGACATTCTAAGTTTCAGATTTTCCACATCAGCTATATGATACATGGGGTGGAAGGACCTATGAAGGACAGCCTGTGATGTGGTAGCCACCTCGATGTTCTAGATGTTCTGCTTCATCTAGGTCCTCATGTGAGGGGGCTTTGACAAAGTGATGTGCTTGCCATCAGCCTGACTCCCCTGCCAGGATGCTAGTGACAGGTTGTTGTAGGCCAGAACCCCTGTCCCTGCAATTATTTCTCCTTCTTGTCAGAACTCTACCTCACAGCTTGGTTCTGGATCTCACACAGAGGCTGAAGGAAGCTCTTTTGTTGCGTGTCTAGGAATTGTGAGCTATCTGACTTCCCTGAGTACAGTTAGCCATTTCGTGAATAAACCGTCATGTCTCATTCTGTACTTGAAATGAGGACAGACATGAATCCCTTCTACAAGTGATTCACAGTGATGTTTCATCAACTGTAGACACCCGAAACATCATAACCTGTCCTTTCTCTTTACAGATGCTGACTAAACAGCTGTGTATGTCAGCCTTTGTCGTTTTTCTGTTTCCTTTTATTTCATTGGCTTTCTGACTGGTTACATAAATTGCAATGTCAGGGATTAAGTGAAATTCTGATAGATCAACAAATCTTATGACAACACAAAAGTAGTTAACCAAAAACAATGACTACTGGAAGATCAATAGTTCTTAGTTAACAACTCTTAACTAGGCTGATTAGCAAAGTGAATTAGAGTGAAGCTGGTGTAGTAGAACTATTGTGTATAATAAACACCACTGTTAAAAAAGGACAAGTTTGATCACTCATTTTCCCACATACACAGGCCCCTGTGAATCCTCTGTACAATATTGCTTAACCAACGTTAATTAAAGGCACATTTGGAAATAGTCTTATGTCTGCACTCCAGTATTGGATTGAACAGGTTATTTTATCAAACGGATATCAATCTATTTTTTGGTTGACTTAGCTCACACGTACAGTCACATCCCTAATTCTGGTATCCTCCCAAAGGATCAGGTGGCAGTCTGATTTATCAGTATTATCTTTTCCCAGCCCATTGCTAGGAAAAGATAATACCACATGCCAGAAAGCTTTTGGTCACCAAGGTCTGGAGTTCTCATCAAAACTTTATGCTTTTCAATAAGTGTTTAGACTTTCACATCATCCAATTCCTGTTTCCTCTGTCCCTTTAGTGTTTTGTTTTCTTAAGGAAAGTACATGATGCCTCAGTTTATCAGGAGTCTGAATTCAAGAATCAAGTACTAAGTCGTACAGACCAGAAGGTCTCAGCTTCGAACTCCAGTCCAGGCTGCAGTAGGTTGATTTCAGCTGAGTTATAACTCGGCTACCACGATGGGGCTCGGCTACAATATTCCAAAATATCACCTGTTCTGATTCACTGGGTAAGTTCACACATGAAGAACGGCAACTTGGGTGAGATACCGCAGGCTGACTGTGCTCATGGAACTGTACCCCAGCAAAAGTTAGCGCCAACAGGTCGTTACTACCTGTCACAGAGAGTGACTGGTGCATTTTATTTTCCAGTAAACCCACCTGTACTAATCTTGACTTTTAAAAATTTCTTTTAGACCCTTGGAACCAGATTGAAACACTGGAAGGGCCTCAAAAGGGAAAGAAAAACTGCAATTGTCAGCAGAAAAAAACCCTTCAGAGTTCCATTCTCTGATATCAATTATCTTATGCAGCAAATATGAAGAGCATTATGTTAATTGTATTATGTGATTTATATCAATTAGTATTAATTTTATTTAGATGGTGTGTATCAATTGGGGTCTCTCTTGTATCCTTTTTTATATGAGAGCTTATCTAGGGTATGGAGTGGGTGTAATGTGGAGCTCTGTGAATAAAGGCTTGGAAGCAACTGAAGATCAGGCTCTAATATTCTAAAAGTCACCAGCTGGCTATCCAATTTATTACACATTAGCGGGCAATGAATTGTAACTCTTGCCCATTCACATTAGAGGGCACAGTGGATTAGGACACTGCCTTTTCACATTAGAGGGCACGGTGCATCAGGACTCTGTCCTTTCACATTATAGGATACAGTGGATTAGGATGATGCCCTTTCACATTAGATAGTACAGAAGTTTGGGATTTTGTCCTTCCACTTTAGATGATACTGTGGATTAGGACTCAAGTACAGTCTCCTCTCTACAGCCTGAGAGATCAGTTTGGGAAATACACAGCACAAAACTGCCGATTATTCATCACAAACAAGCAGACAGACTTTGAGAGCCTACAAACATGAGCCTAGAATTCAAATTGTGCCCGAAAATGGGCGTGCGTTGCTCGCGCCACTCATGGTCAATGCAGGCATCATTGTAAAATTTGTGCTGCCTGCTAATTATAATCATTCAGGCATGCAACCACAGCTCACCACACCATTCATTGGCCGCATGCCTATCGTGGCGGGGGGTGATATTGGACGTCCATGATGATACTTAAAGGCAGCCAGCACCTCTTAAAGGGGAGGTGCATTCTGGCCGCAGAGACCCAGGAACAACTTAATAAATAAATGGCTGAAGGAGGGAACTAGCGGGCACGAAGGTTCTCCGAAACCTCTCTCTGTGTAGACAAAGTGAACTTTCCAGAGTGATACAACACACCAAAAAAGCCCAGAGCTCAAGCAGCAGCTAGAAATGATAAACCAGCAACTAACCTGTAAGTACAGCATGATCCCTTTAAATAGTGCTGGTGAGAGTGCCTTCCTTCCGGTTAGTGCCACCTTGTGCTGTGTGAGCTCAGCAAGCGGTGAGTGAAGCACTGGGGCGATTGAAAATTGAATACAGGTCCTGCAAGAAACACGGGGTCTTAATTTACACGCATTATTCTGGACTTTGAATGTTGCTGCCAGCACGTCGTCCTCTAACAATATGGCGGGTGGCGCACTTCCAGCTGGAAATGTGCACGTGCTTCCTGCCCGCCATACTGGGGGCTTAGTTGGCCAGTTACTGCCTGAGAAAAGGGCACTGCTCCATCAAATATATAGACCTTGGTAGGCGAAATGGAAATGTCGCATTGGTGAAGCAGTTGGTACTATTCTGACTCACTCACTCTGGTAAAGAAGAATTTTAGGAATGGAAGATATAAGAAAGAACGAACGAACTTGCATTCATATAATGCCTTTCACGACATCAGGACGTCCCAAAGCATTTTACAGCGAATGAAGTGCTTGAAGTGAAGGAAATAGGTATAAGTACCATGCATTGCAATAAATGCTCATTTGCAGTGTTCCCATTGTTTTTATTCATTTTCTATGGATCTTAGTGCTGGTATCAGTAGAAGCCTGGCGGCAGTTACTTCATTTTTCTTTCAGCTATGAAATGGACTACAAGGGCCCCGATTTTAACTCTGGGTGAGTTTTTTTGTGGGGGGTGTTGGGAGAATGGGTGGTGAGGTGAGTTGAAGATTCACCTGCTGCTGCAGAAATCAGGCCCGAGCTATTTTAACTCCCAGCCCTTATTGACATGCTACCACTGGGCAGGTGGGTTAAAATTGCCCCCAAAAGGTCCAAAAAAAACCCAGCCCAAAAGAGAAACTAACTACACAACTGGGAATTGAAATGGAATGAATGACCCCAGCGCCAGTGCAGAGTTTGTGATGTCCAGTATAGTAAGTACATGAGCAGATGGGCAGCTTATCAATTGCTGATTGTAAACAATTTTACAACACCAAGTTATAGTCCAGCAATTTTATTTTAAATTCACAAGCTTTCGGAGATTCTCTCCTTCCTCAGGCAAATGTTTCAAGAGCTCCTTGAAGCCTACGCATTTATACATATTGAACAATACATGGTGTTTACAGACTGCCCCTGCAACTGCCCGTTGCCAAGGCAATCACCGTGTTCAGACAGAGAGGTGTCACCTGCAGAACCCCCGAATACACATTCAACAAAAAAACAAACAGGGAAAAAAAACAGAGAAAAAAAACACAGAGAGAGGCAGAAACATCCGGAAGGCAGAGAGAGCCAGCAAATGACCCATTATATTAAAAACAGATAACATTTGTTCGCTGGTGGGGTAACGTGTAGCGTGACATGAACCCAAGATCCCGGTTGAGGCCGTCCTCATGGGTGCGGAACTTGGCTATCAATTTCTGCTCGACGATTTTGCGTTGTCGTGTGTCTCGAAGGCCGCCTTGGAGTACGCTTACCCGAAGGTCGGTGGATGAATGTCCATGACTGCTGAAGTGTTCCCCGACTGGGAGGGAACCCTCCTGTTTGGCGATTGTTGCGCGGTGTCCGTTCATCCGTTGTCGCAGCGTCTGCATGGTCTCGCCAATGTACCATGCTCTGGGGCATCCTTTCCTGCAACGTATGAGGTAGACAACGTTGGCCGAGTCACAGGAGTATGAACCATGCACCTGGTGGGTGGTGTCATCTCGTGTGATGGTGGTATCTGTGTCGATGATCTGGCATGTCTTGCAGAGGTTACCGTGGCAGGGTTGTGTGGCGTCGTGGACGCTGTTCTCTTGAAAGCTAGGTAGTTTGCTGCGAACGATGGTCTGTTTGAGGTTGGGTGGCTGTTTAAAGGCGAGTAGTGGAGGTGTGGGGATGGCCATAGCGAGGTGTTTGTCCTCATTGATGACATGTTGAAGGCTGCGGAGAACATGGCGTAGTTTCTCCGCTCCGGGGAAGTACTGGACGACAAAGGGTACTCTGTTGGTTGCGTCCCGTGTTAGTCTCCTGAGGAGGTCTATGCGATTTTTTGCTGTGGCCCGTCGGAACTGTCGATCGATGAGTCGAGCGTCATATCCCGTTCTTACTAGGGCGTCTTTCAGCGTCTGTAGGTGTCCATCGCGTTCCTCCTCGTCTGAGCAGACCCTGTGTATTCGCAGGGCCTGTCCATAGGGGATGGCCTCTTTGACGTGGTTAGGGTGGAAGCTGGAAAAGTGGAGCATCGTGAGGTTGTCCGTGGGCTTGCGGTAGAGTGAGGTGCTGAGGTGCCCGTCTTTGATGGAGATTCGTGTGTCCAAGAAAGAAACTGATTCTGAGGAGTAGTCCATGGTGAGCTTGATGGTGGGATGGAACTTGTTGATGTTATCGTGTAGTCTCTTTAGTGATTCCTTGCCGTGGGTCCATAGAAAGAAAATGTCGTCGATGTATCTGGTGTATAGTGTTGGTTGGAGGTCTTGTGCAGTGAAGAAGTCCTGCTCGAACTTGTGCATGAAAATGTTGGCGTATTGGGGTGCGAATTTGGTCCCCATGGCTGTTCCGTGTGTTTGGGTAAAGAACTGGTTATCGAAGGTGAAGACATTGTGATCCAGGATGAAGCGGATGAGTTGTAGGATGGCTTCCGGAGATTGGCTGTTGTTGGTGTTGAGTATTGATGCTGTCGCAGCGATGCCGTCATCGTGGGGGATACTGGTGTATAGTGCCGAGACGTCCATCGTGGTGAGAAGTGTTCCTGGTTCAACTGGTCCGTGGGTACTGAGTTTTTGTAGGAAGTCTGTAGTGTCACGACAGAAGCTGGGGGTTCCCTGTACGATGGGTTTCAGGATGCCCTCGATGTATCCAGAGAGGTTCTCACACAGGGTTCCGTTGCCTGATACGATGGGACGTCCGGGTGTGTTGGCTTTGTGTATCTTTGGGAGGCAGTAGAAGTCTCCCACGCGGGGATTACGTGGGATGAGAATGCGTAGGATGCTTTGAAGGTCTGGATCGAAGGTCTTGATCAGTTTGTTGAGCTGGTGGGTGTGTTCTTTGGTCGGATCTGCGGGTAACCGTCTGTAGTGTTCCTGGTTGTCCAGTTGTCGGTATGCTTCTTTGCAATAGTCTGTTCTGTTCTGTATGACTATGGCTCCTCCTTTGTCCGCTGGTTTGATGACGATGTTGCGGTTGGTCTTGAGAGCGTTGATGGCGTTGCGTTGTGCTCGGGTGACATTCTGGACTGCCTTCGATCCAGACCTTCAAAGCATCCTACGCATTCTCATCCCACGTAATCCCCGCGTGGGAGACTTCTACTGCCTCCCAAAGATACACAAAGCCAACACACCCGGACGTCCCATCGTATCAGGCAACGGAACCCTGTGTGAGAACCTCTCTGGATACATCGAGGGCATCCTGAAACCCATCGTACAGGGAACCCCCAGCTTCTGTCGTGACACTACAGACTTCCTACAAAAACTCAGTACCCACGGACCAGTTGAACCAGGAACACTTCTCACCACGATGGACGTCTCGGCACTATACACCAGTATCCCCCACGATGACGGCATCGCTGCGACAGCATCAATACTCAACACCAACAACAGCCAATCTCCGGAAGCCATCCTACAACTCATCCGCTTCATCCTGGATCACAATGTCTTCACCTTCGATAACCAGTTCTTTACCCAAACACACGGAACAGCCATGGGGACCAAATTCGCACCCCAATACGCCAACATTTTCATGCACAAGTTCGAGCAGGACTTCTTCACTGCACAAGACCTCCAACCAACACTATACACCAGATACATCGACGACATTTTCTTTCTATGGACCCACGGCAAGGAATCACTAAAGAGACTACACGATAACATCAACAAGTTCCATCCCACCATCAAGCTCACCATGGACTACTCCTCAGAATCAGTTTCTTTCTTGGACACACGAATCTCCATCAAAGACGGGCACCTCAGCACCTCACTCTACCGCAAGCCCACGGACAACCTCACGATGCTCCACTTTTCCAGCTTCCACCCTAACCACGTCAAAGAGGCCATCCCCTATGGACAGGCCCTGCGAATACACAGGGTCTGCTCAGACGAGGAGGAACGCGATGGACACCTACAGACGCTGAAAGACGCCCTAGTAAGAACGGGATATGACGCTCGACTCATCGATCGACAGTTCCGACGGGCCACAGCAAAAAATCGCATAGACCTCCTCAGGAGACTAACACGGGACGCAACCAACAGAGTACCCTTTGTCGTCCAGTACTTCCCCGGAGCGGAGAAACTACGCCATGTTCTCCGCAGCCTTCAACATGTCATCAATGAGGACAAACACCTCGCTATGGCCATACCCACACCTCCACTACTCGCCTTTAAACAGCCACCCAACCTCAAACAGACCATCGTTCGCAGCAAATTACCTAGCTTTCAAGAGAACAGCGTCCACGACGCCACACAACCCTGCCACGGTAACCTCTGCAAGACATGCCAGATCATCGACACAGATACCACCATCACACGAGATGACACCACCCACCAGGTGCATGGTTCATACTCCTGTGACTCGGCCAACGTTGTCTACCTCATACGTTGCAGGAAAGGATGCCCCAGAGCATGGTACATTGGCGAGACCATGCAGACGCTGCGACAACGGATGAACGGACACCGCGCAACAATCGCCAAACAGGAGGGTTCCCTCCCAGTCGGGGAACACTTCAGCAGTCATGGACATTCATCCACCGACCTTCGGGTAAGCGTACTCCAAGGCGGCCTTCGAGACACACGACAACGCAAAATCGTCGAGCAGAAATTGATAGCCAAGTTCCGCACCCATGAGGACGGCCTCAACTGGGATCTTGGGTTCATGTCACGCTACACGTTACCCCACCAGCGAACAAATGTTATCTGTTTTTAATATAATGGGTCATTTGCTGGCTCTCTCTGCCTTCCGGATGTTTCTGCCTCTCTCTGTGTTTTTTTTCTCTGTTTTTTTCCCTGTTTGTTTTTTTGTTGAATGTGTATTCGGGGGTTCTGCAGGTGACACCTCTCTGTCTGAACACGGTGATTGCCTTGGCAACGGGCAGTTGCAGGGGCAGTCTGTAAACACCATGTATTGTTCAATATGTATAAATGCGTAGGCTTCAAGGAGCTCTTGAAACATTTGCCTGAGGAAGGAGAGAATCTCCGAAAGCTTGTGAATTTAAAATAAAATTGCTGGACTATAACTTGGTGTTGTAAAATTGTTTACAATTGTCAACCCCAGTCCATCACCGGCATCTCCACATCATATCAATTGCTGCAAAGGGAGCAAACTTTTCAATTCCTGCCCTGCTGTATCTCAACTTGATGACTACATTAGATATAAAGAGCAGTTTGCAAACAAAATGCAATGGTGTAAATCGTAAGACAGTGAGTGTGCCTTTAAATATAGGATCATAAATTTTCCATCCTTATGGGTAATCCCTCTGCAGATGAGCTGGAAGCAGTATTTTTTGAGTAATTAGTTTGTGGAGCTGCTTCACAATATAAATGGGTGGTGTTACCAACAGTGAGGAGAAACTCCAGATGCACGTGAGCCTTTCCATCTGCCTCTGAAGCACATATGTTAATTTAGATTAAAGAACATCTGCCTCTATCGTCTGAACACTAAGGACACATTGATCACCAATTCACACGTTCAGCCAGCTTGTGATTGCAGATAGCACATTACGGAGATGCATTTGTTCAACATTGATAGGGAGCCAAGGATGCAATGGCTGAACTCTTCCCACCAGAGAATCAAATTCAATGGTTGGACCAGAAAAGGATAACAATTCTCCTTTCCTCACGATAAGTAATATCATCCTAGCACGTCAAGAAGTTAAAGCCATGGATTCTTGGAGGGGAAAGTTCAGTGCTCCCATTCATACCCTACAAATGCATGACAGTAGAGGTAAAGGTTTGGAAAGCTATGGCCATAGAGAATGTGAAACTTATTTACCCCATAGTCCCAAATGAAAAAGGGGTAATGGATGTAGAAGAGCTTAAAATCCATAGTTGAATAGCAGCATCACATTGGCATGTAATTTATTTAGGGCCCAATTACTGTCTGCAAATAGTTGGCAAGAGTCCAACTGGTGAGATCCACAATGACCCTGGCTGACATATGCATGTGTATGTAGAGAATACGATCATTGTCTTACAAACCTCTATTGTTTTCATGTTGTTGTTTCCCACTCTGTCTTCTGCTTCTGTCTTTTTCATTGGGTCTCTTCTGTTTCTCTCTCTGTCTTTTTCTTCTTTCTTCTCAGGTAGAACAAGTGGGTGACATGGTGAGGATGGGAGGCATCAATGGTGGAAGCCGACATTTTGGGTGGTGGAGGTGTGGAAAATGTAGCTCTCAGCAGCTCATTCCCATCATTTCCACAATCACTTATGATCCTGACCACCCAGTTACATCCCCTAACCCTTCACTTTTCCACTACTCCTTCCTCTTTCTACTATCCCTTTACTATCCGCACAATCCCTGTATCTCCCCCTTTCCCCATTCCATCCATCCCAATTCCTATTTGCACTCCCCAGTGGTAGGAGGCAAGAGGTCACCCTCAAATTGTTTCTTTCCTCCACTCCCTCTTCTATCCTCCTTTCTTATCTGTTTCCATCAAAGAGGCTTTGTTTTATTTCAAAATTGAACTTTAAAAATAAAAATCAAATTAGAATGAGGAAAGAGGCTTTTACTCTCTTTCTGAATCAGAAGCCTGGATAATAACTGGGAGGTGGGATGAAAGCAGGGTTGAGATTTAGCAGCCGGGAAACCCGGAAATATGGGTTTCCCAGAAGACCTGCCACATTTAACGGCAGGAGGCATCGGTGTCCCACTTGCAGCCAGCCAGTTTGAAAGGCTTTTTGCTGTTGGGCGGGTAGGCCTGTGACACTAGATCACAGCCGGGGAGTGGAGAGGAGGAAGAGAGGGAAGGAGAGAGCGTGGGTTGTGGAGGACATCGGGGGGGGGGGGGGGGGGGACCGTGGAGCAAATTGCAGGCCGGGAGGAGGAGATCGGAGGTGGGGGGGGGGGGGTGGAGTTGGACATCAGAGGTGAGACCACACCTGGGGTACTGTGTGCAATTTTGGTCTCTTTACCTAAGGAAGGATATACTTGCCTTAGAGGGGGTGCAATGAAGGTTCACTAGATTGATTCCTGAGATGAGAGGGTTGCCCTATGAGGAGAGATTGAGTGGAATGGGCCTATATTCTCTGGAGTTTAGAAGAACGAGAGGTGGTCTCATTGGAACATATAAGATTCTGAGAGGGCTTGACAGGGTAGATGCTGAGAGGATGTTTCCCCTTGCTGGGGAGTCTAGAACTAGGTGACATAGTCTCAGGCTGAGGGGTCGGACATTTAGGACTGAGGTGGGGAGGAAATTCTTCACTCAGAGGGTCGTGAACATTTAGAATTCTCTACCCCAGAGAGCTGTGGCTGTTCAGTCGTTGAGTATATTCAAGACTGAGGTCAATAGATTTTTGGACTCTAAGGGAATCAAGGGATATGGGGATCGGGCGGGAAAATGGAGTTGAGGTCGAAGATCAGCCATGATCTTATTGAATGGCGGAGCAGGCTCGAGGGGCCTTATGGCCTACTCTTGCTCCTATTTCTTAGGTTCTTATGTCGGGAGGTAAGTCAGACATTGGGCATGGAAAGGGGATCAGACATCACGAGTCCAATCGCATGGAGGGAGGGGGGAGACCGATCGAGGGGGTCTGACCACAGGGATGGAAGCAGATAAGCTTGGTGGGCCTGGGGGAAGTACTCCTACTCCTACTGGGCCCACACTCAGTGCTGCAAAGCCACCTCTACCTGTTCCATTCAACCGTTCTCGCCTCACTTCAACTGTCGGGTTTTCAGAGGCCCAGAAAACCCAGATCCCTGGAGTTAAGTGTGAAACACAGGTTAAATTAGAGGCAAACAGCCACTTTAAAATATTTTAAGGATGGACTCGCCTCCGGGGAGCAGGTTAGTCATCCACCCTCCCAACCCGCCTCTGGAAGTGGGCATGTTGGAGGCGAGTTGGGGCCGGGTTTCCGATTTTTTATATTTTTAAACCCCCCTTGCCCATCCTGGGTAGTCAAAATTACCCCCCGAGTATCGGTCTGTCTTTGTCTCTTAGGAGTTGACAATTTGAATCATTGGCCCTGAATTTCTGCAGGAGTTTTCTGGATCTCCTGCTGTAACATTTGCAGAAAACTGACAAAAACCCTGAGAAAACAGCATTCATGACTGAAAACAATGATTTATGCCATCTCTCTGGGAATCCATCCACAAGATCCTCTATTTTACAGATGTAAACAATTAGACCGCTTACCATTTCTAAGCATGCACAAAACATTCGTAAGATAATTAGTCAGCTTCAAAATTCAAGTGGTGTGTTTTTTTTTTGAAAATTGAACTAAAATCAGCACCATGAAAGTTACTCTCTCTCACTCTCTCAGCTTAATATGCCTTCTGAAGTTTATAGAATACAAAACCAAAGCTGCAACGGTGTCTAATTTGTACAATGTCATTTTATTCTCTCTCTCGCTCTCTCATATACACAAACATACACACAGCCTCTCTGTCTTTTTATAAAACACACACAATATAAACTTTACCTAAATACATTTTTGAAAAGTGTCATCTAGCTTTTCTTCAAGTAGTTTTGAGAAACAACTGAGCAGCACCTGCTGGTAACCGAAGTAAAATATTCTAACTATACAGCTGACTGAATTCTACTAGGACATCTGAGGAAATCAGATACACCACACAATCCAAATTCAGCTTATGGGTTCACAACTCTGGGCAAAAATAGCGAGTCAATGCTGTGGCTTTTGGGAGAGGCTGAGGCCCTCAAGTAAAAACTTTAATGAAAGCATTAAAAGATACAAAAGACAATTCAATGGATACATTTCATCATATTATTGTAAAATGTATTTTTTTGATTTGTTTGGGACATTAGATTTTTCAGTTACTGACAAAAAAATAATGTTCAGAATGCATTTTTAATGATTTGTGTACAACAGGTAATACACCATACCTGGTGTGCAGATTGTGCAATTATAGGGTGAAGTGTTTACTTAGGTGGTCCCATTATAAATGTGGACATAAAATTTTATATTGGGGATAGTGTTGATACAATGTTCTAAAAGTGATAACAGGAGGCAAGGTTTTGTAGACATGAACATACAAACTTATGAAATTGACGGGCATGAAAAGACCAGGTGGTCTATCAAGCCTGCTCCACAGATGGCTGGAGCATCATGACTAAACACTTCTTCCCCCCGCCCACCTCCTCCACACCTCCTGCAGCCATGTAATCTCCTGGGATAGGCAAAAAAAGAGCGAAAAAGATCCAGGTCCAATAGGGGAAAAAATACACTGGAAAATTCCTCTCCCACCCGCCGCCCCCCCCCCCCCACTCGATGCCATTGAAACCAATCCAGGAGATCACATGGACCAAGTGTTATCTATAAAGATACGTACCTTCCATTTGATGCGATCTCGGACCCAGTCAGGAATTGGTTCAGCTCCCTTTTGAAGGCAGAGTCAGCACCAACCACACCAACCAACAATGTTTTCCAAAAGCTCATTACTCTCTGGGAAAAGAAGAACTACCTAATCCAGTCCACTCGTGTCACCTAGTCCTCCTCAAAACATACATGCAGACATTAGATTGTAATAAGATATATAGCTACATATGTGTATATCTGTAATACATTTCAAAAATGTCTTTTTCCTATGTCAACCTGTCATATTGCAAATACATCCTTCCTCCAATGCTGGCACTAGCTTTATGCCCTCCAGCAAACTCAGCCTGTACTGCAGAGAAACCCCTCTGCTCCAAGCAACTCTACTTTACTACCTCCCAAATTAAACATAAGTTTTGCTATTTAATCATAAATAATAAAATAAGATTGAAGTATTATATAAAAAAAGGACAGAATGGATGACTTTACAATGGGGAGTGAAATATGTCTGTAAGCCCTTGTCCAATTATCCCACACCCTCTAACTTGAAGGTGACATCTGGTCTTGACTCCCCATGTGTAGACTCCGAGACTGCCCCCCTCCCCCTCCCCCTCCCAGGTTGAACACAGTGCTACCTTAGCACCAGTATAATACATATGCATTACAGAATATAATGTTCCGATCATTATAAAACAGCATATCAGCTGATTTATCATAATATCACAGCGGATCCACCATGCACTGTTAATCATAAATAAAGCAAGAGAGATCTGGAAATGCACAGCAGGTCAGTCAGCATGAGAAAGATAAGTTAAGATCAGATGAAGGGTCCCACCAGAAATATTAAGCTGACTTCCTCTTGCTAACTGACCTGCTGTGCATTTCTACTATTTTCTGTTTCTGTTATAAGCAGAGAACACAATGGGAGACACTGGGAGTCATTCTGATTACTCGCGTGAGAAAGACAGACCACTTTTGTGATTTGAGAGTATTGTGCACTTCAAAAATTAACTCAATATCCCATTGTTTTTTCATTTGTTAATCTTTTGTGTATCGTTGAAAACCAAAGCACAGTGTTAAGCAGCAGGCTGCAATCACAGTAAGGAATTTAACACAGCATCATGAACAGTAATTCCTATTAAGAAGGACTGTTAACAGTGTCTGCTTATTATTTAACAACTATCAATACTTTATCAGCAATTTCGTGCTGGGCCCTGCTTTGTGCAAACGAGAGCACAAACAAAGATTTGAAAATCACGGTGGAAAACTGGAGTAACTGTCTCTGGTGAAGTAATTTAAGTCATCATCTGCACATATTAAATATTAAACAAAGGAAATTATCCTTCTGCCATTCATGCCAAGGACATCAGTAGATGAATACTTTCGGGGGTTATATGTCTGCATGAAATCCAGTGATTTATCGGCTCATGTAATAATAAATAAGTTTCAGCATCAGATTTATGTCAGAATGCTAAAAAATTCATAGGGAAGGAAATGTCTCAGCGCTAGCAATGGTACCTGCAACATGCTGTGATATTTGAAATTAGAATATATTCCAATCAGTGGGGGAGACTCAGAGCCAAATACATTTTGCCTAGATTTTTAAAATGATTAAGGTTGGGTACAATTTGCATGTAAATCACAGTGATCTACCTCATTCACGTCCTCTTTGAAATGTTGCAACACAGTACAGTTAAAGCTCTGATTACACACTCATGAGAGTCAGGAAAATAGTTATATAGAATTACATAGAATCTACAGCACAAAAACAGGCCATTTAGCTTAACTGATCTATGCCGGTATTTATACTCCACACGAGCTTCCTCCCACTCTAATTACCTCTTCCCACCTTGCCCCTGTATCCCTTTTATTCCCTTTTCCCTCACGTATGCATCAAGCCTCCCATTTAATTCATCAATGTTATCTGCTTCAACCACTCCATGTGGCAGCGAGTTCCACATTCTCACTACTCTCTGTATAAAGAAATTCTTCCCGAGTTCTTTATTAGTCTGTTAGTGGCTATCTTATCTTTATGGCCACTTGTTCTGGACTCACCCACAAGTGGAACAGTTTTTCCACATCCACTCTATCAAACCCCTTCAGAATTTTAAAGACTTCTATCATGTCTTCTTTCCGGAGAAAAGACCCTCAGCCTCCTCAATCTTTCATGATTAGTTGCGTCTTCTCAATTCTGGTAACATTCTTGTAAATCTTTTTTGCACTTTCTCTAGTGTTTCAATATTCTTCTTGTATTATGAAGCCCAGAACTGCACAAAGTACTCTAGGTGTGGTCTAACCAAGGTTCTCCAGAAAATTAACATGACCCCCCCGCTATATTTACATAGAATTACATAGAATGTACAGCACTAAAACAAGCCAACCAGTCCAACTGATCCATGCCGGTGTTTATCATAGAATCATAGAAATTTACTGCACAGAGGGAGGCCATTTGGCCCAATCTGTCTGTGCGGCCAAAAAAGCTATCCAGCCTAATCCCACTTTACAGCACTTGGTCCGTAGCCTTGTAGGTTACGGCACTTCACGTGCATATCCAAGTACTTTTTAAATGTGATGAGGGTTTCTGCCTCTGCCACCCTTTCAGGCAGTGAGTTCCAGACCCACACAAGCCTCCTCCCACCCTATTTCATCTAACCCCATCAGCATAACCTTCTATTCCTTTCTCTCTCATGTGCTTATCTAGCTTTCTCTTAAATGCTTCTATGCTATTCACCTCAATTACTCCTTGTGGTAGCGGGTTCCACATACTAACCACTCATTGGGTAAAAAAGTTTCTCCTGAATTCCCTATTGGATGTATTAGTGACTATCTTATATTTATGGCCTCTAGTTTTGGTCTCCCCCACAAGTGGAAACATCTCTATATTTCCAATATTTTAAATACCTCTAACAATGTTTTCCATTGCAGGACTGTGCTTGTTTGAGAAGCCAGAGTCTCGAATTCACACAGGTTCCAGAGGTATCACTGTCAACAAGGTAGGAGATACAGATTCCAGCATAAACCTGAACCTACAACTTCTAGAAGTTCTTACGACAGAACAGCTAACCATTCAAAGAGTTGTATTCTATTCCTCTAGAAATGACCCCAATACTTTGTTTGCACTCCCTATGGTCTCATGGACTTATGTTTCTACTTTTAGTGATTTGTGTATCTGTATTCCCAGATCTCTTCGCTCCTCTACTCCATGTAGTTTTCTTTACCATCCAAGGAATAAGTGGCCTCCTTATTCCTCCTACCAAAATGTACCACATCACACTTTGCTATATTGAATTTCATTTCTCATTGATCTGATTTCTCATTGATCCACCAACTCTGCCAGCCTATTTATGTCTTCCTGTATTTTGGTGCAGTCCTCCCCATTATTCGCTAAACCTCCCAATTTGGTATCATCTGCAAACTTCCACACCATAGCTCCAATTTTTGAGTACAAATCATTTATGTATATAGTGAACAATAATGATCCAAGCATGGATCCCTGCAGGATGCCACTTCCTGCTTTCTTCCAATCCAAGAACCTGCCCTTAACTCATACCCTCTGATTCTTACTTTGTAGCCATCTTTCAATCCATTCTATTACCTGTCTCCTGACACCACACACCCTGACCTTCACCATGAGTCTCTTTTGTGGCACCGTATTGAACGCCTTCTGAAAGTCCATTTATACCACATCTAGTGAATTGCCCTTGTCTACTCTTTCTGTTACTTCTTCAAAGAATTCAACATGGTTGGTTAAACATGACAGTTCTTTTTGAAATCCATGCTGACTGTCCTTGATTACATTCTCTGACTCTAAATGTTTTGTGATCTGATCTTTCAGCAAATATCTAATATCTTTCCTAATACTGGCATTAAGCAAACTGGTCTATAGTTCCCTGGATTAGTTCCATTTCTCTTTTTGAAAATAAGAATTTAATTTGCTGTTCACCAGTCCTCTGGCACGATTCCTTTTTCTATTGAATTTTTGGGTACTGCCAAGGTAGCTTCTTTGAGCAATCCATCTGAACACGAGGTTTTGTCTTCCTTAAGTTTGGCTAATTTGTCTAGTTTCTCCTTTCTATCTTAACTGTTATATCCCTCTTGACTTCCTATATTGTTGCCATTTCCTCTTTGTTGGCCTTTTCAGTGAAAACTGAGGAAAAGTATCTGTGCAGTATCCCTGCCATTTCAGTTAGAAACTCTTGTGAGTTTATCTTGTTCATCCCTTGGTGGCCTCATACTTCTCCTCCCTAGTATCTCTCAGTATTCTGGGACAAATGCCATTTATCCCTGGGGATTTATTTGTTTTGAGCTTGTCTAGAACTTCCATCCCATTTATATTGTTTGGGGAGGGCATGTCGATCATGCCTTTTGCTGTGAATACTTGGAAAAAATGATCATACAGAATATTACTACTTTGTATTTAGCATAGATTAGATGATCAATTTTTTGGAGTGGGGCTTGAACCCATGATCTTCTTGCTCAAGGGGTGAGCTACCACAGAGCCAAGGTTGACAAAGGTTGGTGGTTGGGGGGAGATTTGGGAAGGAAAGGAAAGAGGATGAGAAACAAAAGAGAGAGAAAGCTGGTTAGAAATAGAATGGGAGTAGACTGCAAAAAAAAAGGAAGAGATTAAAGGTGACAGACTGTAAGAGAAAGTTGAGAAGAACAAAGACTGTGAAAGTGAGAGACACAAAACAATCAGGAATGAATAAAAGAAACAGAAATGAGACAGAGCAGGAGAAGTTAATAAATAAGCTAAAGGCTTTAAATGTGTGTTAAATATTTTCAGAACTAATTTTAAAAATATTTATAAATTTATTATAATTGAATTTGGTCCTTAGTGTTATAATTGACTTTGATTGCAAATGATTGCATTAATGATGAATGCCTGATAATAGAATTTATAATGAGAATGGAATTTTAATTAATCTTATGAGTTCTCTTTCTGAATGCGAATTTTAATTCGTTATTACTAATAAAATCTTATTTTGTATTAGTTTGTTTTTTTGAGATGGTTGTAAGTAATTGAACTTCATTTCAATATTTAATTAAATTATCTACCAGGAAAACTGCAATGATTGCAAAATATGCAAACTTAAATTGAGTATTAGCACTCACAATAATTCCAAGAAGATTGATCTACTTGATTAGCTATTGAGAGTTCGGTATGACAAGGACCTTAGTACAGCCTCATCAATGGAGTCTCTTTTTGTAATGTTGTCAGGTAAATTTTGTACGTTCAGTTCTGGGGATGAAATATGTTTCATATTTCGTTCAGTGTTTTGCATCAATCCAGGATCTGGGTGTGCTTGATGCTGACACTGGGGCCTTAATATTAACCTCCTCATGATGGGTGGAAGAGGGTCAGGCGGGGTGGGGGTTAAAGAGTTAAAGACAGGGGAGCATCCCCAACACGCCAATTTCAGGATGTCTGAGTGTCCCGCTGTGGAGAGGAGGACACTGTATTAAAATATTTAAATCGAGCTCCCATGATGCAATTGACTGTTGCTACGAGGGCTTCCCAGGGGTCGGGAAGGTCAGCAGTGAAAAGGAGGTGGGTACTGCCGGCTCCATAAGGTAAGAGTCTTTTTTCAGCATTCCTTGTGGGCCAGGAGGAGCCGGAGTTCTCCCCCCAGGCTCCTCAAGGAAGCCATCAGCCTCCCCCCCTCCACCCAATCGCCAGCCTCCCCTCGCCACCTGGCTCTCTTCCCCCTCCCAACTGCTGACCTGTCTCCTCCCCACCACGATCGCCGGCCCCTCTCCCCCTCTCCTGATCGCGGCCCCTCTGCCCCCCTCCCAATCGTGGACTCTCTCCCCCATCCCGTTCGCGAAGTCTCTCCTCCTCTCAATCACGGGCTCTCGCCCCCCTCCCGATCGTGGCCTCTCTCCCCTCTCCCAAATGCCAGGGCCTGTCCCCAAGGGTCTTCGGCTGCGGCCTCCTGCTACTGATGTTCCTTCTCAGCCACCGGCCAGACTGCCCATTTGGCCATTAAGATCATTAGGACCTCAGTGCCCACGGTTTTGCTGGATTCTTTGGCCATTTTCGGCCTTCCCTGCACCCTCCCCACTTTCCCGTAAATATCGGGGCCAGTGTTCCTGAAATTGAGTGTTCCATTCTGCAGCATGAATATCCCAATTCACAAAAACACGGTTAAATCAAATAACTTAACGTTAAAACCACATGCATAGATTATTTTCTTGCCATTTACCCCCTGCTCTTCTGCACTGGCTGTTCAGAAGATTTAACCTGTTCTAATTATGTATTTAAGTAAAGCATGTGGATTACCTATCGGTCAGCTAGATAGGACGTAATTAAACCATAACATTCTTACAGCAACATAAACTGTACATTAAAACTTCTCTCTCCAGAAATGCATTTAATTTCCCATTTATACTATCCATTTCAGTGACATTCCCTGGTAACTTATTTGAAAATTCTATTATCCTTTGAGTGAAATAGTTCCGCCCAATTTCATTTCATACCCCCTAGTTTTTCATTTTTTAAAAACTTACTTCACCTGCCATTTGAATCCTTCACTACAGCAAACAATTTTCCTGGATCATCTTTATCAATCTCCTTTGTAACCTTGAAAACTTGAAGAATTTCAAAAGAAAATTGCAAAGGCTAAAATGACATAATGGCCCGGAAATTACTGGAGCTGGGCATCTCGCAGAGTGCCTGCTTAGTTAGGCTTTCTCCTGCACTCTTCAGCTCAAAAATGTTCTGCCCACAAAGTTACTGGATGAGCGAGCTGATAACGGTGCAGCTAGAGAAGTGGGACATCTGGGACCTTGGTGAACAACCGGACAAAAAGTGTATCTCCTTAAACAATGAGATTCAAGGATTGAGAAAGGACTGAGAAGGAAGGTGAATTAGAGTGGGCGAATTCAGGTACAAAAGGAAAAATAAAGAGAGGGAAAGAAAGATTGGATTAAGAGAGAGAGAAAAGGGACAGAAAGGAAAAGTAAGAAAAATAATTTAAATTTAAAATTTGACATTTTTAAAATCTCTAACAATAATTCACTACCTGAAGAAATGAGACGCCACACTTTTAATTGTTTACTTTCTGGGCCAGAGAGGTTATTTGGCAGTCATTAACAATATCACATTGTTAAAAGGGTACTTACGCTATTAATTACTAGACTTATCTTTCTGTGGCACGTTTAATGACAATTAATGTTCAAACGCAGCAACTTCATGAAACTCACGTGGAGGTTAAGGGCGCGATGCCTTTTTCGCGAAGCTAATGGCGGAGCGGTGCAAATCGTCCAGAAACCTGTGGCAATTCGCAATTCACGAGTATCTCTTCCTTGCCGCAAGTTGCTGGCCGATTTGCACATTAATAACAGCATGCAGTGTTCATACTCCATTATTTTTTCAGCAAATTCCGGCCCAATCTGTTTTGGATGCACGGTTCTTTTGAAGTTCTCTACTTGTATCAAATTTTCGCAATTATATATAAACCGAAAATGTCTCACTGATCAATGGGTCAAAAGTCATTCTTTGCCTCACAATCCCCAGGGTTAAACATTTTGCAAGTAGTTCATTTTGCTAAAATAAAGGTCACATTCTACGGATTACATTAATACATGTCTGGACTTCGTAATTTAGTATTTCAATCAGAGAAATTAGATTTCGGACATTAATTGAAGTGCTGTCTCTACTTGTCTCATCACATTTAATTTGCACTGCAGCAATTTCACTAACTAGAGCAGTTAGCCTTCAGCTGCTAACAACACTCATTTACAGTGTCCTCGGCCCTTCTGTGAATTTTTCTCCTTCTGTGAATTTTTCTCCTTCCGTCTATCCAAGTTACCGACTGTTACTGGACTTTTACTGTTCCATGGGTGTCAGAAGCCCTCTTGTATTTCGTCCAAGCAGCCAATCTTCACATCATGCCTAATTAGCCAGCCACTGTGACATTTAAGAGGGAATTAGATAAAGATTTGCAAAGGTGGGCAATCTGACAGGTGTGGAAACAGGGCCAAGAGTCCATCGAAATGATGGTTAAGACCCTGACCTTGAGAAGTTGGCCCGGTTAGGTTTGTCCGGATGGGAGTGCCCACTCGGCCAAATTTGTAGCGTGGTAGAGGCTCAGGGTAAAATATTTCTCCTTTCTTTAACTTGCCTTTAATATAATATCCTCAGATACAACTTGATCCTATAATAGAGACACAGAACACACAATGGGGTGCAGTCATTACTGAGTGGGGCCTCCACATAACTCGTCAGTGCTGAGGGTGTGAGTTAGGAACAGGAAACGGCCGTAAGGCCCAACAAGCTATATGGAGAACCTTCCCAAGGCCGGACCCAGTGTCCCGTGCAGAACTAGCATCATGGTTTTTATGCTGAAGTCTGAAGTCTCGAAGTTCCTCAAAGCCAGAGATGTACCTGGGGCTGAAGTCTGGTGGAAGGTGATTGGTAGGGCGGGACCCACTGTTCCAACCTCCTGAACACCCAATATGCTGCACACTGGCAAAATACAGATGTACACTACTTCTGAACAATGAATGTGGGGCTCACAGAGGTTTCCTGAGGTTTAACCTGGAAGACCACAGATGATTGAATACAGTGGCAGTCAAATCAGCACTCTGGCAAGGCACTTCAAAGGCACTTTTGAATCACAGTCACGTTACGTTGGCAATCACAGCAGCCAATTTCCGCACAGAAAGGTCCCACTAACAGCAAAATAGATAAATGACCAGTTCATCTGTTCTAGTAGTGTTGAGGGATAAATGTTGGCCAGGACACCGGGAGAACTCTTTGATTAGTGCCGTGGAATCTTTGACATCCATCTGAACAGGTTGATGGGGCCTCGGTTTAACATCTTATCCAAAAAAACAGAACTGCACTGAAGTATCAGGTGGGAGTGAGGCTTGAATCTATGATTGTCTACATCAGAGGCAAGAATGCTACCACTGAGCCAAGCTGGCACTTGCTGTTGAAGCAAAACAGGCATTCTCCTGTTTTTCATTGTCCTTTGGCACCAAACATCCCCATTCCTTAACCTTGAGAACAAAAAAAACTCATGAAAAATATATATAATTTTTAAAATATTTATAAATCAAGTGTTCCTTCCGGCAATTCACTAACTGACCCGTATAGGTTCTGAAAACCCCAGGCAAAAGACAGAAAGTTACCCTCAAAGAATTCAGCACTAATATCTGTCTCTTCTTGTCTATTACAGTCCAAAAATTCTATCAGCATGGAACAATAATTAACTATATTGCACCACAGCATAGATCAACTCTGACATGCACACAGCAGCCTCTGAATTGTTAGCTCCCACTGTTACTGAATTCAGATGGTTATGGAATGTTTGATTACTTTCTGTGCGAAATACACTCTGCCGCTGAACTGGGAAGTCTTCAATGAAAGCTGCTCACCTGCTGTTACAGCTGGGAAATAATTGAGAAAAAAGCAGAATTTCAAACCAAGTTAAAAAGAAAGAAGCAGGTGGTTTTTAATGGAATACAAGCATCGACACATTTGGATTAGTTTTGGTGCGTGCACCTTTGTATTATGAACAACTGCTTTCAATTCCTGTATAATTTTCCCTCGCTGGTGGAGCAGATAATTACAGCCTCATATATTCTTCTTTATTGATTGAGATACCATGTTATCAGACAGAATTCAGCAGAGGGTTACAGGATTAATACCAGAACTGAGAGGATGAAAGAAAGGGCTTGCATTTATATAGCGCCTTTCACAATCTCAGGATGTCCCAAAGTGCTTTACAGCCAATGAAATACTTTTAGAAGAGTAGTCGCCGTTGTAAATGTGGGGAAATATGAAAGGCACTCTGAGACTATTCTCCCTTGAGAAAGTGAAGGAAATTTTTGACAGAGGTTTTTAATATTATGAAGGGGCTTGATAAAGAAAGATTAAAAAATCTTGAATTTATATAGCACCTTTCACATCCTCCGTACGTCCCAAATCGCTTCACAGCCAATTAATTTGAAGTGTGGTCACTGTTGTAATGTAGGCAAATGTAACAGCCAATTTGCACACAGCAAGAGTGGTAATGACCAGTTAAACAGTCTTGCTGATGTTGGTAAATGTTGGCCAGGACACTTACCCTGCTCTTCCTGATGTAGTGCCATGGGATTTTTTATCTCTACCTAAACAGGCAGGCAGGGTCTCGGTTTAACATCTCATTTAAAATATGGCATCTAACCAATGCAGCACTCCCTCAATACTACACGGAACTGTCAGCCCATATTGTGTACTTAAGTCCCCAGAGAGGGGCTTGAACGCACATCCTTCATACTTCTGGAAGCAAGTGTGGTACCGTTGAACCAGGGCTGACATTGAGAATGTGGAAATAGTTATGTTTTTCTGCCATATATGGAACTCCAGAACTGCAGAGGCAGGTTCAAGATAAGGAAAAATTAAACAGACAATTCAGACAGAATGGGCAGATTTTCCTCCTGCATCCAGGCATAAAGAATCACTTAGACAGAACACAGTGGAAAATCAGGCAGGGAGGATTGTATGCTGTAATACAGCCCACCCAATTCTCTATCCATTTAACTCAAATGGATGAAATTGGTCAGGCACTGTTACTGGTGTGTGCTCCTTCCTGCCTTATTTTCCCCCTATGAGCTGTGGTCGGGAAATTGTTTACTCCCAAGTGCAAAAAACAAGGAAAATCCACCCTGATTTCTGTGGCAAGAGAGTGCGCGACGTCACTCGAGTTACTGACCATTCGTAGCTCTCGGAAAAAAACGGAAACTTTAAGGAGTTTCAAAAAGGAAATTGACAAGCCTATGAAATCTGAAAGGATTCATGATAGTTAAATTTGAAAATGACAGAGGTAGATTTCAGGAGCAAAAAGGGGATAATTGGATGGATTAGACAGTTGAACTGACAGTCCTCGACCTCAAATAGATCTCTATGGCCTTGAGGTAATGCTGTAAGATAACCACATACAAAGGCTTAACATGCTCCTCTGTAGTTCTTTTATCCGCTAAGTTGGGAGTTAACCTGTTTAAAATAAATGGGTTAACATCTCTACTGAAATAGTGGACCAAGGAATTTCAGGTAAGTGAATTAAGGGTTTTCCTGATTATTCCACAGCATCATTTCAAGACCAATGTTATTATATCACTGAAGAACGCAAGTTTCCGATATTTTTTATTCTCAGTCTCTTCTCCTCCTAGTATGTTTTTTTTCATTCAGGTGGTGTAAAAATCAAACTGATTTGAGACCGGGGCTCAAAGAAAGAGTCCCCATTGGTTTTGTGCCCTCCTGGTACAGCATGGCACATGGGTTAGGCAATAATATACCATGTAACACAATGCTTTAGGGAGTTTTTTTTCCCGCACACTGAGGGAGGTTCAATTCAGTTCCGATCACTACATCTGAATTGCACCTACTGACAAAGGCTACAGGTCCTAGGTGAGTCAAAGGGCCCGATTTTACCAGGGGTGCGGGTTGGCAGCGGGTGGTCAGGCGGGCTCGAGGAAAACGCGCCGTCCGATTTGAGTGCGTTGCGCACGCAATCGCGGGATGATTGATGTAATTAGCCGGCAGTTACGGGTTCCGCGCTTCTCAGCTGCGTGCCGGCGGCCTGCGCATGCGCATTGATGTCTGAGCGATGGTTGCGCTCTATTTAAAGGGGCAGTCCACCAAAGCCCCTCCAGCCACAAACTACACTCCATCAAGGATGGAGGAGCACAGGGGTAAGGCTGCTCACCGTTTCACGGACCACGCCCTCCAGGTGCTGCTGGACGGGGTCCGCATGAGGAGGGAGACGCTGTTCCCCACGGATGGAAGGAGGTGCCCTGCCAGCGCCACCAAGAGGGCATGGGAGGAGGTGGCCGCGGAGGTCACAAGCAGGGGAAACACCACCCGCACTTGGATTCAGTGCCGCAAGAGATTCAATGACCTCACCAGGTCCGGAAAAGTGAGTACACTAACGCACTCTGCGTCACTCTGTCTTCCACATCACCTCAAACACCTCACAACCCCATCTCCACTGACAGCACTGCGCTCCCGCACCAATCCTCACAGCCACCCAACTATCAGCCTCACCGTGCCTGCACGTACCCACCGTCCCTGTCCCCACTCGACCACTACCACACACCCCAATGCCCATACAATGGGATGGCCATGTGGCACACGCATCCTCCCATCCATCTGGCACACGCTCAACCCACTCACACCAATGCTTGAAGCGTCTCACATTGTAATCATCACTCAATAACGTTTTTGTGTTTTGCCCTCACAGGAGAAGAGGGCCAGGAACGCACGCGATAGGGCACGCACCGGAGGGGGCCCGCCACACGAGGTGGCCCTGACAGACGCCGAGGTCGAGGCACTGGAGATCAGCCGCACGCTGCATTGCCTGTCGATGGCGGATGGCGAGTCTGCTTCTGGCGAAACGGCCGGTAAGGGAAAGCTGGGACTCATCACTCATGATCGTGAATGATCTTAGCATCACATGGCATATGCCGCACTGCCACATTTGGTCACATGCCTGATATTTCCCTCTGTTCTCTTGCAGGACCGTCTGCGATCGACGTCTCGGTTGAGGGCGATTCCTCAGAGGACATGCCCATCTCTGAGGGGGCATCGTCACACATGAGCCTTGCATCCACCAGCGCAGATACACACACCTCGGTGGGTCCCCCCCCTCAGCTAGTTGGGATTGCACATGGTGAGTCACCGCGCACACGTGAGCATGAGCAGACCCTGGTGGCAGGGTCAGCCGCGGAGGGTCCGCGTCGGTGGGAGCACTCTTCTCCAGGCTTTGCTCAGCCGGACCCAGATGCTGAACCCAGGGGGCCACCTGTCAAAAGGAGAGTCGTCAAGGGGCACCAGAACATTGCTGAGGTACTGGGAGAGGTGCCACGCGCACTCTCCACAATCGCACGGAGGATGGAGGAGTCCAACTCCTGCATGAGGGGAATGGTGGCACAGGTGCAGGAGGGTATCGCCGAGATAGTGTCGCAGGGACGTGAAGGCATCTCTGAGATAGTGTCGCGGGTAGGTGTGGGAACGTCTGCGGTGGAGGACAGGCTATCCTCCCTCGAGCGTCACGCACAGCTCACCAATGAGTCCATCCAGGCCCTCACAACGGCTGTTCGGATTCAGGGTGAACAACATTCTGCCGCCATCAACAGGTTGACAGATACATTGGAGGTGGCCTTGCAAGGTCTCACCCACGTCATCCAAACTGCCGTCCAGCAGGGTGGAAGGGGTGATGTGGGCCTTGGCCATGAGAGGGAAGATGGTGAACGGGGAAATGGAAGTGTGGACGCTACTCATGGCACCCCCAAGTCTCACCCGTTGACCCCTCTCAACCAGTGCCCGCAATAGTCCATCCTCTCCAGGTGGCCGAGTCTGCCCCTGCACAGGTGCAGGAGGAGCAGTCTGTGGAGGTGCCCTCACGGGCACCGAAACCCAGGGGGCGTCGGCCCAAAGCATCTACCTGGTCAGGGCACGAACAGGAGCAACCTGCCACCACCTCTGCTGGAGCCACAGGGGTAGCACCACGTAGGGGGTCCCGAAAACGAACGCCTAAAGTTCCGTGAGCACACAGGGATTGCACCAGGGTGTTTGTCTATTTTTTAAAAAAAATTTCCACTCTTTGAATGTCACCACAAAATAAACTCACTTTTTCTCACCAATGCTGCCACCTCTTGTCCATAATTCTGCGGCTTGTGCAATATGTCCCTTCCGTGCGCCTCATCATGACGACGACCACCCCGTCCCACCCATTGGGCATAATCCAGTGGGTGCAGGTGTACAGGCACCACTCTTCTGTGGAGGGAGCCTGTATGGACCCTCGTCTGTGCACGTTATGACATGTGAACGCCTCACACAGTGTGATGTTAGGAGAACCGTTGGCATATGAGTGCCTCCCTGGCCCGACGAGCACGCAGGTGAGCCGGTGTTTGGCGCATGGGTCGTTCCTCCTCCTCTCCCTCTTCCTCCTCCTCCTCTTCCTCCTCCACCTCCTCCTCATTGTCGTCCTCAATGTGGGTGGCGGGTGTGCATGGGGCCTCCTCCAGCGGCACCCCTCTCTGTAGTGCCATGTTATGCAGGGCACAGCAGACAACTATAATTCGTCCCACTCGGAGTGGCGTATATTGGAGTGCTCCCCCGGAACGATCAAGGCACCTGAAGCGCATCTTGAGCAGCCCTATAGCCAGCTCAATTGTAGACCTGGTAGCAATGTGGCTGTCATTATACCGACGCTGTGGCTCGGTAATGGGGTTCCTCAGAGGTGTCATAAGCCACATGTGCAGGGGATATCCCTTGTCGCCGAGGAGCCAGCCGTTGCTGGCGTTGGGTGCGTGGAAGAGGGGCGGGACGGTGGACTCCCTGAGGACGAAGGCATCGTGGCAGCTGCCAGGGTATCTGGCGCACACGTGTAGGAATCTCTGGCGGTGGTCACAAATGAGCTGGGCGTTCATGGAGTGATACCCTTTCCTGTTGATAAACAGCCCTGGCTCATGTGGAGGTGCTCGTATTGCTATGTGGGTGCAATCGATTACACCCTGCACCCGTGGGAAGCCAGCCACAGCATGGAATCCAACCGCCCTCTCCGTCTGGCTGCGCTCATCCATGGCGAAGTTGATGTAGGTCGAGGCCCTGCGGAACAACCCATCGGTGACCTGCCTTATGCACTTGTGTGCAGACGACTGACAGACCCCGGTGATGTCCCCCGTGGCACCCTGGAAGGATCCGGAGGTGAAGAAGTTGAGGGCAGTGGTGACTTTGACGGCGACGGGTAAGAAGATGCTGCTTGGTCCATCCGGGAGCAGCTCGTCATTAAGGAGGCTGCAGATGTCGGCGACTACCTGGCGAGTGACTCTGAGCCTACGTATGCACTGCTCCTCGGAGAGGTCCATGAAGCTGAGCCTCGGTCTGTAGACCCTGTGCGGAGGGTAGTGCCTCCTGCGACGCATCTCTCTCTGCGGATGCCCTCCATCCTGCTGTGCAGGTGGATGTGCCGCAGCACCGTGTTGTGGGGATGCACGTCTCTGAGGCGGACGGCGTGGACTGCGAGGCTGCTGAGGCTGGTCATGCTGTTCGTCCTCCGAGGATGTCAACGCAGCACCCATCTGGCAGGTTTAGGTTTGCGGGGTTGTGCACGCTAGAAAAGTGTGTCCTCGCACAGGGGTTGGACTTCCACGCCGGTGAATCTTCTTGCTTGGAGGAGGGTGGTGGAGGGCAGGCGTTGCCCAATGTTACGGAGTGTCCTCCTGCGTTGGTGAAGGCTCTCCCCCCCCAGCTGTGGAATGCACCTTGGCAGCTGCCACAGGCTGCTGGCTGCAACACGTCCGTTGAGAGTGTGAGTGTTTCCCCCAGTATGGGAAACAGTCTCATTTCACTGTAAAATCCCACACCTGTTAAATAAACAGCTCAATCAGGTCATTTAATGACCTGAAATACCAAGATAAAAACACTCAAGTGGAACCCCGCTGGCTTTAATTGCCTGCGGGATTCCAACAAGGGGCCAACGCACGCACCCCCGCACGTCAGCGCGCAACCCGGAAGTGGGCGGGATCGAGGCGCGATCTGGTCCCGCTCCTCGAAACCGGGATTTTAGAGGCCCCCCCGCCGAGAACGCACCCGGGACCGGGTGCTAACATCGGGCCCAAAGAGTCTATTGAGAGATCTACCCTATGGTATATAACATGCATGTTCTAAGCATTTTTGGAGCCAGAACTTACCTTAGGTTCATAGATATAAGAAAATATGGGATGAGAACAAGTCGTTTTGTTCTTTGAACTTATTTTTCCCAACACACCAGTTAAAATGAGCACAGTTAAAGATTCTAGCACATCTGATTGAATGAATGAGGCAGGTGATTAATCTTCGAAGAATTTAAAACTCTGCAGTTTCTCTGAAGTAACAATTTAACCTTAGTAAAACTGATTGTGGGAGTTAATTTTTTGCCCTTTTTTAGCATATTTTCAGGGACATTCATAATGTATTCTTGGAGTTTGAATGTATTGAACCTAATGCACAACTAAGTAGCCAATGAGAAGAAAAAACTACCATAATGGTGTTGAATTAGAAATTAGCCCTTTTATTAGATACATTAAGTGCTATAATACTTAGTCCATCAATCCAGCAGAGGAATCCACAAACTGGAGTGTTGATATTGGGGGGGTGGGGGGTGGGGGGGGGGGCCTTCAGATTATTGTGGATGGCACTGGGGAATGGAGAAATACCTTCCATGGGTCAGAAGGCCAATCCCTGACTAAACAGAGGGTCAGTCGGTGTGGCAGGTAACACACGGAAGGTCAATGTAGTCCCAAAAATCTGGCCTACTTCGAGTGATTATAGGGAAGAAGAAAATTTGAAGGAAAAAAGCAAGGATAGCAATGAGAATCACTACTAATTATATCACACTGTGACTTATTACTATGACTGCCAAGTACTTTACATATATGTTCTATATGAGCATATTTGTTTTATCTTTAATTAGTAGAAATGTCTATTCAAGAGTTTGAGATGTGCACCATGTTTGTCTGAATCGTTTCACTCGAGTATTGATAATCAGAATTCAACTACTATCATGCTGGAAGTTTGGCCCAAAAGAAAGGTAATGAGAATATTTCAGAATTATTACAGCAGTTTAGAAAAGGTAGATATGCCGACTAGCAGCTGAAGATTGCTCACTAACCCTCTATATGTGCAGATAGAACTGACTGCATGAAAGTGCTCACTCTGCTATTCCAAATCCAGCCAGCGAGGTGCTTACATTTCATTCTATTAGACCTGGAAATACATGAACTGTTGCATAGCCTTTGCTTTTTTTCTGTAGAATTACATCTCAAGTAATATATACTGTTTTTTTTCTTTGCAGAAGTAGTTAGCCTTCCACAGATGGTATCTGGACAAGATGTCACCATGGTATTTATCTAACTGTACAATATATCTACCTGATTGATACAGAAGGCTACTTTTCTTCAATACTATGGGGTGAATCCTATTCCACTCTTTGACTTTATCGCTGGCAAGTGACAGCTGACAGGACATCTCCATGTTGTGCGATTACATTGGGCGCTTGGTCAAAGAACTTTAGATGGAAAATAATCTAGATGTTAAATTATATTTAAAAAATGAAACATTATAAGGCTATGAGATTTCAAAATATCTCTTTATGCTCCCTCCATTTCATGCAATGTTGTCCAGTTGAGAGCGCAATTAAGTGACCTGGATTTCACTTCTGGTTACGCTTCTGTGACCAGCCACTAGGAGGCAGCAAGGGGAGTCTGGGGAACCTACCTATCAATTTGTTCTCCCTTCCCCCTATGGTCTGATGGACTTGCTATCAAGGACTCATGGATGTGTGACAACATTCCACAAATCTACAGTGGAGTATGTCAAAGATCCAATGGACTTTGCTACTTTTTCGTCCACAGCCATCCAAGCATTGTATGTACTCCTTAGCAGTTTGCTTCTGCTGAGTGCAGGAAAGAATCTGACATTAAACTGAATCGGGGTCTGAACTCACACAAGATAAAATTTGCACTTGACATAGAAGAGCTTGTCTGGATTTTGTACGTTGTTTACGGATGATTTTCAGCAGTTTCAGAGTGGGTGGGTACGCAAAATGAGAGTGGAGGCGTAAAGCCAGATCTCCGCCCCAGAAAATCAGGTATGCCATTTTCCACTGGATGTTACGTTGACATAAGGATAGCCAGCTAAAATACTGGCAGCAGGTTTCAATGAAATGTAAATGTGGTTGTGAATTCAGAAGCCCCATTTGCTGCTCGACACCGAGTCCACCCCGATAAAACAGGCATTCAGCCTGGTTGCTAGATGGCCACATCTGTTTAACGCACCATTTTAGATTCTGAGAAAAGTATTGCAGAAAGCGCGTTTGTAAAACTATTATACTTGCTTTATCTACTCACTGTAGCTTCCTCAAAGGGGTTAGAGTCTTCTGTGGGCCTTCACTTTTTCACCCATATGATGTCCATCATGGGGAAGTATGGCATCTCCTTTGGACAAATCCCCCCATTCATGGTATTAGGAGGAGGATGAGAAGGAGCAATGAAGGGCAGTGCATTGCAATCAAGCTGGAGAAATGTCAAAGAGAAGGCAAGAGGATAAGTAGGGACAGTGAATAGATTTTAAGAAGGGATAATGGGAGAGTGGGTGTGAAGATAGGTGCTGATGACACATTTGAGGTTTTTGAGAGAGAAGAGGCAGGTTGGACTTAGAGTAATAGCTGAAGAGGAATCAAGGAATGGTTTCTTGATGAGATGAGTAATGACAGCAGCTTTGAAAGGTGGGGGGGCAGAGATTAAAGAGGGAGGCATAGATGATATCAGACAGCATCGAACAGAGTAAGGATTGTTTTGTAATGAGGATTTGCGATGTGAGGGGGTTGAGTGTGAGGGAGGTGGGTGTCATTGAGCAACTGATCTGGGTGAAGACATGAGGCAGAATCTGTAGAGTGATATGGGGTTGGGGCAAGCATATGGAAGGGCCTGGTGGAGGTCAGAGTGGGAGTCTACTGGGTGAGGTGGTGAAGGAGATGGCTGAGGTAGCCAAGGCGATGGTCTCTATCTTTGAGACATCCATGAGCTCCTTACATTTAGTGTTTGAGGCAAAAAGGGGGTGGGGGGGGGGAAGCAGAGAATGTGGGCCAGAGGAGGTATTTTGTTGTTGGCAAGAGAAGCCTAGGATTGTCCTTTTCCTGCGGGATAATCCTAGAGCAATGGGAGGATTTGTATCCTCTGTTTTATGCCCGGGCGGCAAGTTGAAAAGCTACGCCAACACACTAAGGATGTGGCCATGGGTGTAGGTGGGGGAATGTTTGTGGATGGTAAGGTTGGATGAGGACAGGAGTGAAAAGAAACCAGAGGGAAGGGGACAATGTGAATTTTGGTGACGGTTGAACGCACAGAGGATGAGCAGTCACCTCTGGTTTAGAGGCGAGGATGGAGATTTCTTTGGTCATTAAAGAAAACCCAATGAAGCTTATGGATACAATAAAACGGGGCAGACTTTTCTCTTGAATTCTTGGATATAAAACATCACATGTGTGGAGTGCATGTAGGAAAATTGAAGGAGGGGGTGAGAAAAACAGCACATCCAGAATGAAGCTTGCCTGATTTTTGTATTACAGGCGTGCGATCCTCCCTGTCTGATTTTCCTATATGCACCTCACCTGTGCGATGCTTTATGTCCAAGTGCTAAAAAGTAAAACAATTTCTGCCTGCCAATTTATTATTAGGAATGCTGCTGCTTTAAATTGGACGGGACTCAATTACTGAGCTGTGTGTTAGGGAGTCTCCAATTCATGTATTGCTGTTAATTACAAGCCGTGTGTTTGATGGTACTGATGGAACGCATCTATTTTAAAAGCAAATCTTGACCTAAAAACAAACTTTTTGCCTTCAAAAAAGTATCAGTGGGTTGAATTATTTAAGCAGCTCGTCTTATGTTCCTAATCTCTTCTGACTCCAGCTGTAGATTTGCTTTTATATAGATCCAGTCAAAACCACCATTGAACCTGCTAGAGAGACGAACAGCATAGACACAAGGGCTGAGATAGAACCACATGTTGGCACACGAACAGAGAAAGAGAATCACACAGATACAGCAAACACAGGGACACAGAGGGAAAAATATATAGAGGTGGAGTACAAGGGTACACACAGGGATAAGGAGAGAGAAAAAAAAACACATACACATAGAAATAGGGACAGTGAGAGGGAAAACAGATACACACAAGACAGACAAAGAAAACCACAGACACACCGAGGGATAGAGATTAATGACACAGATACAAGGACACAAGAGAGGGAACCACAAAGAGAGATAGAGATAGAGTTAAAGAATGAGTTAAAGAGAGAGAGAGAGAAAGAGAGATATTGACGGGCTGCCCTTGGGAAACAGACAGCCCACCCATTTGAGTAGTGGAATTTCTGGTGTGCTGCCTGGGGCTTATTTAAAGTGGCAATGTATCTCCGAAAGTGAGATTGCATTCATTGCTTTCACATTTTGTGGCAACATCGTTTTGTAGGCAATACTGTTTTGGGGGTCTGCCTCAAGGTTTTCAGATACCTCCTTGGAGATTTTGGTGGAGGTGGTCAGGGCAAGGAGGGAGGTACTGTATCCCTGCACCCGCAGGGGCATAGCTAGGGAGTCTATCCTGCAGACCTGGACAGAGGTGGCTGACAGGGTCAATGCCAGCAGCATCACACCCCGCCCCCCCCCACCAGGCCCTGGGTTCAATG
Organism: Heptranchias perlo; assembly: GCF_035084215.1. Taxonomy (NCBI): domain Eukaryota; kingdom Metazoa; phylum Chordata; class Chondrichthyes; order Hexanchiformes; family Hexanchidae; genus Heptranchias; species Heptranchias perlo. Next base: position 22,300,593 of record NC_090357.1, on the reverse strand, counting down.
TAGGAAATGCTTCAATGACCTCACAAGAGCAGCAAGGGTGGGTAGCTTTTCATCTCTCCATCTCTGAATAACATTCGTTTCAATGTTTTTTAATGCAGAATCAAGGAAGTGGTGAAAGATGTAACCAGGACCGTTAAAACAAAAGGGCTGTGTGTGAGCTTTGAGGGTAGGGGAGTGAGCAGGTCAGTAGAATCATTGTGCAACTAACGTAACCTTTTCATCTCTTGCTACAAGGTGTTGAGGTGGCCCTCCTTCTGTGTTTCCTCATCTTCACACTAGTCTTCTTCATCCGATGAGGGCTGCTGCAGCTGTACTTCCTCCAAATGAAGACCTCTCTGCATGGCGAGGTCATGCCGGGTGCAGCACAGCATGACGATGCAGGAGACTGTGTGGGGTATTTTGTAGGGAGTGCTCCAGACCTGTCAAGACACTGAACCTCTGCATCAGCATCCCTACAGTGCGGTCAATAATGATCCTGGTGGTTCCCATGGTTTTGATTATAGCTGTGTTGATCTGGCGTTGTGGGTTTAGGGAGGGGCCATGTCTGTTGGGGGCATCCCTTATCCCCCAGCAGTCATCCTGTCATGTTCCTGGAAGGGTCAAATATATCGGGGATGGTTGAGTGTCGCAAGACATAAGATTCATGGCAACTGCCTGGGTACCTAATCATCCTGGTCAGAGACTACATGGACATTAAACGAGTGGTAGCCTTTCCTAGTCACAAAGGCAGCTGGATGGCATTCTAGTGTCCTGATAGCAACATGTGTGCATTCAATGGTGTCCCGGTAGTGGGGGAAGCCAGCCACTTCTGCAAAACCCGAGCTTTCGAATGTTGAGGTCAATGGGGAAGGTAATGTTTTGCTCAGTCCTGGCGAACAGGGCATCAGTGACCTGCTTAATGTACTGCAGACTGGGAGGTGCGGCTGATATCCCCTATAGCAAATTGGAAGGAGCCAGTGGCAAAGATGTTAAGGGCTGTGGTGAATTTGAGAGCCATTAGTGAAGTATGACCCCCCTGGTTCAGCAGCTTCTGTTGCAGGACGCTGCAGAGGTCAGCAACAGCCTTCCTGGAGAAGCACAGCCTCCTCCTCCATTGCTCTTCAGGTAAATCCAAGAAAGTGACTCTTGACCTCTACGCCCTGTGCGCTGAGTATGGCCTTCTACGAGCAGACCCCCTCACCTGCTGTTTTCTAATGGACCCAGCTGCTGCTGCTCGTCTTAGAAACATAGAATTGTTACAGCACAGAAGGAGGCCATTCAGCCCATCGAGCCCAGGCTGGCTCTTTGTAAGACCAATCCAGTTCGTCCCATTCCCCCGCAGCCCTGCAATTTTTTTCCCTTCAAGTATTTATCCAATTCCTTTTTGAAAGCCAAGATTGAATCTGCTTCTATCACCCTTTCAGACAGCACATTCCAGATCATAACTACTCGCTACGTAAAAAAGTTTTTCCTCATGTTGCCTTTGGTTCTTTTGCCAATCACCTTAAATCTGCGTCCTTTGGTTCTCGACCCTTCCGCCAATGGGCACAGTTTCTCTTTATTTACTTTATCTAAACCCTTCATGATCTTGAACATTTCTATCCAATCTCCTCTTAACCTTCTCTGCTCTAAGGAGAGCAACCCCAGCTTCTCCAGTCTATCCTCGTAACTGAAGTCCCTCATCCCTGGAACCATTCTAGTAAATCTTTTCTGCACCCTCTTCCTCCATCGAAATGAAACTAGCAATAACAACACTCATGACAAGAGGATAAAGCTTACTGAGGGTAAGTAAGACAAAAAATAACAGAAAGTAGTGATCAGAAAGCTGGAAACTCTCCTGGCAATCCAACCAACACAATAGTACACAGATCGTTTGATTCAATTACCTGCAGTGAGTGCCCCTTTAAATACTGCTTCAGTGGCCCTGACAGATCAATCCAACTGGGTTTTACTGGCAGGTTCCGTGATTTTGCGCTAAAAAGGTGTTGGGGTCCTATTTGCCTCATAGGACCCCGATTTACATGTACTCATGAGGCCTCGGCCTATCTCTGGCAGGCGCCTTGGACATCTCTGAAAACTGCGTGATTAATATGACGGCAGACAGGAGTAAAAAGAGAATTGTTAAATTTAAGATTGGGCCCCTGAGAGGAGAGGATAGTGAGTTTGTTGACGATAAGTGGAAAATGGTGGGAATCACTTAAATACTTTTCTATCATGTTTACAAAAGAGAAGGATATCGGAGAAGAGGTAAATGCTGAATTGGTTAAGAGTGAGATGAGAGATATTATAGGAAAGAAAATTATTAGAGAAGTTAGTTAAGCTAAAGGAGGACACAGTGCCAGGGCCTGATAGGTTACATCCAAGGATCCCAAGGGAAGAAATAGCAGAGGCCCTAGAAATGATATTTTAAGGCTCTATTCAGAGTGGATGTGTACCAGATGACTGCAGAGTGGCCAATGTAATGCACATTTTCAAAAAGGGAGACAGAGTGAACCTGAGTAATTAGGGCCCGTTAGTTTATCATCTGTGGTAGGGAAAATTCTGGAATCTTTAATTAAAGATGAAATCACTAAATATTGAGATGAAGAGAAAGTAATTAGAAGCAGCCAACACAGATTTCAGTAATGAAGATCATGCTTAACAAACCTAATAAGGTTCTTTGAGAAGATGGCAGGTAGATGGGGAAATACAGTGAATGTGGGGTACATGGACTTTGACAATGTACCACATAGGAGACTATTGGTGAAGATTAAGGGTTATGAAATTAGGGGGAGGTTAGCAAATTGAATTAAAACTGATTAGAAGGGTGGAAAGAGAGTAGGATTTAAGGGCAGTTTTCTCAGAGTGGTTGGAAGTGTTTAGTCACCCCCACCCCACCCAGATAGGGGGTGAGGCTGTCCCCAGCAGCACCCTGTGTTAGCAGGCACTTGTTAAAAAAAAAATTCCATCCCCTGTCTTTGGGCATCAAGGCCCTGGCTTGGATCCCCAGGTGGACCCTATATCTGCCAATGTCGGTGAGGTACACCTGGTGAGACCTACGCTGATCCTACACAGGGTCCTGACTGAGGGATAGGGCACAGAAACGGCTCCCATTTACATTGAAATCCTTGTAAGGGAGGGCAGAGGCTCCACCTCACAAGATCATCCCGAAGCTTCACCCTATTGCCAGGCACTGGTGTATTTGGGTCCCAGCTGAGTTAGTGACTGTTCCGGTAGATCCCCAGCGATGTTTTCCAGGAGCCTGGTAGAATGGCCGTCGGGTTTTGGCCAAGTCAGAGGAAGTCATGCTCAAACTGTATAATGCTCTGTTCAGACCGCACCTTGACTACTGTGTCCAGTTCTGGTTACTGAGAAACACAGAGATATCCAGGCCCTGGAGGCATTGCAGAGAACAGCCACAAGGCTGATCCCCAGCGTTAGCGGCCTGAGTTATGAGGAAAGGCTGGAGGGACTTGGAGTTTTCAGACTATAAAGCAGACGTCTGAGTAGTGATCATATGGAAGTATAAAAGATCGCAAACAAAGAAAAGGTATATCCAGAAAGTTAGTTTGAATTTAACTGTGAGAGTAGAACAAGGAGACAAACATTCAAACTACCTTCATTTACTGACTGTTTTAAGCAGCATTGCTGTTGCTGGGAGCACAGTGCATGAGTTACAGGTATAGTTTCACAAATTCCCCTGACACTTCAGCAATTGCAACATGAAGAGAAGCTGCTTAAACTCATAACCAAATGTCCTTGAAATGTCACTCAAGATTTCATTTAGTTGAAAACCGAGGAAGGCTTAGAAATCTGCAGATATATTCAGTGGAAATTTTGTGCCTGTGGGTTTTCAGTGCTCAGTTATCATATAATACAAAATGAAAGAAACAGCACAATACCATACACTAGGAGGGAGGGAGGGAGGGAGGAAGCCTTGCATTGATGTGGCGCCTTTCATGACTTCAGGATGTCACAGTGCTTCACAGCCAATGAAGTGTTTAGACACAACCCACCCAGTTAATGCCAACCTCAGTATTTTCAAACAAATTTAGTTTTAAATTGATCAGATTGAGATTGGGAATGCTTAAAATTACAATACGCCAAATTTCCTGACGACATTTGCCAAAGAAATCTGCTGGTACTGCATGTCCTGCCTTGTGATTTAACATGCCAGGATGTTTTCATAGAATGATACTGTACAGAAGGAGGCCGTTCCTCCCATCGTGCCAGTGCCAGCTCTTTGAAAGAGTCCCACTCATCTGCTCTTTCCCCATAATCCTGCAAATTTTCCCCCTTCAAGTATTTATCCAATTCCCTTTTGAAATGTATTATTGAATCTGCTTCCACCACCCTTTCATTCCAGATCATTACAACTCGCTGCATAAATTTTTTTCCTCATGTCGCCTCATGTTCTTTTGCGAATTACCTTAAATCTGTCTCCTCTGGTTACCGATCCTTCTGCCACTGGACACTGTTTCTCCTTATTTACTCTATCAAAACCCTTCATGATTTTGAATGGCTGTGTCAAATCTCCCCTTAACCTTCTCTGCTCTAAAGGAGAACAACCCCAGTTTCCCTAGTCTCTCCATGTAACTGAAGTCTTTCATGATGTGGGGATGCCGGTGATGGACTGGGGTTGACAATTGTAAACAATTTTATAACACCAAGTTATAGTCCAACAATTTTTATTTGAAATCTACAAGCTTTCGGAGGCTTCCTCCTTCGTCAGGTAAATGTCTTTCATCCCATTCTAGTAAATCTCTTCTGCACCCTCTCTAAGACCTTGACATCCTTCCTAAAGTGTGGTGCCCAGAATTGGCCACAACACACCAGCTGAGGCTTAACTGGTGTTTTCTAAAGATTTGGTATACCTTCCTTGCTTTTGTACTCCATGCCTGTATTTATAAAGCCAAGGATCCCATATGCCTTTTTAACAGCTTTCTCAACTTGTCCTGCCACCTTCAAAGACTTATGCACATATAATCCCAGGTCTCTGTTCCTGGACCCCCTTTAAAATTGTACCATTTAGTTTACATTGCCTCTCCTCATTCTTGCTACCAAAATGAATCACTTCATACTTCTCTGCGTTAAATTTAATTTGCCATGTGTCTGCCCATTTCACTAGTCTGCCTATGTCTTCCTGCAATCTGTAACTATCCTCCTCACTGTTTACTACACTTCCAAGTTTTGTGTCATCTGCAAACTTTGAAATTATGCCCAAGTCCAGGTCATTAATATATATAAAAAAGAGCAGTGGTCCCAACACCAACCCCTGGGGAGCACCACTGCACACTTCCTTCCAGTCTGAAAAACAACCACTCACCATTACTCTCTGCTTTCTGCTCCTTCGTATCCACGCAGCCACTGCACTTTTAATCCCATGGGCTTCAACTTTGCTAACATGTCTATTATGTGGTACTTTATCAAATGCTTTTTGAAAGTCCATATATAGAACATCAACTACACTACCCTCATCAACCTTCTCCGAACTCAATCAAGTTAGTCAAAGATGATTTGCCTTTAACAAATCCGTGCTGGCTTTCATTTATTAGCCCATATTTTTCCAAGTGCCAATTAATTTTGTCCCGGATTATTGTCTCTAAAAGTTTCCCCACCATCGACATTAGGCTGACTGGACTGTAATTGCTGGGTTTATCCCTCTCCCTTTTTTTGAACAGGGATGTAACATTTGCAATCCTCCAGTCCTCTGGCACCACTCCCATACCTAAGGAGGAGCGGAGTATTGTGGCTAGAACCTCCGTAATTTCCACCTTATTTCCTTCAGCAATTTAGGATGCATCCCATCTGGACGAAGTGACTTTTCTACTTTGAGTACTGCCAATCTTTTAAGTACCTCTTTTTAAAAATCTATTATTACCCTATCCAATTTCTCTACTACCTCCTCCTTTACTGTGACAGCAGCAGCATCCTCTTCTTTAGTGAAGACAGTTGCAAAGTATTCATTTAGTACCTCAGCTATGCCCTCTGCCTACCCAAGATAATCTCCTTTTTGGTCCCTAATCGCCCTGCCCCCCCCCCCCCCCCGCCTTTGACTATCCTTTTACTAATTATAGGTTTATAAAAGACTTTTGGGTTCCCTTTTATGTTACCCGCTAATCTATTTTCATGCACCCTCTTTGCCCCTCAAATTTCCTTTTTCAGTTTTTCTCTGTACTTTTTGTATTCAGCTTGGTTCTCTACTGAATAGTGAACCTAACATTTATCATAAGCCTTCTTTTTCAGTTTCATTTTAATCTCTATGGGGGCTAAATTGGGCTGTGTAGCACCCATTTTGTAGGCGCTACGCAGACACCTAGCGATGTCACCGAGATATGCTTGCACACTTCCGGTGTGACGTGTGCAGGATGCCATCTTGGCAAAGGTGGTTGTGCACCTGTTAGAATTTGCTTTGCGTCCCATCAAAGTTAATCACATCTTGATGTGATTATCAGATAAGGATATGTGTTAATATCAGAGGTTAGCTGAAACAATGGAGATATATATCACATATGTGATATCCAATATCTATCACATTAGATATGTGATATCTAATGTGATAGATATCACATATCTATCTGGGATGCCCAGGGTATCTCCTGTTCCTTTATATTGCCAGGCAGGAGACAACAGGTTAAACCGATTAGCATTTAAACTATCAACATGGCCATTATGTCGAGGTCTGGAGGAACCTCATTTCAATATGCATTCTGGGCATCATGTGAGATGACTCACATTAAAAGGGACAGTTTTTGGACATGTAAGGGGAAGATATAAGAACAAGTAACCAAGTAATGGGCTATTTGGAGTTAAGCGGACAGGACAGTCGGAAGTCCAACCTACAGAAGCCATGCCTGACCACCTTGGGTCTGCAGGAAACCAGGTTGTATGAATTTATTATATAACCATAATAGTTATTATACTATTGGTGTCTAAGTAATAAACTTGCATTTGGACAATACGCTTGAGCCTGAACCAAGAGGAATCATTTACTTGAGTTTAAGAGGTTTCCTTACAGCACCTAACGAACGTTGGAAGCATGTAGAGTCGGGAGATTATGACGGAAATCCATGTGTGGCGCTGATTTAAAGCAGCTGACAGCATTTTTGAACTCCCTGCCACAGTCAACGCACGGTCTTAACCTCGCACAGCTGAACAGGATTTAAGGGCTTGAAGGACCCCACCACCAGCACTATTTAAAGGGACCATCCAGAGTTACAGGATAGTTGCTGGGCGAGTTATTCTGGCTGCTGGTACAATTGTGGGTGTTTTGTGGAAGTTTCCTATGCTTGGTGAAAGTTGCAATATTATATGGAGAGTGTTCTGGGTGGTCTTGCAGCACTGTTAGTGGCATTTAATACAGTGTGCTGAATAAGGTTACTTCAAAGACATGGGTAGCCTGCTAGGGCTTCCTCTGGGAATTGAACATGACTGGGAGCATGCAGAGAGGCCACACAAAGCAGGACAAGCTGCGAGGAGAGGGAGGAGGAGGAGGTGCAGGTGCAGGGCACCCAGCAGGAGGCTGTATCCAACGAGGCTCCTTTAGGGACCAATTCTCTTACCTAAACTTCAGCGACGACCAGTGCATCTGACGGCTGTGGTTCACTAAAGAGGTCGTGACTGAGATTTGTCAACTGCTGCAGCCTCAGAGCAGGGCAAGAACAGCATTGCCCGTGGTTGTCAAGGTAGTCGTGGCGCTTAATTTTTACGGCTCTGGCTCCTTTCAGGTTGCTGCTGGAGATAGAAGCAACATCTCGCAGTTTGCAGTGCACTGCTGTATAAGGGAGGTCACGAAGGCTCTGTACGCACTCAGAAACAGATTCATCATGTTCCCTCTGGACAGAGAGACAAGCAGCATGAGGGTTTTCTCGCATTGCAAGCTTCCCCATGGTACAGGATGCCACTGATTGCTCCACATCTGAACTTGGCCATATTCATGAACAGAAAGGAATTCCACTCCCTCAGTGTGCAGCTGGTGTGTGACCACACGCAGGTCAATGCCCGCGATCCTGGCATCAGTCATGATTCCTTCATTCTGTGGCAGTGCAACGTGCCACCTATATTTCAACCAACACGGTACGTCAACGGCTGGCTGCTGCGTGACTAGGTTATCCCCTCAGGAAGTGGCTCATGACTATGGTCCGGAACCCATGTTTACATGCACAGCAGGTGTACAATGAGAGCCATGTTGCCCAGGGAACATCATAGAGCACACCATAGGCATCCTAAAGCAATGCTTCCACTGCCTGGACCGCTCTGGTGAAGCCCTGCAGTACTCAGCTGAGTGGGTGTCAAGATTTGTTGTTGTATGCTGCATGCAGGACAACCTCACCATTATGAGGGGACAGCCCTTGCCACCATCTATCTGGCGAGAACCTGAGCAAGAGGCAGAGGAAGAGAAGGAGGAGGCGGAAGCAGAGGAGGAAGAGACGGAGGAGGAAGTGGAGGAAGAGGCAGGGAGGCAACAAGGTAGACAGGCCCTATCTGCCAGTGCTCTGCCCAATCAGATGATAAATGAGCGATACCAGTAACCTCAACACCACCTCCCCATTCACCAACAGTCCTACACTCCTTAAATTTCCTCTCCCACATGACCATCAAATCCTCCTCCTTATGATTACACATTGGTGCCTCCCTCAGCTCATCGCAGAAATGAAAACCACCACCAAATACAAATTCAAATCCACATTTATCGATTTATACTTCATGATTCAAACAAACTGATACTATTCACCCTTGTGCATGCCCTTAGTGCCTGTTGTTCGTGTACCTTTTCCTTTCCTAGTGCTCCTACGAGGTGCATCCCCAGTGGCTGGAGCATGGGTGGTGGAAGGCTGCTGACCTTCAACTGGGGAGAGTGCCGATGGCCACGGAGGACGACCTCGAGCAGATCTGGGCCGGGAAGGCCCGGCTTCAGACTGCACCATCTTGGCTTGGGCTGCAGCAGTCTGGCCTGGCTGGCTGACAGGCAACAGCAAGGGCATTGGCAGAGTGGCAGGGGTGGGAGCAGGAATTCTGTCATCTTGAGAGAGGACAGCAGTTTCGTGTTCCATGACGTCACTGCCACTGTCCCCGCCACCTCAGCAATCCTGGTGATCTGTTAGAAATCAGATTGCTGGAGTGCTGCGACGCCCTGGAAGCCCCGTTCCACAGGGGTACCCAGAGCCACAATAGCAGCAGTCTGAGCCTGGAACGCAGCAATCTGAGATTCCAAATGCAGCAGTTGGACCATGTAAGGCAGCAATTTGGGCTGCAATAGAAGCTGTGACATCGGTCATCAGACGCTGCGTCATGGAGGGTTCTAGAGGTGTGCTGATGGAGATGACCACCCTTTCCATGTGGGAAAGGATGGGCTCCAACCTCTTCGCAAAGCCCTGTGCCAAGTTGGAGCTGGACTCCTCCATGCCGCTTGACATTGTGTACAGGATTTTTGGTAGGCTTTCCAGTGCACCAAGCATTTGGTTGTGTATGCCCATCAACTTCTTCTGTAATCTGGCCCATCAAAGTCCTCATCTGACTCCTCGGCAGCAGAACTAGTGTGTGACCTCGCCCTCCGGTGAGCTGGCACCTGCGCTATCCATTCCCTCAGCCCAGGCTCCTGCGCACTTGTGCCCGGTGTGTCTGTGAGTGTAAGATTGAGTGACGGTATGTCTGCATCATCACTGTCTTCTTCCTCTGCCTCCTCTGACTGGGCCAGTTCCAGTTCTTGGGTATCTGAAATAACAAAGGGACATGGGTTGAGTTGTGGTGAAAGGAGAAAGTAAGACACCAACTACAGCACGTGAGTCATAAAAGATTGTGGGATGAGGAGGAAGTGGGAAGTGAGAAGAAGGATTTGGTATGCAGAGACCCTCATCATCAATAGCTCCAGCACCACCAATGGCTACGGCCGCAGCGATAGCCCATCCAATGATAGACAGCACTGTCTCCCCCATGGGGGTGAGGACGTGTAGGCGTGCTGTCCTCCCCCAGTTCTTTCCAGTTATGCACCACCACCTCCTACAAGAGGGAAGTGTGTCAGTGATTGTCCTGCAAGATGTTTGGGTGATGTGGCTATCATGGCTGAATAGCTGCCAGTGTGTGTGACCTGTGAGTTGTGGGTGTGCAGCTTACAAGAGTGGTAACGTGTGAAGGTGAGATGAAGCATCTGATTTGAAGAGTTGCATACTGATTGATAGAGTTTGTTGGTAGGTGGATGATGGGGGGGTATAGTGCATGAAGCAGTGGATGAGGCCAGTGGTGCAGTTGTTAGGATATGCCACGTGACAGTTGAACTCACTCACGTTGACCACTCGTGTCAAATCATTGAACTTCTTCCTGCACTGCATCCATGTGTAGTGCGATGCTCCTGGCATTTACCTCGTGCGTAATTTCCTCCCACTGCCTCTTCAACAGATGTCTGGAGGGCCTCCTGCCTCCTGCCTCCCCTGTACATAAAGGATGTCCTTCCGTGCCTGGACCTCTTCCACCAAGGCCTCTAATGCACCGGCAGAGAACCTTGATGCACACTCTCTCACTGGTGCAGCCATTCCTCACTATCCTGCTGCACAGAGTTAGTTGCCAAACGAATTCCAGCTCTTCCTGCAGCCACGGTGCACCTCCCCTTTAAGAGGTGCAGGCTGTCTATAAGTAGGGCTAGCCACTCCCAATATCGGGCCCCCTGCTAGTGCGTGCAGCCAATCAACAGCGCAGTTAGCACTGGCTGCACGCAGCAATCGTTTAAATCATCAGGCAGCATGAATGTTACGTGCTGCCTGCATTGCAACCAACGGGCGCAGGTTAATCGCACACCACGATCCCAGTGCCCGTTTTTGGGAGTTAATCGATTTAACCCCCTATATTTTTAGTCATCCAGGGACCTCTAGCTTTGGATTCCCTTTCTTTCCCCTCATGGGAATATGTATAGTCTGTCACTGAACTATCTCCTCTTTGAAGGCCTCCCATTACTCATTTATTTTTTTATCTGCCAACCTTTGATTCCAATCCATCTGGGCCATATCCCTTTTCAACTCACTGAAATTAGCTCTCCTCCAGTTGAGTATTTCACATTTGATTTTTCCTTGTCCTTTTCCATAACTACTCAAAATCTTTTTGTGTCAGACAATTGCTAATACCCTTTGTTGCACTTCACACGGCAGCATTTTCAAATTGCAATGACATTTGGAAAACTTCACATTAAAGAAAAAGATCTCAGTAATGGCAAAAAGTTTATGACGATTAAAATGTCATGACCTGCAAATGTATTGAGTGTTAATCCATTCTTTAGTTTGTAATGTCAGGTGAACTTCTCCATTAGAATACAATATTAGATTATTCAATGACTATTATTATCTCTTGTTCAACTTACCAGTGACGACATTATGATTGTTAATCCTTCACTACGGATGCTATCATGCACCTACTGCTTGGAGCAAATCGGTCATCAGCATCTGATTCTAGCCAAAAATAGCTTATTATAGAAGAATGGCACTCCATAAAGCTTGCACTACACATTATGAAGAATAATGGGTACATGAAAGTGACTTGAAGGTTGTAATCTCATTTTGGAGCTAGAGTCAGGTGATGGTTAAGAACTGCTGAATATTAGCTCTTATCACTTAGGGTGTCATTTGGAGTCTTCAATGAGATTACAGACTTGCTGTCACTCCCAGGCATCATTTATTTTGTATGTAACTCAGTAACAGGTATCTATTATCCTCTGTAATATATTGAACATATGTCCATTGGCAACACACACTGGCAAACTCAAACTTTAAACGTTGTTTGTTGTGGTGATGCTTTATCATGCAGCTCAAGAGAAAATGGAAGTGAATTAAAGACAGCACTGAACCTCATAGGACTCCTTGCATATCCTTTCATCTTCTGTTCTGTACATAGGAATCTTAACTACCCCAGTTTAGAATTATTGAGCTTGGTGATTGTTTTTCATTAAAATTAATGAACCATTGCCTTTGTAAATAGTTTGGATTTGCAATTTTCAACAGCCTTCTCTCAAACTATGATATTGCTTTTCTGGATACACGCTGATACCTTCCAGTTAATCTGGTAATTAAAAGAAACCAAAGGACCTTTTGTCTTCTTTTGATTTGATATATATAACTATGTACTTCATTCCAAAGCAGATTCTCCTGTTAAACCCCATTACCCAAGCTAACTGAATCCACAATGACTTCAGTTGGAATAGGTTAAGTTTCACACCGGCTTGGACAGGAGAGATAGCTGAATGCAAATGAGCCTAAAATAAATTAAACTTTCACAGTCTTTATTCCTCTTGGGGAATGGGATTTCTGATTGATGAGAAAAATAAAAATAATTGTTGGGCGGTATGTTTGTACCACAAGATGTCACCAAATGACTGTGCACAGAGGCAATTACATATTGCGCCAGCGCTATCTGCTGTTAGTAGGACTTACATTTCTGAGAAACCAAGTTGAAAAAACAAGGCCAATGGTACAGGATGCCAACATTAAAAAAGTAGGCAAGAAGTTCAAATAAGTCAAGACGTAGGGTTAGGTGACTTAAAAATCTGAAAGTCGCACATGGATGAGAAGACTGAGGGAGGTAAGGAGTTCTAGAGTTTTGAGATTCTAGAAATATTAAGCTAAAATAACAGGTGTTGCAATGAATCTTGATTACAATGCAGTGAGCATGCAGGAAGGAGGAAGAGTATGTTGGAGGACATATTTGGAGTTTAGGAGGAACAAGAAAGGAAAGTTGAGAGAAGCAATGACTAGTTGGATAAATAAATGTTGAAAGACAAGAAACATTGCAATGGAGAGAGTCAGGTTGGAGGTTAGAGGTCAGAGATGAATCACCTATCAGATGACACGAGGGATATTAGAAGAATTTCTTCATAAATCAGGACTCAAATCTTGGTTGCTTTTAGATTTTGTAGACAGCTAAAAGCTGTTTAGGGAAAAAGTGCATGTCGGGCATTGAATGAACATTTTTCTAATAGGAACTGATGGAAGCACCTGAATAATTTAACAATTGAGCTCGTACATTAGCAAGACAGCAGACACTAAGTTTACAGGCTGTAATTTGCTAAGGGCATACTGGATAGTTGATTGAATGGTAAATCCACGGTGATGCAACTATTACTGCCTAAGCGTTAAGACATGCTTTTCTGGTTTTGTGAGTGAAGTAATAAAGCTGGCAGTAAATTAAATAATCCAATTGAATGCAAACCGAAGTCACAAAAATGAATAGGGTTAGCAACTGGAAACAAACCACTTGGCTTTTGATAACACATCTGTTGTTGTTTCTGCTGGAAGTAATGAAGGGAAATGGCTGCTAAACACTTTAAACCATATTTTAGGGAGGAAGAGTCTCACTTGTCTGTCAGGGGAGTTCTTTCAAAATGAATGGTGATCTTTAGCTCCGACAGGCTTCCATGTCTGCCAAGCAATGTGCTATGTGGACCAAAGATACCCCTAATGTAAGTATTTACACCACAAGGCAGGATGCAAAAGGATTGCAGAAAGCATCTCAATGACATGCAGTAGGCTGCATGGGTGCCAATCACCAACCATTGTGGCCTAAAACGTGAAGGGCAGGCATGCGGATTGCAGTAAAAAAGTGCTGCAACCTGCTTCAGTAAGTCTAACGTCAATTATGGGTAAACTTTTAGAAGCCATAATTTGTGATAAAATTAGTGAGCAATTAGAAATGCTTGGATCAATGAATGACAGTCAACATGGATTTGTTAAAGGCAAGTCATGTTTGACAAATTTAAGAGATTTTTGAATGTGAAAGGAACTCATTAGATGCAGTGTATATGGATCTTCAGAAGGCATTTGATAAGGTGTCTCACAAAAGGCTTGTTAGAAAAATTCAAGCATATGGTATAAGAGGAAATGTAGCAGAATGGATAGAAAGTTGGTTTATGAATAGGAAACAAAGCATTAGAGTAAGTGGGTGTTGTTTGAACTGGAGAGCCCTGGAAGTGCTGTATCCCATGGGTCAGTGCCGAGTCCACTTTGTTCCCAGTATATATAGATGATTTGGACTTGGGTATAAGGAACACAGTTGTGAATTTTTTTGAGAATGCAGAAGGTGAAGATTAGCCAAACATTGAGGAGGGCTGTAAAAGGCTGCAGGAAGATATAGACATGTTAAGTGAATGGGCAGACAAGTGGCAGCTGCAATTTAATGTGAATAAATATAAGTTGATATATTTTGTGGGGAAAAACAGGGCATGCAAATATACATTTCATTGATGGACATTAAAGGGTGCGGATGAAGAGAGAGACCCCGGGGTTTAAGTAAATAATTCTCTGAAAGTCCGAATGCAGGTAGATAAAGCCATACAAAAATGGCTGACAGTATTTTGTGTTTTGTGTAGGGGCACGGAGTACAACAGTAAAGATAACCTTGCACTAAACATTGATCAGCCTACAGTTAGTGTCAACCATGATTCTAACTGTGGAGGCCTCCTGTGTAGAGAAAAGTGGAGTTGAGGTCAAAGATCAACCATGATCTAATTGAATGGCGGAGCAGGCTCAAGGGGCCCTACGGCCTACTCCTGCTCCTATTTCTTATGTTCTAATGAAAGACTGCCTATTTTCACCTCCATAGTATAGCCTGCCTCCACCCCTACCTAAGCCCATCTGCTGCTGAAGCAATCATCCATGCTTTTGTTACCTCCAGACTCGACTATTCCAATGCTCTCCTGGCCATCCTCCCATCTTTTACCCTCCGTAAACTCGAGCTCATCCAAAACTCTGCTGCCTGTTACACAATTCGCACCAAGTCCTGGTCACCCATCACCCCTGTGCTCGCTGACCTACATTGGCACCTGGTCCAGTAATGTCTTAAATTTGAAATTCTTATCCTTGTGTTCAAATCCTTCCATGACCTCACCACTCCCTATCTCTCTAACTTCTTGTAGCCCTACAAGCCTCCGAGAACTCTGTGTTCCTCCAATTCTGGCCTCTTTTGCACCCCCAATTTCATATGCCCCACCATTGGCTGCTGTGCCTTCAGCTGTCTAGGCCGTAGGCTCTGGAATTCCCCCCTAAACCTCTCTCTCCTCCTTTAAGATGCTCCTTAAAACCTACCTCTTTGACCAAGCCCTGACCTACTATCTCCTTATGTAGCATAGTGTCAATTTTTTTCTGATAACGTTCATGTGAAGTGCCTTGGGACGTTTTACAATGCTAAAGGCGCTATATAAATGCAAGTTGTTGTTGTAAGGGTGCGATCAGATTCGGGTGTGATGCCCTCATATTTGAAAAGCCTATTAACACTCTAGCTTTACATGTGAACGGTGAAACTTGGGCACCAAGGGACAGTATTCCATCATAAGTCATCACTTTCAGGACATTTGATGAGGAAGAAGGAAAAATTTAAGCATGCAGAGTTTCTGCTGCAATGGATCCTTTCCTCACACAGCCAACATGGCAGAGGTTTGACATAAGCTGAGCTGTCCCATGCACTGATCCAATGTCCAAAACTGGCCAACCTCACGGCAATGCCCTTTTAAATATCT
Organism: Heptranchias perlo; assembly: GCF_035084215.1. Taxonomy (NCBI): domain Eukaryota; kingdom Metazoa; phylum Chordata; class Chondrichthyes; order Hexanchiformes; family Hexanchidae; genus Heptranchias; species Heptranchias perlo. The sequence continues at coordinate 22,285,145 of NC_090357.1, read as the reverse complement.
TATTGCAGTCAATATTACAGGGTTTTTAACCTACAATTATTAAATGTGAAAGGATACTTTAACAAAAAGTGAAGATACAGGAGATCCACATACATGAAATTATATTGGCAGCCTGTTTTTGTTATTTATTTTCTCAACGCAGCTAACATATATCAATTCCACAGCACCATGTACCTTTAAGAAAGAAGGAACTTGCATTAATATAGCCCCTTTCACGTCCTCAGGAGTTCTCAAAGTACCGCACAACCAATGAAAGACAGTACCTCAAACAATGCAGCACTCCCTCAATATTGTGCTCAAGTGTCAGCCTAGGTGAGGTGCTGAAGTGTTTGGAATGAGACTTGAGCCCAAGACCTTCTGAATCAAAAGGTCAGAGTGCCAACACTGAGCCAAGCTGACACTTCAATTTCTCCTTCAGGAGAAATCAATTCAATTATAAATTTGATTAAAGCTTTACAAAATCTGAATTCAAAGCATAGGTCTTGTAATCAATTATTATACAACCACTCCCGACAAGACTGGAACTAATATAAAAACACTCACTAACCTTTTCTTCCTATTACCAGTGACCTTCAGCATTTCGAATACCTTTACTCCACTGATTATTTGATACGTTACTTTCATTATTCTCTTTCACTGCCCATTCTTCACCTCATAAGAAATAGTTCTGGGTCAATGGATATATTTGTTTCCTGTTGCACAAAAAGAAAATCAATTTCACATTCACTCAGTCCTCTTTCAAACCCTGTGGATGCTGTTTCATTGCAGTTGGTTTGTTTCTCTTTAACCCTTGCATCATGGTTTCTGATTGAGACTTTTGGTTTCAGTACATCACCTTTACTTATGTCCCTTTTCATGTCTTAGGGACCAAGGTGTCACATACAAAGGGGTCAGGATTTGGAAAAGAACACAGATTCCCTGGGTTTCCAACCTGTTTGAAATCTCGCCCAAATTCCGGTCAAGTGGGGGTGGAAGAGAGTGGCCTAGAAATTGGACTGCGCCAGAATTAGGGCATGATCCCGTTGCGGATGGTAGGACCAAGTCAAATTGGACCGACGTCCTCATTTGCTTATCACGGGCAAGCTGCGGACACCAGTCATGGCCCCAGAGGCAGTTTGCTAGTCATGAAAAGGCAGCAAGCTCATCCGGCTTGGAGGCCAGCTGAGGTTTTTAGGAGAGCCTGGGAGGGACGGGAAGCAGTCGGGAGGTGGGGGTGCGAGCGGTGGCTGGCAGCGGCCCCCGTGGTTTTAACATGGAGCTGGAGAGAGCACTCCTGCCCCTCCTGATTCCACAATAAGCTAATTAAAAGTGTTAAAACTTACCTTTCTAGTAAGCATGTGCTGTGCACGCTGCGGTCATACGCAAAGGGAGCCTCAAACAAGCGTTAGGACACGTATTTGCTTATGCAATGGGCCTTTAGTCTCTCCTATCTACTTGACTGCAAGCAAGCAGAGTACATGACTTGAAAGCTGCAGCCAGACAGTAACTATTGCCTTCCTGTCAAATTGACAACTGAACTGGCAAAAAAGCAGAAAGCAGGACAACCCATTAAAGCTATTAAAAAAACAGCTTGTTCTATTTGATTTTGCACACTTTGTGAAGCAGTTTTCACAATAGGAGCAAAATAGAACAGATGCTAAGACACCACTTTAAAAACATACTTCCACTTGTAAATGGAAGAAAACAAATCATCTCATTCTCAAAACAACTGCAAGATTGATTGAAGGCCTCATTACAACCTTCCACTCCTTGGATTTTGACTTTAGCTCAGCTGGAGCTTCTGTGCAAGATGAAAAAGTCAAATAACTTTCTATTGCAAAGGTGGGCAAAGATTTTAATTGGGACTCTTGCACATGGCAAAAGAAAAAGTCACCTCCATTCTTTGGGCGAGTACAATTGTTTTACAAGGAGTTGGAGAATTTGCACCCTTCTTGTGCTTCGAACTGTCCAAAACACATTGCAAAGTCTCCACTGCGTGCAGAAATTTCAAGGGATTGCACTTAAGTCTCATCTAATGCTAGTTGTGTGTTATCGCATTTAACAAGTTTGGAGGATATCAGCATACATCTTAATTGGGAGATAACTGTGTTCAACTGTAAATATTGCTGTGAATTATTACGCTTCCCCACTGAAACATTACAAATCTGATAACATGAGCGCTTAAACTGCATTTTCTCTTTCCCTTTTATGTTTAACAATCTGTCATCTCTACTTGTCACCTTAGGTATGGAATTTCTTTTTATGGTATTCTGACTTTTAGTTCAAGTCTTTTATCTTTCAAGGACTCTCTCATCTCTATCAATCTCTGATTTAAATCTGTTAAAAGGCTCGTGCGCCAGGCAATAATTTTCTTCGTCATATAGTCCATTCTCTCTTCGCCAGTATCTTTACATTCTCCTAAAGGCTGTTTGTGCATATTTGACGTGCTGAGATTAGAGACTGCCCGTTGAGCGAAGACATCGGCTCAGCTGTCAGTCAGTTGTTGCCATGACGACCACTGACCGCAAAAACAAGACAGCCCGTTTCACTACTGACTGCCGCGGAATAATTAATATTCTCTCGATGATAGTTAGCAGTCAGACAGAATGTATGGAGGAGAGAAATCGCGATGTAAAGATGTGAAACCTTTACTTCGCAGACACTTTATTTTCACTTTCACCTCTTGAGCGGTAAACTGATTTAGTGTATCGCCCGCCTGTCACAGAACTCGCCAGATTTCATTTTCTTTGAAATGAAAAGCAGGTTCCACAACAGGCGGGGAATCTACTCCATCAGTTTATCGAAGGTGAAGATTACCCTTTTATTCCGGAGGAAGGAGTTGATTCTGATCCACAACATAATTCAAAAAATGGGCCTCTCATGAGCTCCATCTACGTCATCAGCCGCCAAGGGTAAACGTTGGGATGAATTCAGACTTGAGAGTCCAGATTTGAGGCTCCAGATTCTGATTCACAATCAGATCCAAATTCAGACAACCTAAAATCTGAATGTTCCAGATGTGAATGTGGAGAGAAACAAATAAAAAGGGACATGAGTTTTTTCAATTCATTCTCAGGAGGTGGGCATTGCTGGTAAGAATGGCATTCATTGCCCATCCCTAGTTGTCTTTGAGAAGGTGGTGGTGGGCTTTCTTCTTGAACCGCTGCAGTCCGTCTGAAGAAGTTGCTCCCACAATAGCATTAGCAATCATCAGCAGAGTGATGGTAGGTGTTGTCGATAGTGCTATCAAGCGGCACTTACTCACCAATAACCTGCTCACCGATGCTCAGTTTGGGTTCCGCCAGGACCACTCGGCTCCAGACCTCATTGCAGCCTTGGTCTAAACATGGACAAAAGAGCTGAATTCCAGAGATGAGGTGAAAGTGATTGCCCTTGATATCAAGGCAGCATTTGACCGAGTGTGGCACCAAGGAGACCCAGTAAAATTGAAGTCAGTCAATGGGAATCAGGGGGAAAACTCTTCAGTGGCTGGAGTCATACCTAGCACAAAGGAAAATGGTAGTGGTTGTTGAAGACCAATCATCTCAGCCCCAGGACGTTGCTGCAGGAGTTCCTCAGGGCAGTGTCCTAGGCCCAACCATCTTCAGCTGCTTCATCAATGTCCTTCCCTCCATCATAAGGTCAGAAATGGGGATGTTCGCTGATGATTGCACAGTGTTCAGTTCCATTCACAACCTCAGATGATGAAGCAGTCCGTGCCCACATGCAGCAAGACCTGGACAACATCCAGGCTTGGGCTGATAAGTGGCAAGTAACATTCGAGCCAGACAAGTGCCAGGCAATGACCATCTCCAAAAAGAGCAAGTCTAACCATCTCCCCTTGACATTCAACAGCATTACCATCGCCAAATTCACCACCATCAACATCCTGGGGGGTCACCACTGACCAGAAACATAACTGGACCAGCCATATAAATACTGTGGCTACAAGAGCAGGTCAGAGGCTGGGTATTCTGTGGCGAGTGACTCACCTTTTGACTCCCCAAAGCTTTTCCACCATCTACAAGGCACAAGTCAGGAGTGTGATGGAATACTCTCCACTTGCCTGGATGAGTGCAGCTCCAACAACACTCAAGAAGCTTGACAACATCCAGGACAAAGCAGCCCGCTTGATTGGCACCCCATCCACCACCCTAAACATTCACACCCTTCACCATTGGCGCACTGTGGCTGCAGTGTGTACCATCCACAGGATGCACTGCAGTAACTTGCCAAGGCTTCTTCGACAGCACCTCCCAAACCCGCGACCTCTACCACCTAGAAGGACAAGGGCAGCAGGCACATGGAAACAACACCACCTGCACGTTCCCGTCCATGTTACACACCATCCCGACTTGGAAATATATCGCCGTTCCTTCATCGTCGCTGGGTCAAAATCCTGGAACTCCCTTCCTAACAGCACTGTGGGCGAACCTTCACCCCATAGACTGCAGCAGTTCGAGTAGGCGGCTCACCACCACCTTCTCAAGGGCAATTAGGGATGGGCGATAAATACTGGCCTTGCCAGCGAAGCCCACATCCCATGAACGAATAAAGAAGGGTCAGTGGCTCCAGGATTTTGACCTTGAATGTCCAGTTCCCCAGGCTGCCAACTTTTTCTGATGAACTTATTCCCACTGAATAACTGGGAAATCAGATGCTTCCTTTCCCTACCCACCCTCTATGGAATCAGGCACAAACCACCTTCTCCTCACTGTGTCACAGTATTTTGATGTAGATTGAACTTGAGCACCACGGAATTTGAGAGTAGATCCTTGCCAAAAAAAGTCTTTTGTCTAAATGTTATCCCTTTATTAAAGTGACCTCACCTTATTATTTTACCAGCTTTACTCCGAGTGAAACATATGAATTCCTCTCCAGAACAAAGCTTGTGAAATAACTGCTGAAGCTGACATTAAGATTCACCGCAAAGTTCATTCTCTCCCAGAAATTCTGTGCTTACCAAGTGGAGTGATCGTACTGTGAGGAAGAGAACATTTTTGCATTGACTCACAGGTCAGGTCTATCATGGGTTGTAGTAACTTTCATGAAGAAAACAATCAACTTCTTACAGAGTAAATATGAAGCAATCATCTCATCAAACATTTGTTCAAAACTTTTCAAAATAACATAAAAAGTGAATATACAGATAACATTGCATTGCACGGGTGTTTTGAAGCACACTGGGACCTCATTAATAATGAGGGGTAGTGTAAATGAGGACACATTGCATTCAAGTTTGAGTTAGTTGTGGAATCACGTCACCAGCACTGCCTGCGGAATCAGATTAAAATAAGTCTATGCTTTCATTTCCCACAATTTCCTCATACCATGAGCACTGATACATCTTTCGGATGAGGCACTAAACCAAGGCCCCGTCTGCCCTCTCAGGTGGATGATAAAGATCCCATGGCTCTATTTCGAAGAAAAGCAGGGGACTTATCCCTGGTGTCCTGGCCAACATTTATCTCTCAACTAGCACCTAAAAAATTAGATGATCTGGTCATTATTACATTGCTGACGTGGGACCTTGTTGTGCACAAATTGGCTGCCGTGTTTTCGATATTATAACAGTGACTGCACTTCAAAAAAAAGTGCTTAATTGGCTGTAAAGCACGTTGAGACGTCCTGAGGTCATGAAAGGCGCTATATAAATGCAAGTCTTTCTTTCCTTACAGCTCAGATTTACTGTCATTTAGTCTGAGTTGGTTATCTTATCAGATGAACTGCACAATACTCCCATGCCCCAGCAATGCTCTTCTGAAGTGGGCACTACAAAATGTGCAAGAAGCAGCCCAGAAGAGTCTCAATAACAAGAACAATTTGCACAGTGCCATGTATTAGTGATTCTGCCAACACCCTGCCTTGCTGATCTATCAGTAAATCAACCCACTGTCACATCTGAACCCTTACTTTAAATATTAGGAAGCACAAAATAGGAAAAGGCCCTTTGGATCTTAAGCCCACTTCTTCCATAAACCATAAAGAACCTGTTTCACTGTGGCCTTTACCATTCAAACTCCTGAGGGAAGACTCCACAAAGTTTCTCCAAAACATCCCTCACCCCAAAGATAAATTAAATTAAAGTACTCTCTAGCTTTATGTCTCATTGTTATCTTGCATGGCATTTTCATTGTCCCAGCAGCTCATACAAACACTTATCTTTCTAATCTTTCATAAGAGTCTAGCAGTCTCATGACATGGACTTTAACAATATGGTAAATAGTGTTAACTGGGACACAAATGTTATATTCTGCCTCTTTCTGACCAGATATGGTTCAGTAGCCATTAAGGTAAACCTAGTATCCGTATAATACAACTGTAAAATCAAGATGACCAAATAATCAAACTCTTTTGACCAAGGCTGGAGTGGATCTGTGATCATAGTGCTGCTGTTACAGCTTTAACATTAACACAAGCAGAAGCTGTAATGGTCTATTATTCATATCTGTCATTTTTTATAAATGATTAATGCTTTTCAGTTTGTTTAAGGAATACTGCTCTACAGGAGGACTGGTTGTTTAAGTACATTGCTAGACGTCTGTACTGAGAGCTTGGCTTTGAAGCTTAGTACTGACTGACTACTGAACTCAGCTACCATGGGCTTTGCCAGTTCATGTCCAGACACCAATCTTTTTTATTTGTTGTTGGGATGTGGGCAACACTGGCAAGGCAGTATTTATTGCCCATCCCTAGGTGCCACGAGGACATTAAGAGTCAACCACGTAGTGTGGAACTGGAGTCACATGTAGGCCAGATTGGGCAGGGGTGGCAGGTCCCTTACCCTGAAGGATTCTTGTAAACCAGTTGGGAAACCAAATGGAATTCTACTTCTGACAGGAGGAAAATTCAGTAGAACAACGTTATCCAGTAAAGTATATTATTTACCTACCACTGGTAGTGGATGAGGAGGAGTTAATACTCCAGATTGTCCTCTCACTCAAGTTAAAGATGATCAAATATTCTGTACATATTCACTTCACCTTTGTTCTGAATCTCATCTATAGAATGCAACAGATTGGGGTTGATGTCCTGCAGTTACTATTAAATTAATTATAAGAGCAGGAAGCTACTTAACAGAGCTTTTCTGTGCTTACAGATGTTATTGATGGCTATTCCTATCCCACAGGCGATTAAATTAATTAAGGAGACGATACAAATTGTATATGTTCCATTGGGCAGAGCATTTGCCATGGGATGAAAGCTTTTCCCAGTCCCATACTTTTTATATTCTTAGACAAAGACCATATGGATGCGAGAGATTATAAGGATCAACATAAAATTACACACACATGCACAATAGTTTTCAGAGGCAATAATGCACACTCATATGTACATATGGAGTGAATGGAGTTGAGATACAGATCAGCCATGATCTAATTGAATGGCGGAACAGGCTTGAGGGACTAAACGGCCTACTCCTTTTCCTATATTCCAATATGCACACAGACACATACATAAATATATACATATATTCAGTAGTAGCATTGTAGGATTAGGCCTTAGCAGGAACTAAGTGTCACAAAACATATTTGAAAGTTCTTTATCTGAATGCAGGTAGCATTCGTAACAAAATGGACGAGTTAACGGCAAAAATAACTATGTATGGGTATGATCTTGTGGCCATTACAGAAACATGGCTGCAGGGTGACAACAACTGGGAATTAAATATGCCAGGGTATTTAACAATCAGGAAGGACAGGCAGGAAGGAAGGAAGGAAGGGGAGGTGGGGTGGCTATGTTAATAAAGGAAGGAATCACTGTAATACAGAGAAATGATATTGGGACAAAGGATCAGGATAATGAAACAGTTTGGGTAGAGATAAGGAATAATAAGGAGAAAAAAACACTCATGGGCGTAGTACACAGGCCTCCTAATAGTTGCAACTCTGCTGGAAGAAGTATGAATCAGGAAATAGTCGGGCATGTAATAAGGGAAAAGCTATAATTATGGGGGATTTTAACTATCATATTAACTGGACAAATCAAATTGGGCAGGACAGCCTTGAGGAAGAGTTTATTGAGTGTATTAGGGATGGATTTCTTGAGCAGTATGTAACTGATCCTACAAGGGGGCAAGCAACCTTGGACCTGGTCCTGTGTAATGAGCCAGGATTAATTAATAATGTCCTAGTTAAGGATCCCCTTGGAATGAGTGACCATAACATGGTTACATTCCATATCCAAGTAAAGGGTAAGAAGGTTGGTTCTCAAACAAGCGTACTGAGCTTGAATAAAGGAGACTATGATGGTATGAGAGCAGAATTGATTAAAGTGGACTGGGAAAATAGATTAAAGGGTAAGACGGTACATGACCAGTGGTGTTCATTTCAGGAGTTATTTTACAACTTTCAAAAAAATATATTCCACTGAGGAAAAAAGGGTGTAAAAGAAATGACAGCCATCCGTGGCTAAGTAAAGAAATTAAGGATAGTATCCGACTAAAAACAAGGACATATAAGGTAGCCAAACTTAGTGGGAGGATAGAAGATTGGGAAGTCTTCAAAAGACAGCAAAAAGTAACTAAAGGATTGATTAAGAAAGGGAAGATAGATTATGAAAATAAATTAGCAAAAAATATAAAAACAGATAGCAAGAGTTTCTACAGTTATATAAAAAGAAAAAGGGTGGCTAAGGCAAATGTAGGTCCCTTAGAGGATGAGACCGGGAAACTAATGGCGAGAAACATGGAGATGGCAAAAATGCTGAACAAATATTTTGTTTCAGTCTTTACGGTAGAGGACACTAAGAATATCCCAACACTGGACAAACAGGGGGTTCTGGGGGGTGGGGGGAGGAGCTAAATACGATTAAAATCACTAAGGAATTGGTATTCAGTAAAGTAATGGGACTCAAGGCGGATAAATCCCCTGGACCTGATGGCTTACATCCCAGGGTCTTGAGGGAAGTGGCAGTAGGGATTGTGGATGCTTTGGTAATAATTTCCCCAAATTCTCTGGACTCAGCAAAGGTCCCGGCAGATTGGAAAACTGCTAACACCCTTATTTAAAAAGGGTAGTAGGCAGAAGGCTGGAAATTATAGACCAGTTAGCCTAACATCTGTGGTGGGTAAAATTTTGGAGTCTATTGTTAAGGAGACAGTAGCAGAACATTTGGATAAACATAATTTAATAGGACAAAGTCAGCATGGCTTTATGAAGGGGAAGTCATGTCTGACAAATTTGCTTGAGTTCTTTGAGGACATAACGTACAGGATGGATAAAGGGGAACCAGTGGACGTAGTGTATTTAGACTTCCAGAAGGCATTCGACAAGGTGCCACATAAAAGATTATTGCTCAAGATAAAGAATCACTGGATTGGGGGTGATATTCTGGCATGGGTGGAGGATTGGTTATCTAACAGGAAGCAGAGAGTTGGGATAAATGTTGGCTTTTATTGCTAGGGGGATAGAATATAAAAACAGGGAGGTATTGCTGCAGTTATATAAGGTATTGGTGAGACCGCACCTGGAATACTGCATACAGTTTTGGTGTCCATACTTAAGAAAAGACATACTTGCTCTCGAGGCAGTACAAAGAAGGTTCACTCGGCTAATCCCGGGGATGAGGGGGTGGACATATGAGGAGAGGTTGAGTAGATTGGGACTCTACTCATTGGAGTTCAGAAGAATGAGAGGCGATCTTATTGAAACATATAAGATTGTGAAGGGGCTTTTTCGGGTGGATGCGGTAAGGATGTTCCCAAGGATGGGTGAAACTAGAACTAGGGGGCATAATCTTAGAATAAGGGGCTGCTCTTTCAAAACTGAGATGAGGAGAAACTTCTTCACTCAGAGGGTAGTAGGTCTGTGGAATTTGCTGCCCCAGGAAGCTGTGGAAGCTACATCATTAAATAAATTTAAAACAGAAATAGACAGTTTCCTAGAAGTAAAGGGAATTAGGAGTTACGGGGAGCGGGCAGGAAATTGGACATGAAGCTGAGTTCGGATCGGTCAAGGCCCTGTGGGTGGCGGAGCGGGCCCAGGGGCTGAGTGGCCGGGTCCTGCTCCTACTTCTTGTGTTCTTTAGATTTGAGGTTAGGATCAGTTCAGCCATGATCTTGTTGAATGGCGGAGCAGGCTCGAGGGGCCGATTGGCCTACTCCTGCTTCTATTTCTTATGTTCTTATGTTCTTAGGCCTGGAGCTGGGCTCAAAGACATATTCCAGCACCTGATATTGGTTGAGATCCGGAATTCCAGCCCAAGATACTGAGATAGCCCTGGGGCTGATACATAGCCCTGGTCAAGTAAGGGAATCTTCTATTGTATGCTTTAGTCAGGCAAGTCAACACACACAAACACAGTACTGTATATGCAAGCATACACCATACATAAACACTACATACAGCACATGTACATGTACACCACACACACACTGTACATACATATATATACATACATACAATATAAACACATATATAAATATACATACACACTATATACACATGCGACACACAACAACTTGCACTTATATAGTGTCTTTAACATAGAAAAACATCCCAAGATGTTTCACAGAGGTATAATCAGACAAAAACGGATGTGGAGATATAGGAGATGTTAGGAGGCGTGGCCTAAAGCTTGGTTAAAAAAAATGTTGGGTTTAAAGGAGGGTCTTAAAAGGAGGAGTGGGAGGGGGAGAGGTCGAGGCCTTTAGGGAGGGAATTCCAGAATGTGGGGACTGGTTGGTTTAAGGCATGGTCACCAATGGTGGGGCAAAGGCTGGGGGTGGATGCACAAAAGGCTAGAGTCAAAGGAACAAACACACACCATACGTACAAATCATACATACACACACACACAAAATAAACATACCTACACACACATATATACACACACACACACCCACCCCACGGGGTGAATTTGCATGTGGTCAGATGCATTGCTTTGTATTAACAACCTATCCCTTTCATTGTGCTATTTTAAAACTTTCTCCCCCCTTTAATGTCGATTGTCTAGTTCAGTGCCCTCTTTCATCTCATTGATATGTGCCTCAAAGCCTTCTGCTACAATTGCATGTAGTTATCAACAGCTGAAGTTAGTGCAAGGCCCTGATAAAACAGTAACGGAACAGAAAAAAATACATTGAAAGAATGGAGATGTACCCTGTCCAAAAGAACTGCCCATGTGACTTTCTAATGTGTCAACAAAATTAAGGACTGTACATACTGACGCTTCCAACCATGGTATAATTCTTCAAACATTAATGGGGCCAGTAGGTTTACAGTAGACATTGTGTAAAATTGGCTCAATATCACAGATGAACTATTTATCACTTGTATGGTGAAGCACACCATTTGTGTGAAAAATGCAGACCACTTATAGAACTGCTGCGCCCATCTGAGATGCTGGGTAAATGAATACGAGCTCTTTCATCACTATCAGAGAGATGAACTCTAACTCCTCCATCACTAGCACAGCTTCTTACGTTCTCCAATATTTGTCTACTTCAGTGCGGTACTGACAAAATATGCCACTAGTCCACTGCTCTGAGGTGGTGTGTCTGTATTACAGGGAGTGAGGGGCAGTGACTCCAGTGCACCCCCTGAATTGCACTTCCAATTTGCCCATAGTACCTTAGGCGCCGGACTAATCTAGCTTAATCACATTGTACTGGAAGAAATGTTACAGATGGAAATATGCGATCCTGTCAGGGAATCTGATCTAACCGAGGCTCTCATTTAAACCACACACCAACAAAGCAACCACGGGCAGCTGAGAATATTAAAATTAAAAATAGTAGAATCAAAAAATGTTTACAGTGACAGCATTTTCATTGTATAAATAAAGTCTGTATGATGTGGGGTGACACACTTTTTAAAACAGAACAAACCTAATACCATGACACACTAAGCTCATTACTTGTGTATTCAGTTAGCCTGCAGCATCTAGTCTACAAAAGTCACAATTCCACACCCAAGGCTTATTTTCTTCATGTGTTTGAAGATAAGCCAGCAATTAATTTGTTTACTGACCATCTGCCTTTCCCTAATTTTTAATCTTTGTAACTTTACTTGCAAAATCTGTATTCTCTTTAAAGGACTGCAATACTCACTCGAAGTAGCTGACTGAAAAGAAAATCTCTCCTATAAGCCCCTTGGAAAACTTGTGTTATTCCTGATGATAAGATCATTCCATCTGCCCTATGCTCAGTACGCCCCAGCTGTAATGAGTTCATTATAGAAAAAGCATGCTCTTGACTGGAATGAGTAATGAAATGGTAATGAGGTGACTGCTGGTTGCAATAAGATCGAATAATGTGACAAGTGGAATTAACCTTTTTTAATTAGTTCTTTCAGTAGCCTGATAGAATGTATTAAAGTAGGCTCTGATTTGTGATTGAAGTAGGTAATGGAAGTTCCTAAAACAGTTCAGTAATGCATGTACATGATAGGAGGTTTAGTTCAGTCTCTCCTCAGAAAGATTGTGACACTGAGATATTAGGGTAAATTTTAACATTCCGATGGGAACTCAGCGGAGTGGGGGGGTCAATACGCGCGTGGGAAACCCAGAAAAAAAATTGTACGTTTTCTCAAGCGATTGCGACACAATTGAGGGCCCTTAATGTGACTTCCGGGTTTCGCGTCTCCAAGCTGCACAGCAGGTGTACTGCGCACTCGAATGATGGGCTGGGAGCTGGAGTATTTAAACCATGGATTTTGAGAGAGAAAGGAGAAATCTGAAGATATGGAGCACCAAAGGACAAGGCCAGCATCCCGGTCGATTGGCTCCTTGCTGGAGTTTCTATTAGCTGGTGTGAGGAGCAGGAGGGAAATATTGTACCCGGCTGACAGGAGAAAGCACCCTGCCTCTGCCACCAAGAAGGCTTGGCTTGAGGTGACAGAGGAGGTGACCAGCAGGAGCACCATCGCAAGGACTTGGCTGCAATGCAAGAAGCACTTTAATAACCTAACCAGGTCAGGAAAAGTGCGCACAATTACTGAGTCACCTACATTCTGTGTTGCATATTACCCTCTTCCCTGCCCGCCCCACTCTGCCCTGCCAAGCCTACTCCATCACATCACTCCTCCTGAACCCACCACTCCCACTCACCCCAATCCTGATGCAAAATGTCATGAATCCGTCTGATACTCACTCTCTGATGCCTCCCTTTCATTGCCTCGCCCAAAGTAATGCATCCTTCGGGTGATCCCGTCACCCTCACTCACTCACATGTCTGTACTTTCTCCCCTTGTAGGAGAAGAGAGGCACAAAATGCATGGGAGAGGGGTGGGACTGGAGGGTGGCCACCACAAATAGTGGCCCTGACAGAGGTGGAGGAGGAGGCCTTGGACCTCAGTCGAATGGTCGAATGCCTGGCTGTCAGAGATGCCAAGACTGGCACCCCGCGAACATCTGGTGACAGAACTTCAACATTCCTCACACACAACATGAATTGATGTTATCAATAACTGACCTGTTGCACATCTCATTGCAACAATACTTCTGCGATGATTCTTAATAGTACTGTATGTTCTCTTTCAGGGCCTTCAAGGATTGCTGAACGACCACACGACCTGGATGAGGGCGGTTCCTCAGAGGAGCTCCATGCCTCTGAGGGTGCACCGTCACATCAAAGCAATCTGTGCACCAGCGCAGATACTCACACCTCAGTGGGTCCTATTACACAGTTAGTTGGGTTGTCACCTGGTGATCCACCACTCACAAGTGAGCACGAGCAGACATTGGTGGCAAGGGCAGCTGTGGAGAATCTGTGTCGGTGGGTGCACTCCTCTCCAATCTCTGCTCAGCTGGACGCAGATGCTGAACCCTGGGGGCCATCCATGAGAAGGAGAACGATCAAGGTACAGATGCACCTTTGTGACGTACTGGAAGATGTGCCATGCACATTCTCCGCAATAGCGGAGAGGACGGAGGAGTCCGCCTCCAACATTAGTGGAATGGTGGCGCAGGTAAGTGTGGGAATGTCACCAGTGGCACCCCGGAAGGATCTGGAGGCAAAGAAATTGAGGGCAGTGGTGACTTTAACTGCGATGGGCAATGCCCAGCCAGGAGCAACTCTGCATGAAGAAGCCTGCGGATATCTGCGACCACCTGTCGACTCAATCTGAGCCTTCGAAGGCACCACTCCTCAGAGAGGTCCAGGAAGCTCAGCCTCTGCCTGTGGACTCTCTCACGTGGATAGTGCCTCCTTTCACATTGGCCCCTTCTCTTGATCCCCTCTCTGCTCGTCTCCAGGTCCTTGTGGCGCACCTCTGACTTGTGCACCTGCAACTCCCAGAACTGCACACAGTGCCTGCCGTGGATGGTGATGTGCCTCCTCCTCAGATGTAGTGCTGAATACATCCATTTCACCCCCCCATCCTGATGTTGTCAGTTTGAGGGGGTTCAAAATGTAGGTAAATATGTGTGAACACAAGAATTCTGAATGTGAACAAAGAAATCTCAGTCTAAGCACAAAGAACTCCTCACCAAAGGTTTGTCTGAGAGAACTGATTGCCTTTTCTTCATATGTCAATCACTGGTTTAACGGTCCAAATGAGGGCCGGCTGCAACTCGTCTCCCTTTCCATGGCGTCTTTCAGAGACCGAGGGAGACACATTCAGAAGCAGTTAAATTGACTTGCGTAGGTCAAACCACAACAATTTAACACCTTTAATTACTTTAAGTACCTCAACTGGCCCTTGAAATATCGTCCCGCCGGCTTTAAGTGCCGACGGGACTTCCGGGTTTTAGAAGCGCACGTGCACCCGGACGTGTCTGGGTCAAACCCGGAAGTCAGCAGGTTGGAGGTGGGATGCGGTCCCGTACCGAAATCGGAGAATTTTCACTGCCCACCCACTCCCAACCCACCCATTCTTCGGTGTTAAAATTTACCCCGAACCTGTGGAGCTTAGATATGAAACCATTTTATTCTGACTGAACAGAAGAAAGTCAGACTGGGGGTTCATGAGAGCGATTGGGAAGATAGATAACCGAATGCTGAATGAAGCATTGCAGTTAGATTGGGGTACCTACCAGAAACTGAAGCAAAGGGGGGAAGAAAGTTATTAGTGGTAGCACTACATCTGAGGAGGAGGCACATCAACGTCCGCGGCAGGCACTGTGTGCAGTTCTGGGAGTTGCAGGTGCACAAGACAGAGGGGCGCCACAAGGACCTGGAAAAGAGCAGAGACGGGACCAACGGAGGAGCCAATGAGAAAGGAGGCACGACCCACGTGAGAGAGTATACAGGCACACAGCTTCCTGGACCTCTCTGAGGAGCAGTGCCTTTGAAGGCTCAGATTGGGTCGGCAGGTGGGTCGCAGACATCTGCAGGCTTCTTCATGCAGGCATTTTCCTTAGAGAGGATGGCCTAAATGCTAAATGACATCTGACCCAGGCAACTGGACCAGGAACATGGTGGGGTTAGGGTATCCTGGCCCAATCTTGTAAGGACGGGAAGAGGGTCGTCTAGCCCTCAGTCTCTGATTGGCTCTGGGTGCCATTTTTCCAGGTAATCAAGGTTGAGAATTATAAAGATTAGTGTGGTCATATCACTGAATGAACCAGGTCACTCTTTACATGTCTTTTTGAATGACATAACAGATGCTATGGTGACGCAATAAAAATGTTGAATATCAGCCTATGAAACTGGGTACTGTCAAAATGAATTCTTATATCGAGTGTTTTAGAGGATTAAAAAATCCTATTTACAAAGTTAACTAAAAGAAGAGACCTGCTGCTTGTGCATGTTTAAAGTAGACATTGTCTTATTATGTATCAAGTAATTATTGAGATTGAAGGGATTCGCAAAATTTCACATGTTCCCCCCCCCACCCCGAAGATTTATTGGAGTTATTAAAGAAACCCTGGTGTGACTGTTTTAAAAAATCCAAGGTCTCTCAAAATGGCTGCAGTCAGACACATGGCCGAGGACCGGCAGATTTGAAATTGCATTCTCAACAACTTGGCAGGCTTCGTGTCTCAGACAGGTTTCTTTAAACAATGCAGTTGCATCCTAGCCCTGAGGCAAGCTATCAACATGGCCGGCCAACACATCAAAATTCGAGCAGGAAGTGATCGCAGGACAAAAGGTGAACCATCAAGGTACATTCGGAACAATGGTAAAGCAGTTAGCGAACAGATCGATACAGGAAATGGCCATTAATGTAAATGGGCCAGAGATGGGGTCCTTTGTCTTACGTTTCGTGCTTAAATCAAACAATGAAGCAAGCTGATAAGGTATGAAAAAACCTGTTACCAAGAGGGTATAACTGGGGCTGCCCAGTATCTCTCTCTCTGGCTAGCTGTTCTCTTCGCCTCTTGGCCCTGTCCTGCTGTCTGCTAGCAACTAAGAAGGAAGGCCATTCAGTAAACCTCGCAACCACATGTCGACGGCAACAGCAGGCACAGGGGCCAGGCCTTTTCATCTGTTTTCACCGGTGAGCATTAATTTTCTGGCTGCCACAAGACAGCTTAGCATAGGTGTAAGGTTGGGGGTTAAAGGGGATATTGCTAAACTTGTGATTTTAGAATTTTCCCTCGATGTGTCCGTTTCTTTCAACCCGATAAGTGTAAGACTGTATTACATCCA
This sequence comes from Heptranchias perlo, assembly GCF_035084215.1. Taxonomy (NCBI): domain Eukaryota; kingdom Metazoa; phylum Chordata; class Chondrichthyes; order Hexanchiformes; family Hexanchidae; genus Heptranchias; species Heptranchias perlo. The sequence continues at coordinate 22,268,632 of NC_090357.1, read as the reverse complement.
TAGCGATTTCTTTTTATCTTCTGTATTATACTGTTTACCTTGTAGTTTTAGTTTTCTTATTAATAAACATTGGTTTTCCTTGTACCAATCCACTGGTCTGTTTGTCTGTCTTTGTTACCACTCGATAAGTCCTCAGCTCAGAATCAGGAAGGGGTAAGCGATTCGCAACCGCACTGCGGGCAGGGCAGCTCAGGAAAAACATAACTGGCTGACCTATTATAAGCCCGAGAAACAGTAAAAAAAGAAACCCCTTACAATGTATCAAGTAATTATTGAGATAACACCTTCACAGTGAGAAAATGTTCTGCTATTAATTAATACTGTTAAACACAGAAGCGCAGAAGAGAGACTGGAAGCTTATCTCTTCCCATCAGCAGCGGTATAAGGCTACGTCCCATGGGTCTGCTTCTACATACCTATGATCCACAATCTACATCTTACTGTAAAAAGGAACTAAACTTGTGCTACAATCTTTTATTTTAATTTACAAAGCTATGTGATGGGCCAATGCCCCATAGTGCAGGACATTACCAAGTGAGTAGGAGGGAAGGCGAGGTAAATCATGAAATAGTGCTTTATTGATTTACGGTCTGGCTTTTAAATCTTACAGATGGTAGGAAAGAGGGAAGTCTGGGGATGTTATAATACTTCACAGAGTTCAAGGCTTCAGAAAAAAATGAGCTAGAGCAAGAATTGGTACAATGACTTTTCAGGGTTTATTCAGTGATCCTGCACTTAAAGCATTGATCCTTGTTCACCAAAAGTGTGGGTGGAGAGGAGGGGAGGGGGTGGGTTAGAGAATCTTCGACCCACGCAGCTGTCAAGTGAGGCTCCCGACTGAGAGCACGGAATCGCTGAATTTAATTTCAGCAGAGGGGTGGATGATATACAACTGAACAAACAAATGTTGCTGGTCTCGCATAATCCACCCCATCATTGTCAACCTAGGATAGTTGCACCTGAAACATGTCCCATCGGCAATGAGAATATTGCTTCCTATGATTCAGTCGTGTTGCTGTGATACTCAGTTGACTGCAAACAAACTCGTTCCATAACCTCTCCTTCCCTGTTAGTCACAATAAGAAGAAGCATAAACATCTACAGGCCGTGTGACTGAGGCCCCAGCAATGGTCTACCTGAACACAAACCTCAATTTGTCCACATTCACAGGTGTCCGGTCTAGGATGACGTCCATTGTATAGATAGACTTAATTAGTCATTGAAACGATTCATTGACGCACACTGAATATTACCAGTGGAACACCTTAATAACTTATTAAAATATTCAATATAACATGAAAGGGGCTTATTATTTCTGCTCCATATACTATGCTGTGCAAAAGAATCGAATGCAATTTTTGTTCAAAAGAATCTTTTGTGTGTACGATATTGCTTGGTTTATTGAAAGTCACAGGTAAAAAAGACACATCAATATGAAGATTATGGTTGATTTCCCATTATCCTTTTAGGAAGGTGTCTCGCTCAACTGTAATTCTTTCTCTGAGGCAAACGGCTTTGATCTGTTGACAGCTTGTAGCATGGCAACGGTGTAAGTGCTGAGACAGCCCCGTCAGTTGTTGGCACACTGACTCCCGGTATAAAAATACAAAGAACGCTCATAATTATCCCTGAGACTGTCATGTTGTGTGATATACAACTCCTGGTAATGGCTGCGTAAGATGATTCTGAAATGGAAACAAAGTGACTAGTGACTGAAATCTGTATTCATTAAAATATGAATATGAGATTTGAAGGACGTTTGCTAGGCACAAAACATGCAGAGAGAATGAAGTGAATGCAAGCATATTAGGGGTGAGGCCTGAATTCAAACTGTCGAATGAAACATTTGTACTTGATCGGAAGGAGAAGATAATTCTGAAGGATGGGAGTAGAATTACATGACAGTCTTTGTGTAGTTTACGTTGATTTTTCATGAGTTTTTGCTGTCTAAATGAAATTTTGATATCATCCTCAAGCTTGGTTTCTAGAGCACATAGATGCGCGCTGAACTGTAAAATTGCTTTGGTTAGTCCTTGGGAAAGGTTAGCAGCTCCACAAACTTCAATAGAAACTTCCTCTCAAGTGATCTTTCTCCAAAAAAAGAGGAAGGGAAATTTGGGAAACAAGCACCATATCACATAAATATGCCCTTAATGTGATCTGGTGAGAAGAGCAATTTGGGGCTAACATCAATAAGCAAGGGTGGGCTTATTTGGCTAAATCGCCTTTCATAGTTCCTAAAATTGCTTGTGTTCCTATGACAACAATAACATGTTCCTCATAAGTATTTTCTGCTCTAAACTCCATGAGGGAAAATAAAATTAGATTGGGCTTATTATTGGGCGCGGGTAGCGTGATCCTCTATTAACCCGCGCCCAATGGACCCTGCCCAGGCAGGAGGAGACTTTCATTAGGCCTGAGGACTTACCTTCAAGCAGCGTTGGAAGTCAGCGTTGGCATGAGGATTCGATGCAATTCGCACTTTCCACCAGCAGGGGGAGACCCAATCTCTTAAAGGGAGGATGTCTCTTGAAATTTCTTAAAGGTAGCCAGTACATGTTATTTGCTGAAAATAAGAGTCTGCTGTCTGCACGGAGTCTGAATGGAGATCAGACATCACACACGTAAAACACAGATGCAGGTCCCATCCCTATGTTTACAAACTGATGAGTTATGTTAAAACATTGAACAAAGGTTACGAACTACTAAATCCCATATCCTCCAATCTGCACGCCAGACCTCACCAATCTACCGATCTGAGTTTGTACCAGGCCTGCGAGAGTACGTGCACCAAGGTTCTCTGATGAGACATCCTATATACGTTGGGGGGGGTGGGGGGGGAGCGGGGGCAATAGAGGCCCTCCAGACATATCCTCCTGAGGCAGTGAGAGGCAGTAGGGGACGCAATCAATGCCAGGGGCATAGCACCACGAACATGGATGCAGTGCAGGAGAAGATCAATGCTTTGACACGAGTGGTCAAGGTGAGTGAGGTCAACTGTCAAGTGGCATCTCCTGCCAACTGCACCACTAGCCGTATCCACTGCTCCACACACTACACCTCCCATCACCCACATACCAACAAACTCTTTCCGTCAACACTCAACTCTTCCAATCAGATGCTTCCTCTCATCCTTACACATTACCACTGTTGCAAGCTGCACACACACAACTCACAGGTCACACACACTGGCAGCTATTCCACCATGACAGGCACATTACCCAAACACATGTGCCGCTTTCTTGCAGGAGAAGGTGGTACATATCAGGAGGCAGCAAGTGGCAGTGGCATTTAGCCCCTCAAGCCTGTTTCGCCATTCAATGAGATCATGGTGGACCTGTGACCTAACTCCATATACCTGCCTTAGCCCAATATCCCTTAATATCCTTGGTTCACAGAAATCTATCAATCTCAGATTTAGAATTCACAATTGAGTTAACATCAGCTGCCATTTGCAGTAGAGTGTTCCAAACTTTTCCCACCCTTTGCATGTAGTAACGTTTCCTAACTTCACTTCTGCACGTCCTGGCTCTAAATTAGGCTATATCCCCGCTTCCTAGTATTTAAGTATAGGAGATCTCCAAAAACAGTTACAAATGTCTCGGCAACCAAAAGCAATAATCCAGCCACCAACCTGTAAATCCTGCATGGTCCCTTTAAATAGCGCTAATGGGGGTTCTCCAGGCACTCTAAGACACTTTCAGATGGTCATGGTTAAGACTGTGCATTGAGTTGAGCATTAAGTTCCAAAATGGTGTCGATCACTTTAAACCAGCGTTGCACACTGCTTGTATCCATTTTCTCCTTACTTTACATGCAGCCGGCGTTCAGTATTTGCGCATGTGCTAATACCTATATCAATATGGCGTCCAGCGCACATCTCGCTGGAAACATGCGTGTGCATCCAAGACACCATCTTGGCTCTTCGTGAGGCCGCGGAGTGCTGAAACAACGGGTGCTGTGCGGCTCAATTTCTCGCCCACTGCGTACTGACTTATAAATACTCACTTTACCATAATCTGCTATTTCTTTAATTTGTCTTCTGTTATTTTTTTGCAATTTCAATTTAAAGATAAGGTTTTTCCCTAGTGGTAATCCAGTTGATCGAAAAGCAAAAATAAAATTCTTGTTCTTTTTAGAAATGGAAAAGGTTACTTTGCCTCTTTATTGGGGATGATAACCATGGTATTATGGGTAAAGCAATAACTGTGGTGTTATGGGTAAAGTGATAACCATGGTGTTATGAGTAAAGAAGTTTCTCCCCTCCTTTGATGAAGGTACCAACTCATGCTGGGGTACAAGTTCCATGGGTGTTAACCTCCCTCGTATTTTACCCAAGTGGCTATTCTTCTGTGTGAGGCTGGACATCGATGTCTGGATTTTCCACTTCTGCTAAAATAAATGGATGGAAAATGACATGCTGTTGAGCGCAGAAGTGAAAGATTCTGGCCTGACAGTTAGCACGTTATGTAACAGTGCATGACCTCACAGCCAAGACCAACCCAGTCCCCACCCGACGCTCACACATGTGCACTTTCCGGCAGGGATCACTGCATGTAGATGAAGAGCAGGAACTTTTTTCCATCCACAGTCCAGTCATCCTGAGGTCAACTGTACTTGCTCCTCCCACACTCCCACTGAGATAAGCTAACTCAGCACAGGAATGGAATCTGATCCCAAAGGTTTTAGTTGCAAAAATCTTTATCAGCTAATCCTTCAGGTTAGTGGACAAACCTGAATCTAAAGGATAGGAAATGTTTTGCTCCATACATGAAAACAGAAGTACAAGTGTTAGTGAATTAACGTTTTAATGTTTTAATATTCTCCAGTTTAATAGGATCACCTTTTAATCCTTCATTGAAAATCGAGTGGAACATTAAACATAGAGATCAGCTGTTTGCAATTGATGATAGCAGGGTGCTTTACAAAAACTATGTAAATGCAGTCTGCTGTTCTATTGCTGAGAGCTGTGCCTCTTTAGATTTGCTTTCTCCCTTGATATTAGATTGTGTCTTCTGCCACAGCAGTGAAAGTGTAGAAAATATAAATAATGGCATGAATATGAATGACTGTTTAATATTATGATTCCTTGCCATACAGAACAAATGTTGTTACCATTTGAACTACAGCCTGTGTAAGCTGGCAAAAAAGGGATAATATCTCACACGTAAACTGTGTCAATTTGAATAATGCCCACACCTTTTATGAGACGGAAATTGGAACACAGACTTACAGCAGTGCTATCGCTGTGAGACCTCCGACGAACATGACCTGAGAAAATATACTGCCATTTCTACACTGATCATTGCTTTCAAAATGCAAAAAGCAGATTGATATAATATTTCATATGCATTTATGCTGAACCATTATAGAAGAGGAAATAAAATTGTACCTCTTCAGAATTCTGATTTAAACAATTTTAGGAATGGATATGCACTGTATGCAATTTCCACTTAGTTGAGTTTGGGATACAAAGTTCAGAGCAGGTAGTTAATTCTCTCCTTACTTACCTTCCCTCAGACTCCAGCCAAAGACATTATGCTACACAGATAGGGACTGTATTATTGCTGTTAACATATGGCACTTTGTTAACCCTTTTGGATGAAATGGTAAACGGATGTCCCATCTGTCAGTTCCAGTGGATCAGGTGGACTCTAAAGACTTCATAAAGAAAGAATTTGCATTTATATAGCATCCTCCATGCCCTCAGGATGTTCCAAAGTAATTCACAGCTAATGCATTACTTCTGCAGTGTAATCACTGTTGTTTTGTGGCAGCCAATTTGCACACAGCAAAATTCCACAAACAGCAATGAGATGAATGACTATTTAACCTGTTTTTGATGGTGTTGATTAAGGAATAAATATAGGCCATTACACTGGGGGAGCTCCTCTTCTTTGAAAAGGTTCTATGGAATCTTTAATATCCATTTGAACAGGCGGACAGGGCCTTGGTTTAACATCTTATCCAAGGACGGCACCTCTGACAATGCAGCATTCCTTCAGTACTGCGTCAAGCTTAGATCATCACCAGTAATTTCCTCTAGGGTTCCCTCAATCGGCCACTGTAACTTTGGCAGCAGATCATGGGAAACCCCGTTTAGGCAGTTTATCCAGGGTTTCTGCTGGTCTTCTGCCAGAGTTACTCCAGCCGACTGGGAGAACCCCGACAAACTGCCCAGACGTACGTGCTTAAGTTCTGAAGTGGGTCTGGAACTCACAAACTTTTGACTCAGCTGTCAGAGTGTTAGCACTAACCTTTCACCCTCGTGGCATTACTTGAAGATGAGCAGGGAGCTTGCCTGTTTCCTGACAAACATTCCTTTCTCAGCATAAAGCACCAAATAAACCAGATTCATCTCATTAGATGTTGGACGGCTGCCATATCTGCTCACGCAATAATAGTGCATTTCATTGCACCTGTCACACCTTGAGATATTTGAAGTATTATATTATTACCATAATGAACTATCAAGAACTGCTTATGAAATCACAATCGCCGAGAATCTGAATAAGTACAGGAAATACTGAAAATACACGATAATTCAGGCTGCTTTTGAAAAAGGACAGATGGTTATTGGTACAAGAGGGTCCTTTCTTCAGAACTTCCAGCATTTTCTGTTTTTGTTTCAGATTTGTGCTTTTTCTTTTAATATGGATAGCCCTTGAGGGAGTTCTGCATCGTTCTTTATTAAGGGCCCCCACCTGAAATGTAAGAGAACACTTGAATAATTGTGACCATAACCTAACCTAATCTCACATTGAAAAGAAAGAAAGAGGAGTCTTAGATAATGATGTTGGACTGGAAATTAGCCATTCTCAGTGAGATGAAAGAGGACCTAGTCCAGATTAACTGGCTGGAAGAAAAAGTATTGATGAGAAAAGCAGATCAGCAGCAGGAGATATTTAAATATAAAATGGCTCAAGTGCAGATTAAATGGCAAAGAGAGAGATTAGGAAGATTGTGAGTAAGTATGAAAGGGGAGCGGGCAGGAAATTGGACATGAAGCTGAGTTCGGATCGGTCAATGCCCTGTGGGTGGCGGAGAGGGCCCAGGGGCTATGTGGCCGGGTCCTGCTCCGACTTCTTGTGTTCTTTAGATTTGTGGTTGGGATCAGATCAGCCATGATCTTATTGAATGGCGGAGCAGGCTCGAGGGGCCGATTGGCCTACTCCTGCTCCAATTTCTTATGTTCTTATGTTCTTATGTTCTTATGTTAAGACAGACAATCAACATAAAAAGAAATAGCAAGAACTTCTATGAACACATAAGCAGTAAGCAGATAGTCAAAGGTGTGTAGGTACTTAGAGATGAAGAGTGCCTCTAGTATTTTACATCTGTTTAGGGAGGAAGATGAAAGAAGGACCATAAGAAAGTAAATGAACAGTTGCCAGAGGGCTGTGCATTCTCCCTCTGTGATGTCCCACCAAGCTTACAATGAATTGCTGTCAAGAACATTGTAAGGTGATAATGCAAAATTAGGCAAACTGTGAGCACACTTACTTTGGCAACCTTTCAGAGACCAGCAGGTTTCTTCCTCACCTGCTCACATATGAGGCAGCATTGATTCTTTCAGCTACTTATGGTGTCATCAATGTCAGTTTAGCTCAGTTGGTAGCATTCATGTCTCTGAGTCAGAAGGTCATGGACTTTAACTGCTCTCCAGGACTTGAGGAATTCAATCTATGCTACACTTTATCGCAGTACTGACATAGTGCTGCATTGTTGGAGATGCTGTCTTTTGGAAAAGATGCTAAACTGAGGTTCTTTCTGCCTGTATAGGTGGGCATAAAAGAGCCCAGGGCAGTATTTGTAGAAAAGCAATGGAGGTGTTCTAACCAATTCTTATCCTTCAACCAAAAAAATGAATGGCCATTTACCTCACTTGCTATCTCTGTCATTTTAATGTGTGCAAATTGGTTATATAATAACAGCAGCTACACTTCAAAAGTGATGCATTGGCTACGAAGCACTTTTCGACATGCTGAGAGTGTGAAAGATACTATGCAAATGCTAGATCTTACCTTGCCTCCATAGAGCCTCCATGGTGCTGCTCTTTAATGGAGGGTGTCCTTCAACTCCATCAAAAGATCACCCTTCTGTGCAAGACCTCCTGCAATAAGAAATCCAAAGCCCCATTATGGAATAGAGTAATCTACTTCATTGATTTGTACCAGTCTTTTTCTCCTTCTTAGTAGCAGAACAGCTTTGAGCATGACCAGTCACCCTTTATGAGCTGGTGGTGCCAGATGATTTACCTTTGACCCTGTGTAATCCCAGCATACCATTTGTTGCCTGACTTCACATTACAGCATGAAGTCAGCCTTCAAAACTGCAAATACAGTTCTGCACCAGGATCACACTATCAATCCCAATAATAAGGGCAACAGCGAAGTAACACGTGTGGGAGCCATAGAGATACTATATAAATGCAAGTTCTCTCTCTTTCTTTCTTGAACCAGGAGCACTTATTCAGTTTGCAGTGTCTTGTACAGCAGAATGGAGGCTGCTGAAACAGACCTGGTTTGTGTTTATTGCCAAGATGGATTCTAGCACCTGGTGTTCTGTCCTGAATGATAAATTGTTTCTGCTTCTCAATAAATTGCTCATTTTGAGCACTGTGCACAGTGCTTTATCTGAACATAATAACAGAAGGGGACCAGGATCTGTCCTGAGTTAGTTATGCTGTGCAGCCTCAAGGGCCCCTCATACACAATTATTATCTACAATTACTTATTTTGACAGCTCAGACCCCATTAGTAGATAAAGATTTTTTTTCCCATTTCAACTTCCCCCATGTTCTTCTATCAAAACAATCAACCTCACTCAAGCCTTAATCCCAGTTTTTTCGGAACTGAAGATACAAAATTGTTGCTAAAATTGAGATCATTTTGCGCTAAACCTGTCAGAGCTCTATCAAAATGAGGTCTTTGAAGGCTGACAATAGGTTAAGAGCTTTATCTCAGCGCTCCAGGCTGAATTTGACCAGAGTCTCCAAAGGTAAATCAAAGATAATGTCAAACAATTTACTTTGCTCCTTACAAACTCAAGCAGTTGACAAGATTCTGTGAATTTGTTTTTGGCTCCAACAGCACTTATACTCATGACTTCTGTAGGTGAAACATAAGTTAACTGAAGAATGCCATTTTCTTGGTTTATTAGTTATCTCTACCATATTGTTTATGAGATCTCCCAACATGTATTGGAGTTACAGTGCGAAAAGTCAATAAAACATTGCAAGGACTTTACGATACGGATAAGATTAGGCCGAAACCTGTCCTCCCCTCAGTCTTTTGGCTCTTTGACTGAAGCATGGTGTTTTCCCAGTCCAGATTTAGGGCTGTGTTCCGCCCATCAGAAAAAGTTAGTTGCATTAGTTGCAGGTTTAGCATCAGTGAAAAACTGTTTAAGCTGAACTGGAGCAAACCAAATCCTGAGTTAAGGATCAAGCTGACAGTAGAGTAAAGTGGAGCAAGACTCCTTCCTCCAGGGACTGTCACTCTGCTTCAATATAGACACAGGTTAGGCCCAGATTATGACAACACAATTGTAGTATAAATACATTCTGAGGCTCTCCTCTTATTTCTTGCCATTAGCAAGGCAGAGGCACAATAAAGCTCTTGTTATTCATATTTATGGCCAGTGTGTAGTATGCATTAGGGATTGGCTGAGTGTTATTTTTGTCTATCAGCCGCACATTAAGGGTGGATTTATAGCGTATGCTTTGGGAACTCAAGCCACAGTAAGACTGCCTCCTGTATGGGTCTCACACCTCAGCCTTTAATATGCATAATGGGCTTCTGAGTTACATTGCAATCTTTGTGTTGATGTCCAGCTAAAAGCACTTTGCAAAAATGTACAAGTGTCAGTGTAAATACAATCTAAGATTCTATCCATGAACAATGCAGAATAGCACATAGACTTGATGTTGTTGTTATTTCTATCTATTAGTAGAGGAAAGAAGCATTCAAGCTTAGCTGTTATTCATTTCTACTATCAGTGCCGAGTGATATGAGGGTTCTGTAATGTCATACTTTCAAAAAAAGAAGAGCTTTTAGTAAGAAGCAAATATCATGTGACCCCAATCCCTTTTTAATTGATCTCAGCTCCATCCACTCCACTCTGACTATATCCATTAATTGTTCTTCTGTCAATAAACATATCGAAATGCTTCTGAATTGTTTTAAATCATTCATTTTTAAATCTTCGCCTGGTAACTCATTCAACAAGTGAGAAAGCAGAGAAGCAAATAACTAAGATGATTCCAGGCATCAGGAAGTTATGAGGAAAGGTTACGGAAACTGGACTTGTTTTCTGTGGTAAGAAGAGATTTTGAGGTGAACTGATTAAAGTTTGAAAGATTATGAGGCCAATTGACAAAATTGATCTGGGCAAATTGTTGGTTGTGGTGAAGGTTTCAAAAACCAGGGGTCAGAAATTAAAATCAGGAAGTTAGGAGTAAGAAGGGATTTCAAGTGGAACTTGTTTACACAAAAGGTTGTGAGGCTGTGGAATGCATTACCAGAGTTAGCGACTGAAGCAGAGACCATGTCAACATTTAAGAACAGGTTAGATAGGTGGTTGAAGAATGGGGAAACAGGACTAGTACATAATTGACTCTTAACTGCCCTCTGAAGAGGCCTAGCAAGCCACTCAGTTCTATCAAATCGCTACTTCATGGCAACAAGAGATGGGTAATAAATGCCAGCCTTGCCAATGCCAACCACATTCTGAAAATTAATTAAAATAATCATGGCATTAGGACTATTGCTCATATGGAGGATGAACACCAGAATGGACTGGTTGGGGCAAAAGGCTTGTTTCCATGTTGCAACTCTATGTAATTTTTTGCCTGAAGGATAATAGATCTGTGGAATAAGTTACCAGGGGAGGTAATTAAAGCAGACAATATAAAAGGAATTAAGCAACAATTTCTGGAGTAAGAAAGGATTGAAAGACATGGTGAGATAACAGGTCTCAAAAAAAGTGACAGACTTGTTTGGCCTAATGGACTTTAATCCTTACATAAGTTGATTCCCCTTTGGTTTTCTTGCCCTTCTGCTTCATATAGGCTAGTATTTGCCTCTTGCACAAAAACGTAGCAGTAGTTTTTGGAGTGCTTCACTCAGAGTGGTGCAGACCATGCGTTAATGATCATGTTTTACTACTAGACTGGAAACTATGCCATTGCAGTCCTATTGATATTATATCACTAGCTGTCCTGCTATATAAAATCTGATCTTTCTCCTCCACAGAAAGCAAAGTGTCCTCATCCAGCTCATTCCTTTGCATGGAGGTGTAACATCACTTCCAAGAAAGAGACAGCGAGAGAGAGAAAAAGAGAAAGAGAAAAAGAAAGAAATTTTATTTACATAGCGCCTTTCACGAAATTCCAAAGTGCTTTACAGCCAATGAAGTACTTTTTGAAGTGTAGTCACTGTTGGAATGTCAGAAGCGCCGCAGCCCCAATTTGTGCACAGCAAGATCCCACGAACAGCAATGAGATAATAACCAGATAATTTGTTTTTTAGTGACATTGGTTGAGGTATAAATATTGGCCAGGACACCGGGAAGAACTCCCCTGCTCTTCTTTATAAAGTTCCATGGGATCTTTTACATCCATCTGAGAGGGCAGACGGAAGATGAAGTTAAGGTCTCATCTGAAAGGAGGCACCTCTGCCATTGAAGCACTCCCTCAGTACTGCACTGAAGTTTCAGGCTAGATTATGTGATCAAGTCTCTGGAGTGGGACTTCAACCCATGACCTTTTGACTTAGAGACGAGAGTGCTGCAAACTGAGCCAAGGCTAACACTTTGGGAAGCGGACAGAGCTTCCAAATGCACCACTACACAGCATGCAGTTGCTATAGCAACCTTATATTTTAACAAAAAAATATAAAAAGGTGCTTTAAAAAAATGAAAATAAAGCAGTGATGAAATGAATAATTTAAATCTCAAGTGAAACAATACATCACACATAATAATGATTTAGAAACAAGGAACGGAGAAGGCATATGTGTGCACCAGGGAGTGCTCCTCAGAGGCTGGGTTATGGCAGACAGCTGTAGCAAGGTAGATGGAGCTTTACTCTACATTTGGCTTGTGCTGCACCTCCCCTGGGGGTGCTGGTGGTTGCCCTGGGAGCCAAAAGCAGAAAGAACATCACACTTTTTGACACTCACATCATTCACATCACGACCAAAATGAAATTATTTCAAAACAGACAAACTTATTGATCCAAAAACCAGTCTCCTATATTTATAGAGAGAGATGATCATTTCACATCAGTTCTGATGAGCTCCTGTCACATTTATGAGCTGCATTGCAAAATCTAAAGATGCAAACACTTCACTGATTGTCAGTAATGAATTACACAGAATTAAGAGCAATTACAAAGTGATTTGATAACACACAAAGCAGAGTTTAAGAAGCTGACCGGACTCTTATGCGATGGCACCAGTTCCACAGTTTTCACTGGGAAAAGTGGAAGACCTGTTAAAAAAGCAGGAATGAAGGGAGTGCTCTTCCATTTTGGGAATGGAGAAAGGATTGTGCTCTGCTATCTTGGTAAAGCATTAATTCCATTGCATTAGTGCGCTCACAATGGTTCTACAGTTCCCAGATGCCTCCTGACCAGTATGACCACCCATCCAATCTTGAACTGGACAGAAATAGTCTGGTCTTCCAGCACATTATTTTAATAAATCACTTTGTAATTGCTCTTAATTCTGTGTAATTCATTACTGACATTCAGTGAAGTGTTTGCTTCTTTAGATTTTGCAATGCAGCTCATAAATGTGACAGGAACTCATCAGAACTGATGTGAAATGATCATCTCTCTCTATAAATATAGGAGACTGGTTTTTGGATCGATAAGTTTGTCTGTTATGAAATAATTTTGTTTTGGTCGTGATGTGAATGATGTGAGTGTCAAAAAGTGTGATGTTCTTTCTGCTTTTGGCTCCCAGGGCAACCACCAGCACCCCCAGGGGAAATGCAGCCACAAGCCAAATGTAGAGTAAAGCTCCATCTACCTTGCTACAGCTGTCTGCCATAACCCAGCCTCTGAGGAGCACTCCCTGGTGCACACAGAAGCCTTCTCCGTTCCTTGTTTCTGGCTCATTATTATGTGTGATGTATTGTTTCACTTGAATTTTAAATTATTCATTTTATCACTGCTTTATTTTCATTTTGTAAACTACTCTTTTATATTTTTTTTGTTAAAATATAAGGTTGCTACGCAGGTGTGGAAAAGTCCAATTGTTCATGTGGGAAGCTGAGCTGATAGCACATGCGCAAACACAGCAAGGCTACATCTTGCATGTGTGAGTGGATTATTAGGCACCTCAGTGATCAGTTCCTGTTTCTGCACCTGTATGACCGGACTGGAGTGTAAGTTTTATTCTTTCCTGGCTGTCCTTGTCTGTATTTATCTTGTGGTCAAGTAGTGAATTATTTAATTTTGAAAACTTGATTTATTTTTTACATTTTCATTTTGAATTGAACAGGATCTGTTAATGAGAGTAATGAGCAAATTCTCAGTCCATTATCTGCCGGTAAAGATTTCCAAGTGACTTAACTGCACTCATTTAATTTACAAATCAAAGAGTGCACCATCCCTGACTCATTTAAATGGTCCTTGATTGTCATCTCCCGAGGAAAATGGATCATCAGGATATGTGCCCAGATGTATTGTAAGTTTACATCACTCCAAACTACTTTAACCTTGGATAGGTTGGAGGGTAAGGAGATAACACAACTGACAATACCAGCTCATCAGATTGTGCCAGTTACACAGAAAATGGAATGGAGAACCTGAATGTTTCAGTAATTATATTGCAAGCCAGACTTTTATTTTCACATTTTAATTAACCTCTAGACACCTAATTATTTATTCATAATTGAGTATTAAGGGTGCTTGGTGAGATCTGGTGTATTTTTTACAATTTCCTAGAAGTTACAGAAATAATATGGTCATATTAGCATTGGCTCACTGAGTGCCTTTGGGTTTTTGATCTGATTGTATTGAAACCACCCTCATATCATCAGCTCTCTCACATTCTGCAATTTCCTTGCAGGATAGAAAAAAAATTGTAGATACATTTCCTCTCAGCCCATTTCTGGCTAAGTCTTCCAGTCAGTTAAGATCGGTCAATGACTGCTCTCAAATGTAATGGTAGTCATAATAGGTACAGCAGCCTCTTCACCTGTGACCCTGGGCAGACTTCATGTTGTATGTCTCTCTGAGCCTTCATTTATCACTCACCCAGCCGTGGGCTGTCAAGACAGCTGATAGAAATGCTCCTTGAAGACCGCCCGTGGATATGGCCTCCTGCTGAATGCCTTGCTCCTGTTCCTCCTCCTCCCTCTTCTAGCAGCTTGTCCTTCTCTGCGTGGCCTCACTTCATTCTCTCAGTCATGTTCAATTCCCAGATGAAGCCCTACCAGGTCACCCGTGGCTGGAAGCAACTTCTTTCAGCATCGTATTTTAAATGGCACAAAAAGGACTGCAGGACCATCCAGGCCACTCCCTGCGGAATACTGAAACTTTAGCCAAGTATAGAAAACCTCCAAAACCCCTACAATTGCATCAGCAGCCAGAAGAAATAATCCAGCGACTAACCTGCAGGTACTTCATGATCCCTTTAAATAGCGCTGATGGGGGGACCTTCATGCCGTTTAATGTCGTGTTTAGCTGTGCGAGATTAAGACTGGTTGGCTGGAGTGTGGAGATCCAAAATGGCAGCGGTGGCTTCAAATCAGCGTCATGATCTGCCTGCTCTGCACACTGCTGGCGGTCGTTAGGCGCGCGCAAATCCATTTACCAAGACAACGTCCTGTGCACTTCCCGTCGGAAATGTGCGCACGGATCTTGGACACCGTTTTGAAACCTTAGGTGACCAAGCAGCGCCTAAAAAACGGACGCCTTGCAGCCCAATTTAACCCCTATTGTCTTTCCCTCTCTTTCTCTTGTCCCTTCATATTAATTAAAGCAATGCTACTAAAGTAAACTGTCGCAGCACCAGTAAAGCAAATGAAGCGACCCTGTTAAACTATTTGTCCTATAGTTTGATTAGAATTATCTTCTGGCTGTGGGGGAAATTGCTGGCCACCTCTCAACTACCAACCTCAGCTTCATTGAAATCAGGAACCCAGCATGTTCTGAACTGACCATCATCCTGTGGGGCAGATTGCTGGACAATTCCTGAGACTAACCCTTGATTAAGACAGTGTTTGCAGTTGACAAGATTTATTTAAGAGCATTAGTGCAATGAAATGTAATGTACCTTATGACCTAAAGCAGTGTTCATAGGGATATATATGCTATATAAATATTCATGTGGTTATAAAACAATATATGTGCCAACTAAATAAGAAAGTTGAGCATACAAGAATAAAGATTAAAATGCCACAAATCTGCCTTGGGTAGATACTGCAGACTAGAATCTGATGCATTCATATATTTTCCTTATTACATTTTTCTCTGTCACAAATGTGGACAATGTGTTTATTACAAGTCTGAAATCTCCACATGCAGCAGTGGAGCACAGAAATAATTGATGAAATTATGATACTGACATATTGTCAAAAGATAATGGAAAACAGACCAAGCAAAGGTTGCAGTTGAACCAAAGATAAAAGTGTACACAATTTTGCAAAAACTATATACAAATGCTTTAAAGTAATATGAATAATCAACGGAAACACTTTGGTTTGAAAGCAATGAAAATTGCAGTTATGAAACCATCAACCCCACATAATTCCTCCTTAAGTGCAATTTTAATTCTGCAATGCATGATGGGTTGTGATCCCATCATGTCATTATGTATTGACATCATCGCATTATTGCATATCTGTGCAAAAGACTGTGGAGCACACACCAATGCGGAGGAAACTGCTGGAAAATCAAACATAATTGCTTGCTCCACAATCCTTTAATGGGCCACCTACCAAGACAGATCTGAAAGCATCCATTCCCGTTCACTACCACCAACATGGTAGGGTTTTTACGATCAGCTGGAAACCTGACTGTGTGGGAGATTTAAAGCAATGTAGTTTCCAGTTGCCAGTGTAAATGAGGCGGTAGATTTCTACACTGCTTGCGATTGCAGAAAGATTTGGACATTATTACCACATCTTACTAATGTTCCTGTGGAACAGCAATATTTGCAGAGCTGTGAACTTCAGTACCCTTGGTGCATAATGTATACATTTGTGTTTCATGGTCCAGCAATTACAACCCAACCTGGTTTACAAAGATAACGATCGATGATGAATGCCATTTGGGCTGTCTAGCTCATCCTTCTATAGAAACCTGCATTCACCCATCACACCAGCTAACTACCTCTTCAATGATTTTTGCCTCCACGACTTTAATTGGAAATTCATTCCAGTTAAATACCACTGTCCGCTTGCCTTGCCGTTTCTCCTCATATACCCCAATAAAGTCTCCTCTCATCATCTGCTTTCAACACCAAGGGGGAAAGTTTAATCTAATCGGGAAGCTGATGGGATCGGGTGCAACACTAGTTTTACACCCCGCCCGATTTTATTCCCCATTGAAGTCACCGGAGAGTAATATTGGGTGAGGTGTAAAACCGACATCCCACCCGATCCCGTGGGTTCCCCATCTGGCAAGTTAGGTTAAAATTGCGCCCCGAGTTTTTCCAGCCTTTCTTCAGCACTCAGTCCCTCTGACACTAGGGATCAGCTGCGTGACCCCTCACTGCAGGGCCTCAGGACTTGAATATCTCCCTTATACTTCAGGTAAAAAAGTTACACAGAAGAAGGAGATTTGTAGCATTGTTAAACTGTATGCTCTTCGTGTCATAGACATTCCATGTTAAGGACACTCAGCCGACATTACAGAGGCTCCAGTATAATGACAGAAGGAGTAATATTCTCCTTATTCTGTTGGAAAACTGCTTTAAATATGCATGAAGACTGCTCTGTAATTATATTTTTTTGACAGAAAATCATTTCATTTTTCAAGATCGCTGTCACGTGTAAATGAAAATATTTTAATAATGAATTAACATATGAAAGTGTCTTCATTACAGTTTCTTCAGACCCATTTCTTTAATATGAATAAGATATGCCATAAGTACTTTAAAGGGGTGATTCAGCACTCTCAGGGTGAAGTCATGGGTTGGAGATAGGACTGCAATATTGTAACAGGCTCTCTGACCTGCACTCTCTGCTGGAAGCTCAGGATTGCAAAACCTCCCCTTAAATAGTTCCAATTTTCTATTCCTGACACAAGAATGGGCTCCTCCACTTTCAGAATGTATTCACATTGAGGCAAAAGCTGTTGTTTTTTCACAAAGCATTATTCATGGGTTGGAATCACGCTGTGCAATACTCGTCATCATGACTGTACATTGTTCTTTTCTGCTGTGTTGTAACAAAGGCATTAACCCTAAAGCCTTCATTAAAATAGCAGACAATTTTTATAACTTTTTTTCTACTAAAATTAATATTTTACAGTCTTCTCTTCTGAAGTGTACCTGATCTGTTAAAACTGCCCCACTCTCTGCTGTAAAACTTCCCCAACCAACACCACACAATGCCTCCCGACTCCAACCCCTCCTCACCCCATTCTGCCTCGCTCATCTATTTCCAAGCTCCCCCCTTCCTCCATCTTCACTTTTTCATCATCTGCTGCCTCCCACCTGCCGACCTCCCAAAACCATCACTTCCCCCACTTTTATTTTGCCTGCCTCTGGGGCCTTCAAATACTCTCACTGTTCCCTGTCTGCTAAACATCCACTAAAATCACCACCTCCCAAACGTCCAACCATTTAACCCCCACCAAAACACCACTCCCGGCTCCCAACACTGCCTAACCTCACCAAATGACCTTTGACCCGTTCCAATCAGATTCCACTTCATCCTGACCTCTTCGTTCACCTGCCGACTCCTCATAAAATTACCATGAGCAAACACCATGGGTGATTTAATCTGTATTTTTTTAAACAGTGCATGCTGGTCGCATCATCATGGTCCCCGCTTGAAGCCTGACTGCAAGTGAACTGAATTAACATCAGTTAGGCACACAGTCATAAACCCAGGAATGATCCAACATCACCTGGATGTATTTATTTAGCTCCTTCACACTGTTAGGCTCCTGCAACCCTTTCAAGCGAATACACACACACCATCAAGTAATCATCAAATTTCTCAGCTTAAGTAAACAGGCCCAGAAATTGACCTGCGTCTGAATTGGGACGGGATCCCGGTGCATTGCACGGGCTTAATGAGGCCGGTGGCAGGACAGCAGCAAATTAGTCTGCCGGCCTCGTTACTGGTGAGCTGCAGCTGCCAATGTTGGCCCCAGTAGCAGCTCGCTGGCCACAAGGGGAGAGAGAATTTGACCGTCTGGACCACCGACTGAGGTCCTCAGGTGTGGGGTGATGGGACTTTAAACGTTCCTTCTTGGTTGACAGCAAAGGCTGCTGGTTTGGCTGCTGTGCGCCGGAGCAAAGTGCCATGCACGGCACATGCAATCGCAAGCAAATTTTACTAAGGGGTCTGAAACAGGCGTTAGGCCCCCAATTTGCATAAGCCGTGGGCCTAACACCAGTTTCAGGCAGGTGCCCTGGACGACTACTCAGCGCCCTTACCAATATGGCGTATGGCGCACGTCTGGTGCGGACTAAGAGCACGCACGCCATGCGCCATATTGCAGCGCCCGTTTAATCCACCCGAGAAATGGGCTTTGCAGCAATCGAATTTCTAGGCCACAGTTTTTTAAAAGTCTGAAATCAATTGAGGGATTGAGTGATCATGATGCGTTGCTACTGTTTGATATGCAAAAGGCGTTCTTGTTGTATCACTCCACTTTAAAAATATTTGTGTTACCTGACTAATTACCATTACTACTAAATTCCCGTCCGTCAGCTCAGCAGAGACGATGGGGCCGAACCTGGGTATTTATTGAATGAAATATATTCATTTTTACTACATAGAATAAAGTTATCATCTTCACAATCTGGGGAAATGGAATGCCCACCTGATATTCGTTCCAATTAAATCAATGGAGGGTTTTACAACTGGTGGGCGACCTGCTCTGCCAGTTTATCACGCAGGTGGTGAAGATGAAAATCTACCCCAATGTGTTACCGTGAGTGGAAACGCTTTGGCTTCGATATTAACTCCCCCACGACAGGTGGGAGAGTGTCTGGGAGTCGGGGGAGGGGGTGGTCACACCGTTAAATGCGTGAAACGCGACCCAACCCGCCTCACACGGGCCCGTTGCCGTTTTTACTACCCCGGATATCGGGGTCTCCGAGTGTCCCATTGCGGAGAGGCGGGACACTTCATTAACATACTTAAATCGGGCTCCCACAGTGCAGTTGGAAGCCCGATTTAAAATGAATTGTTGCTGCGAGGGTTTCCCAGGGGTCGGGAAGCTCAGCAGTGAAAGGGAGGCGGGAGCTACAGCTCCACAAGGCAAATGCCTTTTCCAGCACTCCTTGTGGGCCAGGAGGAGCAGGAGTGCTACCTCCAGGCCTCTTAGGAAAGCTTTCGGCATCTCTCCTGCAGATCGTGGCCCCTAACGATTGCCGGGGACCGTCCCCAAGGGTTACTGGCTACAGCTTCCTGCCACTGGTTTTTCTGCCCGGTCACTGGCCAGGCTGTCAATTTGGCCGGCTGCCAGGCGGGAAATGGATCCAAAGAATGATAATGAGGTCCTGCCTAACATTCCCGACCTTGCCAGGTTCTTCGACCGTTTTTGGCCCCCTCACATCCTCCCCGGAAATATCAGAGCCTTTACTTTTGTTCTCTCCAGGCTGTGCTCACTTTTGTTGGGGTGCAGTCCCACTGCTTCCTCCAATACCTCATACAAGTGTCCAATCTTTAAGTTTGAGCTTCGATGGTGAGTGCCACAGGTTATTTGACTATGGGGGAAGGGGCCAGAAGGATCACAGACCAACCAACTCCTGTCCTCACCTGATGCTTCACACATGCACATTTTCCAGCAGGGGTCACTTCAGGTCAACACAGTGCGGGGAGCCTGACTGATATTTTCCCCTTCGACCGTGGGCACTGAGGCCAATTATTGTGACTCACCGGCTGAGACCACTTAAGGCAGCATAGACCAAAGAGCAAACCAAATCTTCCCAGTCTCTGTGGCTCAGATCCAAACTGGGACAGTGCATGTGTCGACTGAGTCCTTGTAGGACCCCTAAATGCTTTGTTTAAAGTCCTTCTTTAGCATCTCCTCTCAATTGGGGCTGTAGGCCTTTACATTAAAATTAAAGGAAAGTGAGCGTACATATAATATAATACATATAAGTGAGCATTATAAGAACATATGGTTCGTTAAATGGGAATTGTGACATCTCACACCTTGAAGTTAAAAATACTGCAAACTAACTATTCACCCGAAAATGCATGCGCACAATTATGCAAAGTACAGTGTAATTAAGCACCAATACCGCAGAGAGGGTTCCAATAATAACCTAATGAGTTTAGTGACAATGCCAGTTAAAATGGACTTTCTGTGACTTGTTTACAGGAATACTGAACAAACAAACTTCATTTACATATATATTCAAAGGAGATATATTGCGCTTTCAATTGCATTTAAATTTACACTGATTCCTATTTGGTTGTTCGCCAGCGAGTTTGAATAAATCAGCTGCAGTGCAACATTATTAAATTTTAATCCCTCATTTAACTCATTCTTGACTGTAAACAGATCTACAGAGGAATGAACAGAGCAGTTCTCACTTCAACACACGCTCTGCCGGTCTGATAGAGCCTAAGTGGGTTGCAAGTACATTTGTTTCTTTCTCAGGATATGTAGAACACTCCTACCCAGTCCAACTCCAATCCTACTCAGGCCCACTCACTAATCTCTTCCTCCATTCCCTTCAGGATGTCTCATAGAATCGTACAGCACAGAAGGACGCCATTCGGCCCATCGTGCCTGTGCCGGCTCTTTGAAAGAGCTATCCAATTAGTCCCACTCCCCTGCTATTTCCCCATAGCCCTGTATATTTTTTCCTTTTCAAGTGTACATCCAATTCCCTTTCAAAAGTTACTATTGAATCTGCCAGGCAGTGCATTCCAGATCATAACAACTTGCTGCATAAAAAAATTCTCTGGTTCTTTTGCCAATTACCTTAAATCTGTGTCTGGTTACCAACCCTCCTGCCAGTGGAAACAATTTCTCCCAGATCCAAACCCCTCATAATTTTCAACATCTCTTTTAAAGCTCCTCTTAACATTCTCTGGTCTAAAGAGAACAACCCCAGCTTCTCCAGTCTCTCCGCATAACTGAAGTCCCTCATCCCTGGTACTACTCTAGTAAACCTCTTCTGCACCCTCTCCAAGGCCTTGACATCCTTCCTAAAGTGTGGTTTCCAGAATTGTAAACAGTACTCCAGCTGAGGCCTAACAAATGATTTATAAAGGTTTAGCATTACTTCAGTGTCAGTGCTACTTCCTACTTTTGTTCCAATCAAAGAAATTATTTGATCACACTTCCAATTTCCATCCTTCCCACACCTTTGCATAGTTTATTTATTTGTCTTCCCCCCCAACCCCCTGGACATCTCTTTCTATATCACTGTCAATGGACTTTTCACAGAAATCAATCACAAATCCCTGAACTTCCACAATTGCTTGGTTTATGTAAAGAATCCAACCCTTTCTCTCATTTCCTCCAGCTCTTTTGTATCTGCTGTGACAACTCACTTTCCAGACCAGACCTACTGAAATATCCTTATTTTCCCTGTACCAAGGTATTTCTCTGTCTGTAGTTGAGAATTTCCTTCACCCTATCCAGTCCAATTGCTGTGCTTCCTCTCTCACTCCTTCCATCTCCTTTCATCAATTCCACTTTCCGTTGCACTGGTTTTCAGACTCCTGATCACTATTCAGTGACCCTTGCTGGCAAGCTTATGTGTGTTAATGACAGTTGAAAGGCAGAATCAGGCTTTACGGTAATGCCTCCCCACAGTCAACTAATCTGCTGACAGTCACTATCTAGGCTCATAGTTAAAGAATAGAATCTTGGTAGAGGTACCATAGATCAATGGAACCGTAACAGAAGCATGAGTTAGCATCATTAGTAGAAGAAAGGAGAAAATCGAAAGAAGACAAAATATTGTAGCTCACTTTCCTACTTCCAACCTGCTCTGGTTTTGGACAGGTACAATGCACCCAAAGTAGTCTTGGCCTTCGACATACATCACAGTCAAGCCTGATTCTGCCCTCACCTGACATTCACACACATGAACTTGCCAGCAAGTGTTGTAGCCCTATCACTATCTCGTTCCTTGGCACGGTCTTGCGCCAGGAAGCAGAGGTGGAAAGAGGAGTCCTAACTGCCAGCCTTGGGCAGCTCTGTCTCCTGTTAAGAACGACTGCCTGAAAGCCCCAAGGCCCAAAGACCTGGGAGATCACTCTTAAAAAATAGTGGACCCTACCTTCTGGGCACTCTCGTCTGCACTGACAGGTAATTGAGGTGGGAAGACTGCAAACGCCCCCTCCAGCCTTATTAACAATGGTACGCAGGGCCTACGCTCTGCTCCATCCCTCAGGGGAAGTCCCCGAAATCCCAGGGCAATGCAAAGGGGGTGGAGGCCTGACATTATTGGTCTCCGTCTGCTTTTGCTGACCTTCGTACCCGAGAAATAGGCAATCCTTGTGAGCAAATGCCAGGAAAATCAGCCGAATCAGCTTTTCCGTGGTAAAATTCCAGTTTCCAGTGGTACCTTCCCAATTGGACTTCCTTCACGTTTAACTGGCCAACTGAGGATGCTCTTTTGTCTGCAGAAGAGTGAAGCAACCTGTTACCAAGACACTGGGGCCAGAAGCACCAGATCAATCAGTTATTGACACGATTTCAGGTATTTGTCTGATTATAAATCAGGAGTGAGTTTCATCTGTCATTTGATGGCAAATGCAGAGACATTAAACTGAATGAAGAGCAAAATCAGGTATAAAATAATAAGAGCTGTCAGCTTTCATCCAGTCAGAATCCGAATACTTGCACCATCTTCCACCTAAATTGTTCATCACAGCGAGGATACAGGAATAGGTTATTAGATCAGGGCATTCACGGTCCATTAAATTGTATATCGGCATCATTTGAAATGTTGTAACAACTTGCAACTATTTTGTTCACTTTTGAGCAGCTTTGCATCGAACCTGAAAAATACTTCTAACTTTCGGGGTTAAAAATCATCGAAAATCGTTGAAATCATCTTTTTTTAAAAACGCCAGGAAAAGAAAACTGGGAATGCCATCTGGCACGATGGCTTGTGTTTCTCATCCTGATGCCGATTCACCTGCTGTTTATTCCCATTGCTTCCTGTTACTGTTTTTAATAAATGGCAGTTAATAAAGATTCTGATGCAGTGGCATAGATGACACACCTTGTGCTGCCTCACTAATATGCTTGCTCCCAGATTCGGTTCCTGTCTGCCTCCCATGATCCTCCCCAGCTACCATTCAGCTTGTCATTTGGACTCTGTGGTGACGTGATCCCACCTGGTCATGTCTACTGCACTTCAGCAGGCCGACACTCCTGGTTATCTCTGATGCAGCAGGGAATCATGAGCGTAGGGAGAACGCCTCATCGCCAGAGCTTTCAAACAAGCACCAAGACCTAGCTTGGCTGGTGGTGAGAAGGGCCCTTCCCGTCAGATCCTTCATGCACTCCCAGAGTCTCAGCGCCACCGCGCGCTGTCCCAGAGGAGGCTGCGGTGGAGACGAGACCGTCACCCATCTCCTTATGGAATGTGCCTTTGCAAAGAAGGTCTGGAGAGAGATGCAGTGGTATCTGTCCAGGTTCGTCCCGAGCAGTTCCGTAACACAGGTTTCTGTGCTCTACGGGCTGTTCCCGGGGACGCACACTGAGACGGACATCAGCTGCTGCTGGAAGACCATCAACTCGGTGAAAGACGCCCTTTGGTCTGCCCGAAACTTGCTGGTCTTCCAGCACAAGGAGCTGTCCTCGACCGAGTGTTGCAGACTGGCACATTCCAAGGTCCAGGACTACGTGCTGAGGGATGCACTGAGGATGGGTGCGGCCGCCGCAAAGGCCCTGTGGGGAAAGGCAACCGTTTAGAACCTTCCCGCCATTGTAAACCGAGGGGCTGCAATCAGGGAAAAACCCCCTCGGGCAGAATGTAAAATTCAAATTGCTGTAATGTACCTGTAATGAATCTGAAATGAATCTGTAAGCAATAATCTGTGTTGAGTCTGATGCAATGAGACACCATAGAGTGTCATGAACTGTAATTATGTCCAATGTTTTCATTGTACTGTACTTGACGTAACCTGCAAATTGTATAATCTGTATTGTGTACGTTTGGAAAGTGATATGACAACTGTTTTGTATGTACTGCTGCAAATTTTATGAATAAAGTATATTTTTTGAAAAAAAAAATCATGAGCGTAGGGATAAAATTAGAGGGAAAACTAGAAGAAGGAAGGAGCACTGAGTGTAACCTTAAGTGCAAATCCTCCGTGCAGAGTGTAAAAAGTGTTGAAAGTCTCCTCTTCATTTCCATGTAAATGATGGATCATTATTTTCACTGTATAATTCTTTCTGCCCGCACCCTGATTGGTGCTATTGCAAATGTTAATCTGTTAACTGCTAGAGTCTAGCCGGAGACTTGTAGACTTTTCAATGTAAATATATAAACAGCTTTTTTCAAAATAATTTCATGTTTGTACTACAGTGTGATTTATAATTCAAATTTATTCTGCAAATCATGTAGCACTATTTACAACAGTTAAAAAATTCTCAACATTCTAGACGCGTTATTATTGCAATACAAATTAATCTAAACATAAGAACGATATAAATAAAACAGAAGCAGGGAAGCAGAGAATAGATAGGGAGGCTCAGGCACAATACATATTACAGGCAATGAGTTAAAGAAATAAATAGAAGCAAAGGTCACTGAGCAGGTACATTAATATTCAGATAGGGCTATCAAATTGGCAATGTAGAGTGTGAGTATGGTTATTATAGGAGGCTTTGCATTGAAACTCTGTTGCACTATGCAGAATGTTGAACTTGCTACCACAAGGAGTGGTTGAGGTGAATAGGATAGATGCATTTAAGGGGAAGCCAGAAAAACACATAAAGGAGAAAGGAATGGAAGGATATGTCGATAGGGTGAAATGAAGTGGGGTGGGAGGAGGCTCATGTGGAGCATAAACACCGGCATTGACCAGTTGGGCCGAATGGCCTGTTTCTGTGCTGTAAAATTCTATGTAATGCTTTTGTTGTCTGTAGTTGCAATTGTCAGACATTTCTTATTTGATGCTGAATCCTCTCATTGTCACTCCTCTCCCAATCCGACATGTATTAAATGGAAAGAGCGGCAATGGAAGGAAGATCCAAAATGGCAGGTCCCCATGGGCAGCAAATTTGAAGATTACTTTTTAAAGCAAGCAAATGCTGACGATGCATTTGTTTCCCTCAGAGGCAGTGGGGGAGTTTGTTGAACAGAAAGCCCTGCCGCCATACTTTCTTTCTGCTTGAAACGCACAGAGAGAATTGAAAGATTTCAAGTTTAACGCAGTGTGTATACACTGTTGAAGAAAATCATTTAAATACTTAACTTATCGGATACATTTTGTGAGAGAAGGCTCCCAGCGTGGAGTCTTACTTGTAGGGCGCACAGATCAGAGAGCCAGGTCCGATTGGCAGTGCTCCTGATTTTAATGGCCACAAAAGCGGGAGCTCGGCGGATTGGACCCACAGACCACCATGTCTGATTCTCCAATCCATGCTTCCGGTGCAAGCAATGTCTCGCAAAATGTACTCTTTTATGCCTCAAACACACTATACACATGCACGTGCTTACTATAAGATCCCACTGCTAGATGATGAGCAAATGGCCGCAGATATCGGCTTATAAGAGATAGCCTGTTGTTTGGATTATAGTGACACTAGTGAATGAGACTCCAAACGGTGATAAAATAATAACTGTCCAAAACTGGCAGAGTGCCATTGACACTTCAACTTAAAGTTTAACCGCACAAACGGGTGGGTTGGGAGCGGATGGGAAGGTAAAAATCGTAAAACACTAAAACCCGACCCCAACCCGCCCCCAACTCACCCACTTTCGGTTTTAATGGAGGCAAGTCGAAGGGTGGGTGACCAACCCAATCTCAGGAGACGGGTCGGTCAGTGAATGCTTTTAAGGAGGCTTTGGACCTACATTTTGACAGCATTTTTATTTTTAATTCCTGGGGACCGGGATTCCCGGGCCTTCTACTTCACTCCATGTGCGAGGAGGCGAGAAGGCCCAGATCAACAGGTAAGTGCCTTTATTACAGTGCTTGTGGGCCAGGAGGAGCAAGAGTGCTTCCCCAAAGCCCAACAAGCCTACCTGCCACGATCCCACACACGCGATCTCCGAACCCCCCCACGATCTCCGAACACACCGTCCCCATGATCACCGACCCCCCCGCCATGATCTCTGACCACCTGCCCAAGATCTCTGATGCCCCCCCGGTAACCCCCAACCCCAATGACCGGCTCCCCACGATGACTCCCCCGGATGACTCCCTCCCGATGACCGACCCCCCTCGATTACTACACCCGATGACCGCCCAACCCCCCCCGATGACACCCGACCCCACGCGATGACTCCCCCCCGTTCACTCCCCCCGATGGCCGACCCCTCCAATGACTCCTGACCCCCCGATGACCCCCAACCCCCCCAATGACTGCCCCTGATGACCGACGCACCCGTTACCTCCCAACCCACTGATGACTGAATCCCCCCAATGACTCCCCCCGATAAATCCCTCCGATGACCGACCCCCTCAATGACTGACTCCCGATGACCCCCGGCCCCCCATGACCCCCTGACCCCCCCATATGACCGAACCCCCCCCCCCCCAATCTAAGACTTACCTTCCCTCATCCGCTTCCTGGCTCTTCTCCCGTCCTGTCAATCAGGCTGGCCTGTCAGGCGGGAAACCAACAAAAAAAATTAAGATGTCCTTCCGGGTTTCTCGTCAGGAAGTCCCTCTGCCCCCCACCCAGCCTCTTCCCGGCTCCGGGTTAAAACTTGCCCCCTATTACATTGAGCTACAGGAGGACAGGGACACCCCAGTATTTTTGGATTTAAGTCAGCATTAGGAGCCTTCACTGACCAACACACGATCTCAGAGTTTTTAAAAGTATAGAGTTGCTCTGTGGTCATGAAATAAAGCAGAACTAGACCAGACGCAACAATATGGTCGCAAAAACAAATCTGAGTCCCAACTTTTTTCAATCTACTGTTCCGGGAGAAGAACAAACTGAGATGAGGAGCAATATCTAATGGAAGGCCCTGGGATATACTAGAAAGCAGAACGTACTCTAGGAAAATTGATTCAAATGCTCAAACGAAAGACAGAGAACAAGGCACAGCAAGTAAGAGATGGCAGACTTGAGATCAAAAAAGTTCCAAAGAGCTAAAAATATCCCACCCTGTGCATTATTTGAAATGACCTTCTTTCAACTAAGAGCTCTAGCCAGTGGCAGAGGTTGACATCAGTGAACAAGAAGTCGATGGTGGCAGATAGGACCACCAAAATGGTACTAAGTTGAAACCCCATGTCTTGGCTGAGATCAGGAGGTCGACCTACAGCAGTGAGGGTGCATGCAGGTTGACTATGGCTAAGACATAAGTGTCAGTTTGGCTTAGTGGGTAGCTTCTTCCCTCTGAGTCAGAAAGTTGTAGGTTCCCTTGAGCACAGAACTTCATTGCAGTACTGAGGGACTGCTAGATTGTTGGGGCTGCCATTTATCAGATGAGACATTAAAGTGAGGCCCTATCTACCTTCAAAGGTGGATATGAAAGGCACTATTCAAAGAAGTGCAATGGTCGGGTCCTGCCAACATTCTGCCCTCAACCAACACCACATAAAAGAGATTATTTGGTTATTTGTTATTTGTGTTTTTGGGTACTTGCTATGTGCAAATTGGCCACCATACTTGTCTACATAATAACAGTGGCTAAACTTCAAAAGTAGTTTATTGGTGACAATGCACTTTGGAATATTCTGAGGAAGTGATAAACATTATATACACACAAGTTCTTTACTTATAGTGAGTGTTGAGGTGCATGAGGTAACACTGATTAAAAACTGATTTGCTGGCAAGGCTGGCATTTTATTGCCCATCGCTAGTTGCCCTTGAGAAGATGGTGGTGGACCTTTTATTTGAACCGCTGCCATCCTTGTGGTTATGGTACTCCCACAGTGCTGTTCGGTGAGGAGTGCCAGGATTTTGACCCAGCTACGATGAAGGAACGGTGGTATATGTCCAATCCAGAATGGTGTGTGACTCGGAGGGGAACTTGGAGGTGATGGAGACCGTAACCATAAGAGATAGGAGCAGGAGTAGGCCATTCGGCCCCTCGAGCCTGCTCTGCCATTTAATGAGATCATGGCTGATCTGATTTTTACCTCAACTCCACTTTCCCACTCTTTCCCCATATCCTTTGACTCCCTTGCTGATCAAAAATTTGTCTAACTCAGCCTTGAATGTATTCAATGGCTCAGCCTCCACAGCTTTCTGGTGTAAAGAATTCCAAAGATTCACGACCCACTGGAAGGAGAAATTCCTCCTCATTTCCATCTTAAACAGGTGACCCCTTTTTCTGAGACTATGCCCCCTAGTTTTAGATTCCCCCATGAGGGGTAACATCCTCTCAGCATCTACCCTATCGAGTCCCCTCGGAATCTTGTATGTTTCAATAAGATCTCCTCTCATTCTTCTAAACTCCAATGAGTATAGACCCAACCTGTTCAATCTTTCCTCATAAGACAACCCTTCCATACCCGGAATCAACCTAGTGAACCTTGTCTGAACTGCCTCCAATGCAAGTATGTCCTTCCTTAAATAAGGGCACCAGAACTGTACGCAGTACTCCAGGTGTGGTCTCACCAGCACCCTGATGGTGTTCCCATGCACCTGCTGCCCTTGTCCTTCTAGGTGATGGAGGTCACTGGTTTGGGAGGTGCTGCCGAAGAAGCCTTGGCAACTTGCTGCAGTGCATCATGTGGTATAAGACCCTTCTTCTATCCACATGCATGCGATCCTCCTTGGTGAAGACACTGGGGTGAATCAGTTCACGAGGGTGGTGATTCTGGCCAATGTTTAACATATCTGTAAGACGGTCTCATGTGTACTATTTTCACACTGGCATTAACCCATTTAAAATAAACACATTAATACCTGCGTAAAAATAGCATGCAATAGAATCGATATAAGTGTGTTGAACATTTGGAAAGTTTGTCTTTTGGAATGTTTTATGCTATGTCTTGGCAATGAAGATTTTCCAGAAGATACTAACTTAACACATGACTTCAACCTTCTTGTCCTGTCCTTGTAACATCCAATTGTAACTGGCAAATTAACAAAGCACTGTTGTCGAGAGCTTCACTGCAGACAAACATGTCATGAAGGCATAGGAGGCTTTAGAAGTCATATCACAACATGCTGCATTCTGTCAGAGTACCAATTTGCTTAACAGACAGCTGCTTTTGTATATTGATGTTGCTCTATGACATTTTCTTAATAGTAAGTCTCAAGTGGATTGAATGCAAATGTCTGCCTCGCTCAATCAGCCTACAACTGACAGTTCTCTTTCATTTGACTTCTTTGAAGAACAGATCTGCCCCTGACATTTTTCAATCACAAATACATAGAATAAAATTCTATTAGGACCATCGTATCAGTTTCTTCAGGGAATAAGTGATACAGAAACAACAGCGTGCAGGGCACTCACTTGATTTTGAGTTTCCAATTTATTTTATTTTTAAATCATGTCCCGTGAACAACTGTGACCACAGGAAGCTGTCCTATGTTTGTTTAGCTCACTTGGGTGTTGTATGTGTGCTTCCCTGCCTGCCCAAGTGTCCTGTGCTAGAATTGTTCAATGCAAATGAGATTTATTTACCCACAACTTTGTGTCCACTTATTTAGTGAGCTGAAATGTCCTGGTTAAATCTCCTCACCTAAAAGTAAGAATAAACTAGAAATTGATTTCATGTATATCAGTGAGAAAAACAATGGGGCAAATCAGCCATTGTAAAGCTGAAAGACAGTGACTTTCGGATATTTATCGGCATCCTGTTTGACCCCACACTATGCTTTTCAATCCCATGTCCTCACCTTCATAAAGATGACCTACTTCCGCCTCCATGACATCGCCCGCCTCGGCCCCTACCTCAGCCCATCTGCTGCTGAGTCGTGCCTTTGTCACCTCCAGACTTCACTACTCCAAGGCCTTCCTGGCTGGTCACCCATCTTCCACCCTCAATAAACTTCAGTTCACCCAAAAATCTGTTGGACATATCCTACCCTGCACTCTTTTCTCTAGAAAAGAGAAGGCTGAGGGATGACCTGATAGAGGTCTTTAAGATGATGAAAAGGTTTGATCGGTTAGACGTAGAGAAAGTGTTTCCACTTGTGGGGGAGTCCAAAACTAGAGGTCATAAATATAAGATAGTTATTAATAAATCAACAGGGAATTCAGGTGAAATTTCTTTACCCAAAGTGTGGTAAGAATGTGGAATGTGCTACCACAAGGAGTAGTTGAGGCAAATAGCATAGATGCATTTAAGGGGAAGTTAGATAAGCACATGAGGGAGAAAGGAATAGAAGGATATGCTGATAGGTTAGTTGAAGAGGGGTGGGAGGAGACTCTGTGAGGAGCATAAACACAGGCACAGACCAGTTGAGCTGAATGGCCTGTTTCTGTGCTGTAGACTTGATGTAACTACATCCTGCTCACCCAACACATCCATTCGTGCTGACTGACATTGGCTCCTGATTGGCCAATGTCTCAAATTTAACATTATTGTTATGTTTAAATCCCTCCAAGGCCTCACCTGTCCCTATCTCTGTAACATCCTCCAGCCCTACAACCACCTTTGCTCATACTCTCTATTCATTCGACTCTGGACTCTTGTGTATCCCCTCCCTTCCTCCCTTGGCCCCACCATTGCCTGTTGTTTCTTCAGCTGCCTGGGTTCCACTCTCTGGAATTCCTTCCCTAAACCCCTCTGCCTCTCCATGTCTCCTCCTTTAAGATCTTGCTTGAAATTCACCTCTTTAACCAAGCTTTTGGTCACTCCTTCTGTTGTCTCCCTCTTTGGCTTGGCGTCAATTTTTGCTCATACATCTGTGAAGCACCTTGAGACATTTTTCTATGTTAAAAGTGCTATACAAAGGCAAGTTGTTGCTGTTATTGTTTTTGTCATGGTTATTTGCAAGAAGAAAATCAAAGTATAAAATAAACATTTACACTAAGGAAGCCCCTACTTGTTCACCTGGACTACAATATAGGAAGGGACACAGCGGCATGGCCCTCAATGTGCTGCATCCAATGGAATGGTAAGTTGTGCATGTTTGCATCCAGAAACCCCCCTCAGTGAGAGAGCAAAAATGACTCAAGCTTAAGAAAATGTCACTCCAGATCATTCTTACACCTCTTGCCATTTGGTTATAGAGAAGGGCCTTCCTGGTCTGTATGACTCAACTATTCACTGGAAAGAGGCCTAATTGGAGGTAAGCTGACTACTTTCTCTGCAAAGGACAGTGACTTGGTTTGAGGAGTCAATAAATTTAAGAATGAGGAGTAATCTAGTATAGTAGTGGGGGAGTGCTGTACTGTCAGAGATGCCTTCTTTCAGATAAGGCGTTAAACCTCTGAGGTGGATATAAAAGATCTCTTGGCACTCTGCAAAAAAAATGAACAGGGGAGTTTTCCTGTTGTCCTGGGCAAAGTTTATCCCTCATCGCTAAAACATATTTTCTGGTCATTTACCTCATTGCTGTTTGTGGGACTTGACTGTGTGCAATTTGGCTGTTACGTTTCCTTATATTACAACAGTGATGACATTTCAAAAGAACTTCATTGGTTGTGAAGCACTTTGCGACATCCTGAGGTTGTGATAGGCGCTATATAAATGAAAGATTTCTTTTCTTTAATAGATTAAATTAAGGCCCATGATGCAATTCCAAAGACTCAATATAAAGATCAAAAACCAGACGATAATGAAATAAATTATGCTATTTGGGAATAATTGTGCAAGGATAGAGAGGAAAATTGTTCATTTTTGCATCTGTTGTGTTTTACCTGATCTGATTCTGCTAATACTAGATTATGTTTAAGTGGGAGTGGATGCCTCCTCCAACATCTCAAGGAGTTGATCCAATGAGTAGCCGAGCCACATAGCCTGCTAAGGTCCTAGGTTTGATCCCTGGTTTGTGCTGAGTTAGCTGATTTCACCTGGGTAGGTGATAGCAACATAACAGTTGCCCTCAGTGTTCTGGGCTCGGGAGGAGAAAAGTAGCTGAGGTTTATCCTATGAATCAGTATCTAGCAAATCAAGTTGGACATCAAGATTGAGCTCAGCTATGATGGCTGCCCTTTCCCAATGGCTGACTGACACTCACTGTTAAGGGTCACATGTGAACAATAGTCACTTGCTGAGGCATCTGAGGGCTACCAGCACCCACAGAATTTAATCCCAGCAAGCCATCAATGGCTACAGAAGTAGAGAGAAGAATTAACGAGGGACAAAAAAAGCATTCAAAGAGAAAAAAAAAATTATAATGTACTCACATGTTTATCACATGGACTAATTTTAAGACCCAGTTAAATAAGGTGCTTATTTTTTTATAGTGAGTGAGATTGAAGTACTACTGTTAACTCTCTGCAAATAGCAGCACACTGTTTGACAGAAGCTGAAATAATTCACTTAGCACTATCCAATAATCTTCAATTACACTGTTCGGCCTAGCCCTGATAATTATAGTATATATTTGCATTACATTTACAGTGATAAATTCACTCTAATAAATCCATTGATTTACTCAATAAATAAGTATTTGGAGCAGGTTTACTGCAAATATAATGAACAGTTGAACAGGCTCTGGGAGTAAATAAGAACAGTAATCACAGTTACAATTCTGAAGAAGAGCACAGATATAACTGGATGTGTTAATGGGAGTCATTTTGACTTTGTGCGACAGTGTAAAATGGGTGACGGCAAATTGGCAGCCTGTTTTACATCTCTTCCGATTAATCGTTTTACACTATCGCACAATGTTCAAATTAACCCCAATCTGTTTTCTTCCAAAAAAAAGGTAAATTCAAAGCATCTGCCAATTTGAAAGCAATTTTCTATCTGTACAAAAACTTACTGACAGCTTGTTACCCCATCCTTGCAGTATTGCTCTAAATAATAACCTCAAATTGTCTGTCGGTTTGAAAATAAGACTTCTGCCTGTGTAGAAGTATCTGTTTTTTTTTAGCCAATTTACAATCAGGATAATAAATGCAAACTGTGTGGTTTGAAAGCAATTGGAACAGTGGCTATCCCTGGACTGGGGAGTATGTGGCATCCTTGCTCTATTCGCCCAACTGTATGTCGCATTCCATTACTGACAAGGTCATGCTGATGGATGATGATTTCAACTGGGATTATGTTCAAAGTGAATCAGTACCCA
Organism: Heptranchias perlo; assembly: GCF_035084215.1. Taxonomy (NCBI): domain Eukaryota; kingdom Metazoa; phylum Chordata; class Chondrichthyes; order Hexanchiformes; family Hexanchidae; genus Heptranchias; species Heptranchias perlo. Next base: position 22,235,139 of record NC_090357.1, on the reverse strand, counting down.
CGAGCATTTAAACTGGCAAAAGGGATGAAGTGAAATCTCTGCTAGTTACCAACTGCAAGAGACCAGTGGAGTGAAATATCACTAGGGCTGATTTGCAATGATGTGCTTGGGAAGTGCCCCCCTTGCCAGCAGAGGGCCCTGCCCAGGAATTGGGCAGGTGGGACAGTGGCGCACTCACTGATCAACTCCCAATTTCACGGGAGTTAAAGTTTTTGAAGATTTTGAGGCAGTATTATGTGTGTTCATTTGCCTTGTTAGTCCCTACAAAATGATGTAAATTGATGCAAAGTGGGCCCTTGGTAAAAAAGACTTGCATTTATATAAAGCCTTTCATGACCTCAGGACTTCTCAAAGCGCTTTACAGCCAATTAAGTACTTTTGAAGTGTAGTCATTGTTATAATGTAAGAATTCCCATTGTCTTGAATAACATCTGTTGATTCACCTAACAGCCATTTAAAACAGGCACTGCGAGGCCTGTAAGTTGTTCTTTGAAGAACTCCACCTCTTAAAACTAGGCTGTCCCATTAGTGAGACTTGCATTCTGACATCTGTGTTCGACTCAGCAAATTGAACTTGTGCATTATAGCAAGAGCATGTTTTTTTTTACTTGATTCTTGGTGCTATTTTCCTTCAATTCAACCCTTTGGTGCAAATATCCCACAGCAGTATTCTTTCTACCAGCATCTGTCCCCTGAAGCTGCAAACACAGTGCTCAGCCTGGGCATTCCACTGGGCCTGATAATGGCTGTACTAGATTTGGAGGAGGAAGCTGAAACTGATGCACTGGTACTTCAAGGAATCATTGGGAGGATTTACACTTAAAAGCAGCTCTTGAGCATTCAGCTAGTTGACCGCATGAAAAGCCCTGTGGTCCTCTCTGAACTTTCCTAGCCACATACCAACATAGTAGGATAAATGCCCCTACATTCACGACCATTAATAAATGTTTGCCCCCAGCACCAACATTCACCTGTGCTTTCTGCCCAACAAATCATAATCAAACATACCAAAGAAAGCATAATCAGTTTATTTTCCTGTGTGTGTCTCTATATCAACGGTTACTTCCCTAGTGCTTAATAGGTGTGTGTTGTCTATGTCCTAATCTCCTGCTCCTTCTAAGTATCATCTCAGTGGAAGGAGCAAGTGTGCTGCTCCTCAATGGGCACCTCATAACTTGGCTGTGCCAAATACATGCTAGGTCATGGGATGGTCTTTCCACTACTGGCAGCATCTAGGCATCTCCACTGGATAACTGCTGCTGGAAAGGGTGGATGGGTTCTCACCATGATAGATGTCCTCGTTCTTTTCTCTCCTGCCATACCACAGCTGCCAGTTGCCCTTTGCAGAAGACCAGGGATTGTGTGGGGTCAGATACTTGGACAGTGCTAAGAAGCATAAAGCCTGCCAGACGTCATTTGGGACCTTAGGAGGCCACGTGGCTTCTGAAAAATGGGTGCTACATGGCCCAATTTATAGCCCGAGGTCTTTAATCATTTCAGCACCAAAACTAAACCTATAGGTGTAGACTGAAATTTGCTCCAAATTTATAGCTGCTTAAATCGGTCAATAGTTGCCAGTTTACATTAATTCTGGGTTCTAACACTCCCATTTTTTTGATGCAACTCGAAGTCAAAGACAAATTGAACCTTACTGAGCTTTGGACAAGTTTTTTTGATCCATATGGAATTAGGCCACTGGTTTGTCAGATAATATAACAGTCTTCAGCAACAGTTCATACGAACATACGAATTAAGAGCAGGAGTAAGCCATTCGGCCCATCGAGCCTGCTCTGCCATTTGATAAGATCATGACTGATCTGATTGTGACCTCAACCCTACTTTCCCGTCTACCTACTATAAACTTTGACCTTTGTTAATCCGGAATCGAGCAAACTCAGCCTTAAAAATATTCAATGACCCTGCCTCCACCGCTCTCTGGGGAAGGGAGTTCCACAGACTCACGACCCTCTGAGAGAAAAAATTTCTCCTGATCTCCGTCTTAAATGGGAGACCCCTTATTTTTAAACTGTGACCCCTAGTTCTAGTCTCTCCCACAGGGGGAAACATCCTCTCAGCATCTACCCCTTCTAGTCCCCTCAGGATCTTATATGTTTCAATAAGATCACCTCTCATTCTTCTAAACTCCAGTGTTTACAGACCCAACTTGTCCAACCTTTCCTCATAAGATAACCCCCTCATCCCAGGAATCAGTTGAGTGAACCTTCTCTGAACCGCCTCCAAAGCAATTATGTCCTTTCTTAAATAAGGAGACCGAAACTGCACACAGTATTCTAGATGTGATCTCACCAATGCCCTGTAAAATTGTAGCAAAACATCTCTACTTTTATATTCCATTCCCTTTGCAATAAATGACAACATTCCATTTGCCTTCCTAATCACTTGCTGTACCTGCATACTAACTTTTTGTGATTCATGTACTAAGACACTCAGATCCCTCTGTACCTCAGAGTTCTGCAATCTCTCTCCATTTAAATAATATACTGCTTTTCTATTCCTCCTGCCAAAGTGGACAAGTTCGCATTTTCCCACATTATAATCCATCTGCCAAATTTTTACCCACTCATTTACCTATCTCTATCCCTTTGCAGACTCTTTATGTCCTCTTCGCAACTTACTTTCCTACCTACCTTTGTGTCATCAGCAAATTTAACAACCATACACCCGGTCCCTTCATCCAAATCATTGATATATATTGTAAATAGTTGAGGCCTAAGCACTGATCCCTGTGGCACTCCACTCATTACATCTTGCCAACCTGAAAATGACCCATTTATGCCTACTCTCTGTTTCCTGTTAGCTAACTAATCCTTTATCCGTACTAATATGTTACCCCCTACACCATGAGCTCTTATTTTGAGTAGTAGCCTTTGATGTGGCACCTTGTCAAAAGCCTTCTGGAAATCCAAGTACACCACATCCACAGGATCCCCTTTATCCATGTTGCTTGTTACTTCCTCAAAGAACTCTAATAAATTAGTCAAACACGATTTCCTTTTCACAAAGCCGTGTTGACTCTGCCTGATTGCATTGATATTTTCTAAGTGCCCTGCTATAACCTCCTTAATAATGGATTCTAGCATTTTCCCTATGACAGATGTTAAGCTAACTGGCCTATAGTTTCCTGCTTTCTGTTTCCCTCCTTTCTTGAATAGAGGAGTTACATTCGCTATTTTCCAATCTGATTGGACCCTTCCAGAATTTAGGGAATTTTGGAAAATTAATACCAATACATCTACTATCTCTGCAGCCACTTCTTTTAAGACCCTAGGATGAAGTCCATCAGGACACTGGGGACTTGTCAGCTTTTAGTTCTAATATTTTTTTCAGAACCCTTTCCCTGGTGATTGTAAATGTTTTAAGTTCCTCCCTCCCTTTCACCTCTTGATTCATAATTATCTCTGGCATGTTATTTGTATCCTCTACAGTGAAGATGGACACAAAATATCTGTTCAAATCATCCGTCATTTCCTTATTCTCCATTATTAATTCCCCAGACTCACTCTCTCGAGGGCCAACGCTCACTTTACTTACTCTTTTCCTTTTTAAATACCTGTAGAAACTCTTACTATTTGCTTTTATATTTCTAGCCAGCTTTCTCTCGTACTCTAATTTCTCCCTCCTTATTATTCTTTTAGTCATTCTTTGCTGTTTTTTATATTCTGTCCAGTCTTCTGACTGCCACTAATCTTTGCGGAATTGTATACTTTTTCTTTCAATTTGAAACTATTTTTAACTTCCTTAGTTAGCTACAGATTGTACGTCCTTCCCCTAGAGTCTTTCTTTCTCACTGGAATGTATCTTTGCTGAGTGTTATGAAATATCTCATTAAATATCTGTCACTGCATCTCTACTGACCTATCCCTTAACCTAATTTCCCAGTTCACTTTAGCCAGCTCTGTCTTCATGCCCTCAAAATTGCTCTTATTTAAGTTTAGAACACTAGTCTTAGATTTACTCACCTCTCCCTCAAACTGAATGTGACATTCAATGATATTGTGATCACTGCTACCTAGAGGCTCCTTTACAATGAGGTCATTAATTAATCCTGTCCCATTACACATTACCAGATCTAGAATAGCCTGCTCTCTGGTTGGCTCTAGAATGTGCTGCTCTAAGAAACTGTCCTGAAAGCACTCTATGAACTCATCTTCAGGCTACCTTTGCCAATCAAATTCTTCCAATCTATATGTAGATTAAAATCACCCATGATTATCGCTGTTCCTTTCTCACAAGCCCTCATTATTTCTTCCTGTATACCCTGTCCTACAGTGTGGTTACTGTTAGGGGGCCTATAATCTGCTCCGACAAATGACTTCTTGCCTTTACTATTTCTAATCTCCACCCAAACTAATTCTACATCTTGGTCTTTAGAACAAAGGTAATTTCTCTCTGTTATACTCATGTCGTCCTTAATTAACAGAGCTACCCCTCCACCTTCTCCTAGCTTCCTGTCCTTCCAAAATATCAAGTACTCTTGAATATTCAGGTTCCAGCCTTTGTCATCTTGCAGCCATGTCTCTGTAATGGCTATCAGATCATACATATTTATTTCTATTTGAGCTGTCAATTCATCCATTTTGTTACGAATGCTACGCGCATTCAGATGCAAAGCCTTTAGTGCTGTCTTTTTACAATTTTTGCAACCTCTAGCCTTATCTGCTGGTGCACTCTTAAGTTTGCATGCTCTGTCCCTTCCTGCCACTCTCTGATTATCATTTCCCTTATTGCAACCTTGTTCTTCTGCCTTGTCTTCTTTCTTTAATTTATCACATCTTCCCTTACTTGATCCCTCGCCCCCACTATTTAGTTTAAAGCTCTCTCTACCGCCCTAGTTATACGATTCGTCAGGACACTGGCCCCAGCATGGTTCAGATGAAGCCCGTCCCAACAGTACAGCTCCCACTTTCCCCAATACTAGTGCCAGTGCCCTGAGAATCGAAACCCATTTCTCCCACACCAATCTTTGAGTCACGAATTTAACTCTCTAATCTTATTTACCCTATGCCAATTTGCTCATGGCTCAGGTAATAATCCAGAGATTATTACCTTTGAGGTTCTGCTTTCTAATTTAGCCCCTAACTGCTTGTACTCCCTAAGCAGAACCTCTTCCCTTGTCCTACCTATGTCATTGGTACCTACATGTCAACTGGATCCTCCCCTTCACACTGCAAGTTCCTGTCCAGCCCAGAGCAGATGTCCCAAACCCTGGCACCGGGCAGGCAACACAGCCTTCTGGACTCTCGTTCTCGGCTGCAGAGAGCTGTGTCTATCCCCCTGACTATACTGTCCCCTACTACCACTATATTCCTACTAACTCCCCCTGCTTGAATGGCTTCCTGTACCATGGTGCCACGCTCAGTTTGCTCATCCACTCTGTGGCTCCTGCTTTCGTCCATACAGGCTTCAAGTACCTCAAACCTGTTGGGCATTTGAAAAGGCTGAGGCTCCTCCACTTCTACCTTCTCGACCCCCTTACCTGCCTTGCTCACTGTCACACCCTCCGGTCGCTGGCCACTGACCAATTTAGACGACCTTATCCTAAGGGGTGTGACCGCCTCCTGGAACCGAATGTCTGGGTACTTTTCTCCCTCCCTGATGTGTCGCAGCATCTGCAGCTCGACCTCCAGTTCAATGACTCTGAGCTGAAGCTCCTCAAGCCGCAGACACTTACTGCAGACGTGTTTCCTCTGGATCACATTGGCATCCAGGAGCTCCCACATTTTGCAGTTGCTACGTATCACCTGCCCTGCCATCTTTATTATGTGCTTGTTGCATCTGTGATGTGATTCGCCCATATATAGAGCCTTGCCACTTAATTAACAGAAAAGTAGATGTTGGATGATAACTTTTCTGATGTGGGTGCCTCCTGTAATGGGACCCAGGAGGAAGAAGGAATCAGCTGAGCATGATGATTTAGAGTTATAGGACAAAGGTCTAGGGCACATTAGTACGAACTAGTGTAAAATTAAAGTTTCAGCATTAAAAATAGAAGAGGGACAGAATGGGGACCAGCAGGATTAATGGGGAAAGGGATGTACAGATGTAAAGTGATCAGGGAGCTACTTAACCAGGACAATTAACACAGGACGCAAGTACAAAATTCACAAATCTCATACCTTCAAAAGAATTGAAGAGATAAATGGAGGCATGTACAAAAGATGTCACTATCTGCTTCAGATCAAAAGGGGTTTGTATGGTTAGCACCCCCTGGGTTACGTTATTGTATAAATAGATACTGGGCAGTGTAGACCATGTAAGGGGTATGGTGTCTACATATAGGGGCGATTGACACCACTCAACCTGAGAAAGTGTCTACGAAAGAACCTAAACTTGTAACAACACTCAATATTTTGAAATGATCTTTAATGAAATCTTATCTTTAAAAATGTCAGATCATATCATCTCCCACAGTTTATAATGGAAAGCGACCGTCAATGGCTGAATAATGGAATTCTTTCACCTAGAGTAGCCTATTAACTGTAATGTGTGGCAGACTTCTCAGTTTCCAATGCTGGTTCGCTGGATTCAAAATAAATTCCTTTAAACCATCTGAATAAAACTGTTGTTTGTCTTTTTGTACACACCCTGCTGTGAATTGACACAACAGAACACATAAGCCAGCTCAGAAATAAGTGGTGCTGTAAAATGAGTGCAGCCCAGACTGAATCGCACTCCCAAGACAAATGGAGCCAGTGGATGAATAAGCAGGCTTGAATGACTGCATCATTTTTAAGCATCTTTAAAGGGAGTTTTTCTTGCCCATTTAAACATACAGATTTTGTTTTTTGATTGCTTTCCAGTTTTTATTTCTAGCATCAAAAAACGGGAGAGAATCACGAAGGGGGAAGAACTCAAAAAGGACAGAATAAATTCAATGAAAATCAGCTTTTATTTTGAACATTGGTAACCCTCAAGCAAAGAAGCACGGGACTAACCAGGCATAGTTCTGCTAAACGACAACCCACAATTATTTACATCATTCGCATCATTAATGGGCCTCGAAAATATCCTCTCCTCCCTCCCCCCGGACCAAGAATAATGTTGACTTGTCTAAGATTGAATCTCCATTCAGATGCTCACTTTAAATTTACAGGATCTTTGTGCCCTATTTGAAAGAAGAAAGAATGACTTACATTTATATAGCACCTTTCACAACCTCAGGAGGTCCTGAAGTGCGTTTACAGCCAATGAAATACTTTTATTGTTGTAATGTTGGAAATGCGGCAGCCAGTTTGCGCACAGCAAGGTCCCAACAAAACAGCAATGTGACAGTGATCAGGTAATCTGCTTTAGTGATGTTGGTCAAAGGATAAATATTGGCTAGGACACCGGGCTTAAGTCCCCTGCTTTTCTGCAAAGTAATACCATGGGGTTTTTATACCCATCTGAGAGGGCAAACAGGGCCTTGGTATAATGTCTCATCCAAAAATTGGCACCTCTGACAGTGTAGCACTTCCACACTAGAGTGTCAGCCTAGAGTTTGTGCTTAAATCTCAGGAGTGGGACTTGAACTCACAACCTTCAGACTCAGAAGTGAGAGTGTTACTAACTGAGCCACGGCTGACACACTGTGCTGAAATTAAATTCATTATTTTATTTTCCTCATTAGGCAACATAGGTTCCATCCCTTTATTTACACGCACTGGATCTGGTCATTTAGGCCCCTATTCTCTAGAAGCTCATGTCATCATCACCATAACAACACAAATATTTAAATAGCTTTGGTGTCTTTAGTTCATTTAATATTGATACAAAATTCATTCACAGTAAGGTGGAATCTGGACAAGCTACTGTTCATCCAGTAAAACACTGGCACACAACAGCCAGAGACAATACATACACATTTTACCAGGAAATGGCATCATTGTCAGAATAGATTATGCCCTGGTTAGTTTAGGCCCCTCTCTTACTCACACACAGCTAAGAAACCCCTTCAGAAACCAACGTATGTATCTGAAATCTCTAGATGGAAAATTGTGAAATTAAGGACTGAGCATCCAATTAAAACTTCTAAATTAGACAAAAATGAACATAAGAACATAAGAAATAGGAGCAGGAGTAGGCCAATCGGCTCCTCGAGCCTGCTCGGCCATTCAATAAGATCATGGCTGATCTGATCCTAACCTCAAATCTAAATTCATGTCCAATTTCCTGCCCACTCCCCTTAACCCCTAATTCCCTTTACTTCTAGGAAACTGTCTATTTCTGTTTTAAATTTATCTAATGATGTAGTTTCCACAGCTTCCTGGGGCAGCAAATTCCACAGACCTACTACCCTCTGAGTGAAGAAGTTTCTCCTCATCTCAGTTTTGAAAGAGCAGCCCCTTATTCTAAGATTATGCCCCCAGTTCTAGTTTCACCCATCCTTGGGAACATCCTTACCGCATCCACCCGAAAAAGCCCCTTCACAATCTTATATGTTTCAATAAGATCGCCTCTCATTCTTCTGAACTCCAATGAGTAGAGTCCCAATCTACTCAACCTCTCCTCATATGTCCGCCCCCTCATCCCCGGGATTAACCGAGTGAACCTTCTTTGTACTGCCTCGAGAGCAAGTATGTCTTTTCTTAAGTATGGAGACCAAAACTGTATGCAGTATTCCAGGTGCGGTCTCACCAATACCCTATATAACTGCAGCAATACCTCCCTGTTTTTATATTCTATCCCCCTAGCAATAAAAGCCAACATTCCATTGGCCTTCTTGATCACCGTTGGCCTTCTTGAAATGGACTTCTCAAGATTAACCAAAGGAAAGAATGAAGAAAATGAAATAAGTGACCAATAACCTGTTTCTGGGGGTGTGGATGGAGGGAAGAATGTTGGCCAGGACATCAAGAGAACTCCCGACTCTTCTTGAAATGATACCACAGGGTTTTTTACATTCACCTGATCAGGCAGACGAGGCCTCGGTTTAATGTGTCATTTGAAAGACAGCACCTCCAACAATGCAGCAGTTCCTCAGTCCTGCACTGAATTGTCATGCTAGATTATGTCCTCAGATCGTGAAGTGGGAACCCACAACATTCCTATTTTTGCCCTATGCTGCACTATGGTCTTGGGCCTTCACTTAGGTTTCTCAGTGCCCTCCAATTGGAAAGCCTAAGTCTAGGCCAGTGTTCAACACACATTCTGAACCACACACCTATGAATTTGAATTCTGATCTTAAACCCTTGACTGTCGATGGTTCACTTCTGCTGCAATTAAATCAGTTCTGGGCACTGCACCTCAGGAATGATATATTGGCCTTGGAGCGGAGATTCACCAGAATGATACAGGGGCTTAAAGGATTAAATTATGAGAACAGGTTGCATAAAATTGGCTTGCATTTCTTTGAGTATAGAATAGTGAGAGGTGACCTGATCGAGGTGTTTAAAAGAATAAAAGGATTTGATAGGATAGATAGAGAGAAACTATTTCCTCTGGTGGGAGAGTCCAGAACAAGAAGGCATAATCTTAAAATTACAGTCAGGCCATTCAGGAGCGAAATCAGGAAGCACTTCTTCACACAAAGGGTAATGGAAATCTGGAACTCTCTCCCCCAGAAGGCTGTGGATGCTGGGGGTCAGTTGGAATTTTCAAGCCTGAGGTCGATAGATTTTTGTTAGGTAAGGGTATCAAGAGAAATGGAGCAAAGGTAGGTAAATGGGGTTAAGTCACAGGTCAGCCCTGATCTAACTGAATGGTAGAACAGGTTCAAGGAGCTGAATGGCCTCCTGTTTCTATGTAAATGACTGGAGTTATATTGAAACTTTTCCACTCCACATTGGCAGAAAAACAGCTGTGTAACTGCATTCTTCTTCTCAAATGCCTCTCATTGTTCCAGATGGAGCTTTTCCCTGAGATTTAAAGGCAGGGGTAAAATGTTCCTTCCTGGACGCACACTGACACAGTTGGCAACTGCTGCTGGAAGACCATCAACTCAGAGAAGGAGGCCCTGTGGTCAGCTCGAAACCTGTTGGTCTTCCAGTGGCAGGAGCTGTCCACGATCGAGTGTTGCCGACTGACACCCTCCAAAGTCCAGGAATATGTGCTGCGGGATGGACTGAAGCGAGATGCGGCCTATGTAAAGGATCTATGGGGAAAGGCCGCCGTGTAAGGCCATCCCACTTTGTATTGTACAGAATGTATTAGACGATATGTACTGTGTTTTGAATTGTAATAATGGGATCATAATGTGTACGATCTGCATTGTACTGGTCTGAACTGCATTGCTTGAAATTGTGTCCATCCACATTGAACTGTGTGTATCTTTAAATTTTATGAAATAACGTATGAATTTGGATTTGAGGTTAGGATCAGATCAGCCATGATCTTATTGAATGGCGGAGCAGGCTCGAAGGGCTGATTGGCCTACTCCTGCTCCTATTTCTTATGTTCTTATGTATATTTTGAAATATAAAAATAAGGTAAAATGTTCTTTTCTGGTGAAAGCTCTGACTTTGTTATTGGACAGCAAAGTTGACATTTCAGGAGTTTTACTTCAGTTTTACTTCAGTGCCATTATTAGTAAAGGAAAGGGGCACTTTCACAACTCACTTTTTACTCTGAGAACTAGGGGAAGCCTTATCAGCAAATCTTTCAATGAAGAACGGTGAAAATCCAAGGCCCAGTCATATTCCAAAGATAAGTGCTTTGCGACAATTTATCATTCAAGAATATTGGAAAGCTTTTTCTCTTTCTGAGACTGCCAGGTAAGCACCTTGCTATTTCAATGACCCCATTAAATGTCTATTAAAAATGACATTTGAGGATTTTCTTCCTTTTCTCTGATTTTCATGTGATGGAGAACCTGTCAAATGATGTCAATCCTACTTATTGACATCAAAATACTTCTTTGTTACCTTGCTCAAGATGTTCTTATGATTTATTTTAAGATGAGTATTTTATCTCCAAACCCCTTAATAGCCTTAATCTTCTGTCATGGCTTTTAGGATGTCTAAGGGGAGGTGTGTCAAGCTCCAAATTATTTGACCTAATGTCCCAGAATTCGGAACTTAGGTAGAGGAAAATGACACTCTCATGGGGGGCAATAATGAAGCCCACATTGTCTGAAGCAGTACAGCTGCAGCACTTTGGGACGCCAGGGGGCTGTATGATCAGGTGTGACAGCCTGAGGCCTACTCCGCACCCAATGCTCTGAGTGCAGGAAAATGTGGGCAGGGAGTGTGTAGGGTGCTAATAGACCATGCATCAACTCTGCTCAAGGCTCATCATGGCCCCAAACTTAATGCAATATTTTTTAATTTAAATATCAGAAGTTCAATTCCCAGTCAGACCTCGAGTTAACTGATCAGACCTACACTGCTACAGTTATGCTCAGTGCTCCTGGACCAGGAGGAAAAACAGCTGCGGTTCCCAATCCTGATTGCTACCCAGTGACCCTTGCTGGAAAAATATACGAGTGTGGATGCTGGATGTGAACAGGATCAAGTTCAGCTGTGAAGCTTTCCATAGTTGAATAGTCTGCTGATGCTCACTATCTTGGCTCACACGTGAAGAATAGCCATTTGGGAGAGGCACAGAGGGTTGCCTGGGAAACTGTAACCAAACTAAAGTCCATGCTTCAGGAGAGAAGGGGAGAAAATTTGTAAAAACAAAGCATCATTCTGCTACTGGCTGAACATTTTGGGGGTAATTGTACAAGTTCACATTACCAGTAACGCAGACTTATAAAACTGCCCTCTTTACCCATCCAGTATGTTGTTGTTCATTTTTGTGCATGTGTGTAATACAGAGTCTCACCCTATGATAGTTTCTTGAAATGTTGCACAATAATGTAACTTTAAGACGGTAGCTAAATCATTGCACAACGCTTCAAGAGACTGGTATTAAGCATCTGAGCCACAGAGGAGTTCTCCCTGGTGTCCTGGCCAATATTTATCCCTCAATCAACATCACTAAAAACAGATTACCTGGTCATTATCTCATTGCTGCTTGTGGGAGCTTGCTGTGCGCAATTTGGCTGCCGTGATTCCTACATTACAACAGTGACTACATTTTAAAAGTACTTAATTGACTGTAAAACACTTTGGGGCGAGCTGAGGTCATGAAATGTGCGACATAAATTCAAGTCTTTCCTTCTTTCATTTTCACGGAGCCTTCAGTGGAGACAGGCACCGAATGGTTCCTATCTTTTAATTCAACAACTGATCGAACTTCCATGGTTTTGCGCACACGAAGAGTCAAGACCACCTTCGCAACAAGGGCTGCGGTCTTGCCAACGTTGCCCACATCCTGAGAACAACTTTTAAAAAAAGTCTTCAGCTAAAACAAGTTAGATGATGGGGGATAATTGAACCAGGGTGTGCAAACATAGTTCAGTTTCAATTTTAAAGTTGTACATTCTGTCCTCATTTTTATATTTCTGATATAAATTCTTATGCTGACATTACCCTATATAAACGTGTCACACTGTAAATGCTCCTTTCTTCCAGTGGTAATGCTGCAGTAGGGTGCAATTACACCGTGACACGTTTACATAGCAAGTTGACCAGCAATTGACCAGCTAATCTCTTTTTGGTGGTGATGATTGATGGATAAATGTTGGCCTGAACTCTGGGAGAACTCCCTTGCTCTTCTTCCTGTAATATCGTGGAATCTTTCATGTCCACCTGAGTAGGCAGATGAGACCTCAGTTTAATGCTTAACCTGAAAGATGGCATCTCCAACAATGCAACACTCCCTCTGTACTGAAGTGTCAGCCTTGATTATAAGCTCAGATCCTGAAGGAGGTCTTGACCCCATGGCCTTCTGGCTCAGAGGTGAAATAAGAACAGTGGATAATTATACTACATCAGGAAAACAGGAACAACTTTTGCTATAAGTATCAAGAACATGACAATTTAGAAATATTATAAATTTGTAACACTTTAGTCAGAGTGAGTTGCATTAGGTTTTCCAATGATCTGATCTAATGTGGTTTATAAGGTTAAATTTTCTAAATTAGAGCATGTGGCACAGAGTTTGGCAAAACAGAAGTGGATCAGGGGTTCGGATCTGCAGGTCAGCACCACCTGCATGATTTTCAGTCCATAAATATTTAATTGGCTGTGAAGCACTTTGGGACATCCCGAGGTCATGAAAAGCACTGTATTAATGCAAGTTCTCTATTTCCTTCCTTATAATTTGTGTAAAGCTCTTCACTGGAAGCACTATTTCAAAAAAAAACAAGCTATCTCAGAGGAAAAGATGTTAAATGCCTCATCTAGTGTGGTGCTGAGCTAGAAGGACCAGGCGGATTCTAGATTTGATCTATATGCACTGAGTGAGTTGATCTTGCCAAAGGCAACAGTAAGGATAATATAATTAGCATCAGTGCCCCGGAGCTATGGAAGGGTAAACTCAAATGGGGGTCTCATTCTGTTTGCCATCCACAGATTCTTGCTGGAAAAGCACAATGGGTGAGGACCAGATAAGGTTGGATGTGATTTCCGCTGTGGTTGAACAGCCTATCAATATTCAGTGTCTAGACTCTTGCATGAAGAATGCTGACTCAGGCAAAGCATTGGATGGCTGCCAGAATCCAATGAACAGTACCACGGCAAGAGACAGTGCCATTCAAAAAATTTGAGAACAAGTAGGAGAAAATTTGGAAACGAAAGAAAACAGCATCTGGGGTGGAGATGCCCCTGGCTCGGGTAGAGGTAACCTCAGGCACTTTGAAAGTTTTGATTGAACAGTTTGAAAAATGGTACATTCAGAGGACTGTATCACATGTCCAGATCCATTACATCTTCGTGATGGATTAGAAAAGTACATTAGAAATGCTTTGAAAAATAGCCCATTATAATTGCACTTGTTTAGCTAGCAACGTGCCCTGAAATGATGTTACGAATTACAAAAACTTCTCAAGACTTGTTTTCTCCAGAAATGTGATAAACTGGCTGAGTCCTTTGATGCCAATCTGTGCCAAGCAGAATAGTGTCATCTAGACATTGAGGATAAATTTTGTGGTATTAATGCCACATAAGTGCCAGGCAATGACCATCTCCAACAAGAGAGAGTCTAACCACCTCCCCTTGACATTCAATGGCATTACCATCGCCGAATCCCCCACCATCAACATCCTGGGGGTCACCATTGACCAGAAACTTAATTGGACCAGCCATATAAATACTGTGGCAATGAGAGCAGGTCAGAGGCTGGGTATTCTGCAGCGAGTGACTCACCTCCTGACTCCCCAAAGCCTTTCCACCATCTACAAGGCACAAGTCAGGAGTGTGATGGAATACTCTCCACTTGCTTGGATGAGTGCAGCTCCAACAACACTCAAGAAGCTCGACACCATCCAGGACAAAGCAGCCCGCTTGATTGCCACCCCATCCACCACCCTAAACATTCACTCCCTTCGCCACCGGCGCACTGTGGTTGCAATGTGTACCATCCACAGGATGCACTGCAGCAACTCGCCAAGGCTTCTTCGACAGCAGCTCCCAAACCCGCGACCTCTACCACCTAGAAGGACAAGAGCAGCAATTACATGGGAACAACACCACCTGCATGTTCCCCTCCAAGTCACACACCATCCCGACTTGGAAATATATCGCCGTTCCTTCATTGTCGCTGGGTCAAAATCCTGGAACTCCCTTCCTAACAGCACTGTGGGAGAACCGTCACCACACGGACTGCAGCGGTTCATGAAGGCAGCTCACCACCACCTTCTCGAGGGCAATTAGGGATGGGCAATAAATGCTGGCCTCGCCAGTGACGCCCACATCCCGTGAACGAATAAAAAAAAACTCCACACATTCCAAGATAGTTTCTTTCTCATCAATTTTCTACCCTTCTCTCCTTTACTTACGGCATTAATTCCACAAACACTGATGCACACCTCCCACCATCCCCCCCTCCCAGAATCTCACTGAACTGTGTAAGCCTTTAGAGTGGTTTGCAGGAGATTATTTAACCATGGGATGCATCACAGCTGAGCTCAAGCTTGTCCTCAACTGATATCGACACACATGCACTTCCAGCAGGACTTGTTATCTAGGAATTAGAGGTGGGTTTGTGGCCAATTTTTTTCATGAATCAAAGTACTGAATATGGGTTAAAGCACATAGACTACCCATCATGGTACTAAGAATGGGTTAGTGAGGGTACAGAATGTATTAACATGCCGTGGTTGGGTTAGGGAGGATGCATCATGATATTGCAGGTAGAAAGGATGAAGGATGTATCTCATTATTATGGGCGGATTAGAAAGGGTGGAGATAAATTGTAATGCTGTGGGTGGAGTAACAGCAGTAAACATTGCATTTCAATGTCTTGAATGAGTTATGATGGGTAAAGCATTGTGTACGAGTTAATGGGTAGAGCATACATTGCAGTGCTGTCTGTGATTTAATGGGGTACAATGTATATTGCAGTGCTGTCTGTGATTTAATGGGGTACAATGTATATTGCAGTGCTGTCTGTGATTTAATGGGGTACAATGTATATTGCAGTGCTGTCTGATTTAATGGGGTACAGTGTATATTGCAGTGCTGTCTGATTTAATGGGGTGCAGTGTATATTGCAGTGCTGTATATATTAATGGATTACAGTGTATATTGCAGTGCTGTGTAAGAGTTAATTGCGTGCAGTGTATATTATAGTGTTGTCTGTGATTTAATGGGCTACAGTGTACATTGCAGTGCTGAGTATATTAATGGGGTACAATGTATATTGCAGTGCTGTCTGTGATTTAATAGAGTACAGTGTAAATTGCAGTGCTGTGTATGAATTACTGGTGTACAGTGTACATTGCAGTGCTGTGTATGAGTTACTGGGGTACAGTGTACATTGCAGTGCTGTGTATGAGTTACTGGCGTACAGTGTACATTGCAGTGCTGTGTATGAGTTACTGGGGTACAGCGTACATTGCAGTGCTGTGTATGAGTTACTGGGGTACAGTGTACATTGCAGTGCTGTGTATGAGTTACTGGGGTACAGTGTACATTGCAGTGCTGTGTATGAGTTACTGGCGTACAGTGTACATTGCAGTGCTGTGTATGAGTTACTGGGGTACAGTGTACATTGCAGTGCTGTGTATTTTAATGGGGTATAGCGTATATTGAAGTGATATATATGAGTTAATGGAAATGAGGCATATATTGAGGTGCTGTGGGTGGATTTGAAAGGTTTGAGAATAAATTGTACTACTACAGATGAGGCAGGAAACGAGAAGGAAGTGCTTTTGTCCCATTAATCAACTGAGCTACAAGTAAGATGAACAATTCCTTTCAACCTTTGGTGAAAGTTAAAGTTATCTCAACTTGTAACAGAATGAAATTGGGCAGTATATTCTAACACTGCAGAATGGCTTTTTACATTTCCATTTAGTCTAATGGTCGTAACCCTATTCCCTTTAAATGAATGAGAAATCAAATTTTCTCCATTTCATCAGGATGTACTGCCAGAGAGGCTAGAGTTCAATGAATCCATCTCAAAATCCAAATTTTAATGGGAAAAAGCATTGGAGTGAACACCATTTAGTAAAACTTACTTTTATATCATCAGGTCCAGAATGAACCGTGACAAATGAATATGATTTATCAATGCTCACCCTGAATGGCAGGGTAATGAGGGAAGTAACTGAGGGGTTGAGTCGTGTGCAGTACTTAAGTAATAATGAATGCTGAGTAGTTCCCATTAATTGATCAATGTGTGTCAGCGATGGTCTTTCTGTGCCATAAACATATCTTAAAGTGCCATTCTCCATCCTATAAATGAAGACTTTCAAATTTATGACTGGTATTAAAAACAGCTCAACATTTTATAGTCTACCCAAACTGGAGTGCACAATCATTAATATTCAGACCTTCTTAAACACTCAATTCTTTAGAAAATAAGCTGTGCACTTCTTGTAAAATGTCAGTCTGATTGCAATATAAAATGAATATGTGAACATTCAACTGCTCATAAAGGTAAATAATACTTGCCATCGGTGTTGTGGTGAGGGTCTTGTAGTGGCCTCACTCTTTTGGTAAGCTTGAGACAGGTATTGGCTTTAGATCATGAGAGACTGGCAGTGCTGAATTATACTGCTGACCCTATTGTTTTCCGGTCAGGTAAAAAAGAGGTCTGTGCACACATGCTTACACGAGTGTAGATCATAGAGTAAAGGGATTGTGGGGGTTACACTTTGATTGCCGTTATGTCTCCAATGTATTAAGATGCATAAAATCATGATCATATACGGAAAGACTACTTAGGCCAAATCAATACCAGTTTGCACATGCAAATATAGGTTTAATATGACAGTAAATACTTCCAATGTGGACCAATTGAGGGAATCATAGAACCATACAGCAGAGAAGGAAGCCATTCAGCTCATCGTGCCTGTGCCAGCTCTTTGAAAGAGCTATCCAATTAGTCCCACGCCCCTGCTCTTTCCCTGTAGCCCTGCAAATTTTTCCTTTTTAAGTATATATCCACTTCCCTTTTGAAAATTACTATTGGATCTGCTTCAACCACCTTTTCAGGCAGTGCATTCCAATTAATTAAAGTCACCTTCCCTCATCAACCAAAGTCAGAGACTGATCATTCAGTCACTATACGTCTTCCCTCTGCAACACTCCCTACCTTCAAAAAACCACCAACAATCCCTCTTTTCAACTATGCCTTCAATCTGCTCTCCTCCTCCCATAATCATCCTTTCACTGCTCTGAACCCACCTCTGCATCCTTGTGATTGCTCTGAAACATTCTTTTATATGAAGACCTGCATATAAATGCAAGTAGTTGAATATTTCAAATTTGCTATAACTGACAGTTGGCTTGTCTACAACAGATTGGAAGCAGAAAGTTTGTCTGCCATCCTGATGTATGTGAAGGCCTCATGCGGTAAGATTGATGAGTTTCTTCTTCTCAACAAATATGTCCAATAGACCCTCTTGCACTGCATTATGCACTGGTGCACTGTTCTGAATGCACAGCGTTTGAATGGATACAAGAGAAGCAAGTGCATGTTGGAAGCAATGGCTCAGTTCCAATTACGAACAAGACAAGCCTCTCTCTATGAAAATATAAACATATTTGGAGGGCCTGGAGGATAAAAGGGTGCCTTTTGCTACAAAGATGGGCCCCACAACGTGAATCACTCTCAGATTTCAAAGCGCTGAAGTTTCGAGAATCGTGGGAAACATGCCAGTGATTTCCCGCTAGATGCTACTAATAGACAAGGTTCTGTCCTGGGAGCACTTACTCGCAAAATCGTCCCACTTAATAACATGCAGTGAGGCAAGTTTTGTTGTTTAAGTGCTCAACTATGATTATCGCAATTTATTGGGTGACTTTAATTGCAAATGGAGGTAAGGTAAGATCCTGAGCACCATTTTCATCTGGGCAGTAAGTAAGGGGATGGTATTCCTGGTAGATGTTTAAAGTACCCAAACTAAGGATCCATGGAAGTTAAGTTGATCAATGAATTATGCAGTGTAAAACTGAGACACACAGATCAGGAAGATCCCAGGATCAATCTCTAAGCTGTGCTGAGTTGCCAGTTTGCTGGTGGGATACTTCGATTTGTCTCAATGCCTATGGGCAAGGGAGTATAAAAATCAGCTAGGATCTTGATCACTATCCAATGACTTTTGCTAGATAGTGGACATTGTATCCAAGACCAGGAATCTTCTTGGCTATGATGCTGCTTCACGGTCAACTAACCTCCTAACGTTCATTTTCTAACTCCTCAAACAAGAAGAATGGCTACTTAGGTCAGGTACAGGAGATGAGGGTGGAAGTGCACATGAAACAATACTGCAGTGTGAGTCAGCACCTGCTGGAGAGGAGGGTAGAACATTTGGGGAATTGAAAATTTAAGTACAAATAATGCCTTAACTTCTGCAAGTTGGGCCACTGCTGTCAATAAATAAATAATTAAATATAAGCTACCTGGAATGCTGCCAGTGATACATGGGTTGTTCAGGGCAGCGTGAGACCATTACCTCAGCTGCCACCCTCCAGGCTAAGATGGAAAAAAAATACATGTGTTCCTGGTTTTCATCATTATCCAAAGACCCTTGATAGAGTGCCCACATATTGTAGATACCAGGTGAGGACATGAGTAGGGTCAATGGGCAGATAGGTCGCTGGCAGTCACTGTCTGGACTTAGATACTTGTAGACTGGACACTTGGGTAAGATTTTGGAGAGCTGCTGTTGCTTATGGAACCATGTGACAGCAAGAGTCACCACTCGTAGAAAGGAGGAGAGAAACGGGAAGGAAAGGGACAAAGTCAACCCAATGAAATCCTAAGGAGAAGTTCTACTTTGATCACCAAGCAATGCCTTGCTATCATTGGTATCACAAAACTATTACACTGCATGTGACATCACCATGATACTTGACTCTCCTAAGCCTGACCCATGATGGCAATCGAGTTGTTATGGTCTGGAATGCACTGCCTGAAAAGGTGGTAGAGGCAGATTCAATAGTAACTTTCAAAAGGGAATTGGCTATTTATTTAAAAAGGAAATATTTGCAAGACTATGGGGAAAGAGCAGAGGAGTGGAACTAATTGGATAGCTCTTTCAAAGAGCCAGTACATACACGATGGGCCGAATTGCCTCCTTCTGTGGTGCATGATTCTATGATTCTATGACACTTTGATAACTCTGTTCAAATTGCCCACTGCCCTTTGTGATAATAGGTTAGTTGTGCAACTTATCAGGAGCAAGCTGACAGAACTCTTATAAAGTTAACCATTTTGTCCCCCCTATCTGATTCACCACACCATTAGTCAATTCTTCAGCATTCCCTATCTTTGTTCCTGATCTTCAGAAAACTTGAGTGTGAGAGGAATGTTTTTTTTTATTCGTTCATGGGATGTGGGCATCGCTGGCGAGGCCGGCATTTATTGCCCATCCCTAATTGCCCTTGAGAAGGTGGTGGTGAGCCGCCTTCTTGAACCGCTGCAGTCCATGTGTTGAAGGTTCTCCCACAGTGCTGTTAGGAAGGGAGTTCCAGGATTTTGACCCAGCGACGATGAAGGAACGGCGATATAGTTCCAAATTGGAATGGTGTGTGACTTGGAGGGGAACATGCAGGTGGTGTTGTTCCCATGTGCCTGCTGCTCATGTCCTTCTATGTGGTAGAGGTCGCGGGTTTGGGAGGTGCTGTCAAAGAAGCCTTGGCGAGTTGCTGCAGTGCATCCTGTGGATGGTACACACTGCAGCCACTCTGCGCCAGTGGTGAAGGGATTGAATGTTTAGGGTGGTGGATGGGGTGCCAATCAAACGGGCTGCTTTGTCCTGGATGGTGTAGAGCTTCTTGAGTGTTGTTGGAGCTGCACTCATCCAGGCAAGTGGAGAGTATTCCATCACACTCCTGACTTCTGCCTTGTAGATGGTGGAAAGGCTTTGTGGAGTCAGGAGGTGAGTCACTCGCCACAGAATACCCAGCCTCTGACCTGCTCTTGTAGCCACAGTATTTATATGGCTTGTCCAGTTAAGTTTCTGGTCAATGGTGACCCCCAGGATGTTGATGGTGGGGGATTCGGCGATCGTAATGCCATTGAATGTCAATGGGAGGTGGTTAGACTCTCTCTTGTTGGAGATGGTCATTGGCTGGCACTTGTCTGGCGTGAATGTTACTTGCCACAATGGTTTAATGCAAGTTATGTACTTAACTAATTGAATTGTAGTGACCTACATAAATTTCAGTGGCTGCAGAAGAACAGAATATTGCCAGGTTTCAATCCATTTTGTTTTGTAAATATCATTACACCTCCAACCTTGGAAGCAGCTTGGAAAAAGTTACGATGAAGGTCGCCTGTTTCAGCTGAGTTTCAGCTCAACAGTAATAGCTTCAGCAAGAGTTTCAACGATGCTGTGTACAATCGATAATTAGAATATGATTTGAGGCCAAGCTGCAACCAGTGATAAACAGGCTTCTCATAAATAATGCTGCTGTTGTACCAGTGCTTTCTGTTTTAATTTGTTCCCGGCAAATAGATCAGGGGTGACTTCTTCTGCTTGTAGCTAAGCTTTGGCTCCTCCGATGTAATTGGCAGGGGAAAGATGCACACAGGGGAGGGGGTTTAGGTTGAGAATCAATTATACATTTTACAGACATATCACAGGGATGGCTATAAATCAATGATTTTCTGCATAAATAGATTTTGTTATTAATGATTTTTTCTTGTATATTCCTCTGAATTGCTGTTTGAAGTGGAGTACTGCTCTTAAAGCTATTGTACATTACTGATTTTTTTTCCCATTGACCCCACACAAATCAATTACATTTGTTTACAAAATCTTATTATGCCATAATGAAAAACATGTGGTTGAACGCACAGATTATTGGAATCCTATTTGATCATTTATTAGATGTAAGGTTTATCCACTTGCACCTCCTGATGTGGTACTGGGCAGTATAGATCACAAAGGACGCAGGTTCAATCACTGAGCAGCTGATGTCAGCCAGGGTTGCAATGGGGGCAGCTATGATTCGATTCCAGCTCTTAGTTGCTGTCCAAGATGCTTGGGTGTGAATGTTAGATAAAGTCTAATCAGGCTGGGTTATGGTGCCTCTTATGGTGGATTAGCTGAACCAACACTTACTATCATACCTCACATATGAAGAATGGTCACTTGGTTGAGGTACCAGAGGCAAGCAGCGTCCATGGGATGGTACTCCTGAATTAATTGCCTTCAGGGAAAACTGGAGAGGGGGAACATCAGGGCCGATTTTACCTACACACGCTACCATGGGTGCACTGCCAATGATTTCCCATTCATTAATTTTATGAAGGCTGCATTTAGTGACACCACCCAGTGCAATTAACAAGATTTGTAAGTGGGAGGTCAATAATCACCCAACACTTTGCCTGGAACTCATTTGATGCAGTCAACATTACCGAGTGGGACTGTACAAGGGGCCCAACTCTGGGGCTCTTCCGTTACAAGTCTATGGGATGTTAACAGTAACCCTGGCACTTACCTTCAGGAGAGATGGTGAGAAATCCCCTGTGTGCAGTGTGAGAATAAAATAAAGGCTGTGTTTAGTTGCACCGCCGTTACAATTAATGAAAAATTGTAATGAGTCATTTGATGCAGTCAGGCTGTAGACTGATAGTACTGCATTGAAGTTCTCGACTGGAGTTCTCTACATGGCTAAGTGCAGAATTCAACAATGTATACGCTTCAACACAGCACGGCACTAATGCAGCACTAACGCAGCACTAATGCTCGGGCCTTGAGGCTTGAGCGACCGAATGACATCACACGCATGGCGTCATTGGCCGGGCGGCGGTGTCGATATTCACTCTGTTTTATGAATGGAAAACAGTGGGCGGTATGCCTGTGATTTTGTGATATGTGTGACCAGTAGGTGAGGCTCCTTGCCAGTAGCATGCATTCATAAATCCGGCCCTGTAATGTTTTTAACTAATTGAAATTAGATCATTTTCCCTTTTATATTCTTTATGCAGAAAGAGAGTAGAGACTAGTAATTACACTATATAACATCCTACTTGACAACATAATCACAAGGAATTAAGCTGCATCCTCTCTACTTGTAGCCCGAGAGATGCTTTACTAGAGAAATCCTTTTTGGACTATAGACAGGTAATTGTGGGTTTAGTGTTTATTTCATCTTATTTCCGAATATGAAGTAAACACATGTCCGTTTTTGCTCTCCTTATGATGAAAGGGAGATTATTCTGTCACCAGATAAATCTATTGGAATACAGAATACTCTCACAGATTGAACGCACCATGTTCAGCTGGTACTACGCCCCTTTCCGAGAGGATAAGAACGGTTTTGATCTCAGCCTTTACAATGAAGCCTTTCACATCTTGCATGAATTTCCCCAGTAGTTTAGGTTACAGAATCAGCAATTGATTTCCTCATATTACACTCGTCACCATGTGAAGAACCTGTATGAGCAAAACCCTACTGAACTTTGTTAATTTACTGAGTCACTCCAGCATCCTTCCCGTCTGCAATTTCAGCTCTTGTAACTTAAGACTTTCTCTGCTTGGAGAGTATGGTCCTGTCTGGTCTCTGAGGTTGACCCATGGGTTATGTGCACTTTTGTGGAGATCAGTCACTAATGGCTGGCCATAGTCTAATTCTTTTTAGGTTTTGATGTTTACCATCTCATACCTCCAGGATGAACTGTCTTGCTGTCACATCCAACTCCATCTCTGCAAAGATGGGAACTGGGAGAAATTGTTGATCTGAAACAGCACACCATTTGGAACAAATCCTTCTGAAAGGGATACAAGCATGAGTGTGCTACCTGACTCCCACAGCCAATAATCTTACCAGTGACAAGTATCTGCGAACACTCGTGTCACTGGTTGTGAAACTATGATAGCATAACAGAAGCCATCATAGAGTTATGTCAAAAAAAATACTGAGAGATGTGAGCACTGTCACTCATTCACAGATTTTAAACAAAATCTTTTATTGAAGTGGTGATACTTCATGTAGAAGGAGGAGCGATCAACACAGTCCCATGATACAGTGATAGCCTTTCCATTATTACAGTGCTTGACATATAGGATCATATATCAGGCCCTGGAAACCATAATCCTCTGTCAGCTCTGTGTTAAAACACTAGGTGTAATTTGCAGGTACCCAGAAAATATGAGACACAAGAGATACCCAGCTATTCAATTGTACAGAGCAAATAGATCAGGGAGTTCAATCAATCTCCCTCTTTGGGGAATTTGGAAAGAATCAGGATGCCTTGAGGGCAGTATTGTATTTTATGTGACTTGCAATTCCTTAAATTGGCTGTGGAAGATCTCCATGTTAGAATCATAAAATATAACAAGAAAATTGGATTTTTCGTTATGACTATGTGAATATACAAACAATTACATTTACCCATAACTAGCCCCAGGTTACAGTGTTACTGGGTACACTCCTGCAGTGTTCTGTTAAATTAGACCTGGGGGTGTTTATATTCAGAATGAAGCCCAGACTCAAAAAAGTTTGAAATCTCCCGTGATAAACAAAAGATTAAAAACAAGAAAATTGTATTGTAGTTTGGCCTTTTTTTTTGACAGGTGTTGTTTGACAAATGAGACTTCAAATTATGGAAAGTTCATGGTGGGGAAGGTGAACAGCCCCCATGAGTGGTGAGTCATTCCAGTTCAAACGGAACTCAGCCAAGCCCATCATGTCCTCCAAGCCAGGCCTGACTCATCAATAAGTGTTACTTTCTCTTTCGGATCAGTACCAAAGTAAATCTTCTCTTGGTTTGAATTTGTTTCCCCAACAATGACTTTACCCCCCTAGCATGTTAACCATGACACTTTCGCCTCTGAGTTAGAAGATAATGGGTTCAAGCCCCACTCCAGAGATTTGAGCCCATAATCTAGGCTGATACTCCAGTTCAGTACTGAGGGAGTACTGCATTCCAGAGACTTAAACCCATAATCTAGGCTGATACTCCAGTTCAGTACTGAGGGAGTACTGCATTCCAGAGACTTAAACCCATAATCTAGGCTGATACTCCAGTTCAGTACTGAGGGAGTACTGCACTGTCGGGGGTGTGTCCTTTGGATGAGATGTAAAACTGTGACCCCATCTGCCCTCTCAGGTGGATGTAAAAATCCCACGACACTATTCAAAGAAGAGCAAGGGTGTTCTCCCTGGTGTCCTGGCAAATATTTAACCCTCAACCAACACCACTAAAACAGATTATTTGGTCATTATCTCATTGCTGTTTGTGGGATCTTGCTGTGCGCAAATTGGCTGATGTGTTTCCTACAATACAACAGTGACTGCACTTCTATAATACTTCATTGGCTGTAAAGCACTTTGGGATGACCTGAGGTTGTGAAAAGTTCTATAGAAATGCAAGTCTTTCTTTCTAGGACTGAAGTAATGGAAAGCATCAACCAAGTTCAGAAGGGGAATCAGATTTTTGTCCAAGTGCTGTTTTCTTTACCCCAAGCTCACAGTGTTCCACACGGCTGAGCAACTATTTTTGATGCTGACTGCACAAGTGCAAAGTTTCTATCATTTGAATTTACTTTAATTGCAGGGTTTCTCCTCCCACCTGAGGTTTGAAATTTAAAGTTGCCTCATCTTATTTAAAATCATTAGCACTGTTCGCAGCAGGAAAATTTGCTGCAGCAAATGTCACACTTGAAATCCACACAGTTATCTGAGATATTGAAAGGAAAGTTTATTTTAAATGAAGCAGTTTCCTTTCTATTCACACTTGAAGCTGTCGATCGTGATCGCCAAAGAACGCATGATACGGAATTAGCACCAACATGAATTTTTGTTAAAAGCTGTCGACAATCTGCGCTGATATCTGTGGCTAGTACTGAGTGGAATTTCAGAGCATGGTCTCTAGAATCAGATGAAACAAACATAGAATTAAATAGAATTTACAGCACAGAAACAGGCCATTCGACCCAACTGCCAGTGTTTATGCTTCACACGAGCTTCCTCCCTCCCTACTTCACCTGACCCTATCAGCATATCCTTCTATTCCTTTCTCTCTCATGTAATTATCTAGCTTCTCCTTAAATGCATCTATGCAATCCTCCTCAACTACTCCATGTGGTAGCAAATTCCACATTCTGAGAATTCTTAAAATTCTGAGGGGGCTTGACAGGGGAGATGCCGAGAAGCTATTTCCCCTGGCTGGAGAGTCTAGAACTAGGGGTCATTGTCTCAAGATAAAGTCCGGCCATTTAGAACCGAGATGAGGAAAAATTACTTCACTCAGAGGGTTGTGAATCTTTGGAATTCTCTACCCCAGAGGGCTGTGGATTCTCAGTCGTTGAGTAGATTCAAAACTGAGAGCGATAGAATTTTGGACTTTAAGGGAATCAAGGGATATGGGGATCGGGCAGGAAAGTGGAGTTGAGGATGAAGATTAACCATGATCTTATTGAATGGCGGAGCAGGCTCGAGGAGAAAATATGGCCTACTCCTGCTCCCATTTCTTATGTTCTTATTCTCTCTGTAAAGAAGTTTCTCCTCAATTCCTTATTAGTTTATTAGTGACTATCTTATATTTGTGACCAAAATCAAAATACTGAAGATGCTGGAAATCTGAATTAAAAACAGAAAATGCTGGAAATACTCAGCAAGTCAGGCAGCATCTGTGGAGAAAGAGACAGTGTTAATATTTCAGGTCAATCAGAACTGGAAGAAGTTAAAGGTTTAACAGTTTTTAAGCAAGTACAGAGCCAGGGAAAGGAGGCGGAGGGGATGGGGAGAGAAAGGGCAGGGGAGGAAAGAACAAAAGGGAAGGTCTCTGATAGGATGGGGGGCCGGAGTGATTCAGTGACAAAAGGGATGATGGTGCAAGGCAAAGAGGGTGGTATTGGGACAAGTAAAGAAACAAAAGATGGGGCTAGATGGGCTGTAAACAGCAACAGCAGAACCATTACCAGCACCTGCTGTCCGAAAAAATGGAAGCAGTGGTTTTGATCTGAAGTTACTGAAATCAATGTTGAGTCTGGAAGGTTGTACAGTGTCTAATCGAAAGATGAGGTGCTGTTACTCGAGCTTCCATTGGGCTTCATTGGAACAGTGCAGGGGACCGAGGACAGAGAGGTCAGAGAGGGAGTGGGACAGAGAATTAAAAGGCAAGTGACCGGAAGGTCAGGGTCACGCTTGCAGATTGAACGGAGGTGTTCAGCAAAGCGATCACCTGATCTGCGTTTGGTGTCTCCAATGAGACCGCATTGTCAGCAGCGAATACAGTATACTAAATTGAAAGAAGTCAATTTATGGCCCCTAGTTTTGGACTCCCCCACAATTGGAAACATTTTCTCTATGTCTACCCTATCAAACCCCAACATAATTTTAAAGACCTCTATGAGGTCACCCCTCAGCCTTCTCTATTCTAGAGTAAAGAGCCCCAGTCTATTCAGTCTTTCCTGAGAGTTGTAACCTCTCAGATCTGGTATCAACTTTGTAAATCTGATGGTGCGAAAGATCTTTTAGGAGGTGTTTCCCTGCTCTTCCAATGGTGCAGCTGTTACATTCGCTCCTCACTGTGAAACTCAATTATATAAATCGTAAAGGTCACAGGTTGGATTCCCTAGCTGGTTGAGTTTTATCTGGGGCGGCAGCACAGGTTCTGCAATGGGCCTCAGCATCCCAGAGGTAGGGAGATGGAAATAAAACTCAGTCAGGGTTCCACCTCCTGTTTGTTATCTAGTGATCCCTGCTGAATTCAGAAGATTCTATCTATAAAATGCATACAGTGCAGGGGAGTGTTGCTGTATTGAACTCGGCAAACCTTTTCTTCATCACAGTGACCTTTTTGTTTATAAGGCTGAGGTACGCAGGTTAGAAACCCAAACCATCCAAATGAAGCTTACTTCAACTTCAATTGATCATTAATTCGACAGCAGTGCAGACTATGTAACCCTCATTAAAAGCAGTCAATCTTTCCTCCATAGGAACCTGACCAAATCCCTGAACTGAGGGACAAATGGAATGGATACATAGACCACTTTACCCTGGGCCAAAGAGTCTCAGATAGATACAAGTGCTAGTTTAGCCTGGGAGTGGTGTTGGTCATTGTCTCAGCAGCGTACTGTTGATCACATGTAACTCAGCTCAGAGTTTACCAAATGAACAACAACAGCATAACTACCCTGGCTAGCTCCCTCTGTTGAATATCATAGAATCCTAGAATGATACAGCACAGAGGAAGGCCATTTGGCCCATCATGCCTGTGCCGGCTCTTTGAAAGAACTATCCAATTAGTCCCATTTCCCTGCTCTTACCCATAGCCCTGTAAATGTTTTCCCTTCAAGTATTTATCCACTACCCTTTTGAAAGTTACTATTGAATCTGCTTCCACCACCCGTTCAGGCAGTGCATTCCACGTCATTACAACTCGCTTTGTAAATTTTTTTTCCTCCTGGTTATTTTGCCAATCACTTTAAATCTGTGTCCTCTGGTTACCGACCCTTCTGCCACTGGAAACAGTTTCTCCTTATTTACTCTTATCAAAACTGTTCATGATTTTGAACACCTCTATCAAATCTCCTCTTAACCTTCTCTGCTCTAAGGAGAACAACCCCAGCTTCTCCAGTCTCTCCACATATCTGAAGTCCCTCTTCCCTGGTACCATTCTAGTAAATCTCTTGTGCACCCTCTCTATGGCCTTGACATCCTTCCTAACGCTTGGTGCCCAGAATTGAACACAATAGCTGAGGCCTAACCAATGTTTTATAAAGGTTTAGCATAACTTCCTTGCTTTTATACTCTATGCCTCCACTAATAAAGCCAAGCATGCCATGTTTTTTTAATAGCCTTTTCAACTTGTCCTGCCACCTTCAAAGATTTGTGTACATACTACCCCAGGCCTCTGTTCCTGAACCCCCATTAAAATGATACCATTTAGTTTATATTATCTCTCCTCATTCTTTCTACCAAAATGTATATATAGATATACAATTACACTATTAAATCCACAGTCTGCATGAGCAGGCTGCAGATATGGGTTCCACCCTCTTCTAACTTGACCCAATTTCTAGTTAGTGTGTGACATATGAAAGCGGATTGTTATCTACCAGTACAATTAATCTGAAGGCACAGTTGAGGATGGGAGGACAGGTTGGCTGAGATGATCATTTCCATAATTACTTCAATATACATATCTCTTACACTAAACTCTGAGAAGCAACAATGATATATTAAATTTGATATTTTTGTTTTAAATCACATTCACCCACAGGTCCTTGGATAAAATATTCGTGGGCTGGGGCTGTGGAAACTCGAGCTAACTGGCTGCCCAGGGCCACATTAATCCCCTTCCCCGCTCCCTCCCCCGATTTGAGAGGCACCTGGCAGTAATATTTCGACAGATACTCCAGGAGTCAGCGGTGGAGGATCCGAGTGGGTTTATTCCGGCACTTATGCTGGGATTGTAGGCCCACAAATTTATGTTCCATTAATATATTTCTCCTTAATATGTCCATGTTATCTATTTACAGGGCGCATGCTGCAGTTCCATAGACAGTCTCCATCATAATCAAAAGAACCAGTTGAACTGAAGAAGCAATGCACATACACACCCATTATTCAGCTGATTAACAATCTGTACAGATTTAAATTTCCACAAGTATTCAAGATAACTAAAATCTATTCATCTAAAAATCCCATTTTACTCATCAAATATGAGTCTGAATAAAAAAGTATCTAATTTACTGCCACAAAGCTTCCATATCAGACCTAATTACACTGATATCGGAAAACTTAGCAGTTGCATCTTTAGTACTTTTCTTCAAGTTTCTTCTGTAAACTTCTATTTCCTTGAAATTTTCCTCTACGTAATGATCCTTCTAATGCTTATGCTGGGATCAAAGGCCCACAGATTTATGTTCTGTTAATGTATTTCTCCTTAATAAGTACATTACAAAGAATGTAGCACATGTTTTCATTCGCTTGGACCTACGGTTCCCATATTGCTGCACAAGCGACTTGCAATCATTTTACTGCATTGCTACAAGTGCAAACAGTCATGCTTCAAGCATTTTCTCTGAGGATTTGTGTGTTTTCTACACAGCAAGAAAACTAATAGAAGCAAATACCCCATTGTGTTGAGTTCTCGGTACAGAATCTTTTATGTAGTGCATGCTGATCCGCAGGATATCTTCGTGGAATAGTCTTTATTTTCACTGGCCCACAAATACTGATACATGAGAGGTAATTTTCCCACTTCCCAGTGTGGGTGGGGAGCCTTGCCTGCTGGAAATATAATTTGGTCAGAAATTCTTGTGTAGCATACATTTCGGATATGTGCCACCACTGGAAGCACGAAGCTGGGATGGCACTCCTAGATTGATGTGAAAAAGATGCTCTTCCCACTTGGCGTTCTGACAAAAACAAGCTGTTTTGTTACAGGTAGGCAAGAACAGGATTGTGTCAGCAGTTTGCAGGCAAAATCTTGTATGGATTATAATTGAGCTCAATGTGTGGAACGTCAGGGATGATGAATCATTTCAATTATAATATCTGCAATGCTTTTTATGATCTAAATATGCAGTCAGATTTCCATCTTTAAAGCAGCAAGCAGTGTTAAGCCCCTTGTTGGTTGATGAGGCCCTGACTTCATCAGATAAACATCCATGGCTCAGTGGTAGCACTCTCACCTCTGAGTCAGAAGGTTGTGGGTTCAAGCTGCACTCCAGAGACTTAAGCACATAATCTAGGCTGACACTCCAGTGCAGCACTGAGGGAGTGCTGCATTGTTAGAGGTCCTGTGTCTCGGATGAGATGTTAAACCAAGGGTCTGTCTGTCCCATAAGGTGGACATAAATTATTCCCATGACACTATTCCAAGAGTCCAATATTTATTCCTCAACCAACATCACTAAAGAAAGACTATTTGGTCATTATCACATTGTTGTTTGTGGGACCTTGCTGTGTAAAAATTGGCTGCTATGTTTCCCCACATTACAACAATGACCACACTTCAAAAGTACTTAATTGACTGTAAAGTGCTTCGGGGCAAGCTGAGATTGTGAAAGGCACGATATAAATCCAAGTCTTTCTTTTTCAAAAATTAAAAATTCGGAGCCAATTCAAATCCGAAGTTCAAAGTTAAAAATGCCCAGTGTGTATGAAAAGGGAAAGCTGTTATAATCAGGTTTTCCATTTTCACTCCTTAAAATTGATATTGGAATCTTGGTAATTGGACATAAGTGTCTAACTGGAATTCTAGTTTCAGTGCCCCAGTGGGAGAAGAGTCTGTCCAAATCATTAGAGGTATGGATGCAGATTGTCACTAGGCCAGCAAAGGATTAGATACAAACCCTCTCAAGTAGACTTGAATGCATACATTCCCTATCAGATCACAAGATCAATAAAAACATAAGCATGAAACCAAGAGAAAAAAGAGCCATCAAATTTAAGCACCATTGATAAAATCATTTGGTTGAAATAATCACCTGACCTAGAATGGTATCTCTCAGCCAGAGACAGGTAAGTGCTGTGCAAAGTGTATTGCAATAGGTTTGAGCTGGTCAAAGGTTGACCATATTAGACCCACTGGTTTTAGTATCTATGATTTGTCATCCTGATAATATTAACAAAATGAGTTCTCCCAGTAGATATCTGTTTTAATACCCAGTAACAAAAGCATTCTTTACAATGATGTCAAGCCGAAATGGCTTTGCAGTTGCTTTGGAAAATGAGAAAATAATCTCTTTGTGACTGATAGCTGGCCAGCTCCAGCTGCTTTGGGGAGGTGCATGCTGGCCATTTTACAGCCCCAATTGGGACAGAATTCATACAGACTGCCAGGTGCTTCCCACAGCCAGATGTTCCTGCCCATCTGTGAAGTGACGGTTGGCTTTAGTCAGCTAAAGGGCCCTGCAAACAAGAAGCTTCCCATTCTGCTGATGAGGTTCATTGTAAAACCATGAACATTGTGCATGAAACAAATCCCAAATGACCAACAATGGAAGGTATTGATATATTAACTGAGACTTACAGCCTACACGCAGCCAGGCTCAATTATGCAGTGTTGTGACTCCATTGTGATTACTTGGCTACATTCTGGGATAACGCTTTGAAATGTGAGTTTTATTTAGTACCTTATCCTCCACATAATATACTGTTACATGCAGTATTGTAATTTTTCCAGCTTAAATGGTTACTTGGGATAAGCATTTGAGTTTGTGGGGTTTCAAACTGATCCCAAGAATCCCAATAAATGCACAAGGAGCCCTAGACCACCAGAGACATAGGTGCATTGCCCCAAACCCCATTAGTGATATATATTTATCACTAGGCCAGTCAATTTTGGGATGAACTATGAAAGCCCCACCTTCAAATAATATTCCCTTTCTTTCTGCCCCTAGTTAGCAACAGGAGAGAAAAGGGAACTTGTCACATCCCCAGGATCACACCCCACAGTCAGGTGAGCCATGAATGACGACTGTCGGTAACTGACTGGGATGGAGTGGGTTCACCAGGGCAACGGCAGCAGCAGGGATCCTGGGAGTGAATTAAAATAGGTCTATGAAAGGTTATTGGCAGTAGTTACGATGGTGTAGCAATGCTAATTCTCAGCTCTTGTCTGTTAACGTGATGCGTAACCTTCAAATCAAAGTATATGAGAACAAATGGCAACTGTATGCGAAGGGGAAATATAGCTTTCTTATCCAAGTGAAGAGATCGGTTAGCAGGATACAAGCAAATCTGTTTTTTGACTTAACACAGCAGGGGCACACAGTGTGAAAAAGTCAAGGTAAAGCTAACATGGAAAGGTGGAAAGAGAGGTAGGAACAGACACACTGGTACCAAATGAGATACATAGTTAAGGAAGAGACTTTGGAGCTGCCAGGTTCCTAGTGATAGATGACTTACCAGCTACGCAAAAGTATGGGCTGGGTGATAAGAACGTCAAGGCTTGAAGTGTTAGGCTGCAGGAAGAGAAACATCTGATTTGATACTATGAATCAATTCGATTCTATGAATCAAAGAGTGTGGGAACAGGAAGGGATGCAACTGGTGAGAAATACTGACAGTCACACACCCATGGGAACAATGATGAGGACTCAATGATGCACCTAGAAGGTGAACTGTGGGGATCCTCCATGGAAGGACCTCAGCTGGGGCAGTTCCCTGGGCAGAGAGTATATGACTGTGATTGCTGTGTCCTGTGCTGGGTAAGGTTGCCTAATAGAGGAAAGTAGTGAGATATCTTCTTACTGGTATGAAATGTTGCTGCTTTGTTGATTTTGAAGTCTATCACAAGTGAAACTCATGTTGATTTTAATATAATATATATATATGTAGTCATGTCTGATTCGACACGCCTGAGCCTAAATTGTTTCCAGAGACACTGTCACTAATATTTGGCTAACAATGCTGAGGTCCCCAACAATAACAACAACTTGCATTTATATAGCGCCTTTAATGGAGTAAAATGCCCCAAGGCTTCACAGAAGCATAATCAAACAAAATTTGACGCTGAGCCACCTAAGGAGATGTTAGGACGGGTGACCAAAAGCTTGGTCAAAGAGGTAAGTTTTAAGGAACGTCTTAAAGGTGGAGAGGCTGAGATGTTTAGGGAGGGAATTCCAGAGCTTAGGGCCTAGGCAGCTGAAAATCGGGGATGCACAAAAGACCAGAATAGGAGCAGCACAGAGATCTCGGAGGGCTGAAGGGTTGGAGGAGGTTGCAGAGATAGAAAGCAGTGGAGCAGAAAGCCTTTAAGGGCCCAGATAAGGGAAGCACAGCCCAAAAATGGCTCCAAACATGACATAAGTATTTGACAAAATTAATTACCACTCAACAAATTGAAAACCATTGCTAGACCAGCAGGAGAATACACAAAGAAACTGTAATAATTCATTTTTTACAGTGCATCCCTGCTTTTTTCATTCCCAATCAGACCCTCTGACTCCAACTCTCTCCCATACTCTTTTCCATCTTTCATTTGATATATTTTCTCAACTCTTGTTCCACTCCTGAATTCCTGTTGTCTTAGCTTCTTTCTCACTTGTTATCTTTTGCTCTTCTCTGTAGTAATATTGGTTTAATTAGAAGCAGACAGGCAGTCATCTGGGGAATGTTATATCTTGAAGTAGCTGTTGATGCTAAGCCGCTGTTGTAAACTAGGTCAACCAAATGCTTTGTCAAGTACCTTACAGGCACGTTGATTCAGGCTGCGTGTTATGTAAGAAGCAGTCAGAAATAAAGAGGGCAGAAAGTAGGATAGGAACTTCTGAGTATGCTGTGAATAAGCGACGAGCTCCGTTCTCCTCAGGTGCAATTGTTTTCCAGCTACGGTCTCAATGCCACAGTGACCATTGTTCACAAGTGCATTGAATCTCCCTGCACCACTGTTGGACCAATGCTCCTACAAACAAACAGAAATGAAAGTAAACAACAGACTACTAAGAAAGAGAGACTTAGATTTATATAGTGCCTTTCATGACCTCAGGGCGTCTCAAAGCACTTTACAGCCAATGAAGTACTTTTCAAAGTGTAGTCACTGTTGTAATGTAGGAAACATGGCAACCAATTTGTGCACTGCAAGGTCCCATAAACAGCAATGTGATAATGACAAGATCACCTGTTTTTAGCCAGGATAGGCCAGATTAGCCATGACCCCAGGGAGAATCACTCTACTCTTCTTCGAAATAGTGCCATGGGATATTTTTCGACCACCTGAGAGGGCAGACAGGGCCTCAGTTTAACATCTCATCTGAAAGACGTCATCTTTGACAGTACACCACTCACTCAGTATTTCACTGGAATGTCAGCCTAGATTTTGCGCTCAAATCCCTGGAGTAGGACTTGAACCCACAACCTTCCAACTCAGAGGCAAGAGTGCTCGCCTCTGACATAAGCCACAGCGAACATAAGTTTTGAGATAGTAAAATGAAACTCATCCCACGATTATTACTTTGTTACCATTCAGTACTCTCAGGAATTTGGCTAAATGCCTTGTTTCTAGTGTGTCTATCATTTCCCCCACTGTGGTTATCTCCGACACCTCCGACAGTGCAGCACTCACTCAATACTGCACTGGAGTGTCAGCCTAGATTTTGTGTTCAAGACCCTGGAGTGGGTCATGAACTCATAACCTTATGACTCACAGGAGAGTGTGAGCTATAATCAGAATACCACACAGATTCAGGTCTGATGCAATTTATGCACCCGACTTTGTCGCTTGTGTTTATCCAGTCAGTTCACTGGACCCCATTTGTAAATCCAGCTCTGCACATTTTACCTTTTTGCAGCTAATTTCCCTTGTGTTCTTTCTATGTGGCATCTCACTTGACCGTTATAGTGTCCTCTACCTGTGCAGCAAAACACATTGGCTGTAATTTTCTATAACAATGTAATAAATACCCCCATGGTGGAATCAGGAAAGGAAATAAGAACACTTTATAATTGTAAAAGCAGTAAATAAAAACACTGACGTATTCTCTGATAATCGGAGCCTGGTATTTGAAGGCTTAGTGTGTTGGATGCAAAGATAACATTTACAATCATTCACCTTTCACTGTGTTGAAAAGAATGAAAAATAATTCCATTAGTTAAACACAAAAAGAAGCATTTTGCTGGAGAATGAGCAATAAGCTGGACTGGGAGTGGAGTTAGTTAAAGATTTTATAATTCATAAACTTCCCAGACAAGCAAATCATTAAAGAATATTAAAAAGTTATTAACTCTGCTTCTCCGAAAAGAATTTCATAGATTTTCTCAATGATCAATTACTCTCCTGAGATAGGTTATTGTTAAAAGGTTCAGTGCAGTCTGCCAAGGCATTAATCATAATCAATAATGCATCGCTGCAATGAGCTGAAATTACCTTTGTTTGGGTAATTGAATAAACAGATCTGTATTCCACATGCTTGCTACGAGTAAAGGTTACCTCTCAACAGAATATGATTCAGATAAAAATTCCCATCAGATTATCCGTTGCATGTTCAGCTCCACCTTATCCTTAAAGTAGCCTTTATTGACTTGGTTTAGTCTGCCGCTCCTTCTCTCCACGCTTGGCGGCTTTTCAAAGCGCACCCAATTTCACTGAGTAAAATTAATGCTTTCTTCACAAAAAAAAATCCCCTTCAGCCCTTTTCCCAGCTATACAGGCTGATCTCAACATTAATTTGAAACGCAACCAAAGTGAAAAAGAAATCATGATCGGTTTTGAGGATAGCCTTACCGCTGTTCTTTCAGTGAGTTTCTCTGCATTGTGTCCATGAAAGTTGGAGCACATAAACCACCAGTCTGTTAAATGCTGCCCAGTTCTCAGTTTATAAAGTTATGCCAATCATCGCTCCTTATGTACGGACATAATCCTAGGCCTCAGCGACATGAAGTGGACTTGGCCATTGAGGCTCCCGAACATGTCATGCTGGCAAACAAAAATGATGAAAATCTATATATTTTTTTTTAAAAGAGCATGTTACTGTCTTTGAAGAACAAGCTGACTGGTTCGTGGTCTCAGTGTCCATTTCCAGTCAGATAATTTTTTTTTATATTCGTTCATGGGATGTGGGCGTCGCTGGCTAGGCCGGCATTTATTGCCCATCCCTGATTGCCCTTGAGAAGGTGGTGGTGAGCCGCCTTCTTGAACCGTTGCAGTCCGTGTGGTGAAGGTTCTCCCACAGTGCTGTTAGGAAGGGAGTTCCAGGATTTTGACCCAGCGACGATGAAGGAACGGCGATATATTTCCAAGTCGGACTGGTATGTGACTTGGAGGGAACGTGCAGGTGGTGTTGTTCCCATGTACCTGCTGCTCTTGTCCTTCTAGGTGGTAGAGGTCGCATGTTTGGGAGGTGCTGTTGAAGAAGCCTTGGCGAGTTGCTGCAGTGCATCCTGTGGATGGTACACACTGCAGCCACTGTGTGCCGGTGGTGAAGGGAGTGAATGTTTAGGGTGGTGGATGGGGTGCCAATCAAGCGGGCTACTTTGTCCTGGATGGTGTCGAGCTTCTTGAGTGTAGTTGGAGCTGCACTCATCCAGGCAAGTGGAGAGTATTCCATCACACTCTTGACTTGTGCCTTTTAGATGGTGGAAAGGCTTTGGGGAGTTAGGAGGTGAGTCACTAGCCACAGAATACCCAGCCTCTGACCTGCTCTTGTAGCCACAGTATTTATATGGCTGGTCCAGTTAAGTTTCTGGTCAATGGTGACCCCCAGGATGTTGATGGTGGGGGATTTGGTGATGGTAATGCCGTTGAATGTCAAGGGGAGATGGTTAAACTCTCTCTTGTTGGAGATGGTCATTGCCTGGCACTTGTCTGGCTCGAATGTTACTTGCCACTTATGAGCCCAAGCCTGGTTGTTGTCCAGGTCTTGCTCCATGCGGGCTCACACTGCTTCATTATTTGAGGGGTTGTGAATGGAACTGAACACTATGCAATCATCAGCGATCATCCCCATTTCTGACCTTATGATGGAGGGAAGGTCATTGATGAAGCAGCTAAAGATGGTTGGGCCGAGGACACTGCCCTGAGGAACTCCTGCAGCAATGTTGTGGGGCTGAGATGATTGGCCTCCAACAACCACTACCATCTTCCTTTGTGCTAGGTATGACTCCAGCCACTGGAAAGTTTCCCCCTGATTCCCATTGACTTCAATTTTACTCGGGCTCCTTGGTGCCACAATCGGTCAAATGCTGCCTTGATGTCAAGGGCAGTCACTCATTGGTGTGCAGAGACTACGCGACCAATCGTCGATTCCTGTAGTATGCCCTTCTCTTGCACTCGATTGGAAGGAGAGATTTCTGCCCAAGTTTAGTTCCTGCAAAAATAAATCAAACGTGGACGTGCCATGCAGAAACCAAATTGTAGACATATTTCTAAATAGGATTGTCTTTAATGAAAAGTGTCTGCCAAGTCTCTTTCCTATGTTTGCCAAGCGTTGCAGTGCATTGAGACAAATCATGTCAAAAGTTTCCTGAAAATGTCATTGGGGGCGGGTGGGTAGTAAAAATAGTAGATTAGTGGAGCGGGGCTGCATCCCGGTTCCAACGTGCCCAGTTCCAGGTTTAACCCAGGTTCGTTTGGGTGCGCGCGCCAGGAACCCGAAAGTCCCACCCCCACTTAAAGCTAGCGGGCCGATACTTAAAGGGGCAATGTACCTCATTGCAATAGTTGAGGCACTCAATTTTTTGTGTATTACAAATGTAAAACAAATTTAACCTTACCAGTTCAGGTTTCCCATTACTTCTGATTCACGTCAGTTGAAAGCAGGCGGGAAGGGTCGTATCCATGAGGTGAGTGTCTTTAATGCACTGCTTGTGGGTCCAGAGGAGCAGGAGTGCTTCATCCCGGCCCAACAAGCTTACCTGGCGTGATTGGACCCACGTGATTGGACGATCTACATCCCCTCCCACCGATGCTGGACCCCAACCCCCCAACAATCTTCTCCAAGGCCAATGTCGTCCATGTCCCCCCACCTCCCCCCACCCTTCCGATTTCTTCCACGACCCACGATCGATCTCTCCTTCCCTCATCCCTCTCCGATTCGTGACTCCTTTCCCTCCCGACAGGCTGTCATTCTGGCTGCCTGGTGTGTGGGAAACCCGGAAGCACAAATACTTACCTTCAATTGAGTTGTGATCGCAAATTGTGACACATTCAATTGGCTTCCAGGTTCCCCACGCGAAAATCTACGGATGCTTTGGATTCCCGGCTCCAAGATAAAATCATTCTCATTATGCTTCTTGTATAATACCATTGTTAGAAGCACAGCTCTTCAATAAAGCTATTTTTAGATGCCATCAGCAATTCAAAAACCATAGTACAGTGACTGCAACAGTCAGACTATATTTCACCAATTAGAGAGTCAAATACATTCAGTGAGACATCAGTACACCCCAACTAGATGAATAAAAAGGGGCTGAAATTCTGATAGTCCCATTCTACCAGTGGAAGTGATGTGGAGCAGGAACTAAGTGCACTGAAGGTTGCTGATCTTGTTGTAAATTGTGGTGACAGGGTAATCTGTATGGTAAGGGTGGGTCACCAGCACCTGCAAAGGCAGTTCAATGGTGCAGACACCAATCCACCCTCAAAAGGAGTGGCTCAAGATTGATCTGCCCTCAGCCTTTACCAGAGCTGAAGAAAGAAGTAGTCGTCAGCTCTGAAAGGAGCCCGCCTGGTACCTCAGAAAAGTAATTGATCTCCTCTGGGATCGATTACCTTTCCCTTCCAAAGTCACGTAGCCTTTCAAAAGGCCTAAATAGAACTCACACCAGCCCTTCGCTGACAAGGGTTCAGCTGAGGGGAGTACTGGGAGGAAATCCAAAATTGAGCGAAGTTTGAACAAAAAATCTGAACCACAAACACCTCAGATTCGTATATACTTTATCAAAAGTTACTGCAACAAGATTCTAATGAAATCTATTGGGACAAGCTAGTGTGTTCTCAGTAATTCCTTATCACAATTCAGCTCACGAAGAAATCGTTGAAATCCAACTCTAGACCTAAATCCTTGGCCATTGATGGAACAATTACTTATTGTCTAAGAACACTAGCTGCATATTCGAAGCAATTTCCAGATCTTCACACATCAAGTACATTTAGCAACTGTATCAAAACAATCTAGTCAGAGATTGTAAAACAGTCAATTGAATATTTATTGATTAAGTAAAGCAACATTAACTAAATCATCTCTCTAAAGAATCTAATCTGTAAGTAGGCCAATGTATGAATGTGATTAAGGAAAGCAGTGAGAATGTAGAGAGATACAAAGAAGCTGGCATGTAGATATCAAGATAAATGCTCACACTGCAATATGCAGAGGTTTGGTGGGAGGGAATAAGTTTTAACCCATTGCTGGAATTAGATGCAAAGCACTGGGGAGGGTCGCAAAGATAACCACAGTGGGGGAAATGACAGGCACATAAGACACAAGGGGGGGAGAAAAAAATTGGATAAGGCCTATTTTTGAGTGCGGGTAACGCGATCCACTATTAAACCGCACCCGATAGTCCCTGTGCAGGGAGGACAAGACATTCGTCTAGCCTGAGGACTTATCTGCAAGCAGCTTTGGAAATCAGTCTTGACACGAGGACTTACGCTATTTGTCCTTTCAACCAAGTGGAAGGGGGCTGCCCCAATCTCTTAAAGGCAGGCTGTCTCTTAAAATCTCTTAACGGTAGCCGATATCTGCTATTTGCTAAAAATAACAGTCTGCATGGAGTCTGAACGGAAATCAGATATGGCGCACATAAAACACAGATGCAGGTCCCATCCCTATGTTTAAAAACTGATGAGTTATGTTAAAAAATTGAATAAAGGTTGTGCAATACTAAATCCCATATCCTCCAATCTGCATGCCAGACCTCACCAATCTGCCGATCTGAGTTTGTACCAGGCCTGCGAGACAGCGTGCACCAAGTTTCTATACTGATGCACTAGAGGCCTTGGTGCAAGAGGTGGACAGAAGAAGGGGCAGCTTATATCCATGGGGGGCAAGAGGCCCTCCAGGCAAATGCCCAAAAGGCAGTGGGAGGCAGTAGGGGACGCAGTCAGTGCCAAGCACATAACACCACGAACATGGATGCAGTGCAGGAAGAAGTTCAGTGCTTTGACATGAGTGGTCAAGGTGAGTGAGGTCAACTGTCAAGTGGCGTCTCCTACCAGCTGCACCACTAGCCGCACCACTGCTCCACGCATTACACCTCCCATCACCCACTTACCAACAAACTCTTTCAATCAATACTCAACACTTCCAATCAGATGCTTCCTCTCACCCTTACACTTTACCACTGTTGCAAGCCGCCCACCCACAACTCAAGGGCACACACATTGGCAGCTATTCAACCATGACAGGCACATCACCCAGACACACATCCCGCCTTCTTGCAGGAGAAGGTGGCGCATATCAGGAGGCAGCAAGTGGCAGTGGCATTTAGCCCCTCAAGCCTGTTCTGCCATTCAATGAGATTCTGGTGGACCTGTGACCTAACTCCATATACCCGCCTTAGCCCCATATCCCTTAATACCCTTGGTTCATAGAAACCTATCAATCTCAGTTTTAAAATTCACAATTGAGCTAGCATCAGCTGCCGTTTGCAAAAGAGCATTCCAAACTTCTCCCATTCTTTGTGCGTAGAAGCGTTTCCTAACTTCACTCCTGCATGGCCTGGCTCTACATGTTAGGCTATGCCCCCTAGTCCTAGTATTCAAGTATAGGAGACCTCCAGAAACAGTTACAAATGTGTCAGCAGCCAGAAGCAATAATCCAGCCACTAACCTGTAAATCCTGCATGGTCCCTTTAAATTGCATTGGTGAGAGTTCTCCAGGCACTCTAAGACACGTTCAGATGGTCGTGGCTAAGACTGTGCGTTGAGTTGAGCATTAAGTGCCAAAATGGTGTCTATCACTTTAAATCAGCATTGCACACTGATTGTATCCATTTTCTCCTTACTTTGCATGCTTCCAGCATTCGGCATTTGCGCCTGTGCTAATACCTATACCAAGATGGCATCCGGCGCATGCCACGCTGGAAACCTGCGTGCGCAGCCAATACGCCATCTTGGATGTTCGGGAGGCCGCATAGTGCCAAAACAACGGGCGCTACATGGCCCAATTTCTTGGCCAAGGCATTTATCCAAATTCCAGAGAGCACTGAATGATACCAAAGTAATAATCGTGGGATAGGTTTCATGTTACTATCTCAAAACTTATGTCAGCACAATAAAAATGTGAGGAGCAAAGTGCAGCCAGTGTTCTGAGTACAATCCACTCTTAATTCAAAGTCACTCAATTCAAATTAGCTGATGATTCAGCTTAGTTTAGAGGTCGTGGGTTTGGGAGGTGCTGTCGAAGAAGCCTTGGCGAGTTGCTGCAGTGCATCCTGTGGATGGTACACACTGCAGCCACAGTGCACTGCTGGTGAAGGGAGTGAATATTTAGGGTGGTGGATGGGGTGCCAATCAAGCGGGCTGCTTTGTCTTGGATGGTGTCGAGCTTCTTGAGTGTTGTTGGAGCTGCACTCATCCAGGCAAGTGGAGAGTATTCCATGACACTTCTGACTTGTGCCTTGTAGATGGTGGAAAGGCTTTGGGGAGTCAGGAGGTGAGTCACTAGCCACAGAATACCCAGCCTCTGACCTGCTCTCGTAGCCACAGTATTTATATGGCTGGTCCAGTTAAGTTTCTGGTCAATGGTGACCCCCAGGATGTTGATGGTGGGGGATTCGGCGATGGTAATGTTGGTGTTAATGCTCCAGAAGAGCAGTATCCTAATCCCATGTTCCCGGGGTTTTTGATGTTCCCATATCTCTTTACTCCCCTTTCCTTCAGCCATCCATCCAACCCATACTTAAATATTGACATGGGCCTGAAATTTCCTCGGAACTGATCCCGCTCCGCCGGCATAACTTTGCCGAAAGTGTGACAGAAATCCCATTCACGCGCATGAATGAGGCTTCTACCACATTGGGGCAAATTACAGTGAAAAAGTGGGAGCAGCTTAGAGGAAATTCCCAGCTATGATCACTAACACTGATTGTACATTCGACAGCCTCACAACCCGTTATATGTAAAAAGGTTTCTCCTGCTCTCTGTCCTCAATCTCTTATTGATTGAGGCTGATGAAATGGGCAGACATATGGCAGATGCAATTTAATGTGGATATGTGTAAAATGATGCACTTTGGGAGGAACAACATATCGAGGCAGTATGATCTACGTGGTATTATTTTGAGGTGGGTGCAAGAGTAGAGAGACCTGGGGGGTGCATGTTCACAAATCTTTGAAGGTGGCAGTGCAAGTTGATAAGGTGATTAAGAAAGTGTATGGGATACTTGGCTTTAGAAATAGGTGCATTGAATACAAAAACAATGAAGTCATGCTAAATCTTTACAAATAACTGGTTAAGCCCCAGCTGGAGTATTGTGTACAATTCTCGGCACCACATTTTAGGAAGGATGTCAAGGCCTTGGAGAGGGTACAGAGGAGGTTTACCAGGATGATGCCAAGGATGAGGGACTTCAGGTATGGGAGGAGATTGGAGAAGCTAGGATTGTTCTCCTTAGAACAGAGAAGATTAAGGGGAGATCTAATAGAGGTATTTAAAATAATGAGGGTTTTTGAAAGAGCAAATTGGGAGAAACTGTTTCCTCTAGCAAGTGGGTTGGTAACCAGAGGTCATAGATTTAAAATAATTAGTAAAGAACTAGAGGGGAAATGAGGAGAAATGTCTTCACACAGAGGATTGTTAAGATCTGGAATGCACTACCTGAAAGGACGGTGGAATCAGATTCCGTAGGAACTTTCAAAAGGCAATTGGACATGTACTTGAAGAGGACTAATTTACAGGGTAATGGGAAAAAGCTGGGGTGTGGGACTCTTTCAAAGAGCCGACACATGCATGACGGGCCAAATGGCCTCTTTCTGTTCTGTAAGATTCAATGATTCTGTTTAATCTTATATCTATATCCCCTTGTTCTACCCCTACAGAATTGGCCCTATGGTGTTCTAACTCTGACCTGTGCTCCCAACCAGTTGAAACTCTGTACTGGGAAACTCACCTCACAAAATTACTCCTAATGATTCATATAAAATTGGAACTGAAATAAAAGTCACAGCTTCACTAACACTGTCATACCTGGCCTATGGGCCACCTGAGATGGAGAATAACAATGACTTCCACATGAAGCAAATAAACATTAAAAATGTAAGTAAAGTTAAGAATGAGAAAAGGCAATTTGGCTCACCAAAGCTCATAATCTTGCACTCTGACTCTCCTAGCCAGCGTCCAACTATGTTTTGAATGCCTCTGAAGTCTCCATCTCTACCATCCTTCCTCACAGATTATACCAGACATTTATTATCCATTGCATGAAAATATTCCTTAAGGTATCCTTGTGAATGTATCTCTCACTAGTTTATATTCATCACCTCAGCTCCTATTATCCTTATTTTAAAGTAATATTCAGGAATTACCTTATCTAAGCTGCTTTAATATTTTATATACTTCAACTAGATCCCTCCT
Organism: Heptranchias perlo; assembly: GCF_035084215.1. Taxonomy (NCBI): domain Eukaryota; kingdom Metazoa; phylum Chordata; class Chondrichthyes; order Hexanchiformes; family Hexanchidae; genus Heptranchias; species Heptranchias perlo. The sequence goes on along the minus strand of NC_090357.1, from coordinate 22,191,722 downwards.
TTAACGGCCTTCTCTCTAGGCTATAGGTTTTGAGCTGCTTTAATCTTTCCTCACATCATTGCTCTTATGCTTAGAACCATCCTTATTGCTCTTTACTGCATCATCACCAGTCCTTATGCATTTCACCTGTATTGGATTTACAAATGTAATGCATTCTCTATTGAAAGACTGAATATGAATGATAACAAGTCATCTGTGTACTAAACACGTATTGTATCCTGAGGTAAAAGGATATCGACCAGTTACATTATTTAAATAGTTTAACAAAACAATGCAAGTTTCTTTTTTTTTAGCCTTAGGAAGGAACATAGGAACATAGGAAGATAGGAGTAGGCCATTCAGCTCCTTGAGCGTGTTCCGCCATTTAATTAGATCATGGCTGATCTGTATCTTAACTCCACCTTATCCGCCTTGGTTCTGTAACCCTTAATACCCTGTCCCAACAAAAATCTATCATAACTTTAAATAAAATTAGCTCTTTTATAAACTAACCACCGCCTTCTCAAGGGCAATTAGGGATGGGCAATTAATGTCGGCCTTGCCAGCGACACCCACATCCCATGAACGAATAAAAAAAAACAATTCTATCATTCTTGTTACTCCTCCTGTCTTGCCATTCAGGCCCAAAAGGACTGGTGAACTACTGGAAAATTTCCAATGCCACCTGCTAGGCAGTCACCAAAAGGGGCAGCCTAAGCTGATTTTTCCCTCCCCTTTCCACGGAAAAGTGGAGGCCAAAATTTTTTAAATGGAGTTGAGTTTTCCACATTCAACGAATTGCTGCATTTCATGGGGTGGGGGGTGGGGGCAGGGGAATAACCAGTAACTAAATATGGGGAAGAAGATAAAGTAAAAATGTTAAACTACAGGGAAAAGAGCAAGAGGAAGAGCAGAGTCCCGGTCCTTAATTAATGGCCCAGTCAGGTTGTATGAACATACAAGCAATGACGGACAGGAAAAATCCCTTTGGTCCGTCTAGCCTGTCCCACACAATTGTGATGCCTTGTGCATCACAATATATACACTCCCCATCCTACCCAAATTTTTAATCTGGTGCACACGGACTGCAGCGGTTCAAGAAGGCGGCTCACCACCACCTTCTCGAGGGCAATTAGGGATGGGCAATAAATGCCGGCCTTGCCAGCGACGCCCACATCCTGTGAACGAATAAAAAAAAGTGTAAAACAGAAGAGGTAGTTCATTCAAATATCTAAATTGTATCATTTTTTCTATATTTTAACGATGCCTTCCACCGTACTGAAATCATGTTCCATCCATTGGTAATCATAACATTGGGGAAGGGGCCGGGGGATTGAACTGCTACTAATGATCGCAGTGACAAGAGGCACACAGGTTCTAGTGAGAAGTGGTAGGCCCCAGACTGATTGTTTATTTCCTGCTTTCAGTATGGAAACTATGACACCACTAAAGAGCTGCAGTACATTTGGGATTAAGACAAGTATCATATTTATTGTGTGATTTCTAAATATCACAAACATTGATCAAATCGGAAAGGTTACCTCATTAAACATTATGGCATGTTTTAGCTGTTTCAGTTCTGAAAAAAAACACTTAACTCCCAAGGCTAATTACTCCCAGCTGGTGCTCAGTCATATTCCAGTCAAGGTCCCTTCTCCATTCCGTTCACCATTGTGAACTGAGGATGACTGTCAGATTTCCTCCAAAAAATATTGGCATTCTGATTTTGCCTTTCCTAAATTCAGCTCAAAAAGTTAGTTGAAATCACCGTGAGCAAATTCAAGCTTTTTCAGGTCAAAATTAAAACAGAATAAGGTTAATTCCACGATGCTGTGCTCCCAGCAAGGAGGCACACTCAAAGGGAGGACCAGTCGGAAATAAGACTGCAATATTGTGGTCCCAATTCTCTGATCCATACTCCCTGCGGCAGCAGATCCACACTGGGAGTGCAGAAATAGCTCTGATAAGAAACACTTGGGTTTAATTAGGATACAGAAAAGTGAATAATAAATACTTGTAACTATCTTCATGACCAATAATGAAACTGCATCCTCGGGGCCTCCTCTCCTTCGTTCCGGCATCTGTATGTGATAAAGGTGACTGAAAGTCTGTTTTAAATCGAAGCCATCTCTTGGTATGGAAAGGAGATGATGTGTTGTCTGTGGGTATTTTTTATTCGTCCATGGGATGTGGGCGTCGCTGGCCATTCTTTAACTGCAGTGTGTTGGGTGTTACTATTTGTGATTTCTCCTAGCTCCCTTTATTCGGAGTTAAGTGCAATTTTCATAGGCAGACCTGCACTTCCTACGAACTGAAATTTATTTCCTTACGTATGCTATTAATGGGAATAACATTTCATAGCATCTACAGTTACCAAGATACTTGCACTGCAGGTTGCATGGGCTCTCCACCTGTTCTCCCCAAAAGGCTGAAAACACCAATCGGTCAGGTCTCTATCATTCAGGTTAAAACCAGTAACAAGTTTAATATAAGATTACAATTACACAGAAGTGAAAGGAATATAACGAAACTGTCGGAAATACAGGAATGTTTTAGCTGACTCTTTGAAGATTGTGACATGAACATATTTTAGCTCATGGATTCCTGTCTTACTGCTGTAGTATAGCAAAACAAATGGTGGAAGCAGGGAATACAGAATAGGCAAAGTCACACCAAATTGAAGCAGTAATTTCACATTAGGCAATTAAACATGTTTTTAGCCAATTTTGGTTTTCAGGCAGATATGTGTAAAACCATCAACTTCTAATATTTGGATGGATGTTGTTGTCTTTCATGCCAAAAAGGTCTCAAGAACAACTCTTGGTGGCTGTTATGCATCTGCAGGCTTCAGAAACCCAGGGAACATTTTCCTGAAGCAATTATTATGTAATCCCTCCCTCTCCCCTCCCCTCCACCCCGCCCCACCATGGCAGATTGTCTAGCTAGATAGCCCCACAGAAATGCAAATATAATCCCATGTATAAGCACCCTGGGACGTTTTACTACGTTAAAGATGCTAAATAAATGCGTTGTCAGTGTTGTATTGACTTAAATAACCCCCCACCCCCCAACAAAGACAAAATAATTCCTTCAGAAAGCAACTACAAAGTTTTACTTTTAAATTCACAATATGTTGGCTTATCTAAAAATATGTATACAAATGATATAATACTGAGATTTTATAGGTTGCAGTAAGATGGAGCTCTGTTTCTGTCATATTGCCTTTAGCCCTAATTTTGGAAATTAGGGGTAATTGTTGGGTTTAATCAGATCACAGATTTATAGAATCATGCAGCAGAGGAGGAGGCCATTCAACCCATCGTGCCTGGGCCGGCTCTTTGAAAGAGATATCGGGCTATAGATTGGGCCGCGTTGCGCCTGATTTGAAGGCCCTACACGGCCTCCTAAGGACCCAAAATAGCATTCGGAATATGCGCGTTTAGCGTGACATGCGCCGGATGCCATCTTGATAAAGGAGTTTGCACACGTGCAGACAACGAATGCTGGCACCATGTAAAGTGGGGAGAATATGCGGTAGGTCAGTGAGCAACGCTGATTTAAAGGGACAGGTGCGATTTTGGAACTCAACGCTCCAGCCAATGCACTGTCTTAACCACGCACAGCTGAACAGGTCGTAGACAGCTGGAGGAGCCCCACTAGCGCTATTTAAAGGGATCATGCAGGTGTTGCAGGTTAGTTGCTGGATTATTGTTTCTGGCTGCTGGTACAATTGGATGTGTTTGTTGAAGCTTCCTATACTTAGAGAAAGTTGCAATATTATATAGAGAGTGGTCTGGCAGATCCTGCATTACTGTTGGTGGCGGTTAACACAGTGCGTTAAACAAGGTTTCTGCCAACCATGGATGGCCTACTAGGGCTCCTGCTGGGCATTGAACATGGCTGGGAGCATGCAGAGAAGCCGCACAGAGCAGGTCAAGCTGCAAGGAGAGGGAGGAGGAGGAGGAGGCGCAGGGCACTGAGCAGGAGGCCATATCCAATGAGGGCCTTCGGGGACCTATTCTCTTACCTCAACCTGAGCGAAGATCAGTGCATCCGATGGCTGCGGTTCACGACAGAGGTCATGACGGAGATATGTCAACTGCTGCAGCCACAATTGTAGCCTCAGAGCAGGGCAAGGAGAGCATTGCCTGTGTCTGTGAAGGTAACCATGGCACTGAACTTTTAAGGCTCTGTATCCTTTCAGGCTGCCGCTGATAATATGTGCAACATCTCGCAGTGTGCAGTGCACTGCTGCATAAGGGAGGTCACTGAGGCAATATACGAGCTGCGAGACAGATTCATCACATTCCCTCTTGACAAAGAGAAGCAGAACGAGCAAGCATGAGGGTTTGCTCAGATTGCAGGCTTCCCCAGGATGCTGGGTGCCATTTGTTATAAATCGGATAGCCAGGTGGTGAAGGATAGAATACTAGAGCCTGGTCCTCAGTTACTTCCAAGCCTTTATTCTCAGAGATCCTCCTTACACATCATGCACCTCCTGGATAAGCTCCCTCCTATAAATGTAAGCAGGAGAGTCCCCAATTGATACCCACCACCTGGATACAATTAACACTAATTGATATACATCACATGGGTATAATTAACACCATTGACCGCACATGTATTGCGTGCTCCGCATCTCAACTCGGCCATCTTCGTGAACAGAAAGGGGTTCGACTCCCTCAATGTGCAGCTGGTGTGCGACCCCACACAGCACATCATGCAGGTCAATGCCCGTTATCTTGGCAGCAGTCATGCGCCTTCATTATCCGGCGTCCAACGTCCCACCTATCTTTCAACTGGCATGGCAAGTCAAAGCCTGACTATTGGGCGACAAGGGCTATCCCCTCAGCAGGTGGCTCATGACTCTGGTCAGGAACACATGCACACGTGCAGGTCAAGCCTACAATGAAAGCCATGCGGCTACATCGAGCACACCATAGGTGTCCTAAAGCAACGCTTCTGCTTCCTGGACTGTTCTGCAGGAACTCAGCTGAGCTGGTGTCAAGATTCGTCATTGTATGCTGCATGCTGCACAACCTCACCATTATGAGAAGGCAGCCCTTGCCACCGCCTATCCGGCAAGACCCTGAGCCAGAGGCAGAGGAAGAGGAGGAAGAAGAGGAAGAGGCAGAGGAGGAGGAGGAGGAGCAGACGGAGGAAGAAGTGGAGTAAAAGGCAAGGAGATAACAAGGTGCACATGCTCACCTTATTCATGAGTGATATCAGTAACCTCAATGACACCTCCCCATTCACCAGCAGTCCTATACTCCTTACCTTTCCTCTCCCACATGACCATCAAATCGTCCTCCTTATTGCTTCCTCCCGTAACTCATCGCATTCATAAAAACCACCACCAACTGCGACTTCAAATACAAATTTATAAAGTTACACATGAAATCATGTATACAACATTACACTATTCACCCTTGTGCATTCCCTTAGTGCCTGTCGTTCGTTTGCCTTTTCCTTTTCTAGTGTTCCTACGAGGTGCATCCCCAATGGCTGGAGCATGGCTGGTAGAAAGCTGCTGACCTTCAATGGAGGAGAGTACAGATGGCCGTGGAGGACGACCTCGAGCAGCTCTGGGCCAGGAGGGCCCGGCTTCAGACTGAACCATCTAGGCATGAGCTGCAGCAGTCTGGCCTGGTTGGCTGACAGGCAAACAGCAAGGGCATTGGCGGAGTGCCGGGGTGGGAGTGAGAATGTTGTCATCCCGAGAGAGGACAGCAGGTTCGACTGCCATACCGCCACTGCCACTCGCATGGGCCGGTGCCTCAGCTATCCTGGTGATCTGCTGGAGAACAGATTGCTGGAGTGCTGTGACATCCTGGAAGCTCTGTTCCACAGTGGAACCCAGAGCCATGATAGCAGCAGTCTGAACTCCAAACGCAGCAGTCAGACCTTTGATGGCAGATGTTTGTGCTGTAATGGAATCTGTGCCATCGATCATTAGATGCTGCATCATGGTGGGTTCCACAGATGTGCTGATGGAGGTGACCACCCATTCCATGTGGGAAAGGATGTGCTTCAAACTCTACTCAAATCCTGTGCCAAGTTTGAGGTGGACTGTTAATTGTATCCATATAATTTATATCAATTAGTGTTAATTGTATTCAGATGGTGCGTATCAATTGGGGACTCTCTTACATCCATTTATATGAGAGCTTATCTAGGGTGTGGTGTGTTTGGATGTTCCTTTCTGTGAATAAAAGCTTGGAAGCAACTGAAGACCAGGCTGTAGTATTCTATCCTTCACCATCTGGCTATCCAATTTATTACATGGACTTCTCCATGCCCTGTGACATTGCTTGCAAGCTTTCTGGCAGGCTTTCCAGTGCATCAAGCATTTGGCTGCATACACCCATCAGCCTTCTTCTGTAGCCTGGCGCATCAAAGTCATCATCTGACTCTTCGGCAGCAGAACTAGTGTGTGACTTCGCCCTCCGGGGAGTTGGCACCTGTGGTACCAGTTCCCCCCGCCCCGGCTCCTGCGCACTTGTGCCCAACGCCTCACCACATGCAGATCCCTCCTTTAACCTAACCTCTACACTACGCATGGTATCAGTATCTGTGCTGGTGGCTGCGAGTGTCAGATCAAGTGACGGTGTGGCTTCATTATCACTGTCTTCCTCCTCCTCCACGTCGGACGGTGCCGGCTCCAGTTCTTGGGTGTCTGCAATGACAAAGGGAGACGGGTTGAGTTGTGCAACGGGGAGAGGAGAAAGTAAGATGTGCGTGCTGACAGTGAGTCAGAAAAGATTGTGCGATGAGGGAGATGTGGGAAACAAGAAGGAGGTTAGGTATACAGACACCTTCATTGTCGATACCTCCAGCGGCCACTGCCGCAGCGATGACCCATCCAATGATCCCCAGCACTCTCTCCTCCATGGGGGTACAGACGTGTAGGCTTGCCTGTCCTCCATCCGTTCTTTCCTGCTGCCGGCTGTTAGGTGGCACTTTCTTCTGCAAGACAGAGGGAAGTGTATCAGTGAATGTCCTGCAAGATGTTTGGGTGATGTGGCTGTCATGGTTGAACAGCTGCCAGTGTGTGTGACCTGTGAGTGGTACCATGTGAGGATTAGATACTGCATCCGAAGTGTAGCATTGCATACAGAGGGGAAGCGTTTGTCGGTGGGTGGATGATGAGGGATGTTGTGCATGGAGCAATGGTGCAGTTGGTAGGATGTGCCACTTGTCACTCGAATTCACTCAACTTGACCCACTCGTGTTAAATCATTGAACTTTTTCCTGCAATGCATCCACGTGCGTGGTGCAATGCTCCTGGCATTCACTTCCAGCACCACTTCTGCCCACTGCCTCTGGTGTCTGGCAGGCCTCCTGTCATCCTGCAGACACATAATGGCCCTCCGTGCATCCACCTCGTGCACCAAGGCCTCTAGTGTGTCATCCGAGAACCTTGGTGCACGCTCTCGCTCAGGTCCAGTCATTAGACTTTTCTTCCACCACCAATTGAATTGACAATGCACCTCTCCTTTAAGAGGTGCAGGCTGCCTTTAATTAGTGCTGACCAGTCCCTGTATCGGGCCCCCTGATGGTGCATGCAGCCACTCAACAGCACATGTAGCGCTGGCTGCACGCAGAAATCATAGAGATTATTAGGCTGCACGAATCTCACACTGCGACCCCCGCGCCCGGTTTCGGGGGTTATCCAATTTAACCTCCATCCAATTAGTCACATTCCCCCGCTCTTTACCCATAGCTCTGCAAGTTCGTTCCATTTCAAGTAAAAAAAACAATTCCCTTTTGAAAGTTACTATTGAATCTGCTTCCACCACTCTATCTCTAAGATCAGAAAACTTAATTCTGGTTTTACCAGCAATCAAATGGAAGAATGGAAATAATTTGCTCTTACTAGTTGTAACAAATTCTGAGTCAACATCAGATAGTCTCTCAGGATCAATGTCTATGGTCTCTCCTTATTGCCTATTGATCAGGACTTTACCTTTACTGCCCAATATCTATTCATATGATAGCATGCCCCAGGGAGTTGTAACAATAAAAAAATCCTTGTTACATGGCCTGGACACAGTCACCTCACATATCTCTCCACGTTTGCTTCTCTGAGCTTCTAAATGGTGGACTGATTCGCACTGTAGTGAGATGCAGTTGAATGTAAATCAACCAATTGGTTTGTTTTACAGTTGTTAAGTGAGTGAACAGAGCGACATTTATAGTAAATCTCACCTCACTTTGACTTTTTTTCGGTAAACCACCTCGTAGCCTGGAGAATAATAAAACACATCATACTGTCTGTGTTAGAGGGGAATCAAGACCAAGTGTAGTTTTCAGGGGAAGCAGGATTAGGGGCTGGGGAATAATTAAACCAGGGCACACAGATGTAATTCAGTCCACATTTTAAAGTTCTACATTCGGTCCTGACTTTTATATTTGCTCTGGGGAGAAGGGTGTAATTACAGTATGTCAAGTTTAGATTGGCAGTTTCTATTATTTAAGTGGACATAGGAATTTATAATGAAATACGCTGACAGGAAATGCAAGCAGATATAATATTTTTTTATATAGAGAGAGAGAGATAGTCTTGTGTCTGGTGAGTGTTGTGTCTGTCGCACTTTGGCAGCACTCTTCAATGCTGCACTGAAGCAGCATACTGTTTATGCAAATTTCCTTGTCCAGCTGCAAGGCATCACATGGAACAGATAAGGGACATACCAATTAAACGTATTCAGAGTGGTTACATCAGCTGCATTTCTTTCATTTATATTTATCTCAGAACTCAAAACCAACTGGCAAAAAAAATGTAAACAACAGAAATTCTGGGCAGACGGCACCATCATTCAAGCTTGACAGGAGGTTCTAAATTAAGTCCTTAATTTAAATATTCTGACCTGTAAAATCCTTTTAGTAACACAAAGTACTGTTGAACAGGTATTTGATCGAAGAAAAATTTGATAAACCCCCTCCCTGTCTCTGTAACCTCCTCCAGCCCTACCACCCTCCAAGATCTCTGCGCTCCTCCAATTCTGGCCTCTTGCGTATCCCTGATTTTCATTGCTCCACCATTGGCAGCCGTGCCTTCAGCTGCCTAAGTTCTGGAATTCCCTCCCTAACCTTCTCTGCCTTTCTACCTTTCCCCTCATTCAAGAGGCGCCTTAAAACCTACCTCTTTGACCAAGATTTTGGTCAACTCTCCTAATATCTCCTTTCATGGCTCAATGTCAAATTTTGTCTGATAATGCTCCTGTAAAGCAAGTTGTTGTTGAAAGATGCATAATTCCTTTTTTTAGTTTTATATATTTCTTGGTCCTCAATTTAAAAACTCACACCTTAAACAGATGGACAATAACAGCAAATAACCGTGTAGGATGTGCAGAGATTTATTTATTTATGTACCTTCAGTGGGCAAGATAAACCCTACTTATTTTTCAGGAATCAATCAAAAAATAGTCACTTCACCCTTTCTAAGGAGATCGCTTGCAAACCTGTTTCCATAACCTTTCAGTGTAGGTTTGTGCTCCTCACCATTTCCACACTTAGCACAACTCCCTTTTCCCCTTTCAACAGCATAACCTCTAACTGATCATGAGCAACACCATAGGAAATATATTATATTGTTGACCGGAGGTCACCGGTTACGGTTATTGGCTTAGTACAAAGAGGAGAAGAGTCAATTCTCTCTTGACTCTCAATTCGCTTTATTCACGTCGTTAGATCATATACATATAGCTTATACGTCTGGTTAGATACAGACATGCAGTTTGCACCAGGTTATACAGTTTTATACCCAAACTAGGATCTAAACGCTATACGTCTGGTTAGATATAGACATGCAGTTTGCACCAGGTTATACAGTTTTATACCCAAACTAGGATCTAAACGCACACCCACTAGGTTTCTCTGACACTCCATGAGTGGTCACAGAATATAAAGGATAATACCCGAAAAGGAGAGCTGACGCTTGCCAGGCGTTCCATTCTCTCTCACTCTCTCGACGTCGTCTCTACGTCCCTGACGTAGGTTCTTCCACTTCCGCGATGGTTGGTCTCCGGAGTCTTCGCTCTGGCTCCACGCCCCAGATTCTTCATTCTTATTCCGAATCTTATCTCTTCAAGCTGTGCTGTCTCTCTCTCCCTTTGGTTTAGGCTTGCACGCCTAGTCTGTGTCTTCTCCTTATTTGGCTCTGTCCCAAGGACTTAGGTAGCTTTACCTCATTACTCCTTTTCTAAATAAGGACTTGTGTCTTATCACATCTCCTTTGTCTTTCACAAAACTTAGCAAATTCAAACCGGTTCCAGCCAGCTCAGGCCAGCGATTGAACTCAAGTTACTTCAGTTCAAAAGTTGCTTTTGCCTGTGTGTCAGCAGTTCAGAATAAACTCAGTAGTTTCTGCATCCCCTGACCAACAATATATTTACACCATGTGCTGTTGGCCCCTGTCTATGGATTTTGAAAGTAAAACTGAGCAGCTCCAATGAGTTGCTAAGTCGGAGCTTTCCCAGGGAACCCTGGGAATCATTTTAGATTTTAGGTCTTAAAGCATTCTTTTTTCATTCTGGACATTAACTCTATGATAACAATTTTGTCTATTTAGGAGGAAATATTTAGGAGGAAACATGCAATGGAACACAAAGCCTTTATATTTCTGAGCTTTTTTTATTGTTTTAAAATAAATTATAGAGATTTTCTTTAAGAAGTATGAAAGACATCCTTAAATTTTCATTTCATCTCAAATGCATTAAAAATGGTGGAAACGGAGTGGTGCAGTGGAGTAACCGCTGGGCTTTCAGCTCCAGGAGTTGGATTCCCAGATTAATGGCTTGAAAGTCTCCTCTGCCTCTTGACTTTAAGGTACTACGTGAAATGAGCTTGAGCGGTCTCAATCCAGTTCCTAGTGAGTATTGGCACACCACTGAAATTAGCCCCAAGTAGGTACTAAATTGACCCACTCAGAGAGGCCTTAGGATGACTGGTGTGGAAAATAGAAATCTATCACACTGATGCAGTAGTAAGTCATCTTCTGATGTTGGGGCTGAGGCATTTTGCTGATATAGAGTCGGAGCTTTATAATTGAACTGTGCTTTACCCGACTTGGGAGTGCTTGATTCTCACGCTGGTTGCCCAAAGTGAGAAAGTGTTCGACTCAATTGCATTAACATCCCTCAATGTGATAAGGACAAAAGTTCACCCAAAAATGTTATTAAAAATTGACCAATTCTTACAAGGTGGTTAAGCACAGCTCAGAGAACAACTGATAGCTAAAAGTTGTAAGATTGAAAATAACAACAACTTGCATTTATACAGCGCCTTTAATGTAGTAAATCATCGCAAGGCGCTTCACAGGAGCGTAATCAGACAAAATTTGACACCAAGCCAAAGAAAGAGACAGGTGACCAAAAGCTTGGTTAAAGAGGTATGTTTTAAGGAGTGCCTTAAAGGAGAAAAGAGAGGTGGAGAGGTTTAGGGAGAGAATTCCAGAGCTTAGGGCCGAGACATCGGAAGTTACAGTCACTAATGGTGGGACGAAAGAAGTCGGGGATGCACAATAGGCCAGAATTGGAGGAACACAGAGATCTCGGAGGATTGTCAGGCTGGAGAAAGTTACAGAGATAGGGCCACATAACTGACATGGTCAACCTTTGATGCTTAATGTGTGAGATCGGGTGGGGAATGTCACCTGGCGAGTAAACTTGGCAATGGCCAAGTGAGTGCTAAAATTTACCCTCCAGCATACACACTTTTTTAATATCACAGTAAACCTTTCTACTTTGTAAATTAAACACAGCACTATCACTGTACATTCCCTGTACCAGAGGTCTTTAAAGTGCTTGAATTAAGTGAAAAAAACATTTTCCAAATCAACCTAATCTACAAATATAAATTTTATCCAGTTGAAACATGGCAGTAATGGAGTCTCTACATTAGCATAATAATTATATCATCAAAGTATCATAACGACAGAATTGCGAATTTGTCCCACAGCTTAAAAACATATTTCTTAATCGTCTTCATTTGCATTATAAATGAGGCCTAATTAGCAAGGCTGAAATTTGATTTTCTAGAGTACTCAGCTTCTGAATCAGTTTCAAGGATAGAAAGCTAAGGTATTCATGAAGCTAAATGTAAGCCCAACGCCAGTCGCCATTTTAAGTAGTTCCACAGGTCAGATTCCTCACTGCTAGGGGATATTACCCTCCCATTTGAATACTAGGGATTCGACTGTCATGCCACTTCCTGGCTCAGGATGGCCCTCGCAAAGCCCAAGAGACAATTGATGGATCAGTGCCATGCTTCTAGATATCCTTCTCTGCTCTATCAGGAGCTGGACAGGTGCATCACTAACATGATGCTAGACACCCCTCTCTATGTTAACAAGTATCAGATAGATTTCCATCCACTATGCTTCTAGATATCCTTCTTTAACCAATGAGTGAATAAGTGTACACTAAGGGATTGAACAGATTATTCATTAAAATGATATTCGCTATCCCTGTACCAGCATTTGGATAGATGTCAAAATGCCATGATTCTCCATACTCCTTCTTGTACAAACAATGGACAGACAGATGTAACACAAACAGAATTCTAGATAGCCCTCACTGTTCTACTAAGGATTAGACAGGTGAACCACTACAATGGTTTTGCATTTGCTCTATCCTTCACTTCTGAACCAGGAATTAGACACATGCAGCATTTCCTCATGCCCCTTAAAGAAAGAAAGAAAGAAAGAAAGAAAGAAAGAAAGAAAGAAAGAAAGAAATTGTTTCAGTTCGTCCATTGTGTTCTGCCCTAACATAAGATTCTTGAGGCACTTACCAGGGAGGAATGGCTGAGGTGGTTTCCCACTGCCTTCCTCATGGTTTTTATCTTGGGAGTACGTTTTTCTAGTTGGGCGTGCCAACAAGGCTGAAGAGATTATTCACAATGAAGGGGTGGGCACCCGCACCCATCGGACATAAGTACCCATGCTGGACATCAATCCAGTATTCAGAGCCGGGGTTCAAGTCTGCACTCGTTGGAGCTGTCTAGAGTGTGGCCTGATCCCAAACTTTCTGAGTTAGAGGTGGGAATGCTACCAGTGAGCCAGTTGTCACTCCATCCGGGTGTGAGAACCCCGCTGGATGTCAAACCAGTATTTAGAGACCACACCCCGATATTACCAGGGAGGTGGGTTGTCAGCGGGGGGTCGACTGGGCGCGTGGGTAACCAGCCCAGTAAAATCGATAGGTTCCCCACGCAATCGCGAGTAAATTGAAGCCACTTACCTTGGCTTCCGAATTTCCCGTTGCAAACCTGTGCAGTGGGCGGACTGCGCACCCGCATCACAGGCTGTCAGCTGGAGGAGCCCTATTTAAAGGGGCAGTCCTCCAATGCTGCTCCTGCAGCAAATAGCCAAAATTACAGCATGAAGCAGCCCAGGGGAAAGGCTGCTCCCAGGCTTAATGATGCCTCACTCCAGGTCTTACTGGATGGGGTGGAGAGGAGAAGGGAGATCTTCTACCTGGCGGAAGGGAGGAAGTGGCCTGCCTCTGCCACCAAGAAGGCCTGGCTCGAGGTGGCAGAGGAGGTCAGCAGCAACAGCAACATATCCCGCACTTGGATACAGTGCAGGAAGCGCTTCAATGACCTAACTGGGTCAGCCAAAGTGAGCACACTTACTCATTCTCCTACACTCTGTCTTCCACATCACGGCCCCCACCCCACAACTCCTTCTGCACTGCCAACACTACTCTATCACATCACTCCTCACACCCATTCAAACCTCATCCTCAACTTATCTGCACTTACTCACCTCCGCAGTACTCATCCCACCACTACCACTCAACTCAATCCTCATACAGTCTCATGGCTCTGTCTCATACTCACCCTCTGATGCATCTCTTTCACGGTCACCCTCACCCAACCTGCCACTACCTCTGCTGCAGCCACAGGGGATGCATCACTTATGAGTAGCAGGAAGTGTAAGTCAAAGGTTTTGTGAGCACAAAGGGGATGCACAAGGGTGTTTGACAGTTTGTTATGTTTTTTATTTATATTTGATTTTGGTTCACCTCACATTAAATATTATATTGTCACTGCTACTGCCACGTCTTGGCCATTCTTGATTGGCTTGTGCAATAAATCCCTTTCATGAGGTTCTCCATGAACACCCTCACTTGATGCCACCCATTGGGTCACCCTACAGTGGGTGTATGTGTAGTTGCATGACTATTTTGTGGTGCCTGTGGCGCAGCACTGTGTTGTGGAGCTCCACGTGGCGGAGGTGGACGGCGTGCCTGGCGAGGCTGGTGATGTTGCTCGTCCTCGGATGAAGTGATGAATGCAGCAATGGCGCCCCCCATCCTGACGGTGTGAGTTTGAGGGGATCTGCAAGGTAGGTAAATGTGTTTGCACAGCAGAGTTTAGGGTATAAATTAATAATTTTGAGTGGAAAGACAAAGGTGTTGCAGCCAAAACTTTGTCTGAAGTGACAGAGTGCCCTGCTGCAATAAATGAGGTATTCCCCCCAACTGTCAAATAATCCTTTGCATCTCCCACTGTCTGCTGACTGAAACACGTCTGCTCCAACAGGGAGTGTTTCCCACAGCACAGGAAACACGCTGAGTATCCATGAAAATTGCAGCCCTGCCAAAGTCTCCAGTCAATGAGGTCTGTCAAGTACCTCAACTTAAGTAAGTAAGTATTTAAATTGTCATCCCGCTGGCTTTAATTGCCGGTGGGAGTCCCGCATGCGGGAGCTGCGCGCGTACCTGAACGTGTCAATGGGGAACCCGGAAGTGGGCGGGTTGGAGCCAGGCTCCGGACCCGCTCCGGGATTCCCCGATTTTACAAGCCCCCAACGCACCTGCTCGGCCATCCTAAAATCGACTCCCATATTCTAGTCTCCACTTACCAGGTCAGTCTGGAGTGGGGCTCAGATCCTTCACCTTCTGACTCAGAGGTGGGAATATTACCACTAAGTCAAAGGTAGGAGCTTTATAATTGAACTGTGCTTTATGAGCCTTCAGTAACAACCTGCATTACATATGCATTACATGTACAGATTAAAAGATTTAAGTGAGGTGTTATGCAGTAAGAGAAGGTAGTTAGCTGAAATTCATTAAAAAAATCTGCAAATGCTGGAAATGTGAGACAAAAACAAAAATGCTGGAAATACACAGCACATCTGTCAATATCTGTGGCTGAAAAAGGGTCTTATCTGAGACATTAACCTGTCTTCATTTTATAGATGCAGGCAGACATACAGTGCATTTCCAGCACTTGCTGGTTTGTTTTCCATTAATTGATCTGATGGATAGACGAAGATTCCCTCCGCCATTTGCAGCAAAGTAGTAAACACAGTAATGATTTCCCTACAAATAATGGAGAGAGGAATTCTTTGTCAGGACAGTATCAAAACCTTGGACAGATCACAGAAGTTTTTTTTTACTGTGGAGCGATAGCGCTAATCTGTCCTTAATCTGAAGCCTCTCCATCTATTCACAATCTGCCAAGGAAACTGTGAATAAATTACCTCCATGATGACATTAAGGTTTTGGCTGATTTCTTTCTTTCCTCGTACAATCATTAAAACTTCACAAGTAACACTCTGAATACCCAACAAGTGAAGCTGAAGCAATTCAATAAAGGATTTTAATAATTCAGTCAAATAATAAAATCCTTCAGCTAGATGATGAGTGTTGTAGTAAAACATTTTGTGCTCGTGAAGAGGCTGTGAAAAAGAGGAAGAACACTGGTATTGAGAGCATTCGAGTAAGGTTCCAACATAAGCAGCATAGCATAACAAAGCTAACAAAACTAGACCATTATATGTGTAAATCACCAATCGGTCAGGATGAATTCCTTTATATAGTGTAGTTATGCAGGGGGGAACTTTAACCTAACCCACCTGACGAGAAGCTGACAGGATTGGATTGGATGCCCATGTCAGCTGTAGCTCAGTGGTAGCATGCTCGCCTAAGTCAGAAGGTTGTGGGTTCATAGGAACATAGGAATAGGAGTAGGCCATTCAGCCCCTCGTGCCTGCTCCGCCATTTGATAAGATCATGGCTGATCTGTGATCTAACTCCATATACCTGCCTTTGGCCCATATCCCTTAATACCTTTGGTTGCCAAAAAGCTATCTGTCTCAGATTTAAATTTAGCAATTGAGCTAGTATCAATTGCCGTTTGCGGAAGAGAGTTCCAAACTTCTACCACCCTTTGTGTGTAGAAATGTTTTCTAATCTCACTCCTGAAAGGTCTGGCTCTAATTTTTAGACTGTGCCCCCTACTCCTAGAATCCCCAACCAGCGGAAATAGTTTCTCTCTATCCAACCTATCTGTTCCCCTTAATATCTTATAAACTTTGATCAGATCACCCCTTAACCTTCTAAACTCTAGAGAATACAACCCCAATTTGTGTAATCTCTCCTCGTAACTTAACCCTTGAAGTCCAGGTATCATTCTAGTAAACCTACACTGCACTCCCTCCAAGGCCAATATGCCCTTCCGAAGGTGCAGTGCCCAGAACTGCTCACAGTACTCCAGGTGCGGTCTAACCAGGGGTTTGTATAGCTGCAGTATAACTTCTGCCCCCTTGTTCTCTAGTCCTCGAGATATAAAGGCCAGCATTCCATCAGCCGTATTGATTATTTTCTGCACCTGTTCGTGACACTAATTCAAGACCCAATCCAGGGATTTGAGCACAAAATCTAGGCTGACACTTCAGTCCAGTATTGAGGAAGTGCTGAACAGTTGGAGGTGCGGTCTTTCGGATGAAACGTTAAACCAAGGCCCCGTCTGCCCTTCCGAGTGGACATAAAAGATCCTATGGCACTATTTCAAAGAAGAGCGGAGAGTTCGTTCTGATGTCTTGGCTAATATTTATCCTTCAACCAACATCACAAAAAAAAACAGAATACCTGGTCATTATCACATTGCTGTTCGTGGGACTTTGCTGTCCACAAATTGGTTGCCGCATTTCCTACATTGTAACAGTAACTACACTTCAAAAAAGTACATAATTGGCTGTAAAGCACTTTGAGACATCCTGAGGCCATGAAAGGCACTGTATAAATCCAAGTATTTCTTTGTCCTTTACTTTCCATTGACGTAAAAATGGTCACCCGATCTGATCGGGTAAGTTACCCGCTTGGTGAATTAGGTTAAAATGACCTGTGCTCTGTCAACTGTTCATTTAACTCCAGCTTCTAGCGTTGTAATAGGATTTGAGCTCATAGATCTATGTGTGAAAGTTTAACCAGTGTTAAGATATATCAGCTGTTCACAGAGGCCCTATTAAATTGCCTTGTTTACTCACGTCCTTCAGGATATTACTGTCCTTGAGATGATACATGGGTGATTCCAAGTATCTGGAATTTAAATAATCAGGAAAGGGTAAAGAGGTTCGGCTTGTTGTCTTTGGGAAAGATGAGACTTTGAAGTGGTTGATTGAAGTTTCAAGACTGCGAAGGGAACTGAGAAAGTTGAAACTTTAAATTAATTGGTAGAAGGATTAGACGAGTGCTGAGGAGAAATTTTTTCACCCAGAGAGTGGTGGGGGTCTGGAACTCACTGCTTGAAAGGGTGGTAGAGGCAGAAACCCTCAGCTCATTTAAAAAGTACTTGGATGTGCACTTAAAGTGCCATGACCTACAGGGCTACAGACCAAGTGCTGGAAAGTGGGATTAAGCCGGATCATTTTTTTTCAGCTGGCACGGGCACGATGGGCCGAATGGCCTCCTTTTGTGCTGTAACTTTCTATGATTCTATTCTACGATGTAGGTAAATGTTTCCTTATGGTGGAGTCGAAATAAAAATTAGAAGGTTGGAAATTAAGAAGGAAAGTCTGGTGGAACTGTTCACTCATAAGGCGAGCGTTGAGGATAATATTAACAGGCAAGGTCACTGAGGTGGACACTCCAAACGTGCTTAAGAGAAACTTAGATATGTTTCTGGAGCAAAATGGATTGAGACACAAAATGATGTTGTTGGGATTAAAAGCCTTTTCCTGTTTCCAAGAATTCTTATGTTAGAATGGTCCATGTAATTTTATTGAACCACCTCAATTTCTCAGGAGGGTGCAATCATCAATGTGATTGACTCTTAACTACCCTCTGAAGTGGCCTAGCAAGTCACACAGATGCATCAAACTGTTACCAGTAGGGCAGCTCACCACCACCTTTTCAGGGCAAAATTAGGGATGGGGAAGAAATATTGGCTTTGTTAGTGCCATTAACATCCTAACAATTAGTTAAAAAATACATGAATAAAAAAAAGGTGTTTTTTGATTATTTTGGTCAACTTCACTAAGTCTACACTCAAGTCAATAATGCACCAATTTTGTTTTTGTTTGTTTGCTGGCAAGAAAACTTCTCTGGTTTCATTTTGTACTATTCATCAAGGGAAATGTAGGAAAAACTCTTGGTTCAATTAGCAGTGGCAATACCGGAATGGCAGCTCGCATCGATTAATCCATACAAAGGTCTCTTTATAGTTTCAGCTGAGCTGGCAAGGAATCGCTGAGTGGAGAGAAGATTGTAAAGTTGAGGCAATGTGTTGCTGCTCTCATGCACTGCTCAATGGGCAGCTGGACACACAGTGGCATTTGTCGAAGCTCATTTGCCCTTTACATCAGGGAATATTCCACATTAAGGAGGCATTTAAAATAGGTAGTATTAATAATGGACATCAATAAAAGGTGCCAAGAAGGACATTTTGCAATTTTCTAGTTACGAACATATATTAAAAACAGAAAAAGTATTTCACTATTGAAAGGACTAAAACATTTTTTTAAAGGGTTGCCTTGGAGTTACACATTCTTTCTCATTCCCAAACCAAATAAAGGGTTTCCCCAAAGATCCAAACCTCTTAAATATTTTAAACAACAAGAGGTGTATAAATTTACAACAAAATACAAAGGTCTAAATTAAAAAAATGATTTTACAGTATGACAGCTGTAGCCAAACTTCAGAAACACACTGATATTTTCTCAAAGCTATTTCATTACTTATGGAATGGCAAAATATGAAAGATTGGGTACATTTATTTTTTGAAGAATTAATCAACAGATGACACCAAAACAAATCAGAAAATGGGCTGCAATTAAAATGAAAGTGCGTGTGTGGGTGAATGTAAATTAATTACCCCGGAAAGGGTATTAGTGCATGTGTGGGTGAATGGAAATTAATTACCCCTGCCTGTGGCCCGCGACATTTTATTTTTTAATTACATTTTTTGCAACATGTTCTCCCAGCAATGGACTCATGATCAATTTAAGAAATTTAATCCCTTAAATTTCAATCCGATGTGTCATTTGTACCCTGCAGCTATACATAGGACTCCAATATTTCTATCTCATACATCATTTGTGATCGTTCTTCTCAAAAAAAAAAGAGCCAGAGGGTTAAAGCAAATGATGGATATAGATTTGACCAGTTCTCACCAGTCCTTGGAGCTTGTCAGAAAATCATGTAGTTTGGAGCTGATGACTGATTCTTGTTACCTGGATAGGTTTCCTTTTCCTCTTCCATATCTTACACATATCGACCAATTAATGGTTAAGAAAAAGAATGCACTAGGTCAATGTTGGACAGTTTCTTATGCTTCCTCGTAGATCCTTATGCAGGCATTTGAAACTACTGATCAGGAGAAAGTTACTCAAGTGGTAAGATAGACAAATTCTGTTGATAGTATCCAACAAGTAAATGATGCTGAAAACATCAGCAGACGATGAATGGTAAAATGTTGCCAAAAGGCACTTTGTCTCCATGAGGAGTACTTCAGTCCAAAGGGTTTTGAAACAAATTGATTCCAACTCTTGCTTGTTGGAAATTGCTAAACTCTACTTCAAATGTAGAGGGATTCTAAAACCATCTGTGCCACGATTCTGCCAGAAAAATGAACAAAGCTGGAAATAGAAACAACCTGGTTCATTGTCTCGTCATTGAGAATGATTTGCAAAAAGTTGTCAGGACTGTCAGTGTATGTCTGCAACACCAGCAAGGCCTGACAGGTTGGCCCAGATAAATGTTTGTGTAAGAAAATGCAAATTTATGGTTCTCCTGCAAAAATAACTGCGATATGCTATCAGACATAGCCATCCATGTCTGAAGCATGTGCCAGACCCTAGATCACACAGCATAGATTGTTTAAGGACCTTTCTGTTTGTGATATACCTTGGTTCCATCAGACACGCAACTCCATTTCATTATGTTTCCAGGATGAATGTTTTCACAGATGTTTGGGGTTTAGCACTTTTGCTATGCTGTCAAACCTATGGTGTTAAGTTCTGTAGTGATCTTCAGAAACTCTCGCCATGCCACAAAAAGTACGATATGAATGGGCTCATTATTTCCAATGGAACTGAAAAAATACTAGGAGGATGTAGTCTATCAGTGCTAAATATCATTTACAACAAGAGGGCATAGCCTCAAACTTAGAAAAGCGAGGGTGAAAGTTTAGATTTGACTACTTTACACAGAAGATGATGAATATGTGGAATGGGATACAAAGGGAGGCAATAGGGGCTGACTGTATCAGCAATTTCGAGAGATGGATACGTTTTGGATGAGCTGACAAAAAGAATGATGCAGAGCCATGAGAGGTATCATGGGATATGATGCCTCTTAGACAATGGGACCAGCCAGATGGACTACCAGCCAGAAGACTGGTCTTCTCTGGTCATTCCTATGTTTCTATCATTTGCATCACATTTTATATCACAAAGAGTTGGCACTATCACAATTCATATGGTTCTGGTTTGAGAGGGGAGGATGGTTCTCAAGAAATAAGCAATACTCTTACTCAATGCCCTCAGTTTCCTGTATATAATACAGTAAACTAGCACAGCTACAATCAAGTGATTCACAAATGAAATAGAATCATGTGTTATTACTTTCAACGCATTTTTATGAAATCCCCATTGTCCACTATTTTAATAAAAGAATCAAGCCATTCATTTTGAAGTGGTTAACGTCTTGATAAAGTAACAGACAGAGAAATTTCATACAAACATATTAATGGTTTGTTAGTAACAACACAACATATTTCAACCCCCATAAATACTTCAAAAATACTGAATTTCTTCAAAAATACTGATTTTGTAAACAGTTTTCCAAGTTTTCTGAGACTCGACTATTCCAATGCTCCCCTGGCTGGCCTCCCATCTTGCACCCTCCATAAACGTGCGCTCATCCAAAACTCTGCTGCCCGTATCCTAAGTCGCACCAAGTCCCGTTCACCCATCACCCCTGTGCTCGCTGACCTACATTGGCTCCCGGTCCAGTAACGCCTCAATTTTAAAATTCTCATCCTTGTTTTCAAATCCCTCCATGGCCTCGCCCCTCCTATCTCTGTAATCTCCACCAGGCCTACAACCCTCCAAGGTCTCTGCGCTCCTCCAATTCTGGCCTCTTGCACATCCCCGATTTTAATTGCTCCACCATTGGCGGCCGTGCCTTCAGCTGCCGAGGCCCTCAGCTCTGGAATTCCCTCCCTAAACCTCTCTGCCTCTCTACCTCTCTCTTATTTAAGACGTTCCTTAAAACCTACCTCTTTGACAAAGCTTTTGGTCACCTATCCTAATATCTTTATGTGGCTCGGAGTCAAATTTTGTTTGATAATGCTGCTGTGAAGCACCTTGGGATGTTTTACTACGTTAAAGGCGCTATATAAATGCAAGTTGTTGTTCTTGTTGTTCTTCTTGTTGTAGTTGTGCAGCAAGAAATGAAAGTTAAATGGTCACCAGAGTTTTAAAGGTTATAGAGGTTCAAGTGTTTCTCTGGAATGAGTGAAGCTCATGTATTCATCTCCTTAAGATAAGTAATACTTCAAGTAGAGGATACCAGGGAGATGTTTGGTTATGTAAGAAACTGTGGCTAAAATGGAAGAGATGCCTAAGATTTTGAGAAATGAAGCATGAATGATGGGCAATTTGACAATAACTATTTGCAGGATTACAATGCAATGAAGCAGGACTATTCCAAGGAGCATTCCTAGGCACTGTGCTCCAATGTGTTTCTTTCTGCAAGTTCTGTTATGGAACGTCTGACCAACACTGTGATGAAGTACAGGTGCAACGATGCTGAAACTGATATCTGTGTTCATACTGAAGCATCGTGTTGAGATCATGCATTTGCAGACTGGGGAGGTTTTTGGTGAACATCACTCATAACAGCATCTGTATTGAAGATTTGACATATATTTAACAAATTGCAAATACTGCAGAAAGGTAGACTAGTGATGTATCCCATTTGTGTAGAGTCACTGGACTATCTTGTTGGTGTGTACTGGGACCACAAAACCTGCATTCAGAAATATTAAGGCCACTACAGAACGTCTAGCTGATGAATGGATCAATATTGCTAAGGGTTTTCCAACTCTTAAGCTGTCAAGATGAAGAATGGATTGAAACATGTAGTCAAGTCGAGTGTTAAATTTTATAACATACATATAAAACCGTGATGTTTTCCAATAACCAAACCACAGATTCCAATTCTGGAGTGATTCTGTTACAAAATTATCTTTTTTCAGTAAGAGCAGAGATAATTACATATTTTAAGGTGGAAATGGATAAATATTTGAAGCAGTGGAAGATACCGGGCTGTAGGGAGAGTGTAAGGCAGTGTGATTAGTTTTGGATTGCTCTACTAAAGAGCTGGAACAAACATGATGGACTGAATAGCTTACTTTGTGCTGTAAACTTTTGTGGTTCTGTGGCATCATTATGCATAAACTGAGTGGAACATCTGGGCTGCTGATATCAGTCATCAATGGAAAAATGGCTTTAACATAACAACAACTTGTACTTATAGTATGGCTTTAAGGTAGAATAATACTCCAAGGTGCTTTAAAGAAGGTAACCAGACAGAAATTGACACCGAGCCAAAGAAGGAGATATTAGGTGAGGTCTCTAAAAGCTTGGTCAATAAGATGAGTCTCAAAGATGGAGAGGGTTATGGAGGGATTTTCATAGCCCAGGGCCTAAACGTTTGAATGCATGGCCGCCAATGGTGGGGGTGAAGGGATTTTGTGATGCACAAGAGGCCAAAGTTGGAAGAACGCAGAGTTCTTTGAAGGTTGTAGGGCTGGAGAAGGTTATAGAGATAAGAAAGGATAAGGACATAAAGGGATTGAACATGAGGATGATAATTTTAAATCTGAAGCATTGGGGGACCAGGAGTCAATGTATGTCAGCAAGTACAGGGGTGATGGGTAAATGAGGCTTGGGGTGGGATAGGGTATGGGCAGCTATATTGGATGAGCAGAATTTATGAAGGCTGACGGATAGGAGGCCAGCCAGGAGAGCATTGGAACAGTGGAGTCTAGAGGTGACGAGGAATGGTTGAAGATGTCGGCAGCAGATGAGCTGAGGCAGGGGCGGATATGGGTGATGTTATAGAGGTGGAAGCAGGCAGTCTTTGTGATGGAAAGGATATGTGGTCTAAAGCTTGGCTCTGGGACAGATAGCACACCGAGGTTGCGAAGTCTAGTTCAACCCGAGACAGTGGTTGGGAGGAGGCTGGAATCAGTGGCGAGGTTACAGATTTTGTGAGGGGGGTTGAGGACAATGGCTTTAGGCGTCTCGATGTTTAACTGGAGGAAATTGTAGCTCATCCAGGATAAGCATAATTTAATAGGACAAAGTCAGCATGGCTTTACAAAGGGGAAGTCATGTCTGACAAATTTGCTTGAGTTCTTTGACGATATAACGTACAGGGTGGATAAAGGGGAACCAGTGGACGTAATGTATTTGGACTTCCAGAAGGCATTCGACAAGGTGCCACATAAAAGATTATTGCTCAAGATAAAGAATCACTGGATTGGGGGTAATATTCTGGCATGGGTGGAGGATTGGTTATCTAACAGGCAGCAGAGAGTTGGGATAAATGGTACATTCTCGGACTGGCAACCTGTAGCCAGTGGTGTTCCGCAGGGGTCGGTGCTGGGTCCCCAACTCTTTACAATCTATATTAACGATTTGGAGGAGGGGACCGAGTGTAACATATCAAAGTTTGCAGATGATACAAAGATGGGAGGGAAAGTAGAGAGTGAGGAGGACATGAAAAACCTACAAGGGGATATAGACAGGCTGGGTGAGTGGGCGGAGATTTGGCAGATGCAATACAATATTGGAAAATGTGAGGTTATGCACTATGGCAGGAAAAATCAGAGAGCAAGTTATTATCTTAATGGCGAGCAACTGGAAAGTACTGCAGTACAAAGGGATCTGGGGGTCCTAGTGCAAGAAAATCAAAAAGTTAGTTTGCAGGTGCAGCAGGTGATCAAGAAGGCCAACGGAATGTTGGCTTTTATTGCTAGGGGGATAGAATATAAAAACAGGGAGGCATTGCTGCAGTTATATAAGGTATTGGTGAGACCGCACCTGGAATACTGCATACAGTTTTGGTCTCCATACTTAAGAAAAGACATACTTGCTCTCGAGGCAGTACAAAGAAGGTTCACTCAGTTAATCCCGGGGATGAGGGGGTGGACATATGAGGAGAGGTTGAGTAGATTGGGACTCTACTCATTGGAGTTCAGAAGAATGAGAGGCTATCTTATTGAAACATATAAGATTGTGAAGGGGCTTGATCGGGTGGATGCGGTAAGGATGTTTCCAAGGATGGGTGAAACTAGAACTAGGGGGCATAATCTTAGAATAAGGGGCTGCTCTTTCAAAACTGAGATGAGGAGAAACTTCTTCACTCAGAGGGTGATGGGTCTGTGGAATTTGCTGCCCCAGGAAGCTGTGGAAGCTAGATCATTAAATAAATTTAAAACAGAAATAGACAGTTTCCTAGAAGTAAAGGGAATTAGGGGTTATGGGGAGCGGGCAGGAAATTGGACATGAATTTAGATTTGAGGTTAGGATCAGATCAGCCATGATCTTATTGAATGGCGGAGCAGGCTCGAGGGGCCGATTGGCCTACTCCTGCTCCTATTTCTTATGTTCTTATGTTCTTATGTAAGCAGTCTGACAACACAGAGGTGTGGAGGGGTTGAGAGAGCTGGTGGAGAGGTAGAGCTGGGCGTCATCAGCATAAATGTGAAAGGTGACCTCCAAGCCTTCGATGATGTCACCAATGGGTAGCACGTAAATGAGGGCGAGGAGGGGGCCAAGGATACATCCTTGGGGGACTCCAGAGGTAATAGTGGGGGGGCAAGAAGAAAGGCCATTGCTGGAGATGCTTTGGCTACAGTTGGATAGGTAAGATTGGAACCAAGCAAGGGCAGTCCCACTGAGCTGAACAATGGAGGAGAGGCATTGGAAGAGGATGGTACGGTCCACCATGTCAAAGGCTGCAGAGAAGTCGAGAAGTAAAAGGAGAGATGTTGCAACATGGTCACAGTCACGTCAGTGGATCTCATTTGTGAGTTTGATTTTTGGCCGGCATGGGCATGATGGGCCGAATGGCCTCCTTCTGTGCCGTAAATTTTCTATGATTTTATGATTAGGACATTTTTAATGCTGTAGCAGGGGCGGGAACATGATTGGAGAGATTCAAACATGAAGTTGTAGGGAAGATTGGCACGGATTTGAGAGGCAACAACATAGTCAAGGACTTTGGAGGGAGAAGAAAGTTTGGAGATGGGGTGGTAGCTTGCAAGGACAGAGAAGTCAAGGGTAGGATTTTTGAGGGGTGGGATGATAAAGGCAGTTTTGAAAAGCATGGGGGCAGTACCTGAGGAGATGGAACCATTTACAATATCAGCTAGCATGGGGGCCAGGAAAGGAAGTTGTGTAGTCAGAACTTTAGTGGGAATGGGGTCAAGAGTGCAAGAGGTGGATCTCATGGGCACGATGAGCTTGGAGAGGACATAAGGGAATAAGAGAGAAAGTAGAAAAAGAACATGACAATAATTTGCCAGTTGTTATTTGTACCAATCAAATAATATTACACATGGAGAAAAAAAATAATGGGAGGACGCAATTGATCACAAAAGAAACAATTGTACCTTGTGATATAGATGACAGGAAAGTTTAAGACATCTCAACCATTGGATGAGGTTATTTTATTATAATCACTCCCATTCACTTGTTATTTTCAACATAACTTTACCAGCTTGGATGGAACAAAGTTAAAATTAAAACCAATTGCCTCAAATTTAATTGAGATTTGGACAGGCCATGGATATCACCAGAAATTTAATTACAACCTTCTGTTGCTCACTCTGTATCATCCATTTAATTTTACAATCGGTCTCAATAAAATGACAAGTTGAAAGTAGTCCAATGCTCCTATGTCTTTATTAGATTCTTCCTGCACACTTCACTTCAATTTTTGTACTTTAAGATCTTAAATTTAAACAAAGCCAATTACGGAGCTATGAGTTGGCTGCAGTAGATTGGGGAAATAGATTAAAAGATATGATGGTAGATTTAAAGAAATAATTCATAATTTTCAACGAATATACATTCACTTGAGGAAGAAAAATGCCACATGAAAAGTGATCCAACTGTGAGTAGCCAGAGAAGTTAAGGATAGTATTAGATTAAAAGAAGAAGCTTACAATGTTGCCAAAAAGAGTAGTAAGCCTGAGGATTGGGAGGGTTTTAGAAATCAGCGAAGGATGACCAAGAAATTGATAAAGAGGGAGGAAATTAAATATGAGAGTAAACTAGCAAGAAATATAAAAACAAATTGTAAGAGCTTCTACAGTATGTAAAAAGGAAGAGATTAGCGAAAGTAAAGATGGGTCCCTTAGAGGCTGAGACAGGAGAAATTATAAAGGGAATAAGGAAATGGCAGAGATGTTAAACAAATATTTTGTATCTGTCTTCACAGTAGAAGACACAAAAAAATATCAGAAATAATGGGGAACCAAGGATCTGATGAAAGTGAGGAACTTAAAGTAATTAAGATTAGTAAATAAAAAGTACTGGAGAAATTAATGAGACTAAAAGCCGACAAATCCCCTGGACCTAATGGCCTACATTCTAGAGTTTTAAAAGAGGTGACTGCAGACATAGTGGATGCATTGGTTTTGATCTTTCAGAATTCCCTAGATTCTAAAACGGTCCCCATGGATTGGAAGGTAGCAAATATAACCCCGCTATTCAAAAAAGGAGTGAGAGAGAAAACAGGGAACTATAGGCCAGTTAGCCTGACATCAGCAGTAGGAAAAAAGCTAAAATCTATTATTAAGGACATGGTAACAGGGCACTTAGAAAATAGGCAGAGTCAACATGGTTTTATGAAAGGGAAATCGGGTCATTTTCAGGCTGGCAGGTTGTAACTGATCGGGTGCCGCAAGGATTAATGCTTGGGCCTCAGCTGTTTACAATATATATCAATGACTTAGATAAGGGAACTGAGTGCAACATATCCAAGTTTGCTGACGATACAAAGCTAGGTGGGAAAGTAAGCTGTAAGGAGGAACCAAAGAGGCTGCAAAGGGATATAGACAGGTTAAGTGAGTGGGCGAGAAGTTGGCAGTTGAGTATAATGTGGGGAAATGTGAAATTATCCACTTTTCTGGTAGAATAGAAAAGCAGAATATGTTTTAAAAGTTGAGAGACTAAGACATGTTGGTATTCAGAGGGATTTGGGTGTCCTTGTACATGAATCGCAGAAAGTTAACAGCAAGCAATTAGGAAGGCAAAAGGTATGTTAGCCTTTATTGCAAGGGGGTTGGCGTGTAAGTGTAAGGAGGTCCTGCTGCAATTATATGGGGCTCTGGCGAGACCACAGCTGGAGTACTGTGTACAGTGTTATTTTCCTTAATTAAGGAAGGACATACTTGCCTTAGAGGGGGTACAACAAAGGTTCACTAGATTGATTCCTGGGATGAGAGGATTGTGCTATGAGGAGAGATTAAGTAGAATGGGCCTATATTTCCTGAAGTTTAGAAGAATGAGAGGTGATCTCATTTAAAAGCATAATATTCTTAGAGGGCTTGACAGGGTAAATGCTGAGAGGCTGTTTCCCCTGGCTGGAGAGTCTAGAACTAATCATAGTCTTAAGATAAGTGGTTGGCCATTTAGGACCAAGATAAGGAAAAAGTTCTTCACTCAGAGGATTGTGAATCTTTGGAATTCTCTACCTCAGAGGGCTGTGGATGCTCAGTCGTTGAGTGTATTCAAGACTGAGATCGATAGATTTTTGGACACTAAGGGAATCAAAGGATATGGGGATAGGGCGGGAAAGTGGAGTTGAGGTAGAAGATCAGCCATGATCTTATTGAATGGTGGAGCAGCCTCGAGGGGCTGTATGGCCTACTCCTGTTCCTATTTCTTATGGTTCTTATCAAGGGACTTCTCCCAGTGTCATAGCTAACATTTATCACTCAACCAACACCACCAGATTATCTGGTCAATGTCTAATTGCTGTTTGCAGGACCTTGCTGTTCACAAATTAGCTGTCACGTTTCCCTGCATTACAATCGTGGTCAAACTTCAAAGTACTTCAATAGCTAGGAGGCACTTTGGGACATCCTGAGGTCCCGAAAGGTGTTATATAAATGCAAGTTTGTCTTTCCTTCTTTTTGGTTGGTTTCCCTCCACAGGTTTAGGTATACACACTAATTCGTAATCCTTAGAAACAATTTAATTGCTCCTGAAACAATTTCCACATTGTTTCTGCATTTCATTAATTAATTATTCAGTGCACTTAGGGAAATTTTGCTTCAAGGCTTTAACAATGTTTTTAACTGTTTCTCACTTTGGTGCTACTTTTGTTTCTCTTCTGGTATCTCCATACACTCACAACTATTTCCTCTGTTTTATTTTGTTAACTTTCGTTTACTTTCTTCTTCTCCTCTGCCACTACCTTTTTCTCATTGCTTCCCTTCTGCTTCTATTCCTCATCGTTTCTTTTTCTCCTTCTCTTTTGCTAACAATCTCTCAGCTTGGTGTCTGCTGGTCATATCCCCAGGTGACTTACATTGTATCAAGATGTCTGCCAAGATTCTATGTGATGTCTCAGAAAATACCGTTTGTATCCAGTTTATTTTATGATTTTAGAACACACACAACACTCTATCTCAAGCTGTATAATTTATTCCAAGAAGCCTCCAGCTCCCTTTGCCTTCTTCTCATGCATTTCTGATCAGTCACCTGATGGCTCCTACCAGTTGTACTGTAATAGAGAGGCACTGGTTTTTACAATATTACCAAATAACCTCGACAATCATAGCACATAACGTTGCATCCTGAAGATTGGGTATTTTCTTCAAGAATATTTATGGCCGTTATTGTGCAATTTGACATTCCAAAAGTCAGGCATCCATTTGCATTCCTTCCTGCATCCGAATAAAGTTCTCCTAGTAATTAAGAATCCCTACTTAGATGGAACCCGACTGAAGTTATCTTGGTTGGAGTGTTTTTAGTTTTGAGGGTATGAAATCCCTCCATCTTTTCCTCCTTTTTTTTCTCCCTCGCCGGAGAAATTTCAGAGCATCATGCCACTCATGTATCTGAAAGAGCTGAGATGACCCTTTCATGGGCTTATGCTAACGTATCCTCCAGTTAGCCACAAGGGGGCAACAAGGCAGTGGTGCAGCAGCCAAGTTATGGTGCAGATGACATGCTGAAACTTTGCTATTGCAGTTCATGATGTTTCCTGAACCATTTAATGAGATTAATTATTGTGATTACTATCACCCATTGTTCTCCACATATCCCTTGATAGGGGTTTTGCTTGAAGCGTTAAAAAGTCCGGTGAATAAATCAAAGCAGCTTCTATTATGACAGCTGTAACCAAGCTTATAATTGCTCCGGGATACAAAACTATTGCAGGGACCCCTGTTTTTTTTTAAGTTGCCAAAAGACAATCAGTGATTGCATAAGTTTTCTAAATGTAATAGTTCTATTTCAAATTGTCATAATATGCAGAAAGCCACATTAAAACAAAACAAATGTGTCCTTCCTCCTTTAGAGATGTCCTGGCTGATGTCTCATCAGAGCTGAACACTGAGGTTCAGAACTTAATGGATGGTGGAGGAGGGTAAAGAGCTGCACCTTCTTCCCCCCGTTCTGTTCTAATGGAATTTTAAGGATTACTTTCAGCTGATCTGAACCGAAATAGCCCAGGACAAAAAGCAGTGGAATGTTTAACCCAGTACTGCAAAGAACCCATACTGTCACATGGCTCAGAAGAGGGCATAAAAAGCATTTTGTAATTTGGAAGCATTATTTTAGGGCCTTGTGTTATGTTGAATGTATTACAATCTTGTGAATTCTTTCTTAATGAAACAATGTGTAAAGTAATTATTGTGAATGGTACTTTAGAGTCATTGAGCTTAAGAGCTATTGGAAGTCTGTTTTGTCTCCCGGAGCAATTATAAGCTTGGTTACAGCTGTCATAATAGAAGCTGCTTTGATTTATTCACCGGACTTTTTAACACTTCAAGCAAAACCCCTATTAAATCTGTTAACAGTCACTCATTAGGAATGACAATGGCTCATTCTGGTTTAAAATGTAGTAAACATTTACTTACCCAAAAGCTCAAACATATAGCCAACTCTAGGGGCCCAGACTTCCTGGAGTGGGTGATGGTGCAATTTGGGTGGGTTGTCCATGGGGCAGGATTTTGGGGTGGAGGTAGATCTGCCTGGTTACTGCCCCATCCATCCTGATGGAGGGGGGAGACAGGAGGACCTTTAGCCTGCTCTCCTACTTCCTGCAGCAGTGTAGGGGCATCCTGGGATACCCCGAAAATTCCGCATAGGCACAGTGGGTCCCACACCTATTGTAAGCGGGCATGGGTTTCGTACTGGGCCCCATTTCCTCAAATGGGATTGTAAACTAACACTCATAAACGTGGCTTCTGGAATCTTCGTTCAAACAGAAGTTCTTTGGGATTGAAACCGAGCTGTGTGATATTATCAATGAACTTTAATATGTTGTATGAAGTTCACTAAATGAACAAAGCTGTCAAACCATGTGTTAACAGCTCTGTTAAAAATAGAATTCAGAATAATTTCATAAGAATATGTTAATACATTTATTTCTAATGTCACACCGTTTGATTTCAACTTTTCTGAGTTTTCATTCTGGAAGATTCTTTTCTCTCAAATCTTTTTATCTGTCGACTTTGGTTTCTTGCACGAATATTTTTCAGTGTTTCTTCAAAACCTCACATCTAAGATGGACTTGAATTGGACTATGCTTTGTAGCAGTATACAAGAGAATGATTTAACCCTTACTGTTAATTTTTAACAGGAACATTCTATCTTTATCTGCAGAAAAAATAATCAGCATGTCAACCTCATAATTCAATAACCCTTTAATATCCATTCATTACACAAAAGGGTCTTGTTGATATTTGTGTTTTGGACAGAAATTTGGGCGATTGTTCAAATTTAACCCAATTCGCATTATTTATTTGAAGATACAATCATGAAATCCTCTGATCAAGCTAATATTGAGGAGGCAGATCCAACCCAGTTCAGACTTGATCCAATCGTATGCCAAGACCAGCTTTTCCAGATATAAACCACATGAATGATGGTTTTAAAGCCCTATCCCTGTAGAGATAACAGGAATGAATCTGCGATCCGGTGCAGTGAGTGACACCCACAGGGAATACTTCTTGGGAAATCATTGGTGCAATCCAGGACTTCTCTTTCATTAATTTTAAGGGCAAAAAAATCACAAGCTTACACCCGTAATCTCCATAAAATGGAAACGTCACGTGGCAGAGTCATCCTGAATATTTTTCTTTCAAAGTCTTGTTTCTCACCAACTTTCCAGCTCTGATCCCGTGAAGATGTGAGCTACTTTCTGAGGTGAGGTTCCAACAGGTTGCTCTCCAGTACCTCACCCAAGTGCCCATTATTCATGTGTGAGACTTGACAGTGAATGGTGGCAGATTATGCTGCCGGTGCTGGAGGCAAACCCACCCTCACCCACTTCCAACAGCGAGTGATAGTGATCAGCAGCAAGAGCCCTGGCCGATTTGCCCCTTAACCCAGGGATGCTGAGGCTAACTGCAGCACACCTACTACTGTCCCAGCTGAGACCAATTACGTGACGTTCTGGTCTGATTGGCTCAGCCACTCACTGGATAAACTCGCTGAACCCTTTCTCTCAAATAAGACAGAACATTTTGAATACAACGCTTTGTACAATTACAAATCACTGTGGGGATAAATCAATGCGTCTGATTTGCACTGTTGGGCACCCAATTGTTCTGACTTTGCAACATAAATTACCACAGCAGTATCATTGCACTAATTTATATGAAAGCAAGACCTTTGCACGATATAGCAGTGAAAATGAGCACTTCTGGCAAATTATTTATAGACAGCTGTGAAATGACAAAACCCACATCATATGCTAGAATGATATATAAATTAATAGAACCCACAACAACAATTTACATTTATAATTCGCCTTAAACGTAAGAATGTCCTTATTGTGCTTCACAAATAGGCCTAAGACACTGAGCCAGGAAGGGAGAGATTTGGAGGGATGATCAAAGCCTCAGTCAACGAGATGGGTTTTAAGAAGGTTTATAAAGGGAGGTGAAGAGATTTCGAGAAGGAATTCCACAGATTAGGGCCCTCAGAGGCGAAGGCTGTGACAAAGGAATGGACGCTCAGTTTGGAGTCAGAGGAGTAAAGTGATCAGGATGGGGGATATAAGGTGGGAGGAAATTTACATCAACATCACATTTGGACCAACTGGTCTATTCCGGTGTTTATGCTCCACACGAGCCTACTTTGTCTAATCCTATCAGGATACTCTTCCATTCCTTTCTCTCTCATGTGCTTATCTAGCTTTTGCTTAAATGCATCCATGCTATTTGCCTCAACTACTCTTTATGGTATCATGTTCCACATTCTTACTACTCTTTGGGTGAAGAGGTTTCTCCTAAATTCCCTGTTGGATTTATTAGGAACTATTTTATATTTATGACCCCGAGTTTTGGCCTTCCCCACAAGTGGAAACATTTTCTCTACCCGATCGAACCCTTTAATTATCTTAAAGACCTCTATTAGGCCATCCCTCAGCCTTCTCTTTTCTAGAGAAAAGAGCCCCAGCTTGTTCAACCTTTCCTGATAAGGATATCCTCTCAGTTCTGGTATTATCCTTGTGAATCTTTACTGCACCTTCTCCAATGCCTCTATATCCTTTCTATAATATGGAGATTATATTGATAAGGTGGGGCCAGGTCATGGAAGAAATTAAAGATGAGTATAAAGATTTTAAATTCCATGTGTTCGAGGACAGGGAGTTAATGTGGGTCAGTGAGGACAGGGAGTTAATGTGGGTCAGTGAGGACAGGGAGTTAATGTCAGTCAGTGAGGACAGGGAGTTAATGTCAGTCATTGAGGACAGGGAGTTAATGTGGGTCAGTGAGGACAGGGAGTCAATGTGGGTCAGTGAGGACAGGGAGTCAATGTGGGTCAGTGAGGACCGGGAGTTAATGTCAGTCAGTGAGGACCGGGAGTTAATGTCAGTCAGAGAGGACAGGGAGTTAATGTCAGTCAGTGAGGACAGGGAATTAATGTCAGTCAGTGAGGACAGGGAGTTAATGTCAGTCAGTGAGGACAGGGAGTTAATGTCAGTCAGTGAGGACAGGGAGTTAATGTCAGTCAGTGAGGACAGGGAGTTAATGTCAGTCAGTGAGGACCGGGAGTTAATGTCAGTCAGTGAGGACAGGGAGTTAATGTGGGTCAGTGAGGACAGGGAGTTAATGTCAGTCAGTGAGGACAGGGAGTTAATGTCAGTCAGTGAGGACAGGGAGTTAATGTCAGTCAGTGAGGACCGGGAGTTAATGTCAGTCAGTGAGGACAGGGAGTTAATGTCAGTCAGTGAGGACAGGGAGTTAATATGGGTCAGTGAGGACAGGGAGTTAATGTCAGTCAGTGAGGACAGGGAGTTAATGTCAGTCAGTGAGGAGAGGGAGTTAATGTGGGTCAGTGAGGACAGGGAGTTAATGTCAGTCAGTGAGGACCGGGAGTTAATGTCAGTCAGTGAGGACCGGGAGTTAATGTGGGTCAGTGAGGACAGGGAGTTAATGTCAGTCAGTGAGTACAGGGAGTTAATGTCAGTCAGTGAGGACCGGGAGTTAATGTCAGTCAGTGAGGACAGGGAGTTAATGTCAGTCAGTGAGGACAGGGAGTTAATGTCAGTCAGTGAGGACAGGGAGTTAATGTCAGTCAGTGAGGACAGGGATTAATATCGGTCAGCAAGGATAGGGATGGTGGTCGAATGGGATGTACGATGGGACAGAGTTGGAGTTTATACTGGATGGAAGAAGGGAGGCCAGCAAGGGGAGCATTGGTGTAGTCACGACTGGAGGTGATGAAAGCCTATGTAAGAGTTTTAGCAGCAGAGGGCCGGAGGTACTACTACTACTACTACTACTACAACCACAACAACAACAACTCCTCACATTTATATAGCGCCTTTAACGTAGTAAAATGTCCCAAGGCGCTTCACAGAAGCGTTACAGAGATAGGGAGGGGCATGGCCATGGAGAAATTTGAAAACTAGGATGAGAATTTTAAAATCGAGGCGTTGGTGGATCGGGAGCCAATTAGCCAGCGAGCACAGGGGTAATGGGTGAACAGGACTTGGTGCGAGTTAGGTTAGGGGCAGCAGAGCTTTGGATGACTTCCACTTTATGGAGGGTGGAAGGTGCGAGATCGGCTAGTAGAGCATTGGAATAATCAAGTCTAGAGGTAATAAAAGCATGGATGAGGCTTTCAGCAGCAACTGGGCTGAGGCAGGGACGGAGACGGGCAATGTTACGAAGGTGGCCAGAGCCAAGAAAATGAAACATAGGTAGATAGCATAGGAATTCCATTGTCAAGAAACATAAAAAATACAATGACACGTAAAACATTCGATGCTGATTAAAAGTTACATGAAGTTCTATTCATTAAATCACTGCTAGCTAGAGCAAATGTATCAATTCAAATAATAATCCTTGCAGTAAATTGTACTTAGTGCTAAAGTAATGTGATCTAAAGTAGTGCACAATCATCAATTCAAAATCTGAATTGTGAATATAGATGTTAAACAGGGAACCTTTGAGGGAGATAACAGACGAGAATATGATTCTCTCTCATTGAAACTTTGTAAATGTCATGTATCTTCAGATTCTATGTGAAGAGCTTTGACAGGATTCTTCAGTGGAGATGTACAGTGTCATATTCAGCATGGAATGGCACACTAGAAGCAGTGATACCTGAATATTCCTCTCAGGTCCTGAGTTGACTCCTTGGAGGTCTGAATGGTAATGCAGCGTAACTGAAGATGCCTCATGGATGAGAGACATGATCTCCTAAAACACCTGGACTCCTGGATCATCCAAACATTTTTGCAATGTGTTTATGTCTCTACATTTTGATGTTTAATTTCCTCTGGGGGTACACTGTTCAACAGATCCGTTCAAAATTCAATTGTGCATTATTTTAGTGCAGGTGTTATAAAAGGAATTTTACATAAATGTGTTAAGCAGTGTACTACCAGAGGAAATTGCACGCCTTAATTGGAATCATGGGAGGTGAAATTGGTCATCAATAGAAGCACAAAACGAGCTGATAGCGAATGGGAAGCCTGTTTTACACCTCACCCGATCCTCTTTTCTAATTGAAGTCAATGGAATCACAACCAGCCCACTTTGCGTTAATTCCATTGAATAATTTCACCTCCATATTCCCTAATCTCCGACGTATTGGAACGTCGTTCACATCTTTCATGCTCTGGAAAAATTGATGGGGAGATGAAGGGGATATTGGTGTAGATTCCAGTCCCTGTGACTTGCGATGGCCCTATGAAGGATACATCTACAATAGATTATCTCCTGCTGCCTAACTGTGCATGCGCTTGTTTGCTCCCCACAGAACTTTGTTGAGTACCTTCTGTTTCCAGACCTTCTGCAGTTATGCCAGACTCTTGATGTAGCGCTGTAGAGTTTGGGCTGAGACCTCCTCTGTCTGCTTGTTGATATGCTTGAGCCAAAATTGGGAGAGCTGTCCCACAGGCTAGTCAAGCAACAGCCTGACATAGCCATACTCACAGAATCATACATTTCAGCCATCGTCCCAGACTCCTCCATCAACATTCCTGGGTATGTCCAGTCCCACTGGCAGGACAGACCAACCAGAGGTGCCAGCACAGTGGTATACAGTCAGGAGGGAGTACTTGACATTGACTCCAGACCCCATGAAGTGTCATGGCATCAGGTCAAACATGGACAAGGAAACCTCCCGCTAACAATCACCTACCGCCCTCCCTCAGCTGATGAATCAGTGCTCCTCCATGTTGAGCCCCACTTGAAGGAAGCAGTGAGCAAGGGCACAGAATGTACTCTGGGTGGGGGACTTCAATGTCCATCACAAAAAGTGGCTCGGTAGCACCACTACTGGCCGAGCTGGCTGAGTCCTGAAGGATACAACGACGAGATTGGGCCTGCGACAGGTGGTGTGAGAACCAAGACGAGGGAAAAACCTACTTGACCTCGTATTCACCAATCTACCTATCGCAGATGCATCTGTCCATGACAGTACTGGTAGGAGTGACCACTGCACAGTGCGTGTGGAGACGAAGTCCCATCTTCACACTGAGGACACCATCCAACGTGTTGTGTGGTTCTACCACCGTGCTAAATGGGATAGATTCAGAACAGATCTAGAAGCTCAAAACTGGGCATTCATGAGGATCTCTGGACCATCAACAGCAGCAGAATTGTATTCCACCATAATCTGTAACCTCATGGCCTGGCATATTCATCACTTTTCCATCACCATCAAGCCAGGGGATCAACCCTGGTCCAATGAGGAGTGTAGAAGATCATGCCAGGAGCTGCACCAGGTGTACCTAAAAATGAGGTGCCAACCTGGTGAAACTACAACACAGGACTACATGTGTGCTAAATAGCGGAAGCAGCATGCTATAGACAGAGCTAAGCGATCCCACAACCAACGGATCAGATCAAAGCTCTGCAGTCCTGTCTCATCCAGTCGTGAATGGTGGTGGACAATTAAACAACCAACGGGAGGAGGAGGCTCTGCAAACATCTCCATCCTCAATGATGGCAGAGCCCAGTATGTGAGTGCAAAAGTCAAGGCTGGAGCATTTGCAACCACCTTCAGCCAGAAGTGCCGAGTGGATGATCCATCTCGGCCTCCGCCTGAGATCCCCACCATCACAGAAGCCAGTCTTCAGCCAATTTAATTCACTCCACGTGATATCAAGAAACGGCTGAGTGCACTGGACACAACAAAGGCTATGGGCCCCAACAATATCCCGGCTGTAGTGCTGAAGACTTCGGCTCAAGAACTAGCCGCGCCTCTAGCCAAGCTGTTCCAGAGCAGATACAACACTGGCATTTACCTGACAATGTGGAATATTGCCCAGGTATATCCTGTCCATAAAAAGCAGGACAAATCCAATCCGGCCAATTACCACCCCATCAGTCTCCTCTCAATCATCAGCAAAGTGATGGAAGTTGTTGTCGACAGTGCTATCAAGCGGCACTTGCTCACCAATAACCTGCTCACCGATGATCAGTGTGTGTTCCGCCAGGACCACTCTGCTCCAGACCACATTATAGCCTTGGTCCAAACATGGACAAAAGATTTTAATTCCAGAGATGGGTGAAAGTGACTGCCCTTGACATCAAGGCAGCATTTGGACAAGCATAGCATCAAGGAGCCCGAATAAAATTGAAGTCAATGGGAATCAGGGGGAAAACTCTCCAGTGGCTGGAGTCATACCTAGCACAAAGGAAGATGGTAGTGGTTGTTGGAGGCCAATCATCTCAGCCTCAGGACATTGCTGCAGGAGTTCCTCAGGGCAGTGTCCTAGGCCCAACCATCTTCAGCTGCTTCATCAATGACCTTCCCTCCATCATATGGTCAGGAGTGGGGATATTTGCTGATGATTGCACAGCGTGGAGCTACATTCCCAATTCCTCAGATAATGAAGCAGTCCGTGCCTGCATGCAGCAAGACCTGGACAACATCCAGGCTTGGGCTCATAAGTGGCAAGTAACATTCGCGCCAGACAAGTGCTGGCAATGACCATCTCCAACAAGAGAGAGTCTAACCACCTACCCTTGACATTCAACGGCATTACCATCACTGAACCCCCACCATCAACATCCTGGGGGTCACCATTGACCAGAAATTTAACTGGACTAGTCACATAATTACTATGGCTATGAGAGCAGGTCAGAGTATTCTGCGGTGAGTGACTCACCTCCTGACTCTCCAAAGCCTTTCCACCTTCTACAAGGCACAGGTCAGGATTGTAATGGAATACTCTCCACTTACCCTGGATGAGTGCAGCTCCAAAAACACTCAAGGAGCTCAACACCTTCCAGGACAAAGCAGCCCACTTGATTGGCACCCTATCCACCACCTTAACCATTCACTCCCTCCACCACCGGCGCACTGTGGCTGCAGTGTGTACCATCTACAAGATGCACTGCAGCAACTCGCCAAGGCTTCTTCGACAGCACCTCCCAAACCCGCGACCTCTACCACCTAGAAGGACAAGGGCAGCAGCTACATGGGAACAACACCACCTGCAAGTTCACCCCCAAGTCACACACCATCATGACTTGGAAATATATTGCCGTTCCTTCATTGTCGCTGGGTCAAAATCCTGGAACTCCCTTCCTAACAGCACTGTGGGAGAACCTTCACCACACGGACTGCAGCGGTTGAAGAAGGCGGCTCACCACCACCTTCTCAAGGGCAATAAGGGATGGGCAATAAATGCCGGCCTCCGACATCCCATGAATAAATTTTTTAAAAATTCAGACCATGAGGATGAAGATGTAAATGGATGGTACAAAATAAGGAGGAGATAATTTTTTTTAGTTAATGCTCTTTATACAGAGACTGATTTCAGTGGAACTAAATGACTTGAATTTGTGTTTAATTTCTTAGATTGATTGTTAATTTATGCTGCCGTAACTTTAAAGTGTTGCTTCTGGCAGCAGTCACTTAAATTAAGTGAGGTGGCACTAATGTCTCTGGAGATACTGGTGCTACTGTCTCTGGAGCTGCTTAGAGAAAGCTAAAATGATGATTTCTCAGGCTTCTCCAGAGACAGTATCAGTGGAGCTCTTGCTGCCTACTGGTGGCTGCAACTGTAAGATTATCTGAATATTGGAGCCAGGACTTTCAGGAGTGAAGTCAGGAAACACTTCCATACGCAAAGGGTGGTAGAAGTTTGGAACTCTCTTCCGCAAATGGCTAGTTCAATTGTTAATTTAAAATTAACAATTGAGCTAGCCATATGCGGAAGAGATTGATAGATTTTTGTTAATCAAAGGTATTAAGGGATATGGGGCTAAGGCAGTTATATGGAGTTAGGTCACAGGTCAGCCACGATCTCATTGAATGATGGAACAGGCTCGAGAGTCTAAATGGCCTAATCCTGTTCCTATGTTCCTATGCTCAACCTCTCTATTTAGTTCAACAATACAGTTTTCCCATCACGCTCGTGCAGAGCTTCTCCAGCCATCGGAGAGAGTTGTGTCCAGAAAATAGAGTTCTATCTCGTAATGTTCACACAACCGTGCACAGGTAATCTTATGCAGGGAAATCTGCCTGTTGCTGCAAAGTAATGAGGGCAAATTCCATAACACCAGCTCCTAAGG
The DNA here is from genome assembly GCF_035084215.1 of Heptranchias perlo. Classification (NCBI taxonomy): domain Eukaryota; kingdom Metazoa; phylum Chordata; class Chondrichthyes; order Hexanchiformes; family Hexanchidae; genus Heptranchias; species Heptranchias perlo. The sequence goes on along the minus strand of NC_090357.1, from coordinate 22,152,209 downwards.
GTATCACAGAAGTGCTTCCACTTGAGGCAATTCAGGAATATAGCTGCAACATTAAATAGAATTTAGAAATCTAGTCAGCTTCTAGAGGATGACAAATCTCAGCCCTTCACTCCCAAAAGTGAAGCAACAGACTTGCTGATATCTGGTAGCCATTTTAATTCACTTTGATGTCCTGGTCTGAATGGCCAACAACACACATATTTCTGCCCAGCCCCACCCCACCCACTCCCCCCCACCCTCTCAAAGCTAGGATTGCAGTATCATCGACTTTACCCTTAAATGTTTCACAGCAGACATTAATTTCAAACACACCAATGATATCTGCGTGAATTCAGTCAAAATCCAGCCAGTCTCAGGACCAGGATCCAGGACACCCTAAGCAGAGGTTAATGACATAACCCTTCTTAAAAATTGATGTCGACAGTGCATAAAAAAAGAACATTTTGATAATTAATGGCACTAAGAACTTTTAAACATTTCAGATTAAAATTGTACTGTGCAATATGGGTAAAGAAATGGTTGCTTTGAAATTCCTTTGCCTGCGCTTTTAAATAAGCCGTTGACCTGTTTAACAGATTAATATCTGCAGGCAGTTTAAAGCAGTGATCACAGAAATTTCATACAAATTTGTAAATGCATCAGTTATATTATTGCACGGAACCATTTCAGCTCATTAGGCTTATTTCAGCACGACCTACGCATCATTGAAAAACACACACAAAAGTTAAATTGCAATAGTTGTGGGACTTTGCATCTTTAACTGTTTGTTTCCAGTTGCAGTTTTAGCCATTCTTGGTGGCTGAAATGCCGACTTCATTAGAAGAACTAAGATGAAGGTATGGGTGAGTGAAGGACTTTCAAAGCAAAATACTTCCTCCATTTACATTCCTCATGCTTAATTTTTAATAATTTAATCTCCTGTTTGCTCAAAGACATACCCTGAACTGGTACTTCACTGTACGTTTTTGGTTGGTGGAGAATGTCAACTGATATCAGCTTCAGTCCTCTTGATGGCTTACAGGGAAATGGCACTGTGTAGGCTGAGACTGAGCCATACAGACAAGAGTGTCAAAGGTTTAATCTGTGCTGAGTTAGCTAATTTCAGGGTGGCAGCTAGGGCACTGCAATAGGCCTAAGGAGGTAAGGGGGAACATCAGTCAGGATTACAGCTCCTGATTACCAAGCAGTGATCTTTACTGCAAAGTGTGTGCTGATATTCGGTGAGGAAAAGATATTGGCCCCAATAATAACAGGGAGGCGGAAAGGGAGCAGTGGGGGGGGGGAGGGGAGATTTCTGGGTTTCCTCGAGGTTCCTGCCGAATTTAACTGCAGCTGGGACTTGATTTAAGTTTTTCGAATCTGTATCCCGGCCGCAGCCAACCAGATTGAGAGGCTGTCGGGCAGGTAGGCAGCCTGGGGAGCAGAACGGAGGTGAGTCGGACATTGGGGGGTGGTGGGGAAGTTGGACGTTGGATGGCGGGAGGTGGTTTGCAGGGTAGCTTGGTGGGCCAGGGGAAGCACTCCTGCTCCTCTTGGCCCACAAGCATTGCTCGAAAGGCATTTACCTGTTCCATTCACCTCTGTTCAGCTGCCAGGATTTTCCAAGGCCACAAAAACCCAGCTCCTAAGAGTTAAATGTGAAAAACAGGTTAAATTTGAGGCAAGCAGCCTCATTAAACTACTTCGAAAGAGCAGGTTAGTTAACCAACCCCCAACCCGCCTCCATTAAAAGCGAGAGTGCATTAGGGTGGATGCTTGTTGGGACCAGGTTTGTCATTATTTTTATTTTTAACCACCCCTCCACCATCCCCCCCCCCACCCTTGCGCATCCTGGGGGTGGGGAGGGGGGTTAAAATTACCCCCATTGACTACGATGTCCATGATTGAACAGCTTGCCAACATCCGCTATCAAAGCTTTCATGGGAAGAATGGCCACATGACCAAGGCACTGGAGGTGCCCATAAAGTGCCCATCTAGCAAAAACCCGCACCTGCAGGAAAGGAGTGGAGAAAAACGGGGCAAGAAATCAGAAAATAAAAAAAATAACAAAGGAATACCGGCCGGAGGTTGTCAGTTGATAGGACAATGGCGATTGCCATCTGTTTAATTCCTGAATCAGGGAGCACTGCTTCACACAAACCTGGAACAAAGCTGTGGAGGCTTGAAAATTTAAAAACTGAGATTGATAGATTTTTGATAGGTAAGGGTAGTAAGAGATATGGAAACAAGGTGGGTAAATGGAGTTAAGATAAATTGATTAGCCATGATCTAATTGAATGGCGGGTCAGGCTTGACCTATGTTCCTATGTTTCACCTCTAATCCAGAGCTACCATTGATTGTGTATCCTAGTATCATTTCAGCACTGTGTGTGTGTGTGTGTGTGTGTGTGTTTGTGTGTGAGCATTGAAAGTAGCCCCCTTTAATCGTATCCATCCAAACTGAAATGAGCCATTGCTGGTTAAACAACCATGAAATGCTTGTACACTATTTCTCAATGTTTACAGGCATGTGATTTTACACCAACTGCAGACGTTTAAAGTTCACATCTGCCTGAAAGCAGCATTGCCTTTTGGTTTTGTATAATTTCATTATTTTCATGTTCTCTCTTTTAATGCATGATGTGTCCCATGTCACAACTTTGCTTCAGCAACTATAATCAGGAATTCAGCTACAGGCCTCTGTTAAGAACATTAATAAACATGTAGATGTTTCAATGTTTTTAGCTTGCCCTCAGGCTTTGGTCCATCTTCCTATGTACATTTCAAGACAGATCAAGTTTCAGTGTATCTGTTTTTTCTTCTCCTCTGCCCTCTCGGGTGGATGTAAAAGATCCCATGGCACTATTCAAATAAGAGCAGGGGAGTTCTCCGTGCTGTCCTGGCCAAGATTTAGCCCTCAACCAATAACACTAAAACAGATGACCAGGTCGTTTATCTCATTGATGTGTGTGGGACCTTGCTGTGTGAAAATTGGCTGCCGCATTTCCTACATTACAACAGTGACTACACTTCAAAAAGCACTTCATTGGCTGTAAAGCGCTTTGGGAGATCATGAGATTGTGAAAAGCGCTCTATAAGTGCAAGTCATTCTTTTATTTTACAATTACATGCAATAACAGATCAAGTGCCAGGCAATGACCATCTCCAACAAGAGAGAGTCTAACCACCTCCCCTTGACATTCAATGGCATTATCATCACCGAATCCCCCACTATCAAAACCTGGGGGTCACCATTGATCAGAAATTTAGCTGGACCAGCCACATAAATGCTACAAGAGCAGGTCAGAGGCTGGGTATTCTGCGGCGAGTGACTCACCTCCTGACTCCCCAAAGCCTTTCCACCATCTACAAGGTACAAGTCAGGAGTGTGATGGAATACTCTCCACTTGCCTGGATGAGTGCAGCTCCAACAAGAAGCTCGACACCATCCAGGATAAAGCACCCTTTTTGATTGGCACCCCTTCCACCACCCTAAACATTCACTCCCTTCACCACTGGTGCACCGTGGCTGCAGTGTGTACCATCTACAAGATGCACTGCAGCAACTCGCCAAGGCTTCTTCAACAGCACCTCCCAAACCCTTGACTTCTACCACCTAGAAGGACAAGGGCAGCAGGCACATGGGAACAACATCACCTGCACGTTCCCCTCCAAGTCACACACCATCCCGACTTGGAAAGATATCGCCGTTCCTTCATCGTCACTGGGTCAAAATCCTGGAACTCCCTACCTAACAGCACTGTGGGAGAACCTTCACCGCACAGACTGCACCGGCTCAAGAAGGTGGCTCACCACCACCTTCTCAAGGGCAATTAGGGATGGGCAATAAATGTTGGCCTTGCCTGTGGTGCCCACATCCCATGAACGAATAAAAAAAAATTCAATGAAATTCCTGAATTGGTAACATGACAACATATTCTATCTTGTTGCAAAACCTCCTCTTTATCCTTATTCAAAATAGTGCTTTATTTATGAATTCTACAGGCAATGTCTTCGAAGGCCTATGTTTTATCAAATGTTTTATTAAAAAAAACCTTTTCATGAGTAAATGAACTGCCTGGTAATGTATTGAACTATATAGTCTAGGAAGGGCTGAGGTCAATCCCTGAGTTAGCTGATTGATGTTAGGAAAACAGTACCAGAATTAGCTTCAGCACCCCAAACCACAGAAAAGAAAAATGTACCAAAGCTCCCCTTCATAATTATTTTCCACAGACTCCTGCACATGTAGGTTTTAAGTAGTGCCCTAAAGGAGGATAGAGAGGTGCAGAGGCAGAGTTTTGAGGAAGGAATTCCAGAGTTTAGGGCCTAGAGAGCTGAAGGCACAGCTGCCAATGATGGGGCGAAGGAAGTGGGGGATGCACAAGAGGCCAGAGTTGGAGTTACCCGAGATTTTGGAGGGCTGTAGGGCCGGAGGAGGTTACTGAGATAGTAAGTGGTGAGACCATGGAGGGATTTGAACACAAGCGTGAAAATGTTAAAATCGAGGTGCTGATGGACCGAGAGACAATGTAGGTCAGCGAGCACAGGGGTGATGGATGAATCGGACTTGGTGCGAGTTAGGATACGGGCAGCAGAGTTTTGAATGAGTTTAAGTTTTTGGAGGGTGGAAGATGGGAGGCCGGGGAGGACAGCATTGGTATAGTCGAATCTAGAGGTAACAAGAGCATGAATGATGGTTTCAGCAGCAGGTGGGCTGAGGCAGGTGCAGAGACAGACAATATTACAGAGGTGGAAGTAGGCGATCTTTGTGATTGAGAGGATATGCGGTCGGAAGCTCAACTCCAGGTCAAATAACGCCGAGGTTGCCAACAGTTTGGTTTAACCTGAAACAACGTTCAGGGAGGGGAATGGTATCGGTGGCTAGGGAACTGAGTTTGTGGAGGGGAATAGAGTTGATGGTTAGGGAACGGAGTTTGTGGAGGGGGATTGAGTCGATGGTTAGGGAACGGAGTTTGTGGAGGGGGATTGAGTCGATGGTTAGGGAACGGAGATTGTGGAGGAGGATTGAGTCGATGGTTAGGGAATGGAGGTTCTGGAGGAGGATTGAATCGATGGTTAAGGAATGGAGTTTGTGGAGGGGAATGGAGTCGATGGTTATGGAATGGAGATTGTGGAGGGGGATTGAATTGATGGTTAGGGAACGGAGATTGTGGCTGGGGCCAAAGAAAATGAGCCCCTATTGTTTATAATAGTTTATAAATCCTCCACCTCCTCAACCTGCACCAGTAATAGTGGCTCCATTTAGCTGGGCCTCCATTCTTTCACTAGCTGCTTTCGTGAATTTTCTGCCCAGCACAGTATTTGGGATTTACGTTCAGTAGACATATGCATTTATTCAGATGGCCTAGATGTGCCTTCGGCTATGTACTTGGCTTAGTTTCTTAGCTGGAACTTTGGTCCTCGGTTGATAGTGAAGAGTTGGGAATTCCCTTCCCTAATAAAGCACTTAATAGCTGCGGAGAGGCAGTAATTACCATCCCGAGCCAAGGGTCTTTGACTCTCCTGTTGATTGCTAAAGGCAAAATGGATTCAGCTGAGTGAGTCTCCAAAATACCAAAGTCTTGTTGAATATTAATTAAAGATACAAGTTTGATTGGTGTATTTTGTGTTGCAACTACTTAAACTAGACCCCAATTAATAATACATTTCTAATACACTTGACTGGTTTTGGCCAAGGGGACCTGATAATAGGCTGAAGAGTAAAAAAAAAACTTCTGCCACAATTGTAATGCATGAGTGCAGATTAATCCCATTTCAGTAAGAATAAGTGGGCCTATTTCTCTCTGAGATTCATTTCACTTTATATTCTCCAGTTCCAACAGAGCCTTTTACCCATTAAATCCATGTGGCCTCAGTGTATGAGTACGAGCTAATGAAAGCAGTTGATAAAATCCATGTCTATAATTTCTATATCTTATTAAAAATGTTACCTCAGCAGATATTTCCTGTCAGCTTTTTACCAATATAAATTCCTATCTTTGCATCTGTAATCGAAACAAGGAAGTTGTTGTGCTGTATTTGCACTCTTCCCTGGAGAAGGTGCTGCAGCACCAACACTGGTGGGAGGGTGTTATCACAGCACGGCAAATTTACACAGGCAATTCCCATTATACATGTGGACGAAGGAATTCACAGCTTCGTCCCTTCAAGTTGAATAGGATGGTGATACAAAAACCCTTATCTGGCTCATTATGTTCAGGGGAAAAAGGCCAGTAAAATAAAGCTGATATCATGTAATTTTAGAACAAATTTCTTTGAGGAAGTAACTGCTCCAGTTCAACATGGGAGCTGAGTGAACAATGCTCTTGGATTGCTCAGTCCTTGGCCCACCCTGAGTGCTTCCAAGCCACTGTCTCTCTCCCTCTCACCCCAAGGGTTCTCCAGGACTCAGGCCATTCTGTTCCCAAGAGGCCCAAGTCCTGGCTTTACCCTCCCCACCTGCTACCTCCCAGAATGAACTCACACATTCTCTCATAGTTTGAGCCCTTGCTCCCTCCTGTGCCCAACCCTCCCACAGTTCAAAGTTGAAATGTACCCACTTACTTCCTTCAAATAAAAGGTGTTGCTATGGGAACTCACATGGATCCTAGCAATGCCTGGCTTTTTGTAGGATATGCTGAACACTTTTTTTCCAGACTTATTCAGATCCCCTCCTTAATCTTTTTCTGTTACATTGATGACAGAGTTGTTTATGCTTCCCGGTCTCATCCAGATCTAAAGAATTTCATTAATTATGCTCAAAATTTCCACCTTTCCCATAACTTTACATGGTATATTTTGACACATCCCTTCCTGGACTTCTTTCTCTCTATCTCTGGGGATAGACTTTTCACCAAGATAAACCCATTGACTCCCATAATTACCTGGATTCTACTTCTTCCTGCCCTGCTTCCTGTAAGTGTCGGCTGTGGCTCAATGGTAGCACTCTCACCTTTGAGTTAAGAGGTCATGGGTTCAAGTCCCACTGCACAGATTTAAGCACAGAATCTTGGCTGATACTTCACTGTAGTACTGAGGGAATGCTATGCTGTCTTTCAGATGAGATGTTGAATTGAGGCCCCATCTGCCCTCTCAATTAGACTTACAAGCTCCCATGGCATTATTTGAAAAAGAGCAGAGGTGCTCTCCTTGGTGTCTTGACCAATATTTATCCCACAATAAAACAGATTATCTCATTGCTATTTGTGAAACGTTCCTGTGAGCAAATTGGCTACCACATTTCCTACATCCTGTCCTGGAGGAGCCAAGGACATAATCTATTTGGTTAGATTTAAGAAATAAAAGAGGTGCCATTACACTACTGGGTTTATTCTATAGGCTAACAACTGGTGGGAAGGATATAGAAAAGCAAATTTGCAGGGAAATTACAGAGAGGTGCAAAAGGTATCGAGTAGTGATAACTAGGGATTTCAACTATCCTAATATAGACTGGGATAACAATAATAATATAAGGGGCAAAGAGGGGAGGAATTTTTGAAATGTGTTCAGGATAACTTTCTTAACCACTATGTTTCCGGCCCAACGAGGACAGAGGCATTGCTGGACTTGGTTCTAGGGAATGAGGCGGGCCAAGTGGAGCAAGTGTCAGTGGGGGAGCATTGAGGGAGCAGCGATCATACTATCATAAGGTTTAGAATAGCTATGGAAAAGGACATGGACCACTCTAAAGTAAAAATACTCAATTGGAGGAGAGTCAGTTTCAATGGGATGAGAACAGATCTGGCCCGGGTAAATTGGAATCAAAGATTGGCAGGCAAAACTGTAATTGAACAGTGGGCGGCCTTTAAAGAGGAGATGGTTCAGGTACATTCGAAGCACATTCCCACGAAGCTGAAAGATAGGGCAACTAAAGCCAGAGCTCCCTGGATGACAAAAGAGATAGTGAGTTAGATGAAACGGAAAAATGGGGCGTATGACAGATGTCAGGTTGATAACACAAGTGAGAACCAGGCAGAATATGGAAAGTTCAGAGGGGAAGTGAAAAAGGAAATAAGAGGGGCAAAGAGAGAGTATGAGAATAGATTGGTGGCCAACATAAAAGGGGAAGCCAAAAGTCTTTGACAGGCATGTAAACAGTAAATGGGTAGCAAGAGAAGGGATGGGGCCGATTAGGGACCATAAAGGAGATTTACTCATGGAGGCAAAGGGGATGGCTGAGGTACTGAATGACTACTTTGCATCTGTCTTTACCAAGGAAGAAGATGTGCCAGAGCATCAGTAAAGGAAGATATAGTTGAGATACTGGATGTGCAAAAAATTGATAAAGAAGAGGTACTAGAAAAGCTAGCTGTACTTAAAGTAAATAAGTCACCCGAACTGGATGGAATGCATCCAAGGTTGCTGAGGAAAGTAAGGGTGGAAATTGCGGAGGTAATGGCCATAAACTTCCAATCCTCCTTAGATATGGGGATGGTGCCAGAGCACTGGAGAATTGCAAATGTTACACCCTTGTTCAAAAAAGGGTGTAAGGATAAACCCAGCAACTATAGGCCAGTCAGTTTAACCTCAGTGGTGGGGAAACTTTTAGAAATGATAATCCGGGGCAGAATTAACAGTCACTTGGATGAGTGTGGATTGATTAGGGAAAGCCAGCAAGGATTTGTTAAAGGCAAATCGTGTTTAACTAACCTGATAGAGTTTTTTGACAAGGTAACAGAGAGGGTAGATGAAGGCAATGCAGTTGATGTGGTGTATATGGACTTTCAAAAGGCATTTGATAAAGTGCAGCATGGTAGGCTTATCATCAAGATTGCGGTCCATGGAATAAAGGGGGCAGTAGCAACATGGATACAGATTTGGCTAAGTGACAGGAAACAGAGAGTAGTGGTGAATGGTTGTTTTTTGGACTGGAAGGTGGTGGCCAGTGGTGCTCCCCAGGGGTCAGTGCTGGGACCACTGCTTTTCTTGACAAATATTAATGACTTGGACTTGGGTGTACAGGGCACAATTTCAAAATTTGCAGATGACACAAAACTTGAAAGGGTAGTAAACAGTGAGGAGGATAGTGATAGACTTCAAGAGGATATAAACAGGCTGTTGGCATGGGCGGACACGTGGCAGATGAAATTTAATACAGAAAAATGCGAAGTGATACATTTCGGTAGGAAGAACTAGGAGAGGCAATATAAACTAAAGGGCACAACTCTAAAAGGGGTCCAGGAACAGAGAGATCTGGGGGTATATGTACACAAATCTTTGAAGGTGGCAGGGCAGGTTGAGAAAACGGTTAAAAAAGCAGAAGGGATTCTGGGTTTTATAAATAGAGGCATAGAGTATGGCAGTCATGATGAACCTTTATAAAACACTGGTTTGGCCACAACTGGAGTATTGTGTCCAGTTCTGGGTACCGCACTTTAGGAAAGATGTGAACGCCTTAGAGAGGGTGCAGAAGAGATTTACTAGAATGATTCCAGGGATGAGGGATTTTGTTATGTGGATAGACTGGAGAAGCTGGGGTTGTTCTCCTTGAAACAGAGACGATTTGATGCAGGTATTCAAAATCATGAAGGGTCGAGACAGAGTTTTTTTTTATTCGTCCATGGGATGTGGGCGTCGCTGGCAAGGCCGGCATTTATTGCACATCCCTAATTGCCCTTGAGAAGGTGGTGGTGAGCCGCCTTCTTCAACCGCTGCAGTCCGTGTGGTGAAGGTTCTCCCACCGTGCTGTTAGGAAGGGAGTTCCAGGATTTTGACCCAGCAACGATGAAAGAAAGGCGATATATTTCCAAGTCGGGATGGTGTGTGACTTGGGGGGGAACGTGCAGGTGGTGTTGTTCCCATGTACCTGCTGCTCTTGTCCTTCTAGGTGGTAGAGGTCGCGGGTTTGGGAGGTGCCGTTGAAGAAGCCTTGGCGAGTTGCTGCAGTGCATCCTGTGGATGGTACACACCGAAGCCACTGTGCGCCGGTGGTGAAGGGAGTGACTGTTTAGGGTGGTGGATGGGGTGCCAATCAAGCAGACTGCTTTGTCCTGGATGGTGTCGAGCTTCTTGAGTGTTGTTGGAGCTGCACTCATCCAGGCAAGTGGAGAGTATTCCATCACACTCCTGACTTGTGCCTTGTAAATGGTGGAAAGGCTTTGGGGAGTCAGGAGGTGAGTCACTTGCCGCAGAATACCCAGCCTCTGACCTGCTCTTGTAACCACAGCATTTATGTGGCTGGTCCAGTTAAGTTTCTGGTCAATGGTGATCCCCAGGATGTTGATGGTGGGGGATTTGGCGATGGTAATGCCCTTGAATGTCAAGGGGAGGTGGTTAGACTCTCTCTTGTTGGAGATGGTCATTGCCTGGCACTTGTCTGGCGCGAATGTTACTTGCCACTTGTGAGCCCAAGCCTGGATGTTGTCCAGGTCTTGCTGCATGCAGGCTCGGACTGCTTCATTATCTGAGGGGTTGCAAATGGAACTGAACACTGTGCAATCATTTGCGAACATCCCCATTTCTGACGTTATGATGGAGGGAAAGTCATTGATGATGCAGCTGAAGATGGCTGGGCCGAGGACACTGCCTTGAGGAACTTCTGCAGCAATGTCCTGGGACTGAGATGATTGGCCTCCAACAACCACTACCATCTTCCTTTGTGCTCGGTATGACTCCAGCCACTGGAGAGTTTTCAAACCGATCCCCATTGACTTCAATTTTACGATGGCTCCTTGGTGCCACACTCGGTCAAATGCTGCCTTGATGTCAAGGGCAGTCACTCTCACTTCACCTCTGGAATTCAGCTCTTTTGTCCATGTTTGGACCAAGGCTGTAATGAGGTCTGGAGCCGAGTGGTTCTGGCGGAACCCAAACTGAGCATCGGTTAGTAAGTTAGTTATGAGTAAGTGTCGCTTGATAGCAGTGTCGACGACACCGTCCATCACTTTGCTGATGATTGAGAGTAGACTGATGGGGCGGTAATTGGCTGGATTGGATTTGTCCTGCTTTTTGTGGACAGGACATACCTGGACAATTTTCCACATTGTCGGGTAGATGCCAGTATTGTAGCTGTACTGGAACAGCTTGGCTAGAGGCGCAGCTAGTTCTGGAGCACAAGTCTTCAGCACTACAGCCGAGATGTTGTCGGTGCCCATAGCCTTTGCTGTATCCAGTGCACTCAGCCGTTTCTTGATATCACGTGGAGTGAATTAAATTGGCTGAAGACTGGCTTCTGTGATGGTGGGGATATCAGGAGGAGGCCGAGATGGATCATCCACTCGGCACTTCTGCCTGAAGATGGTTGCAAACCCTTCGGCCTTGTCTTTTGCAATCATGTGCTGGTCTCTGCCATCATTGAGGATGGGGATGTTTACAGAGCCTCATCCTCCCGTTAGTTGTTTAATTGTCCACCACCATTCCCGACTGGATGTGGCAGGGCTACAGAGCTTTGATCTGATCTGTTCGTTGTGAAATCGCTTAGCTCTGTCTATAGCATGTTGCTTCTGCTGTTTAGCATGCATGTAGTCCTGAGTTGTAGCTTCACCAGGTTGGCACCTCATTTTTAGGTACGCCTGGTGCTGCTCCTGGCATGCTCTTCTACACTCCTCGTTGAACCAGGGTTGATCTGCTGGCTTGTTGGTAATGGTAAAGTGAGGAATATGCCGGGCCATGAGGTTACAGATTGTGCTGGAATACAGTTCTGCTGCTGCTGATGGCCCACAGCGCCTCATGGATGCCCAGTTTTGTGCTGCTAGATCTGTTCTGAATCTATCCCATTTAGCACGGTGATAGTGCCACACAACACGTTGGTTGGTGTCCTCAGTGCAAGGATGGGACTTCGTCTCCACGAGGCCTGTGCGGTGGTCACTCCTACCAATACTGTCATGGACAGATGCATTTGCGACAGGTAGATTGGTGAGGACGAGGTCAAGTAAGTTTTTCCCTCGTGTTGGTTCGTTCACCACCTGCCACAGGCCCAGTCTGGCAGCTATGTCCTTTAGGACTCAGCCAACTCGGTCAGTAGTGGTGCTACCGAGCCTCTCTTGGTGATGGACATTGAAGTCCCCCACCCAGAGTACATTCTGTGCCCTTGCTGCCCTCAGTGCTTCCTCCAATTGGTGTTCAACATGGAGGAGGACTGATTCATCAGCTGAGGGAGTGTGATAGGTGGTAATCAGCAGGAGGTTTCCTTGCCCATGTATGACCTGATATCATGAGATTTCATGGGGTCCAGAGTCAGTGATGAGGAATCCCAGGGCCACTCCCTCCTGACTGTATATTACTGTACCGCCACCTCTGGTGGGTCTGACCTGCCGGTGGAACAGGACACACCCAGGGATGGTGATGGAAGAGTCTGGGACATTGGCTGAAACGTATGATTGTGTGAGTATGGCTATGTCAGTCTGTTGCTTGACTAGTCTGTGGGTCAGCTCTCCCAATTTTGGCACAAGTCCCCAGATGTTAGTAAGGAGGACTTTGCAGGGTCGACTCGGCTTGGTTTGCCTTTGTCGTGTCCGGTGCGTTGCCTAGTGGTCCGATGCCGGGTGGTCCGTCCGGTTTTATTCTTATTGTGACTTTTTTTAGCGAGATTTTACAACTGAGTGGCTTGCTCGGCCATTTCAGAGGGCAATTAAGAATCAACCACATTGCTGTGGGTCTGGAGTCACATATAGGCCAGACCGGGTAAGGACGGCCGGTTTCCTCCCCTTAAGGACATTAGTGAACCAGATGGGTTTTTACGACAATCCGGTAGTTTCATGGCCACCATTACTGATACTTTTATTTTAATTCCAGATTTTATTTAATTAATTGAATTTAAATTCTCCAGCTGCCGTGGCGGGATTTGAACTCATGACTCCGGATTATTAGTCCAGGCCTCTGGATTCTTCGTCCAGTAACATAACCAGCATGCTACCGTACCCGAAAGTAGATGGAGAGAAACTGTTCCTATTGGCGGAAGGGTCAAGAACCAGAAGACATCGATTCAAGGTGATTGACAAAATAACCAAAGGTGACAGGAGGAAAAACCTTTTTTACACAGCAAGTGGTTAGCACTGCCCAAGGGGGTGGTGGAGGCAGATTCAATCATGCCCTTCAAAAGGGAACTGGATAAGTACTTGAAAGGAAAAAATAGGCAGGGCTACGGGGATAGTACGGGGGAGTGGGACTAACTGGATTGCTCTTGCATAGATCCGGCATGGACTCGATGGGCCAAATGGCCTCCTTCCGTGCTGTAACCTTTCTAGGATTCTATGACTCTATGAATACAACAGTGACTACAATTCAAAAAGTACTTCATTGGCTGCAAAACGCTTTGGGACATTCTGAGGTCATGAAAGGCACTGTATAAATGCTAATTTTTTTTCAGGACTCCATTCCTTTCTTCTTGTTGCTCCATCTCTGCTGCATCTGCTCTGCCACTATCCACAACAGACACTCCGAAATATCACCCTTTTTCCACAGCCAAGGATTCTCATTCAATGTGTAGGTAGGACCCTCGATAAAGTCCGTCCCATTTCCCGTGCCTCTGCCCTCAACCTTTCCAGCCCCGCCCACAATGGTGATAGGGACCACCCATCCTCCCCTTCCCCCCGCCGCTCCCACCCCCTTCTCCTTCCACCTGACCAGTCTCCTCATTTTCTTGAAGGTTTGCCGGAAAGGTGTCCAGGTGAAGGGGCTCAGAAAAGAATTGATCACTTGCCTTTAGGCCTAACACCCCCTTCCCCCCTCTCCAGAGTGGAGGAAATACACCAACTGAGCCAATCGGTAGAGGATCCTTCTTATTTAAAATAGCCAGGTACCTATTGTCACTATTTACTATTCCAGCTTTAAAAGTCTAATTCCAACTGAGCTGCATTACCTCCCACAAGGTTAATAGAATGAATTCGTTACATGTTTTTTCTTGATCTCCCAAGACATTTTTTTGCATGTGAAGAGTGTTTGAGTTCAGTAATACATTATGAATATTTATGTCATGGTGCTAGTTGAACATTTCTGCTTCTTGGTGCTTGATGGCACCTGTTTCAACTTGAATTTCTCTTTTACTTTCTCCTTTCCTCTGCTAAAGTTACAGGCTGATCCTGAAATGGAGTTCTAGGGGGAGTAACAACAACAACTTGCATTTATGTAGCACCTTTAATGTAGTAAAATATCCTCAGGTGCTTGACTGGAGCGTTATCAGAAAAAGTTTGACACTGACCCACATAAAGGGGTATTAGGACAGGTGACCAGAAGTTTAGTTGAACGGGTAAGTTTTAAGGAGCAACTTAAAGGAGCAGAGAGAGGTGGAGAGGCAACAATGTTTACCAATCCCCAGTACCTCATCCAACTGACCCAACAAGGAACTTTGCTTCTCAGTCTTCTTCTCCCAATAGAGCAAGTGGGGTTCTTGGTGAAGGTAATGGATGCTGAAAGGTTTAGAGCCCTCTTAAGGCCTCAGCAGGACTCACAACAGCTCTCAGTTGGTGTCAGTTACCCTGATGCCTTAGAAGGGTGGGATAAGGAGAATTTTTGGAGTAGCCCAGCAACGTTGACTTGTGGGGAGTGGGTAATGTCAGGTAGAAGATTCCCCACCAATAGCCTACGGGAATTTAAAGGGTTAGTGTAAACTGGGTTCTGCCACAAGTTCTTTCCCCACCTCCACCCGCCCAGATGGAAACTCAGTCTTGTTCAAACCTGATGCCCATGCAGTGGGAGCCAATAGATAGTAAATTAGAACAGTATCATAGGAACATAGGAAGACGAGGAAGCCATTTAGCCCCTCGAGCCTGTTCCACCATTCAATGAGATCATGGCTGATCTGTGACCTAACTCCATATACCCGCCTTAGCCCTATATCCCTTAATAACTTTAGTTAACAAAAATCTATCAATCTCAGATTTAAAATTAACAATTGAGCTAGCATGAACTGTCGTTTGCGGAAGAGAGTGCAAAAACTTCTACTGCCCTTTGCGTGTAGCAGTATGTCCTAACTTCACTCCTGAAAGTCCTAGCTCTAATTTTTAGGCTATGTCCCCTGGTCCTGGACTCCTCAACCAGCAGAAATAGTTTCTCTCAATCTACCCTATCAGTTCCCCTTAATATCATGAAAACTTCGATCAAATCACACCTTAGTCTTCTAAATTCTAGGGAATACAATCCTAGTAATTTCTCCTCATAATTTAACCCTTGGAGTCCAGGTATCATTCTGGTAAATCTACGCTGCACTCTCTCCAAGGCCAATATATCCTTCCTAAGGTGCGATGCCCATAACTAAACACAGCACTCCAGATGTGGCCTAACCAGGGCTTTGTATAGCTATAGCATAACTTCTCCCCCCTTGTATTCTAGTCCTCTAGATATAAAGGCCAACATTCCATTAGCCTTTTTTTATTATTTTCTGTGCCTGTCCATGACATTTTTAATAATCTATGTACATGGACCCCCACTGTTTCGAGCTTTTCATCATTTAGAAAGTACGCTGATCTATCCATTTTAGGTCCAAAGTGGATGACCTCACACTTACCTATACTGAAATCCATTTGCCACAGTTTTGCCCATTTTCTTAATCTATTAATATCGCTCTGTAATTTTATGCTTTCATCTACACTGCTTACAACACTGCCTATTATTGTGTCATCAGCAAACTTGGATATGTGGCTCTCTATCCCGTCATCTAAGTTGTTAATAAATGCACTGAATAGTTCAGGCCTCAAAACAGGTCCCTGTGGGACACCACTAGTCACATCCTACCAATTTGAGAACCAGGCCCATTATCCCTACTCTCTGTCTCCTGCCGCTCAGCCAATTTCCTAACCAGGTCAATAATTTGCCCTCAATTCCATGAGCTTCAACTTTAGTTAATAGTCTCTTATGTGGGACTTTATCGAATGCCTTCTGGAAGTCCATATAAACAACATCCATAGACATTCCCCCGCCCACTATTTTAGACACCTCTTCAAAAAATTCAATCAGGTTCGTCAGGTTTGTCCTAACCTTTACAAATCCATGATGGCTCTCTCTGATCAGCTGATAATTTTCAAGGTGTTCAGTCACTCTATCCTTTATTATAGACTCTAGTAATTTCCCGACAACAGATGTTAGGCTAACTGGTCTATAATTATCTGGTTTCCCTCTCTCACCTTTCTTAAATAACGGGGTGACGTGCAATTTTCCAATCTAAAGGAACGGTTCCTGAATCGAGAGAACTTTGGAAGATTATAGTTAGGGCATCTGCAATGATCTCACCTACTTCCTTTAAAACCCTGGGATGGAAACCAACTGGTCCTGGGGATTTGTCACTCTTTAGTGACATCATTTTCTTCATTATTGTTAATTTGCTTACTTTAATTATGGTGAGTCCCCATCCCTTATTCAAAATTAGTTTCCTCGGGGTGTCCGGCATGCTATCCTCTTCCTCTACTGGAAACATTGATGCAAGGTAATTAATTAACATATACACCGTTTCCTTATGTTCATTTACAAATCCCCATTGTCAGTTTTTAAGGGGTTCATGTTGCTCTTGACCACCTTCTTTTGTCCAAAATAATTGTAAAAACTTGTGTGTTGCTTTTGATATCCCTTGCAAGTTTCCTTTCATTCTCCCTTTTATGTAGCTCTTATTATCCGTTTTGTCATCCTTTGCTGTTCTTTGTATCGTTCCCAGTCGTCAGGATCCGTGCTTTTTTTTTGCATTTCTGTATGCTTTTTCTTTTAGCTCTATGTTGTCCCTTACACCTTTTGTCGTCCATGGCTGTTTTTGTCTCTGTCTCATCCAGTTGAAGTCGACCTTACCTAAATTTCGAATCTTGGTAGCTGATACGGATTTCTGCCTTTCAAATATGACGCTGAACTCAATCTTAGATGATTTCTACCCTCATAATCTAAAGATATTCAGATCAATTATAACAATCCCCACCATTGTAATAGCCATGATCAGTTAACTTAACTTAATGTGCAGATGAAGCCTGAGGCCTTTCTGGTCTGTATAACTCAGCGACGCAACAAACACTGCAGCCATCAGACACTCATATTGCATTACATTGCGACAAGCCTGATGTTATTAGTTTGTATGATTGCATGGGTCTGAAAAATTATCGGTTTCGACTGGCTCAATATAAAGCACCTGCTGTGGCTTCGAACTTTCACTCGATTTCAGTGTCTTGGATCACTCCTGTAGGTGACCTCTTGCTGCTTATGTCTGGTGCATGCCTCTACCTACTCAATATCTAACTAATTTGTAGTGTGTCCAGGGATTGCACAGAAAACTCTCATCATTCCATTTCAGCTTATATTATGAAGTCACGTGCCTGCGCATGATTTATCTTGTCTTCAGTATGCATCAGAATCAACACTTCACTAAACTGTGGCTCAGGTTATAACTGCCTAACATATTTATTAAACCGTAAATGCATAAGTGGGCAGTAAAAATGACATGCTGTAGATTTTACAATCATTATAAATTTAACCACCTCTCCTTGAATAAGTAGGAAAAGTAACAATCAGTTGCATCTGCTGCACTAAACTGTAATGGAAATACTAACCATGCATAATGATTATATTTATTGATCACCTACAGAGATTCTTTTTAGCTTACCTGCCTCTCGCTGATGGTTTCAGACAAAGTACTCCATTTTTTAAGACAGGTTGCGAAATATTTAAAAAATGACTGGGACAAAGTAAATTTAAATGTGTATCTGTTAAACTCAAAAAAAGGCACCAGTCAAACATAAATACAAAAAGAGTTCTTTAATTGAGTAGCTCGGTATATCACCTAGGTAATAGTATCTGTGTTGTTAGACTGCTATCTGACATCCAGTCTTGAACGACCAGCAATTTCCTCCGGTTAAACATTAAGACTGAGACTATCATCTTTGGCCCCTGCCAGAAACTCTGTACCCTTGCCACTGATTCCATCATCCTCCCCAGCCACTCTCTGTGTCTGAATCAGACTGTCAGCAACCCTCAGCCTTCTTATTCAACCAGGAGTGCAGCCTCTGACCTCACATTTCTCCTTCGTAAAGACTGACCACTTCCATCTCTGTAACATCACCCTGCCTCCAACCCTCCTTCAGCCCATCTGCTGCTGAATTTCATCCTTACTTTTGTCACCTCCAGACTTGACTATTCCAATGCATTCTTTGCTTGATTCCCATCCAAAAACTTCAGCCCAACCAAAACTTTGCTGCCCATATTCTGCCCTGCACCAAGACCCACTCACCCATTATCCCTGTCCTTGCTGACATACATTGGCTACAGATTCCCTAAAAGCCTTTAATTTAAAATTGTTGAAAGCCTTGTGTTAAATCTCTTCATTGCCTTGCCATCAGCCACAGTGGAACTGGATGGTTGACTAACAGTTCCCACAGTCGGACTTGACAGAGCACTGAACGACACAGCTCAGTTTCCTACTAGATGTGCACCCACAGTAAAAAACCACTCATTGTTTTGTACTATTTGACAGTCTCACCGCAAGAGGCTGCAAAGATAGTGTTGCAAGGGAAAGGGAATTTTAAAAAATTCGTTCTCGGGATGTGGCGTCGCTGGCAAGGCCGGCATTTATTGCCCATCCCTAGTTGCTCTGAGAAGGTGGTGATGAGCCTTCTTCATGTTCTTTGTAGTGGTTTGATACAACTGAATGGCTTGCTAGGCCACTTCAAAGGGCAATTCAGAGTTAACCACGTTTGGGACTGGAATCGCATATAGGCCAGACCAGGTAAGAATGACAGGTTTCCTTCCCTAAAGGAGAATAGTTAACCAGTTGAGTTTTTATGACAACCCGATAACTTCATGGTTACTCTTAATGATGCTAGTTTTTTTTTAATTTCCAGATTTTAAAATAACTGAATACAAAATCTCAACCGTCATGGTGGGATTTGAATGCACATTCTTTGGATTACTACTCTAGTAACATAACCACTACACTAATATATGCATAGAAACATCGAAATTAGGAGCAGGAGTAGGCCATTCGGCCCTTCGAGCCTGCTCCGCCATTTAATATGATCATGGCTGATCCTCTATCTCAATGCCATATTCCTGCTCTCTCCCCATACCTCTTGATGCCTTTTGTATCCAGAAATCTATCCATCTCCTTCTTAAATATATTCAGTGAGTTGGCCTCCACAGCCTTCTGTGGTAGAGAATTCCACAGGTTCACCACCCTCTGAATGAAGAAATT
This sequence comes from Heptranchias perlo, assembly GCF_035084215.1. Taxonomy (NCBI): domain Eukaryota; kingdom Metazoa; phylum Chordata; class Chondrichthyes; order Hexanchiformes; family Hexanchidae; genus Heptranchias; species Heptranchias perlo. The sequence continues at coordinate 22,133,131 of NC_090357.1, read as the reverse complement.
TCTCCTCATCTCAGTCCTATATGTCCTACCCCTTATCCTGAGACTGTGACCCCTCGTTCTGGACCCCCCAGCCAGGGGAAACATGCTCCCTGCATCCAGTCTGTCTTGCCCTGTCAGAATTTTATATGTTCCGATGAGAACCCCTCTCATTCTTCTAAACTCGAGTGAATACAGGCCGAGTCGACCTAATCTCTCCTTATACGACAGTCCTGCCGTCCCAGGAATCAGTCTGGTGAACCTTCACTGCACTCCCTTTAATTTGTTGTGGGAAAATCACCACTCGGAGTCAGACTTAAAGATTCAACATGCAGTTTATTGGACAAAGTACTTTGGGAGAAGAACTGGACGCTCCGCAGCGTACGCAACCAACTTCTCAACTTCAAAATGGTTGTCATGCTTTTTTATACCTTTGAAATACAGATTTTCAGTAGCTATTACATCATTAGTCTTTATACATTAGCCAATTAAGCCCGCACAGCAACCGCGGATCTCCAATCAAATTAAAACAACTGTTATCACCTTAAGACAGTGTGGGCTTTGTCTATTCAGTCTGGTTCTGTAGTTTTTATCAGCTCGTTGTGAAATGTCTTTTGTATTCCCAGACTGTAAGTCAGTTTTCAGAATATACAAACTCAGCACTTTAACTGTCTTTCCCACAGTCACAGAATCCATTTTGTTTAGTAGAGTCCATTTTGTTTAGTAGTCATATGTTATGTTTAAGCTTTTACTTAGGGTTAGTCTGGTCTGCACAAAGCGCATTTCAGTGTGGTCTTGGGGCAATGACTGCAGCCATGCACACAATAGTCACTTCATCTTTGCCTTTAACCCAACAGCCCAAATTTTACCCTAACAGCAAGTATATCCTTTCTTAGGTAAGGAATATCGGGCGCTAAATTGGGCCGTGTAGCATCGGTTTTTTCGGCGCGACACGGCCTCTTCGACATCCAAGATGGCATCTTGGATGCGCACGCACGTTTCCAGCGTGACGTGCACCAGATCACCAGATGCCATTTTGGTATACGAGTTAGCGCAGGCGCAGATAACGAATGCTGGAATCGTGTAAAGTAGGGAGAAAATGGCTTCAATCAGTGTACAACGCTGATTTAAATTGATAGACGCCATTTTGGGACTTAACGATCAACTCAACGCACAGTCTTAACCCCGACCATCTGAACGTGTCTTAGAGTGCCTGGAGGACCCCCCACTGGCTCCATATAAAGGGACCATGCAGGATTTACAGGTTAGTGGCTGGATTATTGCCCCTGGCTGCCAAGACATTGGTAACTGTTTTTGGAGGTCTGCTACACTTGAATACTAGGACGCGGGGATATAGCCTAACATTTAGAGCCAGGACATGCAGGAGTGAAGTTCGGAAATGCTTCTAAGCGCAAAGGGTGGGAGAAGTTTGGACGGGTCTTCTGCAAACGGCAGTTAATGCTCGCTCACTTGTGAATGTTAAATCTGAGATTGATAGATTTCTGTGAACCAAGGATATTAAGGGATATGGGGCTAAGACGGGTATATGGAGTTAGGTCACAGGTCCACCCTGATCTGATCAAATGGTGGAACAGGCTCGAGGGCCAAAATGCCCACCGCCACTTGCTGCCTCCTGATATGCGCCAGCTTCTCCTGCAAGAAAGCGGGACGTGTGTCTGGGTAATGTGCCTATCATGGTTGAATAGCTGCCAGTGTGTGTGACCTGTGAGTTGTGGGTGGGTGGCTTGCAATGGTGGTAATGTGTAAGGGTGAGAGGGTTGAATACTGATGGAAAGAGTTTGTTGGTATATGGGTGATGGGGGTGTAATGCGTGGAGCAGTGGATGTGGCAAGTGGTTTAGTTGGTAGGAGACAGCACTTGACAGTTAACCTCAATCATCTTGACCACTCATGTCAAAGCACTGAACTTCTTCCTGTTCTGCTTCCATGTTCATGATGCTGTGCACCTGGCATTGACTTCATCCCCCACTGCCTCCCACTGCCTCCCACTAGCTTATGGTGTATGCCTGCAAGGCCTCTTGCTCACCCCCACCCCCCCTCCCCCTGCGGATATAGGATGTCCCTCCTTCTGTCCACCTCTTACACCAAGGCATCTAGTGCATCAGCAGAGAACCTTGTTGCACAGTGTCTCAGATCAGCAGATTGGTGAGGTCTGACATGCAGATTAGAGGATGTGGGATTTAGTGGTGCGCAATCTTTATTCAATGTTTTAACATAACTCATCAATATGTAAAAACTGGGATGGGCCCTGCATCTGTTCTTTACGTGTGCGATGTCTGATCTCCGTTCAGACTCCGTGCAGACAGCAGGCTGTTATATTCAGCAAATAACAGGTACCAGCTACCTTTAAGAGATTTCTAACAGACAGCCTGCCTTTAAGAGATTGGAGCTTCCCCCTGCTGGTGGAAAGTGTGAATTGCATGGATTCCTCGTTCAACGCTGATTTCCAACGCAGATTGCAGGTGAGTCCTCAGGCCTGACAAAAATCTTGTCCTGCCTGCGCAGGGTAATAACGGATCATGATGTGGGGTAATAACGGATCATGCTATTCCTGCCCCAAAACAGACCCTATTCAATTTTTCCCCCATCCTTCCTTAGCTGCGGTACACACTGATTCACTGCAGAGCAGTCTTCTGACTTCAGGTATAAGGCATATTGTTGAGGCAGAATAGAGAGAGCTGTCTTTTACATCTTCTAGACCAGGAAACAGGGGCACAACCACTTGGAGGGAGGGAACTGATGTACACTTCCCTCCCCCAATTGTCTTTAGATGGTCGGGCTACTTGTAGTACTTGATTCTAACAAGTTTGGTTGAAGTCAGGCTGTAGAATATCAGCAACAATTGTGTTCTTGCCAAGTTTTTTTACTGCTTTTTCCACAAAGGTGTTAACTTGTTTGCGTTAAAACCTTTGTTAAAAATGCAGATGAGTGAGTTTCATACAAATGTGTTCATTACTGATATTATCGATTAAACCCTTCAGCGCAGAAATAGAACATTGCCCCATTCCCAGGTGTCCTCATTCCTGATCTCGATCGAAACAAACTGCCTCCCCCACTAGCAATCATAATTAATAAATAATTAGAAGTTGACAAGCACTTGACTTTCCTTCAATATGATATGCAGCAGCTTTTCCTCAGAAAACATGTTCAAGGTGAACCACTTTGCCATAACATCACCTGTGTGACCTCTCGCAGTGAGTGCCAATGTGTGCTCTAGTGCTGTGCAGATTTTAATTAGATTACTCATTGACTGACTGGATAAATGGAGAGCAAAAAGATGTAACGATTAGCATGTGGACGCACTGCAGAAAAAAGCATGAACAGGGAAATTAGAAAAATGGCTTACAGCTCAGGGCTGTTTTTTTTACTGTTGATGTTATTGTGTTATCTTTATGTCTTTGCCTTTCATGTGTTGGTTGTGTTTCTTCTTGAGACTCAGAGAGCTGAAAGCAGTCAATAAACTGTGACAATCACAAATGATATCCAGAATTAATAGTTTGTAGAAACTCCATTCCAGGAGCCTTTTCATGTCCCTTGAAGTGTAGCGAACTTGAAATGATATAAAAGTGACAGCGAGGTGTATGTTTATTGTGCAACTGCTGCACAAACAAGAGTACAGGAGCATCACAAACTATGTGGTAGGACGTGACTTTGTGCCCCCAGTTTGCTATGTAGCAAGTTTTCATACTCACCGGTGCTATTGGGGCAGCACGAAGTACCTCACAATCAACTAAGTTCAATGACATAACTGTCCAAGCCAGCCTTAATGCTCAACTTACTATGCAATCAGCATGACATTGCAGCAACTTATTTAATGCAAAGCATACTGTAATAAATAGGACTTCAGTGTTAGGGTTAGGTTAGGGTGTTCGGGCAGGGGAGAGTCGACTATTCTTGTGTTTATGTTCTCCTTTATTGATGGAGTTTCTGTTGCTTTAGAGTCAGCCATTTCTATTTGGCTCACGTCTTTCAGGACTTCTTGTCCTGCTTTTCTTGCCAATATTTGTTTCTTTTCATCCCTGATTGGCGTTATGGTATGTGAGGCTGGCCCAGGTCCCCATAACAATATGACAACTATATTCGAGTTGCTTGTTCTCGGGATGCAGTTTATTTAATCTGGAAATGACCTGGGATCTTCACAAAACCACCACGTTCATTTGATAAACGTGGTTTAACGACAGAACACACATTTTATCTTCCTGTATTCCAATTTGAAACATTATAGGCTATGTGAGGTACATCATAGAATCATAGAAGTTTACAACATGGAAACAGGCTCTTCGGCCCAACATGTCCATGTCGCCTAGTTTATACCACTAAGCTAGTCCCAATTGCCTGCACTTGGCCCATATCCCTCTATACCCATCTTACCCATGTAACTGTCCAAATGCTTTTTAAAAGACAAAATTGTACCCGCCTCGACTACTGCCTCTGGCAGCTCGTTCCAGACACTCACCACCCTTTGAGTGAAAAAATTGCCCCTCTGGACCCTTTTGTATCTCTCCCCTCTCACCTTAAATCTATGCCCCCTCGTTATAGACTCCCCTACCTTTGGGATAGAATCATAGAAGTTTACAACATAGACATCAGGATCATTGCTGTCCATTGCTCTTCAGTACCAGCGCATGTGTGGAGTTCTGTGGCACATTACGAATCCCCACATGTAAGAATCACACTACAGATGCTAATCCGGGTTGAGTACATTGGTAGAGTTAAAGCATTGTACGTTTTGTCATCTCTGTACCTGAGGGAGGAACCTGAGTTAAAAGTTCTGTAAAATAATATAAACTACTGTATCGTCTATTCTTACTGCATATCTTTTATTTTAATGCAGCTGTTTTGTAGCTTATTGCCTAAACCACAGCCAACAGTGTTTATTCTTCTTCTACTCAATGACTAAAACATGAGTTTTGAAAAACTTGCGATAGCTACTTACCATTAACATCTGCAATTATCTTCTGCTACCTACACTTAGAGTTACATTTTAGTATTTGCTCCTGCAGTTACTTTCTAATGCCTACCCATGGTGTTATCTCTTAACATTTATCCCTAGGGTCATTTTCTGATACCTTCTCATTGAATTATCTCTTAACATTTGCTCCTGGGATTGCTTTCTAAAACACACGATTTGGGATTGCCTTTTTATATTAGCTTCCCCTTTAAATGCAGAGTTGCAGTATTATGTAATATGAAAGAGCAAATCTATTTTCTTTTGAAAACATTCCTTGGTTTAGTGAACTGATTGAATGTGACTTTACAACATAATACACTGCACATTCTTAGACGTTTACACAAAATCAGAATTGAATGTAACGTAAAAGATAAAGGGGGTAATTTTAGCCGCCAAGGATGGGGGGCTTGCGGGCGGGTGGGAAGATAAAAATGTAACACCCAACCCCAACCCGCGTCCAACCCGCCCTGTTCTGGTTTTAACGGAGGCGGGTCGGGAGGCCGGCGACCAATCCACTCTCAGGAGGCGGGTCGGTCAGTAAAATCTTTTAGGGAGGCTGCGGGCCTCCATTTTAATAATTATTTGATTTTTAACTCCTGTGGGACGGGATTCCCTGGCATTCTGATGCAGGCCACATAAGAAGAGGTGAGAAGGCCCGGATCAACAGGTAACTGCCTCTATTGCACTGCTTGTGGGACAGGAGAAGCCGGAGTGTTTCCTCCAGGCCCAACAAGCCTACCCGCCACAACCCCACACACATGATCGGCCCACTCCACCCCCTCAATGTCCGACTCCCCTCCAACGATCTCCGAAACCTCCATGATCTCCGACCCCCCCCTCACTGATGATCGCCCCCCCCCACAATGGCCGCTCCCCAGATGTCCCACTTATCCGGGATCTGCTCCCCGGCTGCTTTCCTGTCCGACATGCCGCCACCCTGTCAATCATGCTGCCTGTCGGGTGGGAAACGTGCTGAAAAAATAGAAAAGACATCCTGACGTCAAAATCACCAGGCCGCCCGGGTAACCCATAGTTCCGGGTTTCCCGTCTGGAAATCCTCCCCCCCTCCACTCTCTTCATGGCCCCGAGTAAATATCGGAGCCAAAATGTCTGTATTTTGAAATTGAAAAAGTTCTTTAACTAGCGAAAGAGTTAAACGCATTATTTAAATTGGGTTGGAGGGTGAAATTGTTCGTAAAACAAAATCAAAATATTTTTCAAGACATTATTTTTGAAATACCAAAGCCATCTCTGAGAATGAAATGTAATATTTCAAGCATTGCCGATCTGAACACATATTTTACCACTCAACATATTAAGGGAAAATGAACATTTTGGATATATATTTCTCAATTCCATAAATTCCAATGACCTGAGTGGAGAAATGGCTGGTAAGGCGCCAAATATTTCTAGTTTCATTTCTGGATGTCCTATTAAACACATCTGTTATGTTTGAGAAACCCATTAGCAGCAAATGCTGAGTGCACTGCCCTACAGATCTAGATGAAGAGCCAAGTGCAGGTTTGAACGTTTGAATGATTAGATAGAGATGGCTGTGCAGGTGGTGTGCCGTAACTGCAGCATGTGGGAGTTTGTAGAGAGCAGCGTGATCCCAGGCAACCACATCTGCAGTAAGTGTCTGCAACTCGAGGAGCTTCAGCTCAGAGTTGTTGGGCTGGAGTCCGAGGTGCAGGCATTGCGATGCATCAGGGAGGGGGAGATTACTGGATTCTTCGACCTGGGAGGCAGTCACACCCCTTATGTTTGGTAGTGGTTTAGATTTGGTTAGTGGTCAGGGACAGGAGGATGTGACTGCGGGTCAAGCAGGTAAGGGGACCCCAGATGCAGTGATGGAGGAGCCTCAGCCTTTGCTCTTGTATATCAGGTACAAGGTACTTGTTACCTGTGTGGATGAGAACAAAGACTGCAGGGAGGATGGGCACATTGACCACGGCACCGTGGTACAGGAGGCCATTCAAGTGGGGGGAGCGAAAATGAATGTGGTAGGGATAGTATATTCAGGGGAATAGATAGTATTCTCTGCAGCCACAACCGGGAGTCCCAAAGGCTGTGTTGCCTGCATGGTGCCTGGGTTAAGGACATCTCCTCGCGGCTGAAGAAGAACTTGAAGTAGGAGGGGGAGGAACCAGTTGTCGTGGTCCACGTAGGAACCAACGACATAGGTAGAACTAGGAATGAGGTTCTGCTGAGGGAGTTTGAGGAGCTAGGGGCCAAATTAAAAAGCAGAACCTCAAAGGTAATAATCTCTGGATTACTACCTGAGCCACGCGTGAATTGGCATAGGGTCAAACAGATTAGATGGTTAAATGCGTGGCTGAATGAATGGTGTGGGGAGCAGGGGTTTCAATTCATGGGGCACTGGCACCAGTACTGGGGAAAGATGGAGCTGTTCTGTTGGGACGGGCTCCACTTAAACTGGGCTGGGACCAGTGTCCTGGTAAATCAAATAACTAGGGCGGTAGTTAGGGCTTTAAACTATATGAGGGTGGGACGGTTCAGGTAAGGGTAATTTTATTAGTATAAAAAGAAAAATCTAGAGCAGAGTAGCGATTTGGGTAAAACAGAGTGTGTCAGGAATGGACAGAGAGTTTAACAAAGGTAATAGGGCATTAGTGACTAAGGTCACATCAGGAAAAAGTAGTAAAAAGTTAAAATTAAAGGCATTATATCTGAATGCACGAAGCATTTGTAACAAGGTAAATGAATTAATGGCACAAATAGAGATAAATGGGTTTGATCTAGTAGCCATTACTGAGACGTCGTTGCAGGGTGACCGAGATTGGGAACTAAATATTTCAGTGCACTTGACTTTTAGAAAAGATAGGCAAAATGGAAAAGGGGGGTGGGGGGTAGCCCTGATAATAAAAGATGAGATAAAGGCAGTAGTGAGAAAGGATCTAACTCAGAAAATCAGGATGTAGAATCAGTATGGGTGGAGCTAAGAAATAACAAGGGGCAGAAAACAGAGGTGGGAGTAGTTTATAGGCCCCCTAACAGTAGTTATAGTGTTGGACAGAGTATAAATCAGGAAATTAGAAGAGCATGTAACAAGAGCAATGCAATAGTCGTGGGGCACTTTACATAGACTGGGCAAACCAAATTGGAAAAAGTAATTTGGAAGATGAGTTCATGGAATGCATTCGAGACAGTTTTTTAGAACAATATGTCGAGGAACCAATTAGGTAACAGGCTATTTTAGATCTAGTATTGTGTAATGAGTCAGGTTAATTAGTAATCTTATAGTTAAGGATTCTCTGGGGGAGAGTGATCATAACATGATAGAATTTTATATTGAGTTTGAGAGTGATGTAGTTAAGTCTGAAACTAGGGTCTTAAATTTAAACAAAGCTAATTACGTAGGTATGAGGGGCGAGTTGGCTAAGGTAGATTGGGAAATTAGATTAAAAGATATGATGGTAGATACGCAATGGCGAACATTTAAGAAATAATTCATAATTCTCAACAAATATACATTCCCTTGAGGAATAAAAGCTCCACGGGAAAAGTGATCCAACCATGGCTAACTAGAGAAGTTAAGGATAGTATTAGATTAAAAGAAGAGGCTTACAATGTTGCCAAAAAGAGTAGTAAGCATGGGGATTGGAAGGGTTTTCGAAATCAGCAAAGAATGACCAAGATACTGATAAGGAGGGAGAAAATTGAATATGAGAGTAACCAGCAAGAAATATAAAAACAGATTGTAAGAGCTTCTACAAGTATGTAAAAAGGAAGAGATTAGCAAAAGTAAACGTGGGTCCCTTAGAGGCAGAGACAGGCGAAATTATAATGGGGAATAAGGAAATGGCAGTGATGTTAAACAAATATATTGTATCAGCCTTCAGCAGAAGACACAAAAAACACGCCGGAATTAATGGGGAACCAAGGGTCTAATGAGAGTGAGGAACTTAAAGTAATTAAGAATAGTAAGGAAAAAGTACTGGAGAAATTTATGGGACTAATAAGGGGTCGGCCATTTGGAACTGAGATGAGAAAAATTTCTTCACTCAAAAGGTTGTGAATCTTTGGAATTCTCTACCCCAGAGGGCTGTGGATGCTCAGTCATTGAATATATTCAAGACTGAGATCGATAGATTTTTGGAGACTAAGGGAATCAAGGGATTTGGGGGTAGGGCAGGAAAGTGGAATTGAGGTGGAAGATCAGCCATGATCTTATTGAATGGCAGAGCAGGCTCGAGGGGTTGCACGGCCTATTCCTGCTCCTATTTCTTATGTTGTTATGTTGGTATGTTGAAGAGAGTAGGAGAGAAACTAACAGTTGTACTATTAATTTTGTCTAAGTTGAATACCGATTGTTAATTGAAATTTACAACCTGCTAATGAGATTGTAAGAACGTGAGCTTTGGAAACATGCTTGTCCTGACAATGTAATTGTGATGGCAGGTATGAGAATGAAAAGTAACAAATCACAATCACACCTGCAATATTGATCTTTTAACACTTCCCGAGCAGCAAACAGGCCAATTAATTGATATAAATGTCAGAAAGTTCACGAATCTACCTGTGAGGTATATTTGGATATGCAAAATGGACTGGTGGCAAATTTGAAAAGCTTAGTTTATAGACCAGGCTCTGTGTGCACTGGTAATCACTGTCATGAAGTGACGTGGGCAGAATCTTGGTGGGGAAAATAGTCACAAAGTAATAAAGGAGGCTACAGTATGTCAGCAAGTCATGGATAAACTCAGCACAGTGCTGATGAATCTGAGGACCTGGCTCATGGCCTAGAAGAAGTTGCACAACTTAAAATAAATAGCACACAGACACATGCCATGAAGGGGAAATAATGCACTGCAGGAAAGAATTTCCAAATGCCAAATCCCCCTGTTTCAGTCCTCACTGCTCTTATCTTCAATGACAAAACTTGCAAATAACCAGAAGTCACAAGATGGGACAGTTGATGAACTCTACAACATGAAACAGCTCAATTTTTATGAAATGTTGAACTGCTTGGGAGGGAGAGCTTGGACAAGAATGAAGAACTCATAATATAGACCATATTATTCAGTCTATGATTTTGCTATTATGAATATGACTGGGATAGTTCAGCTCTGTTTCTTTAGAATGTTCTTGATTAGAAGTGTACATTTTTATTAATATTATGTTCATGTTATGGTAAGAGAGCTGTCAGGCTTAAATTGTTAGTTCTCTGTTACTGATATGGGCTGCAGCATGGATGATAAAAGAGCTCCCTGTTTTGAACCTAAATGGCGCTGCTCCTGAACTTCTTCCATGGCGATGCACAGCTATTTAAGTGATCTGAAAACTGAGGCCATGATTGTTTGTGCCCAGATTGCCCCCCACACAAACCTAGCACTCCAGCTTTCTGTGCTGATCTTCTCCTATTTACCCGGTTATCACCTTTGGCCATCATCATTTTAACATTTAATAGCTTGTATCCCTCTTGGTCTTCTTTTTCCTAATGACAACCAATTCCATTCAGTGAGCCTGCCTTCAAATATTAGAGCCCTAAGTCCTACAATCATCATTGTCACTCTGATCGGAACTGTCTCCAAAGCATCAATGTTGTTTTGAAGCCAAGGTGTCCAGAACCAAATGTAGCTGCACCATGATCCATGCAAGGTTAGGATGGCAAAATGACCTTATTACTTGTGGTCCTGACAGAACATATTATTGCTAATCAGGACAACTACAGATTTATTTATTTTTTACTGAAAAGCAAAGGTGAAGGGCCAAGACAGGACAGGACTATTGAAAACAATAAAGAGGTGAGATAAATCAGGATGTAACCATCAGGTAACATCAAGCTTGAGTTTTAAATGCTTGAAAACTGTAGGAGGAAGTAAAGACTGAGGAAAATGAGTTCTACAATTCTGAGATCTTGTGAAAGAATAAGTTAGAGTACCAGACTGCACAGTAAATCTTTATTTCTACACAAAGAGGATGTTGGGAAGAGGAACTGACAGCAGAGTAGCTTCTATGGAGTTTAGAAGGAGTAAGGGAGGATAGTTCAGAGGAGCACTGACCAGATTAGTATTGTTAAAATTACTGGTATTGTGAAAAGCAAGAATTAACTGTGATGGAGAGAAAGGTTGAAGGCTAGAGTTGAGAGAGAGAGATTGCTATTGGGCACCAAACTCTTTCTTGTATCACGTGTGAGGGAGGTGCTGGAACAGCCATCCCAGGTAGGGAGAAATATTCAAATCTGAATAGACAGGCTTTATAGAGTGTTAAGAGCCTGTGAGAAGTAAAGAGGTGATTGGCATGAATATTCCCGGAGGGAGCTTTAGCAAACGAGGAGATGTGGCAGATCCTGAGGCCAAGCACATCAATCGATGAAGAAGGACAAAGGGATGAGCAATCAAAGATAGGAGATGATGGGGGTAACTTTCAACCCCCTGTGGGGTGTTAAACTGGTGATATCAGATCAGCTGCCTGTTATACTCCCTGTCTGATTTTTCTTTCCAGTGACTCCTATTTAAACTTGTGAATGATGGGAAGAAACATTTTATATACGTCTGATTTTTCGATCTCAGACAAGGGCCCTAGGAATATGCGTTAATCTTGACTTCAGCTTATTGTGGCATATTGGGTGATGTTTCTGTTCCTATGTATTTAACCCAGGTCAAGGTTTCAACCATTTTTGAGTGTTGAACCCCTTACAGTTATACATTTTGAATGAAGAAGCCTTCCCTCAAACATCAGATGGCGCCAATATGCTGTATGAGAGTTGTTGGATGCAGGTCTATGTTTGCAATCTTTTGCAATGAGTTCTTCTTCTTAGACAGGGCACTGAGGGGGTGGTGCCAGTTGGACACAGCAGCTTCCCGGATGAAATGGAGGGGAAAAACAGCTCAGTAGTATCTGATTCATGGTGGCATTGGCGAAGGTTTGGGAACAAGTTGGATGCCTGGCTTTTTTCCGCTGGAGATAATGGTGGTGAAATTTTTCTCAGGCGATTGCCTGTAATTGGAGGGGGTGGGGGGGTGGGGTGGGGAGGGGGGTGGGGGGGATGGAAAACAGGGGGCCGATTTGCTATCGCTCGTTTTGCGCCACCACCTGAAACCAATTTCATCGCCAGCGTGAGTCGGGGTGAGGGAGAAACCTAAGACAGTTGCCAAGGAGAAAATGCCTTTGTATATGTTTAAAAATACACTATCACAATACATTCTAGCAGTATTTACAGGAAGAATTCATTTGATTGGATAGTCTTTTGTTTTGCACATCCAGTCAAATAGAAACAAAAATCTGATTCTATAATTTGATATTTTGAATTTAAAAGGCAATTTGCAGATTGTGGATTTAACAAACTACAATGCCTAGAGAACCCTTCCCACCCAGTCTTGCCAGAGACTCCCATGGTTGAACCTAATCTAAGGTTATTTAGATCTAGGGCTGGCAGTTTGCAGCCTCACAGGAAAATGGAGCAACAGGCTCACAATGGAATAGACAGTAAAGTTCAAACTTTCCATATCTTTTTGAAAATGATCTAGTTATGGAAAAGCCTTTAAGACAACGTGCTTATGAATGCACCTTGATTTTTAATACATGGGATTCTGCAAAGGCCATGAGTGAGTGGATTGTCCTTCACTTCTGAGGTTTTCTGTGGCTACGTTCACCCAAATTTCGACATGGAACGATGGCAAAAACATTCAAAACACAAATCCATTTGAATCTGAGGTGTCTCGTTTAAAATCCAACATGTTTTGTCTGATGAATGGAAAATACTCTATTCTATGACAGTTTGTAATAGTGCTCTCCATTTGTTCTATGTTTAGCCCATATTCCATCTTTTTATATTATTTTACGTATCACTCAAATGCCACTGTCAATACAATGACTGGAAGCAACATGCTTAATATTGTTCTACATCCTTGGCTGATTTGAGTGAAGCAGATTAAAGAGCACTTATGCCAGGCAGGTTATACTCAATGCAGTAGAACTCATTCTACTTCAGTGGCAGCTTGCAAACCTGCAACCTCCACCACCTAGAAGGACAAGGGCAGCAAGAGCATGGGAACACCATCACCCCCAAGTTCCCCTCCAAGTCACACACCATTCTGACTTGGACATATATCGTCATTCCTTCATCGTCGCTGGGTCAAAATCTTGGAATTCCCTACCTAACAGCACTGGGAAAGTACCTTCATCACACGGACTACAGATATTCAAGAAGGCGGCACACTACCACCTTCTCAAGGGCAACAAAGGATGGGCCATAAATGCTCATAATCCCCAGAATGAAAAAAAAACACAACTTTGAAGATTCCTGAAATGTCAACCTCCCCTAAGATGCTGATGGAATTCCTTTGTATTTCTACTGTTTTCTCTTTTTATTTCCGATTTCCAGCATTTGTAAGTGCTTTTTTGCCCCTAAAATTTCTTATAGTCATAGAATCATAGAATATCCAGGACAGAAGGAGGTCACTCAGTCTATGACACCTGTGCTGGAGCTACCTCTTCAAGAGACAGGTCTATCTATCTGCCTTTTATCCGTATACTTTTATATTCTTCCTTTTCATATACTTATCCAATTCCTTTTTAAGTGACATTTTAGCCTCTGCTTCATTACTACTTCTTATGAAGCATTCCATGCTCTGATAACCTTCTTCGTAATAGAGTTTCTTGTAATTTACCGCTTCATGTTTCCAGTGGTAATCCTCAGCCTATGTCTCCTCTCAATGTGGTTACCTGCTCAGAACCTTTCGTAGTTTTGAAAACCTCTTTTGGTTGCTCCTTAACCTTCTCTGTTGAAATAAAACAAGACTCGTATGAGCTCAAAGGGTAGACTAGGGGAGGCGTTGAGTGGAATATCACAGTGCTTGGATTCTTATTTTTTTATTCACGTTAAAGGATCTGGATTCAGAAGCAAACTGTAAGCTTGTTAAATTTACAGACAATTTTAAAACAGGATAAGCAGTGGGGACAAAGGATGCAATTGACAAATTGCAATTGGGTGGAGAAATGGCAAACTAAATTTCATAGCAACACCAGTGAATGAAGAACAGGTCTACAGTAAAATAAGTAGCACAGGAAGATTTAATAAGGAACCTGGAAGTAACAACAGATTCACCACTTTCAATGTCAAGACCTGCCATGGAGAAGGAATTAAAAAAGAAACTGAATTCTGGGTTACATGGCCAGGACAGTGGAGTTTAAGCCTACAGAGATGATGCTGAGTGTCTATAATACACTGGTCAGACCTCATTTGGAATGCTAGGGTAGATTTTCTGACTGATGGAATTGTTCCCACCAGGGAGATTTTGCGGGTCGGAGCTGGGATATGCAGGCGCAAAGCCCAGGTTGAAGAGAGCAAATCTAAACTACTGTTTACAAATTACACTTCAAAAAGGAATGTACATGCATTGGAGAAGATGGAGAGAAGAGAAGCAAGAATGATTCCAAGTGTAAAGCGGATGAACTTTTAGAAAAAATTAGGGAAACTTATGCTTTACAGTCAAAAGAGAAGATTAAGAGAATACATACTTCATTGAAGAGAATACATGCTTCATTGAAAAGAATACATGCTTCATTGAAGAGAATACATGCTTAATTGAAGAGAATACATGCTTAATTGAAGTATGTATTAAATATGATGTCAGCCGTAGCTCAGTGATAACACTCTCACCTCTGAGTCAGTGGGTTCTGAGCCCCTCTCCAGAGACTTGAGCATAAAATCCAGGCTGACACTTCAGAGCAGTATTCCCTCAGTACTGCACTGTCAGAAGTGCTGCCTTTTGGATGAGACATTAAATTGAAGCCTTGCCTGCCCTCTCAGGTAGACATAAAAGATCCAATGGCAGTATTTTGTAGAAGAGCAAGGGGTCTCTCCCTGGTGTCCTGGCCAATATTTATCCCTCAACCAACATAATTAAAAACAGATTACCTTGTCATTATCTCATTGCCGTTTGTGGGACCTTGCCGTGCACAAATTGGCTGCCACATCTCCTACATTACAACAGTGACTACACTTCAAAAGTACTTCATTAGCTGTAAAGCGCTTTGGGACTTGCTGAGGTCATGGAAGGTGCTATATAAATGCGTCATTCTTCCTTTCTTCTTTGTAGCTTTATTCCTCTTTTCTCTATTTCTCTCTCGCTCTCTGTCTCTCCCTCGCTCCCTCTGACTGTTTTTTAGCTACTCAGGGACATCATTTGCATCGAAATGGCTAAGCCACAAATCAGTTATCAATGACAACATTATGAATTCTACAGAAATTTAAAACTATAAGTTTCTGTGATGGTCTACTTATTAATGTGAATTCCCTGGGCCACCTGCATAGCATTATTCAGATGAGGATGCTGCCATCAAATTACATCTACCAGAATCTATTGTCTGTGCTGGATAGAGGCTACTAGGTATTCGGATGGTGTTTCTAATGAGCTTGTCGCAGACTGATATGAAAACTCCTCTGACCTTCCTCTAGACATTTTAGCCTCGAGTCAGCAATATATCAGAAAATTACTGAAAACACAAAGATGGAAGTAGTAACTGAAGTAAAGGAGAAACGGGGAAATTGAACTGAAAGCAAAGTGAACAATGAGACAGAGTGGGAAATGGAGAGAAGAAAGACAAGGAGGAATGTCTACGAGGAAAACAATCAGGGGAGGAAAAAACAGCTTTTCTTCTGCCTATTAGGTGATGCAAGAACAGTGTACAGCAAGAGACAACTGCAGAAAGGTCGGACGATAGGTCTCCGACCTGAAACATTAACTCTGCTTCTTTCTCCACAGATGCTGCCTGACTTGCTGAGCTTCTCCAGCATTTTCTGTTTTTATTACAGAAAGAGCAAGTAAGTTACATATCACATAGAATTAAATAGAATCTACAGCACAGAAACAGGTCATTCGGCCCAAAAGGTCTATGCCGGCATTTATACTCCACCCAAACTTACACCCACTCTAATTACCTCTTCCCACCCTGCTGCCCCATATCCCATTATTCCCTTCTCCCTCGTGTATACATCAAGCCTCCTTTTAAATGCTTCAATGCTATCTGCTTCAACCACTCCATGTGGCAGCAAGTTCCACATATTCACCATTCTCTGTGTAAAGAAATTCCTCCTAAATTATTTATTTGATCTGATTGTGGCTAACTTATATTTATATCCCCTTGTTCTGGAGTCGCCCACAAGTGGAAATAGTTTCTCCACAGCCAAGTTGAAAGAAGAGAAGGGCTTGGAGAGATTGTATCAGAGATGATAGGGGTCTATATCACTATCGAGAGAATAAATCACAGGTTTCCCAATGTTTAATAGATAAAGAAAGGAACTTTTTGCATTTATATGGCATCTTGCACAACCTCAGCACATCCCTAAATGCTTTAAAGCCAATGACATAATTTTTTTGAAGCTTAGTAACTATTGTAATGAAGGAAACGCAGCAGTCAATCTGCGCACAGCAAGGTCCCAAAAACAGCAATGAGATAATGACCAGATAATCTATTTTAGCGATGTTGGTTGAAGGATAAATATTGGCCAGAACACCAGGGAGAACTCCTCTGCTTTTCTTCGAAATAGTGCCATGGCATCTTTTACATCTACCTGAGAGGGCAGACGGAGCCTTGGTTTAACGTCTCATCCAAAAGACGGCACCTGCGACAGTGCAGCACTCCTTCAGTACTGCACTGGAATGTTAGGCTAGATTTTGTGCTCGAGTCACTGGAGCAGAACTGGAACCCACAAGCTTCTGATTCAGAGGTGAGAGTGCTACTTACTAGGCCACAGCTAACCATGCTTCAGGAAGTAATGATTAATTCTGCGCTCAGACTACGTTGTACAGTGCCAAAATTTCAGATAACAAAAGAGCTCCACTGGAAGGCAAATTGTTTGTGAAGCTTTGCTGCTGCTAGTCCAGGATGTCTTTTGGGGTTGTTTAAGGTGTAGCTGCAGCAGCGTAGATATGGAGGCCTGGCTTCAGTGCCAGTAACTCCTGTGGTGCTGTACCAGTCATATTCCTGTAGAGGGTGGGCTGAATCAAGCAAGCACTTTAAAGGGCCAACTCTGAACTGAAGGAGGCCGTGTGCAGAACTTCACGTGACGGGAGCGCATATCTGGAATTTGGGTGTGCCCGATTTGGGATCGCCATCATTTTCCATGTATTAAAGTAAATAGCTGGAAAATCACACGAGCTATGAATCAGGTACAGGCCTGAATTTCTGGCATGCGCTGCTCTCACCGAAAGCTCTGCTCTGCTTTGAACCCTAAAGTTTACCTCGGACTCTTCCTTAAGATGACAAATCTGCTGATAATAATAAGTGAGACTGAGCTTTCTCGAGGATGTGCAGATTCCCCATGTTTTGAGCACCTATTTTCCCCAGAAGAGTTTGGATATAATTACCAATCTTGCTCGTAATTGAAGATCGTTCCTTTATGATTTTTCACCCATTGACTGAATGGACAATGAATCTGGCCCACAGCCCATCATTAACTGGAGATGGAAGGGAAATGTAATGCTCCTTCTGGTCTCATAAAAAACTTGCCACCTGCTGCCATCTGCTCAGTGCCCTCACCCTCGGGATTGCCTCCTCCCCACCATTTAAATGCTGATTTCCAGCCCAGCTCCGCAGAGAAACCATCGGATTTCCCATGCTGCCCCTTTCGATCAGTGTGCTGTCACTGTTTATTCCACTTTTGTAGGAAACTTACATCGCTGATTCAAGACTGTCAATCCTGAATCACATGGAATAATAATCTTCAACACTTTTCCATGCAGTATCCTCCTGATATTTGAACTTAAATTCTGCATTTATAGCTACATTAAAATTTGGCACCGATGACAAGTCGTATTCATTATTGCTGACATCCTCCATAACTCTCACATTTCACATTACGACTGATCTCTAGCTGATCAAATCTTGCTCAGTCTTAATTCATGTACTTAACCTGCACACTGAACTCCTGTCAGGTCCAGATTAACCCTGTCACTTTTGTGGACGAGGTGAATCAGGTGCAGTGGTGGGGGAGGAGTTAAAATCAATCATGTTGACAACTCTACTGAGCTTGTTATGTTTGAGATTAAAACATAGACCGCAGACCTCACTGTAATCACTTTGGAATGAAAACAAGGTGAAAGAAAGAAAGACAGAAATAGTTATAGTATTTCGGGACAGAGAGTACAAGAGAAAAGGAATACTTACAAATTTGTACATGGCAAAGTTTAAATTTCAGCTGAGTACTGTGTGTAGTTTTGTGTGTCCATTACAGAAAGGACATTAAAACCACTGAGAGCGTGCAACACAGTATACCAGGATGGTATCTGAGATGGGAAACGATAATTATTTGGAGCAACTTCAAATACTGGGACTATTTTCACTGAGACCAGTGACCATTGCCTTTTAAGGGAAAAGTAGGTAAACATTTGAAGTAGAGGATGACAGGGGGGGAGAGCAGGGCAGTGGGATTAGTTTTGGTTCACTCCAGCAAAGAGCATAGACAAGATGAGCCAAATGGCCTCCTTCTGTGCTGTGAATTTCTACAGTTCCCTGGTCTGCTAGTCACCTCTGACCTCTGCCTTCATTTCTACATATAACATACACTGAACTTACATTACATTCTGCAACTCACCATAAGCAACACCACAGGATATCCACTAGTGTTACAAGATAAAGTACAAAGCAACAGAAAAAGACATTTGCCCACACACTAAGTCCAACAAAAATGTTGGACTTGTACAAGCGTTTAAAGGCACCAGGGGAAAAATTGGATAGGGCCTGTTTTTGGGCGGGAGTAGCACTATTACCCCGCGCCCAGTGGTCCCTGCGCAGGACGAGATTTTTGTCAGGCCTGAGGACTCACCTGCAATCTGCATTGGAAATCAGAGTTGAACGAGGAATCCATGCAATTCACACTTTCCACCAGCAGGGGGAAGCTCCAATCTCTTAAAGGCAGGCTGTCTGTTAGAAATCTTTTAAAGGTAGCTGGTACCTGTTATTTGCTGAATATAACAGCCTGCTTTCTGCACGGAGTCTGAACGGAGATCAGACATCGCACATATAAAGTATGGATGCAGGTCCCATCCCTATTTTTACACACTGATGAGTTATGTTAAAACACTGAATAAAGATTGCGCACCACTAAATCCCACATCCTCCAATCTGCATGCCAGACCTCACCAATCTGAGACTCTGTGCACCAAGGTTCTCTGCTAATGCACCAGATGCCTTGGTGCAAGAGGTGAACAGAAGGAGGGACGTCCTATATCCACGTGGGCAGGGGAGCAAGAGGCCCTCCAGACATACACCCAAAAGGCAGTGGGAGGCAGTGGGGGATGAAGTCAATGCCAGGCGCACAGCATCATGAACATGGATGCAGAACAGGAAGAAGTTCAATGCTTTGACATGAGTGGTCAAGATGAGTGAGGTCAACTGCCGAGTGCCGTCTCCTACCAACTACACCACTAGCCGCATCCATTGCTCCATGTGCTACACCCCCCATCACCCACATACCAACAAACTCTTATCATCAGTATTCAACCCTCTCACGCTTACACATTACCACCAGTGCAAGCCGCCCAGCCATAACTCACAGGCCACACACACTGGCAGCTATTCAACCATGATAGGCACATCACCCAGATACATGTCCCGCTTTCTTGCAGGAGAAGCTGGCATATATCAGGAGGCAGCAAGTGGTGGTGGCATTTTGCCCCTCGAGCCTGTTCCACCATTCGATCAGATCAGGGTGGACCTGTGACCTAACTCCATAGACCCGCCTTAGCCCCATAACCCTTAATACCCTTGGTTCACAGAAGTCTATCAATCTCAGATTTAGAATTCTCAATTAAGCTGGCATTAACTGCCGTTCGCAGAAGAGCGTTCCAAACTTCTCCCACCCTTTGCACGTAGAAGCATTTCCTAACTTCACTCCTGCATGTCCTGGCTCTAAATGTTAGGCAATGTCCTCGTGTCCTAGTATTCAAGAGTAGCAGACCTCCAAAAACAGTTACAAATGTCTCGGCAGCCAGAAGCAATAATCCAGCCACTAACCTGTAAATCCTGCATGGACCCTTTAAATAGTGCCAGTGGGGGTTCCTCCAGGCACTCTAAGACACGTTCAGATGGTCGGGTTAAGACTGTGCGTTGAGTTGAGCGTTAAGTCCCAAAATGGTGTCTATCACTTTAAATCAGCGTTGTACAATGATTGAAGCCATTTTCTCCCTACTTTACATGATTCCAGCGTTCGTTATCTGCGCCTGCGCTAACTCCTATACCAAAATGGTGTCTGGCGCACGTCACGCTGGAAACGTGCGTGCGCATCCAAGACGCCATCTTGGATGTCGAAGAGGCTGTGTAGTGCCGAAACAACGGGCGTTACACGGCCCAATTTAGCGCCCACTCTGTTTAAGATACACATAAGATACTAAGATAATCACGTTCTCAAGGTGGCACAGTGCACTGTGGGATGCTAATGCAATATGCTGATGAGGAAATTTGACGCAAAACCACCAGTTATTTTGGATCACAAAGCCAAGCCAGTGTACTTTGAGACAGGAATGATGTAATCCTTGTTGTGAGACACTGGTTTTCAAAAGGGTTAACAACTGAGCCCTGTGGTTTTAGACCAGTGTATGAACATCACTAGAGATGTAGCAGTTAAAATTCCTTCTGCTGGTAATTGTATCAAAAAATTCAGTAATGAATAAAAATGGGATGTAACGATAAGGGTGTTAACCCTTCCCGAACCATTGAAGAATATGATCATCAGCAGAGCCAGTTTTGATAAAATTTATCCTGGTTACATACATGAAGTGAGTAAGTCAATTTTCAAAGCCTGGTCTCTAGTCGGCTGATAAGTGACCTTAGAATCTAGGTTTTGGTCACAGAAATCTAAAAGGGCAGAATTCAAGGGTCTCTGCTCCGCTGCCAGAAGACCAACAGAATGCAACCATGGACGCTGACCCTGGGGACAGCATCGTTAGTATGTTCAGGGCAGGCGCATCAGCGATGCAGCCCCTATCTGCTGACGGAAAGAGGGCAAGGCGCATAATTGATCTACTGGGGGCCGTTCCTGGGCTAAAGAGAAAGCAGCTCCAACAGATCTTCTACTGAGGCCTTTAAAGGAATTCCCAGAGTAGCCCAGGAACTTCCTCTGAAACTTCCCCTGAAACACCAGATGGATTCTCGAGGTCCATGGTTCCATTCCATAGAAAATAGCCAGAGCAAAAAAAAACTCGGGTGGAATCCAGACACAACCAGTCTCTGCCCATTTTCCAGTCCCTTGTCTAGAGATCTAGGAACATAGAACAGAGGAACAGGAGTTCAGCCCCTCGAGCCTGTTCTGCCATTCAATTGGGTCATGGCTGATCTGTATCTCAACTCCATCCACCCGCTTTGGTTCCGTAACCCTTATGTAACTGCCCCAGTTGCACCTTTGCCAAAATTTCAGGACAGCCAGTGTGGGGAAGGAAAGAGAATAGATCGAAAATACAAGTGACACGGGTGAACAGAATGTTTAAAATAGTTTATTTTCAATTAAAATTGCGTTTATAATGTTAATCTTAACTCCTGATCGCTGAATAGATTCCATTCTATAAAATTAATGTTTGCTTCTGCATTTGATTGAGCTGAAAATGTTTACAAAATTGCTGGCCTGGGGAATTAATCATTTACTTGGACCAAGAGTTTAATAAATTCACTCACACTTTTGGGCTCAGTAAGTAATTACAAAAAAGCTAAGTAGAACAGTCAGATTTTATAAACACTTGAAAAATCTGAAGTGTAGATCATTGCACCTTGGGATGTTTCACTTCGTTAAAGGCACTATATAATTGCAAGTTGTTGTTCTACTGGATTAAAAGGTTTGGTACCATGCAGCTGTGCAGGTCTCAGCATCAACTTCCATTGGATGGTTTATTGATCTGAACGCAGCAGTCCAGGTGGGGCCTGACCGAGATTCTGTACAACTGAAGCATAACTTCCTCCCCTTTGCATTCCAGCTCCCTCGAGATTGGTACAAATGGCCTACTACTCCATTACGATACTCATAAAGGATGTGTGCCACTGTCAGCTGTTATGTGGCATATTACATTATATCTTACAGATGAACACACTAAAAAAGCCCCATTATAAAATGGTAAAACAAAACACCACAGTGCTGTGAACATCGGGCATGGAGTCATCCTTTGAATTCATGGCGTGGATTTGATCGTTGAGAGAATTGAAATTCAATTTCAACAGATCGAGAAAGAAGTGTTATTGTCAGCAAATGTCCAATTCCTGCTGAGTACCAGCAACCTGTTATTTCCGGTTATTTCAGTGCATCCCATCCCAAAATGTAGTACCATCAGGTGGGATATTGCAATCTAGCTAAGAGCAGTTGAACCCTTGTGTAGGTATTGTGCCACATTGCTCCGATTTTGAACCACTTCCGAATGAGCTTCAGATAGTGAAAGAAAACACTCAAGGCTGAAAGCTGTAACCATTACTCATTCCTGGGAGGTCACTGTTCTTGTATTTTAAAGGATCCCTGTCACAAATCTGCAAAATAGCATTTAAACCAAATCTCAATGAATTAGGACAAAGATGATTAACTTCTCTGACCTTACCAGGGGAGAACATCTCGTGTAAATCAGAATTTCCTTCCTGTGAATTTTTTTTTTGCAGAAGCTGTTTTTATTTTTTGTTTCTGTTTTCAATGACTGAGTCAGAAAGGCTTATGGACTTATTGTGCTGTCAAATTGAATATGTCAATTATATAAAATGAAATATTGATTCGGTTGCAGTCAGTCAGCTGGAAGTACTGACCCTGTCTGTAAACAAGGATGATTTTAAACGTAACCTCTTCCCCAAGACAATTTTTCAGCAGACTAGAACAGACATCATGGATCTGGCCAGAAGCCAGATGAGGAGGCAGAGCACCTGTGTACTCCTACCTTCTATTCCTTCTATATAATGTGTCTGCTTTATAAATACACACTTGAAACACGAACCTATCCTTCTCGCATATCTATCAGGATATATGGGGCAAAAACAACTTTCTTGTTTGATCCTTTTTACTTCATAATCTTTCATTTTCAATATTTGTGAATTGAATCATAAACATTTAACTTAGAAGAAAATCAGGCACAAGGAAAAACTATCAGCCCACTGAAGCTCAGCCCTCTATACTTTGAATAACCCCAATGACTTTGGCTCTATTACTTTGCTCTTAGATTAGTCCAAACATTTAGCACTCTCTTGTGACAAAGTCAACGGGCACACCATTTCCCATTCATTACTTGCACTGACTTTTTTCCAGTCAAATTATCAACTTGAGAAATCTCACCCACTTTTCAGTATAAGTGTTTATTCTGACATTAGTAACATTCTGCCTAATTTCCATTAATGTCCCCTGGTCCCACCTCCTAATTTGTTATTTCCAGTTATTATTGATAGTGAGTGGCAGCAGGCTATCCAATCATAGGGGGGATACAGCCAAGCCTGGTTATGTCCTTACCTCCACGCTCATGTCTTTTCCACAAAGATCACTGGAGAAATGTCAGTATTGGGAACCTGGATGGATTTTTTCCTCCCAAACGCAAAGATGTCCAGGCCATTTGTCCTGCTCCGAAAACTGCAAAGGCTGAGATTAGCTCACAGACTAAAGATTAAACCAGTTTGGTTCAGCTACTCACTGGATAAACGCACTAAGCCAGCAGGGGAGCCTCAACATTTAACTTTTATCGAGATTCTTAGGGCATTAAAAATGTTCAAAGTATTCCTGGAATTTCAATAAAAGGTAATTGGTTAGAAATTAACTGTCAATTATGTTTTTAAGACTTTTTATTAAAGGTCTTTATTAAAGGCCCAAGAGGCTGAGCCACAAAGACCAGGAATATGAGTAGCTTCGATTCCCAGTCTATGTTAAGTGAGCTTATTTTTACTGGGCCAGAATTGGGTGCTTCATAATTCACTTTGCCAGTCTGAGTTGGAGCGCGAGGGGAAAGCAATCAAGCTTCCAGTATCATACTGCTAACCGATGATCACTATTGACTATATGTGTATGTGGGTGTGTGTGTGTGTAGTGGTGTGTGTAGGGGGGTGTGTGTGTGTGTGGGGGGTATGTGTGTGTGTGTGTGTGGGAGGGTGGTCTGTATGTGTGTGGCGTGTGGTGTGTGTGTGGCGTGTGTGTGTGTGGGGGGTATGCGTGTGTGTGTGTGTGGTGTGTGTGTGTGTGGGAGGGTGGTCTGTATGTGTGTGGCGTGTGGTGTGTGTGTGGTGTGTGTGTGTGTGGGGGGTATGCGTGTGTGTGTGTGTGGGGGGTATGCATGTGTGTGTGTGGGAGGGTGGTCTGTATGTGTGTGGCATGTGGTGTGTGTGTGGCGTGTAGTGTGTGTGTGGGGGATATGCGTGTGTGTGTGTGTGTGTGTGTAGACATCAGGATTGAGCTCAGGTATGCTTTTTGACACCCTGGTTGAATATTCTGCTGACACTCTCTGTCGAGGCTCACACATGAATAATGGCCATTTGTCAAACAAAAATGTTTTTTGAAGTGACATTTGTATTTAAGGTACTACATGATTGTAAAAATACAAACATGTGCTTTCTGCACAAACAGTAATGTAATGTGCCTCCTCTGTGCATAATGTTTAATATAAAAGTTATTAAGAGACTATCCCTACACTCCTGTAATCATAGTCTCAACTCACAGAGAACTGCTATGTGGTATGGCAGGTGCCTCGCTGTTAGTCCTGAGTGGTTTAACTTTTAATCTTCTTTTCATTATTATATTGAGCTACTGAAGATAATTCTCCTTTTAAAACAAATCCCTCAACAAACAGCTTACTCCTCAAATCCTGACAGTTAACAAGTCGCTTATTAAAACTGGGCTGCAGTGTTCAAAATTCTGAATTAATATCGCATATACTCTCAAATAACCTTTCACTACTCTTTCAAAGTCCTTTCAAAACTTCGAACACTTCTCTTAAATTCCTCAGCTCCAGTGGATACAGTCCATGTTTTTCAAGTAGGTCTTCATAACCATATTCACCACGATCCATCTTTTGGATGAAATGTTAAGCCGAGGTCCCATCTACCTGTTCAGGTGAATGTAAAAGATCCCATGGTATTCTTTTGACAAGGAGCAGGGAGTTCTACTAGTGAAAATGATATTTTGGGATACAGTGTATGAGTAAGTTGAGACATGATCTGTGGCAAGTATAACATGCTTGGGAGGAACAGGTGTCTTTGGACCAATGGTTCACAAAGCTGTTCACCATGAAAGTGATGAACTGGATTCTGTTTCCCCTCAGTCTGGTTCAGCAAACGCTGAGTTGAATACACCTTTAAAGTTCAACACAACTTTAATAGCAGGTCTTAGTCTGTAGCTTCGATTCAGACTCCTGAGGGAGTCCGGACGATTCTAACTGAATAAGGAGACAAAAACATATACAAAAATTCATACCTTTATACAGATCAATAGGGGTTGGAACATCGTTAACACAAGGGTCAACACCAATCATAAGCTGGGCATAGACTGGCCATGCGAGGTTACCTAATTTCAAGCCAATCACAGGTAGCCCATGGCCTGATCATGCCGCAGTGACAGACACTGATGGATGCATCCTTTTCTTCTCACTAGGAATGTCCCTTTTGGTCTTGCTAAGGTGTTACCAATCTTGATTAGCTCGCTGCATGGAGACACTCAGACCAGACCCTGAAACACATCAAAGACTCTACATTGATAAGACAATGCAGGCCTGCTGACTACGCAAACATATGGCCCAGCAGGGGGGCGGGCCCCTTTACCAACCTCAGCTACCAACTTATTAACCCTTTCCTAACCATTTTGCATTCTGCTCCTTTGCCACGTAGGCATTTTAATACTTTACTGGACACTGACCACACAGGGATTCGCAAAAGTTTTCCTTGAGTCATGTCTGGGTCTGTTGTTGGTCGCGGATTTGGGAGGTGCTTCAACAGAACCTCCCAAACCCGCGACCTCTACCAACTAGAAGGACAAGAGCAGCAGGTACATAGGAACAACACCACCTGCATGCTCCCCTCCAAGCCACACACCATCCAGACTTGGAAATATATCGCCGTTCCTACATTGCCGCTGGGTCAAAATCCTGGAACTCCCTTCCCAACAGCACTGTGGGAGAACCTTCACCACACGGACTGCAGCGGTTCAAGAAGGCGGCTCACCACCACCTTCTCAAGGGCAATTAGGGATGAGCAATAAATGCCAGCCTTGCCAGCGTCGCCCACATCCCATGAATGAATAAAAAAAATTGATAAAGATTGATGCTATGATTAGCCAACAATTCCTTATCATGTGACTACCAGGATAGTAGAAGGCAAACTAGATGGACCGTGGTCTTTTATTTTGTCTAGCAATTCCTACGGGCCCTGGCCAACATACCTTCCTCGACTAATACACCTAAAACAGATTACTGATTATTCACCTTATTACTGTGTGTGGGCCCTTGGCATATTGTAATTAGCTGTTTCACTTGCCTACAAAACAACTGTGATGCCACTTCAAAATTAATTAATTGGCTGAAGAGCATTATGGGATACCCCGAGGATGTGAACGATGATATATAAATAATGCATGTTCTTTCTTTTATACTCTCGCCCCTGGTATTAACTTAGTGAATCTCCGTCAAACTCTTTCCGTAGTTCTAATCTCCTTTCTTTAGTAGGGTGTCCAGAACAGTACACAGTACTCCAAGTATGACCTGTCACATGATCTTGCTTTATGTATTTGCTTACATCATACTATTTTCACTAATTGGCCTTACACAGAAATGAAAAGTACTCCGTTCAAATACTCTGAATGAGATAAATGCAAAGTTTTATTTTAAACGTTTAATATAACCGGTATTAGGAAGGAGTTAAAGATCCAAGCACAATCTTAGGGTTTCCACAAAGCTGCTGCTTTGCTCTTGTGATTTACCACTTCATTTGAAGTGAATGGTTCTGTAATTGCAAAGATGTCAACTCTACATCGGGAGTCACAGGTCATACCTTCACCTCACAGGCCAATCAGGCTGACTGCCACTCGCAGCACAAGATGATAGCTAACAGGAAACCTTGTTAATGGAACCTTTCGCATGATTAGGAATTTATGCCAATACATTCTAATGGGTAGCCAGCTGATTTACAAAGGTGCTTTAGGCAAGGCCTGCTGCCTTTAGAGCCCTGATTCTTCGTCCATGCTACAAAAATCCATTACTGTATTAGCACGTGTAATTAAAACAGTAGCCAGAGTTCTATCAACATGTAATTAACCAACTACTGTCACCCCGTGTGATGAAAATTGTATGTTTCGCAAACAAATGAGATGCAGCCATCATGATTGAGCAGGTCTTGCGTAACCTCCTGCCTCCATTTTGTGGACACGGTGCTAGGCAATTCTATGACCAGGTATAAACAGTTTTACTATCAACTGCTGTGCTCTAGAGATGGGGTAGTAGATTTAAAGTGAGATTATACTACAGATATGGGCAGTATGTAACATGTCTGGCTTTGCACAGGTGACCTCCAATCTCAGTATGGCTGGAGTAAATTTTTTGCATCATCTCTGACCTTAAGTCTCTTAGAAGAACGCTTCCTTTAAACAAGATCTCATCTTGAATATACAGCTCATCTTAAAAATGTCTCTACTTAATCTCAAGAGCGAAATGCAAGAGGAGAGGCAGCATTACACCATGTATCTGCCATCACACCCACTAAGGGCTACATGCTGACAGTTCAATGCTGTTGCATGTCATCTTGTCAATTGGAACTTCTCACTTCTTCTACTCTAATTACAGGAGAAGACAGCCCATAAAAATAAAGAGAGAGAGAATACTTAAAGGAGAAGGAGAAGGAAACTCTAACATTCATCTCCTAGCCCCATATGAGCAGGAAGCAAGCAATTCAGCAAGCATCTTTAGAAGAACACGATTTGTAAGGAGTGCAGGATTGCAGGAAGCCAGAGAATTGCCTATTTCTTGAATGAGGCAATTGAAATCTCCCTGAAGGAACTGAAGCAGAGAAAGGGGCTGATCTCAGCAGTGAGAGCTACATGATCCCGTAAAGAGTAGCCCAGGAGAATAGGAGGAGGTGGTGACTAGGTGTGAATGCCAGTTCATCAGGAACAAATGACAAAAGAAGTTTAATGACATAATAAGTGAGTATTTACTATCACCTACAATTAATGCATTGTACTAATCTTGTATGGTACTTACAATTACCCCTCCATACTGTTTTAAGATGCTTTCAATCTTTTCCACAAATGCCTATTATGCAGCAGGATGCACTTTGCAGCCTAGCCTTCACCTGGAATTGTTCCTTCCTCATATCCTTAGTCATTCAGCATATAAAATATCTTCCCGTCTAATGTAGCTGAATGTTGCACGTATCTGCCATCACACCCACTAAGGGCTACATGCTGACAGTTCAATGCTGTTGCATGTCATCTTGTCAATTGGAACTTCTCACTTCTTCTACTCTAATTACAGGAGAAGACAGCCCATAAAAATAGAGAGAGAGAATACTTAAAGGAGAAGGAACCTCTCACATTCATCTCCTAGCCCCATATGAGCAGGAAGCCCTACACATACTGGAAAGGGAAGCCATCGAGGGTGCTGGAGATGGGGAAGTAGGAATTCTGCCGCGGTTTCGTGCTTATGATAACCTTCTGCTGCTCTTCCATCTCATCCTATTTTCTAATTAACTTTCTAGTAACAAAACTGAAGCACTTTACCAGGTCACTCCTTCTACTGAAGGTTGCTCAGAAAGAATCCTCCTCTCTTTCTCTTAGCGGGCCACAGGAAGCCAAGTCAAGCACCAATATATCTGGGCATACCAGCGCTTCACAGCACACACCGTCACTCACACTATCCTTTCCAAGCATCAGACCAGATACATCCACCACAGGGGGCTTTAGCCATTGAGCTAGTGCACTGGGTGAGACACACAATGTGGGCAAGCAGGAATAGTTGGTGGTAGTGGCAAAGGAGAAGCAGGAGCCTGCTGTCCACAGCAACATTTTGTGCCCCACCTTAATGGACCAGTGTGGAAGCCGCGAGACTTGGTTTTAAAAGAAAGGTCCTTTCTGAGCATCACATGTTGGTCCAGTCATCGGAAACTTTGCAACGCAGAAGCTGCAGATGGTGACATGGGTGGGAGAGCCCACTAATCACATAAGCGCAGCTTTCCTTGACAGTTCACAACGCTGCTGTCTACCACGGAACATGTGACAACTCAGGCACTTGTGCAACGAAGGCTTCCAATACAGAGACCATTTGGGCAATCAATGTTTCCATGAATGCTCAGACTGTTCCCCCTATGAAGGCCTGGGGTTCTAGCATGGACCAATCGACCTATTCTGGCTTCAACAAATTCAGAGATTGGTTAGAAAAAAACCATGAGGCAGGGCTTCATTGATCACATGATCTCAATTAGTTCCACGGTAACATGAATACGTGACCGGGGCGAATTAGTGCCCAATAGCAAGGCACAGTGGAATGAGTCGATGGTGTTGCCTCTTGGGATGACAACACATCTAGACCCTCCTGCATATCCCAGCAGTGGCTGCAATTGTGGCAGAAAGTTCCCACAAAGCTATGAAAGTGGTACAGTCAGCAACTGGTTAATCTCAGGACAAAGCAGAAGGCCGGGCCATTGCATTAGTCATCCGTCTATTTTTTATGGGTGAAATGAAAGGAGCAGAAAGTGAAATTCAGCTTGCAACTCGATTAACATAATTAGCATATTACAATGAGGCTGGCACTGGCAACAAATGCAGCTCCCCTTTGCTTGAAGATTTCCTTTGCTGCAAAACGCAGCATGCTGTGAATCAGCCTTGGCGCACTTACATCTTCATTGTAACAAAATCTAGCAGCATGATGCACAGTCACTTACTGACACAGAAGATGAACTGCAGGTTGGATATGACTGTCACTATGCAGGTGTCCTTCAACTTACAACAGCTCATAATTACTACCATGATTGCATGACAAGGTGGTGGAGGATACCAGGGGCCTGACCCAATTTGGAGGAGGACTGAGAAATTATAGATCTTTTACTCCCTTGCAGGAGGTCACCCTGGATATTCTTGCGTCCAGGAACATGGAGGAAGCAGGTGAAGTGAAAGTCACAGGGCTTCCTCAAGTGCAGGGTTAGTAAAATTCAACTTTTATATCTGGTTCTTCTTCCCACTCACTTCCATACATGCATACACAGAATGTCACAAGCATCCCACTCAGTTACTATCTTGTAATCTTAGCTCTATTTCAAGGTGTGTCTTGGAACTAGGTTTCTAAAATTTGCCCCTTTTCTACCGTCGAAGGCTTGAAACAGAAGCAACAAACACTTGCAGTGGCTCAGGACAAGATGGCACCTCATAGACCCTGTGTCCCTCTTGTCAATGTTTGCAAGCAGCTACTCTGCTACACACATCCTGAAGAGTACAGTTACTGAGCTTTAGGAAGTAACACCAGGTGCATCACAGTGCACTGGTGAGGAGCAGGAACCTGCTGCCTAGGATAGCCACATGGGTGTGATCATTAACCCCTTCATTATGGGAAATGTCATGGCCTTGTTGCTGTTCATCAGGAAAAGAGATGATAGAGCTGATTATGCTGAGCCATGCATCAATCACCTGTTTGATAAATGTGTGGCCAGCACATTGGCTGATACAATATTTGCATTTATATAGCGTCTTTAACATAGTAAAACATCCCAAGGTGCTTCACCGGAGCGTTGTCAAACAAAATTTGACACTGAGCCACCTAAGGAGATATTAGGACAAGTGACCAAGAGCTTGGTCAAAGAGGTAGGTTTTAAGGAGTGTCTTAAAGGAGGAGCAAGAGACAGAGAGGCAGAGAGATTTAGGGAGGGAATTCCAGAGCTTAGAGGCTAGGCAGTTGAAGGCATGGCTGCCAATGGTGGAACAATGAAAACCAGGGATGCGCAAGAGGCCAGAAAATGTGTATAAAATAAATTAAGCCAAAAAGGCAAGAAAACAGAAACACAGAAAAATGACACAGAATCATTAAAAATGCCTCTGCCCCTTTACGAACTCCTTTACACGCAGAGCTTCTTTCTGCTTATTAGAGATAAACAGGCTGAGTGCACAACGGGAAGTCAATTACATTCCAATTTCATATATTCAAGACCTTATTTAAATACTGAAGCTCTTGTACAAAATGTAGGAGAAAAATATATGCAGATGTTAAGCCTCATTGCTGCTGGGATCAGTACTACCAGATGTCCTAGGCTCCATTCACCCAAATCACACCTATGACAATGATCCCACTAGCTGGAGAATATGGTCCACAATGACTTATGCTACATACTCATACAAGTACCAGTAACTGATTGACCTGTACTCTAGACGGTGCTGCTCTAGGAATGTACTGGGTAGAATTCCCCTAAGGCCAGTTGAGCACGCTCTAACGAAGGTATATTCTTCAAACGTTAACTTTATTCCTTTCTCCACACATGCTGCCTGACCTGTTGAGTGTCTCCAACATTTTCTGCTTCGGTTTAGTGTTACATAGAATTTACAGCACAGAAACAGGCCATTCGGCCCAACTGGTCTATGCTGGTGTTTGTGCTCCACATGAGCCCCCTTCCACCCTACTTCATCTAACCCTATCAGCATATCCTTCTATTCCTTTCTCCCTCATGTGCTTATCTAGCTTCCCCTTAAATGCATCTATGCTATTTGCCTTAACTACGTCTTGTAGTAACGAGTTCCACAGTCTTACCACTCTTTGGGCAAAAAAGTTTCTCCTGAATTCCCTACTGGATTTATTAGAGACTATGTTATATTTATGGCCCCTAATTTTTGACTCCCCGCAAGTGGAAACGCCTTCTCTACGTCTACCCTATCGAACCTCTTCATAATTTTAAAGACCTCTATCAGGTCACCCCTCAGCCTTCTCCTTTCTAGAATAAAGAGCCCCAGCCTGTTCAGCCTTTCCTGATACCAGAACTGAGTATAACCTCTCAGTTCTGGTATCATCCTTGTAAATCTATTATGCACCTTCTCCAGTGCCTCTATATCCTTTTCATAATATGGAGATTAGAACTGTGCATAGTGCTCTAAGTGTGGTCTAACCAAGGTTCTATATAAGTTTAACATAAATCTGCTTTTCAATTCTATCCCTCTAGAAATGTTGAAATGAAATGTTAGCCACACAAAGGAAAGCAATGTTATCACTACAGAAAAACGGGTTCTATTAGCATACAGCAACAGAAATGATAGGCCAATAAGTCAATAAATAGAGAAAACCAACGGAAGACAGTAACAACCATTGGATAAACTCAACGACCCTCTGGGATCATTTTGAAGACCACCTTAACTCTGGGGACTCCAATATAACAACCTACAGTCGATAAGGCCAGTGTGACAGCTGGCCTGGGATTTCTGCACCCCAGGCAATATTTGATGGCATGTCTGTCAGAAATCTCTTGTGTGACTCATCTCCCACACTCACATACTCTGTACTATATTTGTACCACAATTTTCTTCAGCCAACACTTTGCTTCCAGCTACATGACTTTATCTTTCCAATTCAGTTAGGAAATATAGTGAGTAATTGCTAACTCCAGTGCTAAGATGAGCATCAGGGGTTGTATAATCTCTAAACGTGATTTCAGTCCGCCAGTATTGGCTTGTAACTGACAAGTAAAGGAGCAACAGAAAAGATTGCCCCCGGTTACATAAATTTACATATTGCAATGTGTTGCTTTCTTGCAAGGGCCAGTGAAAATCATCAATTTAGAATTGTTTCATGTAATTCGATCTTTTTCCAAGTAGCACAAGACAAGGCAGTCTTCACATGAATATATTGATAGCAGGAGCCACAGGATGAAAGAGTGTCACATGCAACTGAACAATACAAGGAACTCTTACAGTTACAACCAGGAGGATGAGCAGCCATCGTGATGAAAGCTTCCATTCTACATACGATTTGAGTTTGAAAGACTGGCGAGTAGCGAGAAACCCAAGGGGTTTTTACTGGTTGGGATCAGCTACATTTCTCGATGCAGAAAATAGTTGATATTTTCTTCTCGAGACTTGGATCTGAAACTTATTTTGGGCTGGTGCTGGGACAATTGAGAAGTGGTGAATAAATT
This sequence comes from Heptranchias perlo, assembly GCF_035084215.1. Taxonomy (NCBI): domain Eukaryota; kingdom Metazoa; phylum Chordata; class Chondrichthyes; order Hexanchiformes; family Hexanchidae; genus Heptranchias; species Heptranchias perlo. The sequence goes on along the minus strand of NC_090357.1, from coordinate 22,100,128 downwards.
TGCATAGATCAGGAAACAGGAAATGTTCATCGTTCTCTGCAGTCAGTCATTCAAACCCAAATTTTATGTACAGAATGCCTTCATCGTGCTGGCTGCTCACCCTTCCTGTATTGTTCAGTCGCACGTACAACTCTTTCATTGTGTGGGTCCTGCTGTTAATATATTCATGTGAAGACTATCTTGCCTTGTGCTAGTTGCAACAGAGGAATTATTTACTCCACATATTTTTTTTCCATTGGCACAGGCACGATGGACCAAATGGCCTCCTGCTGTTCGGTAAATTCTGTGATTCTATGAAACGTTACACTTATTGTATGCATCCAGAATTTATGTTAATACAATGAAATGTAAAGCGAGTTCACTACACATAGCACATCGGTATTTATGCATGATGTCGTCATCAGTATAATACATATACACATTTTAATGACTGCATTCTAAAAGATAATAAAACTGAATGACAATGTCGACAACGACGACGACAACAACAACAACAACACCAGTCATTTATATAGCACCTTTAATATAGTAAAATGTTCCAAGGCAATTCACAGAAGCAATTTTCGAACAAAATTTGGCACCAAGCCACATAAGGAGATACAAGTGACCAAAAGTTTGGTCAAAAAGGTAGATTTTAAGGAGCATCTTAAAGGAGGAGAGAGAGTAGAGAGGCAGAGAGGTTTAGAGAGGGAATTCCAGAGCCTAGGCAGCTGAAGGCACGGCCGCCAATGGTGAATGCGCATGAGGCAAGAATTGGAGGAGTGCAGAGATCTCGGAGGGTTGTAGGGCTGGAGGAGGTTACAGAGATAGGGAGGGGTGAGGCCATGGAGGGATTTGAAAACAAGGATGAGAAATTTAAAATCGAGGCATTCCCAGACCAGAAGCCAGTGTAGGTCAGCGAGCACAGGGGTGATGGGTGAATAGAACTTGATGCGAGTTATGATATGGGCAGCAGAGTTCTGGATAAGCTCAAGTTTATGGAGGGTGGAAGATGGGAGGCCAGCCAGGAGAGCATTGGAATAGTCAAGTCTAGAGGTAACAAAGGCATGGATGAGGGTTTCAGCAACAGATGAGCTGAGGCAGAGGAAGAGACATGCGATGTTATGGAGGTGGAAGTAGGCAGTCTTGGTGATGGAGTGGATATGTGGTGAGAAGCTCATCTCGGGTCAATTTGGACGCCAAGTTTGCGAACGGTCTGGTTCAGCCTCAGACAGTGGCCAGGGAAAGTCATGGAATCGCTGGCTAGGGAACAGAATATGTGGCGGGGATTGAAGACAATGGCTTTGGCATTCCCAATATTTAATTGGAGGAAATTTTTGCTCATTCGGTACTGGATGTCAGATAAGTAGCGTGTCAAATCAGAGACAGTGGAGGGGTCGAGGGAAGTGGTGGTAAGGTAGAGCTGGGTATCATCAGTGTGCATGTGGAACCTGATGTTGTGTTTTAAGATGATGTCGCCGAGGGGTAGCATGTAGATGAGAAATAAAAGGGGCCCAAGTATAGATCCTTGGCGTACTCCAGAGGTAATGGTGCGGGCACAGGAAGAGAAGTCATTGCAGGTGATTCTCTGCCTACGACTGGATAGATAAGAATGGAACCAGGCGAGGGCAGTCTCACCCAGCTGGACGACGGAGGAAAGGCGTTGAAGGAGGATGATGTGGTCAACCGCGTCAAAGGCTGCAGACAGGTCGAGAAGGATGAGGAGGGATAGTTTACCATGGTTACAGTTACGCAGGATATAATTTGTGACTTTGATAAGGCCCGTTTCAGTAATGTGGCAGGGGTAGAAACCTGGTTGGAGGGATTCAAAATTGGAGTTGCGGGAAAGATGGGCACGGATTTGGGAGGCAATAATATGCTCAAGGACTTTGGAGAGGAAAGGGAGGTTGGAGATGGGGCGGTAGTTTGCAAGGACAGAGGGGTCAAGGGTGGGTTTTTTGAGGAGGAGGTTGATGATGGCAGAATTGATGGGGAGGGGGACAGTACCTGAGGAGAGGAAACCGTTAACAATATCAGCTAACATGGGGACCAGGAAGGGAAGTTGGGTGCTCAGTAGTTTGGTGGGAATAGGGTCAAGGGAGCAGGAGGTGGTTCTCATGGTCAAGATGAGCTTGGAGAGGGCATGAGGAGAGATAGGAGAGAAACTAGAGAAAGATATGAGTTCAGGGCTAGGGTAGGGGGGAACCATAGGGGAAGTTTGGCTTGGTGAGCTCGGGGAAGGGGGAGTGGCTACAGAAGCAGCTCAACAGATGGTCTCAATCTTTATGACAAAGTAGTCCATGAGCTCCTCACACTTGTTGAAGGTGAGAGTGGAGGAGGCTGGGGAGAGGGGTTTAAGAAGACGGTTTGTAGTGGAGAAGAAAAGCCAGGGTTTATCTTTGCATTCCAGGAGTAATTTTGGCAGAGGAGAGTAGGGCTCGATTGTGATATATTGACTTTAATCAATAGATTAATGCCTGTACTGAGTGTGACTAGTACTGACAAATGATATGGAATGTGCAGGGTTCCTGAAGGCCATTCAATAATTGGCCAAATGAATGTTCTCAAGTCAAACACTGCCATGTCAAACCTCTGTTGGAATTTGAAAATTCACACCAATACTGCCAATGGCACCCAAACGCTTAGACTGGCAGTTATCACATGTCAGTAGGTTGATAGGAGAATTACTGATAGTCAGGAAGTCACTCCAAGGTCCTTATTGGGAACCACTCTTTTCAAAAGCGATAACAGACATCTGCCTCTTAACCATCTCATCTTTTGCTTGGTAATTTGCTACTTCAGGTACAGCTGTCCCTGTACCTCATGAATTGTGGTTGCTTCTTAACATTTTGCAACAATGACAAAAATCTATATTTTTGTATTGTCTTGTTTCTTGCCTGTAGATCTATCGAAAATAAAAATGCATCCAAAAATTGAAATAGTAGAACGGTTTCACAATCAATTTTCCACAGAAATGCCCTTATATTTGGGTGATTTTTTTCCTGCTAATCAGATGAGTGATGTCAATGCTTGGAATGTAATAGATTTCTTTTTCACCATTACCATTAGCATTCACCATTTTCACCATTTCTGTGGGAAAAAATTTGCAAGGCTTCGGGGAAAGGGCAGGGGAGTAGGACTAGCTGGATTGCTCTTGCAGAGAGCCGGCATGGACTCGATGGGCTGAACGGTCTCCTTCCATGCTGTAACCATTCTATGATTCTAAGTGCTGCTAAGGTCAGGTAACTATAAACTGGATTGATGGGCTAGATGGGTGACTATAAATTGTATTCAAAATGCTCAAGTTCATTTTACCTAAAATTGTTGCAGCCAGATCAAAGGAGTATTTCATCCCACCAACCTAGATTGGATTATGGGGAGGGAGCGGGAATATGGTATTGAGATAGAGGATCAGCCATGATCATGTTGAACGGCGGAGCAGGCTTGAAGGGCCGAATGGCCTATTCGTGCTCCTATTTTCTATGTTTCTATGTTTCTATGATTAGAGCCCAGATTCCCCACTGCAAGCAACTGCAGGAGAACATAGGCGGATTAATAGATTGGGTAGATAGATTTCACATGAAATTTAATGCAAGGTGATGTATTTTGGGAGGAAGAATAAGAAAAACAAGAGAAAGAACTTGCATTTATGCATCGTCTTCTACAACTTCAGGATGTCGCAATGTGCTTCACAGCCAATGAAGTACTTTTGAAGTGTAGTCACTGTCATAATGTAGGGAAATGAGACAGCCAATTAGTGCTCAGGAAGCTCCCACAAACAGCAATTAAATAAATGACCAGATAATCAGTATTTAGTGATGTTAGTTGAGGGACAAACATTGGAGAACACCACTGCTCTTCTTCCAATAGTGCCATGGGATCTTTTTTATCCACCTGAGGATGAGAAAAATCAGTTCCACTGGTCAGTGGGTCAGTAACTAGAGGGCATAAATTTAAGATCATCACTGAAGAGCAAGGGAAGAGATGAGGAATTTTTTTTGTGTGCAGACAGCATGGGGAATATTGTACCACAAACAGTTTTGGAAGCAGAATCCATAAAAGCTTTTAAAAGGGAATTGAATTAATATTTGAAATAGAAAAATGTAAGTGGATAGCCCTTTCAAAGAGCCAGGACAGACATGATGGGTCAAATGGCCTCCTTCTGTGCTGTAACGTTCTATGATTCTATGAAGTATTAGTGATATAATTCATGTAAGGTCCTGTTCGACAGACTTGTGGCATAGACCTCTGAGCTCCATGTCTAGCAATCTCTATACCTCACCCTCACAATGCTCCAGAACAAAAGACTGGGATAATCGGGTGCAATTAAGACATCTGTAGTAAGGACAGACATCTCACAGATTGTGACACTTGCAGAAAGCGTACCAATGGACAAGGCTAAATTAGAAACAGTTCAAAAATATGCAAATTTGCAGTGGATCTCTCCCAGTGGGTAAATACATTGTGTGTCATGGTACCAACCTTTGCTGAACCAGGGAAGCATCAGGTTTGATTCTTGCTCGGTAATGATTGATTCCAACTCTGACAATGGTAGGGATTCAATTACTGATCTTGCTGTCTGTAGGCTATCTAAGAACATAAGATCATAAGAAATAGGAACAGGAGTAGGCCATCCGGCCCCTCGAGCCTGCTCCACCATTCAACAAGACCATGGCTGATCTTCTACCTCAACATAATTTTCCTGCACTAACCCCATAGCCCTTGATGCCTTTAATATCTAGAAATCTATCGATCTCCGTTTTAAATGTACTCAATGACTGAGCCTCCACAGCCCTCTGGGGTAGAGAATTCCAAAGATTCACCACCCTCTGAGTGAAGAAATTTCTCCTCATCTCAGTCCTAAATGGCCTACCCCTTATTCTGAGACTGTGACCCCTGGTTCTAGACTCCCCAGCCAGGGGATACATCCTTCTTGCATCTACCCTGTCGAGCCCTGTAAGAATTTTGTACGTTTCAATGAGATCACCTCTCATTCTTCTAAACTCTAGAGAATACAGGCCCATTCTACTCAATCTCTCCTCATATGACAATCCCGCCATCCCAGGAATCAGTCCGGAGAACCTTTGTTGCACTCCCTCTATGGCAAGTATATCCTTTCTTAGGTAAGGAGACCAAAATTGTACACAGTACTCCAGGTGCGGTCTCACCAAGGCCCTATATAATTGCAGTAAGACATCTTTACGCTTAGACAGGATTGCTGTTCCTGATGTCTAGCCAATGACTCTTACTGGAAAGTGTATGTGGACATCAGGCAAGGATGGACTTGAACTGAGCTGCGATGTCCTAGCATGATCAAATAGGCCTGCTGACCGTCTAGACTCACGAATGAAGAATGGCCGCTTGGGGTAGGTATCAGTCTGAGGGGGCTGCTGACAAGAGTACCATACCCCAGCAATAGCCGGTGCACTCCAGGATGAGAGGGAAAAATTACAGGGGAGTCATGTGTACTCAAGAGAATTACTGACTGGAAATATTGTGTCGAATGGTTGACTGCTTTAAAAGAGCTGCCATATCTTTAGTTGTTAATGACAAATTATTCACTCATTTTGTGTGGAGGTGTTGATTTTCTTGCTGCACAGTGCTCATTATTGTCAGGCTTTTCATCGATATTTTGCTATACAAATCTGACATCTTCAAAGTCATAAGAACTGGTTTTGTTCCATTAATTGTTCCCCACTTCAGCTGTCAGTTTTAGAGGCAAATTTCATATTTCTGAAGGAATTACTGAGCACAAAATGTTTGTGTAGTGAAGGCAATTGGATGTGCTATCAAAACATCCATCATCTGATGCACATGAGTCGAGACCTGATTGGTTGGCGATATCATTATTATGTGCAAAGTGTATTCTGAAAATGCTGAAATAATCATTTGGTTATCGAAGGATAACAATTTTAAATGAGTGTAAAACAGCTGTTGATAGGAAAAGTGTTCACTCATAACGCTGTTCAAACTCCATGAATATTCACGCTTTTGATCGTCTCCAATGTGACTTTGAGAAGGAGGCGATGAAAGGGACAGCATTCTCCAACAAAGCCAAATGATGATCATTTCTATGGCATACTGTTCCATCTCACATTTACAAAATTGTTAACAGGGAGTAACTGGAGATGGAAAAGAATTCAAAGAACTTTCAGGGGGTTGTAACTAATCAACCCATAGAGTGAGGGGGCTACATTCTTCCAATCATCATAAATTAGCTGATTTTTGATGTTCCACTTCGCCCAAGTTGGTAATTGTATTTGCACAATTAATTATTTAACAGTTGGAAATGATAGTGATAGACATTGACCCAAGATCATGTGACATCATCCTGATTACTTCCAGGCCAAAAATAGCCCAACTGCCTTCTTCCACTTCTGATGCATTGGAACCTCCTTTGTAATACATGCCAATGACAGCTTCTTTCATAATAGCCATGATGTGGAGATGCCGGTGATGGACTGGGGTGGAGTCTTACAACACCAGGTTATAGTCCAACAGCTTTATTTGAAATCACAAGCTTTCGGAGCTTTTCTCCTTCGTCACCTTTTCATGAATAGATCCGATTTACAGGGTGGATTATGGTATACTAAAGTGAACAATTCTCACTGCTTTAGATATGTCGTCAGAAGTGTGAAGATCTAAATGTAAATGTTATGGCAAACTCAGGACAGTAGTTACGGAGACCTGGCAATAGAAATCGAAGTAGTATTGAAGTTGTGGTTAGAGGGAGAGAATATATGACGAATGGTTGAACTGTGTGAGTGAATGTTAAGAGATCATTTTCTGGAGGTCATTCAGGATGATTTAGGGGTATAGTTGTTTGACCAAAAGTCCAGAATTCAGAGAGAGATGATCAGTTCCTCAGGGCAGTGTCCTAGGCCCAACCACCTCCAGCTGCTTCATCAATGACCTTCCCTCCATCATAAGGTCAGAAATGGGGACGTTCGCTGATGATTGCACAGTGCTCAGTTCCATTCACAACCCCTCAGATAATTAAGTGGTCCGTGCCCACATGCAGCAAGACCTGGACAACATCCAGGCTTGGGCTGATAAGTGGCAAGTAACATTCGCGCCAGACAAGTGCCAGGCAATGACCATGTCCAACAAGAGAGAATCTAACCACCTCCCCTTGACATTCAACGGCATTACCATCGCCGAATCCCCCACCATCAATATCCTGGGGGTCACCATTGACCAGAAACTTAACTGAACCAGCCATATAAGTACTGTGGCTACAAGAGCAGGTCAGAGGCTGGGTATTCTGTGGCGAGTGACTCACCTCCTGACTCCCCAAAGCCTTTCCACCATCTACAAGGCACAAGTCGCAAGTGTGATGGAATACTCTCCACTTGTCTGGATGAGTGCAGCTCCAACAACACTCAAGAAGCTCGACACCATGCAGGACAAAGCAGCCCGCTTGATTGGCACCCCATCCACCACCCTAAACATTCACTCCCTCCACCACCGGCACACAGTGGCTGCAGTGTGTACCATCCACAGGATGCACTGCAGCAACTCGCCAAGGCTTCGTCTACAGCACCTCCCAAACTCGCGACCTCTACCACCGAGAAGGACAAAGGCAGCAGGCACATGGGAACAACACCACCCGAACGTTCCCCTCCAAGTCACAAACCATCCCGACTTAGAAATATATCGCTGTTCCTTCATTGTCGCTGGGTCAAAATCCTGGAACTCCCTACCTAACAGCACTGTGGGAGAACCTTCACCACACGGACTGCAGCGGTTCAAGAAGACAGCTCACCACCACCTTCTCAAGGGCAATTAGGGATGGGCAATAAATGCTGGCCTTGTCCGCGATGCCCACATCCCATGAACGAATAAAAAAAAAATTGTGACCTCACTGGTGTCGAGGAGATTCCGTTTTAAACAGGTGAATAGCTAATTTTAATGCCACTGTTACAATATAATTTAAATGTTGATGCATTGTGATGTTTTGCATTTACTGGGGGATTGGTTGCAGCTGGAGTTGCTGTTAGTTTGTGCAGGAGCTTTACCAATCACAACCAGGTCAAGGACTCAGGCTGTCTGGGGGGAGGAGCCCCACTGTAATATCTCCAGGCGTGGGGAGTGGAGGGGGTGGGGAGGACATGCAAAGAGACAGCGAGTCACCTACACTCAGTACGTTGCTGTCCAGGGAGGCCTGTAAAGCGTGAGCCCAGAGGGGCTGGTAGAGGTCTAGTACACTGACCCCGTGCAAGGGACCATGTGGAAGCAAGCCATACACATAGATCTCACAGTGCAGTCTGAACATATGCCATCATCTTATCCAGGGTACACAATGTGATGTGATAATGGGCAACTTGGCAATGATAAGGTAGCCTCGTGTGCCTTGACTCCTCAAGGAGAGGATGTAGGGGATAGAATAATTGATTCTGAGAGCAGAACGAGACCCTTGGTGGGCCTAGATGCTAGTGGGCACACAGAGACAGCAGGCTGCTGAGGTATTGTGCAGCTTTCAGCCACTGGCATGCTATCTCAAAAAAAATTGTGACCTCACAGGTGTCGAGGAGATTCCGTTTTTAACAGGTGAAAAGCTCATTTTAATGCCACTGTTACAATATAATTTAAATGTTGATGCATTGTGATGTTTTGCATTGACTGGGGGATTGGTTGCAGCTGGAGTTGCTGTTAGTTTACAGGTTTTGGATCTTAGGAAAATTCACTGGGGTCAGTGTTGAGTCAGTCGTGCGGGTAAAATTCCCACCAAACCACACTGACAGGAGAGGAAAACCCAGACTTACGAATTATTCTTTCCAAAATTATTTTCTGCCTTTCCCCAATTGGATTTGCCACACTTCATGCGTGGCAAGAGAGCGATAGTGATGATCTGCTCCAAGGCCCTTATAAGTGCCATTCTGAAACTGGCTGCAAAAAGCTGCATGAGAGACCCAAGGTGATCCTCCCTCCAATATTTTTTTCTCCATCATCTGAGCTTTGTTTGGTGCTTCCTTACAGTGAACTAAAGCCAGGATCTCACTAATGTGTGCGAGTTACGGGTGTAAAATAAGCTCCCATCACACTGCTGGAATGCCATGTGCGTTGCCACTCTGGGGCCTAGCTAGCTCAGATTAATAGAATGGAGGGCTCTTCTCTTAGACAACTCTGAGGGTCCAGTGAATCGGAATGGGTGCATCTGCAACACTACTCAAGAATCAGGAGAATGCAGCCCATCTACTATCTTGAACGTCCACCTTCTTCACCCCCTTCACCACTGGTGTACTGTGGCTGCAGTGTGTCCTATCAACAGGATGCACTGCAGCAAGTTGCCAAGACTTCTTTGGCATCACCTCCCAAACCCGCGACCTCCACTACCTAGAAGGACAAGGGCAGCAGATACATGGGAACACCATCACCTCCAAGTTCGTCTCCATGTCACACACCATCCAGACTTGGAAATATATCGCTATTCCTTCAATGCCGCTGGGTCAAAATCCTGGAACTCCCTACCTAACAGGATTGTGGGAGCCCCTTCACCACACGGACTGCAGCGGTTCAAGAAACCGGCTCACCACCACCTTCTGAAGGACAACGAGGGATGGGCAATAAATACCAGCCTTGCTAGCGATGCCCACATCCTGAAGAATGATAAAAAAAAGTCTGTGTCTGAGGGGATAAAACATAGAAATACACGAAACACCAACAAATACATATTACCAAATTTTGGTAAGTTACTTTACTCCATGTGTTTTGTTTCATTAATTAATATTTTTTATCAGGTTTAATTTACTTTTACCAGATGAATTGTATATTATATGAGACTAATTTTTCCCTTATTTTTAGCTCATTCATAGGAATGTGCAGGTTAAATTATAACACATCTCAGAGCTACATCTAATGCAGACCTGAACAGTCAGCTGTTGAATGCATGAAGTATTGATGCTGTATCACCCATTCACCTCACTATAAATAATGCTCTGTGCATCAATTGAGTTCAGTGCGAGTGAAGGAGAGGAAGGCCTGCTTTACTGATTAGGATCTTCAGATCATTGTGGAACACATGAGAGATTGGAGAAGTAGCAAGTCATAAGGGTAATCTGCCAATAAACAAAATGTGCAACAGGTGCGGGAGACAATTGTGCGCAAGGTCATTGTGGCCTTAACCACCTGTTCTAGTTGGAATGATGTGCAGAAGGTGGGTTTGTTTTGAAGAAAAATGTTCAGATAAGCAATGAGAGTCACTGTCATTAATCTCATATATTGATATGAATCATAGAATCATATAATGGTTACAGCACAGGAGGAGGCTATTTGGTCCGTCGAGCCCGTGCCAGCTCTCTGCAAGAGCAATCCAGCTAGTACCATTCCCCCGCTCTTTCCCCGTAGCCCTGCAAATTTTTTCCCTTCAAGTACTTATCCAATTCCCTTTTGAAAGCCACAATTGAATCTGCCTGCACCACCCTTTCAGGCAGTGCATTCCAGATCATAACCATTTGCTGTATAAAAAAAGTTTTCCCTCATGACACCTTTGGTTCCTTTGCCTATAACCTTAAATCTGTGTCCTCTGGTTCTCAACCCTTCCACTAATGGGAACAGTTTCTCTCTATTTACTCTGTCTAGACCCCTCATGATTTTGAACACCTCTATCAAATCATCTCTCAACTTTCTCTGCTCTAAGGAGAACAACCCCAGCTTCTTTTTGAACTTCCAAAAGGAGTTGACAAAGTGCCATATAATAGGCTTGTCAATAAAATTGAAATCCATGGAATAAAAGGGGGCAGTGGCAGCATGGATACGAAATTGGCTAAGTGACAGGAAACAGAGAGTAGTGGTGAACGGTTGTTTTTTGGACTGGAGGGAGGTGTACAGTGGTGTTCCCCAGGGGTCGGCACTAGGACCATTGCTTTTTTTGATTTTTATTAATAACTTGGACTTGGGTGCACAGGGCACAATTTCAAAATTTGCAGATGACACAAAACTTGGAAGTGTAGTAAACAGTGAGGAGGATAGTTGAAAGACTTCAAGAGGTAATAGACAGGTTGGTGAAATTGGCGGAAACTTGGCAAATGAAATTTAACGCAGAGAAGTACGAAGTGATATATTTTGGCAAGAAGAATGAGAAGAGGCAATATAAACTAAATAGTATAATTCTAAATGGGGTGCAGGAACAGAGAGACCCGGGGGTATATTTGCACAAATCTTGAAGGTGGCAGGACAGGTTGAAAAAACGGTTAAAAAAGCATACGGGAACCAAGGCTTTATAAATAGAGGCATAGAGTACAAAAGCAAGGAAGTTATGTTGAACCTTCATAAAACACTGGTTCAGCCACAACTGGAGCATTGGGTTCAATTCTGGGCACTCCACTTTATGAAGGATGTGAAGGCCTTAGAGAGGGTGCAGAAAAGTTTACTAGAATGATTCCAGGGATGAGGGACTTCAGTTACGTGGATAGACTGGAGAAGCTGGGGTTGTTCTCCTTAGAGCAGAGAAGGTTGATAGGAGATTTGATAGAAGTGCTCAAAATCATGAAGGGTTTAGATAAAGTAAACAAAGAGAAACTGTTCTCATTGGTGGGAGGGTCAAGAACCAGAGCACACAGATTTAAGGTGATTGGCAAAAGAACCAAAGGCGACATGAGGAAAAACTTTTTTTATGCAGCAAGTAATTATGATCTGGAATGCACTGCCTGAAAGGATGGTGGAAGCAGATTCAATCATGGCTTTCAAAAAGGAATTGGATAAAAACTTGAAGGGAAAAAATTTGCACGGCGATGGGGAAAAAGCGGGGGAATTGGACTAACTGGATTGCTCCTACAAAGAGCCGGCACGGGGCTTGATGGGCCGAATGGCCTCCTTCTGTAACCATTCTATGATTCTATGATTTTTTTAATTTGTTTATGGGATTTGGGTGTCGCTGGCAGGGCCAGCATTTATTGCCCATCCTGAATTGCCCTTGAGAAGGTGGTGGTGAGCCGCCTTCTTGAAACGCTGTAGTCCGTGTGGTGAAGGTTCTCCCACAGTGCTGTTGGGAAGGGAGTTCCAGGATTTTGACCCAGCGACGATGAAGGAACGGCGATATATTTCCAAGTCGGGATGGTGTGTGACTTGGAGGGAAATGTGTAGGTGGCGTTGTTCCCATGTGCCTGTTGTCCTGTCCTTCTAGGTGGTAGAGGTCGTGGGTTTGGGAGGTGCTCCAGTCTATCCATGTAACTGAAGTCCCTCATCCCTTGCACCATTCTAGTAAATCTTTTCTGCACCCTCTCAAAGGCCTTCACATCCTTCCTAAAGTATGGTGTCCGGAATTGGACACAATGCTCGAGTTGTGGCCGAGCCATTGTTTTATAAAGGTTCATCATAACCTCCTCACTTTTGTACTCTGTGCCTCTATTTATAAAGTCCAGGATCCCATATGCTTTCTTAACCGCTATCTCAACCTGCCCTGCCAGCTTCAGCGACCTGTGCACATACACCCCCAGATCTCTCCGTTACTTTAGAATTGTGCCCTTTAGTTTATATTGCCTCTCCTCGTTCTTCCCACCAAAATGTGCTACTTCGCACCTCACTGCATTAAATGTCATCTGCCACATGTCCGCCCATTCCACCAGCCTGTCAATGTCCTCTTGAAGTCTATCACTATCCTCCTCAATGTTCACTATACTTCCAAGTTTTGCGTCATCTGCAAATTTTGAAATTGTATCCTATATGCCTGACATGACATAAATGACATGACTGTTAGTTACTTCATGTTGCTGTATAAGGATAGGTGTGTCAATTATCTTACATTGCCTGAAGTTTCACACAAGAATAATGGCCCAAAATTTGCTGAAAAAATAATGGTGTGCATCGTTATTAATATACAAATCAGCCAGCAAATTGTGCTGTTTGCTTCCCTAAAACGACACCTTGCCCTTAACCTCCCTGTGGTTTTCACGAAGTTGCTGCATTTGCACATTAATTGCCCATTAAACTCACCACAAAGTTAAGCCTTGTAATTAACAGCATAAGTATACATTTAATGATGTGATAATTGTCAAGGACTGCCAATCAATCTCTCTTACCCAGAAAGTGAACAATTAAAAGTGTGGAGTTCCATTCCTTCAGGTTGTGAATTGTTGTTGGAAATTATAAAAATGTCAAATTTTAAATGTTTAATTTTTTTTCTTACTTTTCCTTCTTGTCTCTTTTTTCTCTCTCTCTTAATCCAATTTTTCTTTCCCTCTCTTTATTTCTCTTTCTGTACCTGATTTGACATTGAATTCACCCACTCCAATTCACCTTTCTCTGATTATTTCTCCAACTTTTAATCTCATTGATTAAGGAGATATACTGTATGTCCCATTGTTCACCAAGGTCCCAGATGCCTCATTTCTCTCGTTGCGCTATTATCAGTTCACACTTCCAGCAACTTCATGGGCAAAAATTTTTGAGCTGAACGGTGCAGGAACAAATCTAACTAACAGGACACACCATGAGATGCCCCACTCCAGTACATTCTGGGCCAATGTTAATCAGAATTTAGCCAGGACCTTACTGGAAATGAAACACCTAAAGATATGAATCACCTGCATATCCAGGGTTGAACATTTAAAATAAAGGTGAATCTTAGGTTCTTGCAAATTTTAAACTGTTCTCAGACAATTGTTCCAATAATTGTGATTATTTACAGAAGCTGATGCACTCTTTCATAATATTGCTCTTTTATTTCAAATTGCCTTCAGTAAATAAAATAAATCTCGTTTTCCCAAACCCCTGACAACAACAAATAGTTCCTTTTATCAGGAAGCTCATCTTATTTAAGTCTGATTTTTTCCCCCCCCCTAACGATATAAGCTTCAACCAGCTTTATGATGCAACATAATATGTGCTGCAGTCTACATCAGCTGTGCAATTGTCAGACATTCTCACTGTGTCCCTTTGGTTTAAACTCATTGTGCAAAGCTCTGGGTCATAAGTTAATAAATGAGTTTACCAGAGTTCACTTTAGGACTTAAGACAGGGTTTCTTGTTGTCAAACTATATCTTTTTATCACAGCACTGTTAGTTTGAAAATCCGTCCTCAGTCCAAGTTTTATGCCTTCCTCAGCCTTGCACATTGTACAATATAGTCCATTATCTAAATTGCTGTATGTTTGCCATAGTTATACAAAAATCTGTCATGCAATTCCACCATGATTCTCAATTGGTAAATCATTTTTCTGTTGCTGGAAGTGTTTGTTATCAGTCTCCCAAAATTGTCGTTTGCAATTTCTCTTTACTCTTCCCAGCAGTGAATCACTTTGCATTGCCAGTAATAAAACTGTCTGTGCGGTTGGTCAAAGCTGGCTGATCTCTGGGCGGTGCAGTATATGTTGCGTAAAACTGTGAATATTGCTTGAACGGGATGAAATGTTGCAAGTTAATAGTGATTGTGACTGATTATTAATCTAAAGATACTGTATCTTCTGCACAGATAGGCTTGCCCCTGTGGATTATAAGCAGCAGAATTCGCAGATCATACATTTAACCACCACAGTGCTCAGTAGGAATGATTTAAGTCAATAAACCGACACAGCCCTAGTGGGCAAATGGCTCTTGTAATGATGCAGTGTGCTTGTTTTATCTTACATTCATCATTTTAATCGGACTTTTTCTCATGTCCCTAGGAAGAACTTGCGGAAACTCCATTCAAAAGGGTTTACAAAAAGATCCTTTGTTGCTTCACACTCTACTATATCCCATATAGTCTCCGTAATGATCATGCTCACCTTGGATTGGAACAACAGGAATTGAATGTTATCCATCAGTTTACACTTTTAGGAGTGGTCATTGTAATTGTGTTCTTGCTCCAATGCTGAAAGACTACCAAATTGTCAAAAGAAGAGTTATACTGACCGTTTAAATCTTACAGCCCCACTTTTCTGATGGATGTCTTGGAGGGAGCCACATTCAACTTAAAATTCCTCCATATATTTAACTGCAGGAAAGTGCATTCTTATATTTGAGCAGATCACCCCTACTGTCTCGCCAGCCAACTCAGCACAGACCGAAGTTCAAAAATGGGACCCTTTTGGTCCCACCTGGGAAGTGCCATTATCTACACAGCCATCAAAGGAGCGAGTAATTAAGCTTCATCATCCGTCTCCCCTGTACAGTAAATAAATTCAACAAGAAAATGCGCATTTTGTGAGAACAATCCTTTATCCTGTTAGAGAAATCACTAGCCGGCCTGAGTCAGTAAAACTAACTTAGTTAGTGAAACTGCTGCAAGAAACTAGATACTGCAGGAGTATTTCATGTCTTGGAGCCTTCAGTTTAATGTTGAGCAGACTGAGGTATGTAGAATTAATTATAGCAAAAATGGAAATCATTCCGTTGAAGGAGGCCTGAGCTAATAGAACAGCTCCAATGTGGTGCCCAGTAAGATGTTATCTTTTATCACTGGCAAGATGAATTTGAGCCCTTCAAAGTGATCATGACTAAACATAAGACGTGTGTCTCTTTTTTTCTCTCTTTCTCTCCCACAAGTAAAGTCATTTCTTGAAATCTGAGTCTAGTGTTTGGTGTTTAGATAAAAGTTTAGAGAATAAAAGGCTCTTCCATGTCTTTAGTTCTGAAGTATTCTGTTAGAAGCCATGGAGATCAAAAATGTCATTCATGTAGTGATTCTTTTCAGATCCTCCTAAAATGTTGATCTCAATTATGGTGCCAAACCATGACCATGTATGTAGATGTCACCTGTCATCTGCCACCGTAAATGTCATGAAGATTGAGTTAAACCAGACTTTGGGGTTTCTTTTCATTGTGAAGAAGCAAGGTCCATAGTGCAACACCAGCAAGGTTGAAAAAGAACAGGGGAGAAGATGACGTCAATCAAGAATTAGTGGTGAGGTTTCGCTAAGCTCGGGTATTGAAAACATATCGATTGTAGGAGGGAGGGAAAACTGAGTGAGCTGAGGGATTACTGATGTCCTGGGAATGAACGAGTGAAGGTAGAGTCAGTGGATTTCCAAAATTCAAACTTATTACATGTAACATTTCCTACCCTGCCACCTGAGGTGGGATTAGGAGCATTTTCTGATGGAGATCTGTTTGTAGTTGGGGGGATTGAATAACATTTCTTGAGGCTGCTGGGCCATGAACAGTTTGTACTTCATAAAATATTTGATTGCTCCTCTAGATTTAAGTAGTTTGGCACAGGAGCCACGGCAGTCTTAAAACCATATCATTTGTGGAGAGGACTGGGAGAGCTAGGGGCAGGCAGCAGTCTTTTGGGGATGTTTCAGAGCTGCTGCTTTTCCCCTCCTGCTGGTGGAAATGAGAAGCCTATAAACAGAAAATGTTGCCAGCAGGAGGGCAGAACTGTCAACGTTAAGTATTATAAATAAACATGTTATGGCTCCAAGGATCAAAATCATAATAATTGTCATCTAATAGGCAATTTCAAATGTAAAATAGTATCAGCTGAGAGAAACAAACACTGATTACTTGTATTAATATTGTGAAATTTTGACTAAGTGAATTATCTAACCTGTAACTCAAAGATATGCAGACAGATAAACAACATTACTTATTAATAAAGCGCCTTAGGTTCCTCAGTAACATACCAAAACACTTTTCATATGATGGAAATGTTTGGAAATGCAGTGCCTGTTGTTATGTAGGCAAAAACGGCAGACTTTTTATGCACAGCAACATCCCATAAACCAGCACTGGGGTGATAATAAGTTCCTCTCTTCCAGGTACTGGAGAAGGGTCAGAGTCAATAATTGGCTGTAAATCTTTGATGGACAGTTCTGTGGCCAGAAGCTCCTAGTGCTGACTTACCTGTAGATGTGGGGCCTAGATTACCAGTCATCCTATAGTTACCAGTTAAACCGAGCAATTGGGATTCCATACTGATATTTTGCCATGTAAGAAGTGAACCACTTATCATTATATGTTGAGAGATAGCTTTGTTGCTCTGATATGTCAGGAAGAATAACACTTATTGTAAATTACTGTAAGTAATTGCTTTGTGTTACTATTTGTTTACCTGTTCTACTTGAAATAAAACTGTCTGTTGGTTTATAGAGTGTGTATTCACTCTGCCTATCAAAGAGAGTGTGATCAGATGGCAGTACATGGTAGATTCCTGTAAGCCAGCGTACAATAGCAAGGTTCTATGTTGGATCCTTGGGTCTCGCTATCACAGAATCACAGAATCTTACAACACAGAAGGAGGCCATTCGGCCCATCGTACCTGTGCCAGCTCTTTGAAAGAGCTGTCCAGTTTACTATCATTTACTTAGCTATTGAGCAGGGGTTATTATTAAGAAGGATTGACAAACCTTGGTAGCATCAGCAGGTAAAGACACACTCCGGATCATACGGGATGCGAGGTCCATTTGCAGGTCTGTTCAGTGACACCAAATTCAGCGTAAAATATGGAGTGTAAAACCCAAAAATATAAACCCCCCCTTGTGTCTCGCTAAACAGACTGGACACAGAGTGTGATCTGAGCAGAGAAAAGCACAGTTTAAGCATAACTCCGTCCAACTTCTGCTTGACTGAATACAAGGGCCAACTCAATAGTCCTGCACCTGGGAGAACTGGTGGGCAAAAGATGCAGCAGGAGCACTAGGTTAGGAGAAGAGGCACAAGCTAATTTTTTTTTCTGGGCTGCAATTCAACATTTTGGTTTTAGTGAGGTGAAGTACTTGTGCTCATTTCATGTGTGAGTCTCATTAAAGCCCTAGATTTGATGCGAAAATATTTAAATGAACTTTAGTACAATTCAATTCTGTTGTGCTCTTTATCAGTTGTGCACCCATTTTGAATGGGAAAAAGGAAAGGTCCTTGTGTCTTTGTGTGTAATTTTTGCATTAGAGTACCATTTTACTAATATTTTTGGAGACTTTGTCTCATATATCTAAATCTTTATTAATATTTATATTTCAGGAAAAAATTGGGATCCAAGTTTTTTTTACTCGTTATGGCAAGTTGTTTTTTAAAGTGCTTCAAAAACATATTTCGTGATTGAGATGGTACAAGAAGAAAAGAGATATGTCAGACCACATCTGCTGACCTTGCCACACTTACCTGCTAATGCCCCAAGACAACTTCTCCAGCTTGCTCTTGTCCTGCAGTACAAAGCTTTGCTATCTGCAATAAGGACACCTGCAGCCAACTTGCAACTTAGGGACAACATTGCCTATGATTGGCACTGCCCTCATTTGATATGCCTGTGGTTCATTCTCAGTTAGCACTGCAATTTCAAGCATATGTATGCACGCAACGCAATGAAAGAGCTTTAAGGTTGAGCAAGGACCTGGCATAGGAGCGAGTTAATATGGAACAGGTTGACAGGCAACACTTAATGATATGGAACCTTGTTCCATCTACCTGCTGCTTGACACTGTTAGCTTGATTTACCTTGCCAGATTCCTGTTTTCTCTTGCAGCTATTCCATTCCTGGGTCCTGTGGACAAAGATTAGCATGACTACCACCTGCTGACAGGCATGAGGCACTGGCATCCTCTGGGGAGAGTGCCCTGGGCTGGCTGGCAAACACCTACCTCATGCAGCGAAATGTCCCACTCAGCAGCCATCAAACAGAAGCAGTGCTGCACTGCTATTTGCCGGCAGACTGCGTTTCTTGCCTGAATGTCTCCCGAAGCGTCTCTGCAAAGACTGCTAGTTTTTGATCAGTGTTTTGAGCCTTTAGAAAGGGCGGTCATACATTTTAATCCCAATAAGTTTTGTGCCTTTAATTTTGAGGAGTAGCCCTTCCAGGGCTGCAGGACCCTGACATCCTGAGGTGCCCCCTTCATCACATCTCCCACAAGCTGCTGTCACCGTCCCTTTTCTCATGATTCCGCAGCTTCACAGAAATTTGCTTCTAAGGGACTGAAGCTGGAGCCTGGGGGGTTTCAATCTCAGAAGACGGCAGCAAGGCTGCGCTCTCATCCTTTCGCGGTTCCACATTGGTAGAATGTTGCTGGGCGACTAAATTGAAAGCAAGACGTGGCAGAGTCCATGCACAATCTGCAAGAAGAAAGCAGTTACAAAACATAATGACTAATGCATAATTTATGATTCATATATAGAATTGAACACAGTTGTTATGAGCAATATAGCTACGGTTCAGTTGAGGGGATGAGGTGATGGTACAAGACAGAAGCATATATCACAAGTCATTCGCGCAAATCACGAGAAACTCAGGAAAATTTAAAGCTTTTTTTTGTAGTTGCTGCCCACTATCCATCATTTTTGTCTTGTACAGTATAGGCTCAATGATAATGAAGCAATGCTAACATCAGTTGAAAGCATTTCAGAAGTTACAAAAAGTATAAAGCTGTAAATAATATCAGAAAATGCTGGAAACGCTGACTTGCTGAGCTTTTCCAGCATTTTCTGTTTTTATTTCAGTTTTCCAGCATCCGCAGTATTTTGTTTTTGATAAAGCTGCAAATGTTGGAAATCTGAAACAAAAGCAGAAAATGCTGGAAACACTCAGCAGGCCAGTCAGCATCTGTGGAGAGGACAGAAACATCCCTGGGATTTTCCTGGCTATTCACCTTAAGGCCATTGGATCACCCAGGTGCACCCAGGGCAGGGAGGAGTGCAGGCCTGTAAAGGAGTCAGTCCAATTTTCCATTCCGTTAAATTTAATGGACGGAAAATCAGTTTGGCTCCATAAGGGGTGTGCGCTGCTTCCAGCTCAGATTTCCTGTGTTTGCTGTCCCTAGGAGACCCAATAGTCCCGGGGACAGGGCCAGGAAAACCTATCCCAATGATTCAAGCCAGGTCCTTCTGAACCCTGTTGATCAAAGAGTCTGACAGGCTATTCTGACATACTCAATGTAGAAGAATATTGCTCTGTGATTGGCAGAAGGCCACCTGAAGGAGTTCATTTTAACCTAACTCGCCAGGCTGGGAAAAACCGTGGGATCAGAACATCAGTTTTACATCCCGCCCAATATTGTTCTCCACTGACTTCAATGGACAGTAAAATCGGACAGGGTGTAAAACCAGCATGGCACCCTATTCCATCAGTTTGCCGATGGGTGGGTTAGGTTAAAATTGGCCCAAAGCTTGGTCTTAGAATCTATGGAATTTGAATGTATAAAACACTTGGAAGCTGGTTTTCTTACTGGGATCAGAGTATTGCACTTGTCACTGGTACTTACAAGAGATGAAATGACCTCTTTCTTGTCCTATGATCCTTGTTCTGACACAAAGCATAATTTTTGGACTGTATTGATGAAATACAGTAAAATAAAACTTCACTGTAGGAACGTCTCCCTTCAAGTAAATGTGTGAATACAACCTGTATGTGTGATACTGTTTCTTCTCTTGAATTGAATTGTATTGCTTCCATTGCAATAAATTTGCAGTAACCATTAGCACTCTAATTTGACAATTGGGGTGATTTCCTTCTGCACTTAAAGGAACACGTGTCATACTGTTGTTGCAGAGGGACATGCAGACCTTTCAAAACTACAAAGTGATGGTAACCATGGAAACAGCGGGATTGGCATCGATAGGATTGGGGACTAAGTGAGGTCACTATCCTGGTGAAACTGGCTTTGTAGAATCGGGAGGGAGGCTTGTGCTCATGATTTCCACACACTGACTTTCTGACCTCAGCCAATTCATCAGGGATTCAGCAAGGTGTGGCAAAATGCTTTATCACAGAGAGAGTGAAAATTAAAAGGCGGTTTCTCACCTAGCTGCCTGTTACAGAATATCATTTACAGAGGCTTAGGACCAGGTTACTTCCCCACCTCTTCAGCTGAAGCAAGGTAGGTTGGGGAGAGGGCAATGTAAGAATGCGTGCACATTTTCTGTCTTCCCAGCGGCTCGAAGGGAATGCAGATTGGAGAGAGGGGTATAACATCATCGCCCGAATTCTCTGACCCACCTCGCTGATGAGACCTTAAGAGTGCGGAATGAACTCCATGGTCCCCCTCTAGTTTGGGAAAATGGTAAAATGACCAGTGTGCTTTTACGTGCTCACCTTTCAGCTAGAAAGCCAGCAGAATGTAGCGAGAACTTCGAGATGGTCAGGCTAAGGCTGTTGGAGCACTCTGCTGACTGAAGGCCCAGAACTGAGAATCTAACCCTGCAATCTGCTACACTTTGTTGCATTACGTGAAGTCTGATGAGCGCCATGTGTAGGATAGAGTCCCATGACAGGCTATATGGCTTGGCACAGGCATAGACCATGATGGGATAATTAGCATATAATATGAAGAAACAAAGTGTGTAAGTGCAATGCAGCTCGAAGAATTAGTTAAATTTAACTGATAGGGAAATTGAGATAAAATAGAATAAGGACAGCTGGTGTTAAATATTACTAATTGTTTAAATATATCTAACTTGACTATGTGATAGATAGGGCTAGAATGAGTCTTTGGTAATCTTAGAATTAGGGTTAGATCATCATAAGATGAACAAAATGAAGAGATGGTGCCAGAGCTAGTTAAATAAATACATTATATAGAAAAACAAAGAGGGATGAGTTCAGTACAACAAGGTAAGTAATACAGGATTCAGCAGCCTCGAGAACTGGTATACAGAAGATTTGGAGCCCCTAGACCACACTGTTTATCTCATCTTTCCATGGTTTCTGAAGATCTTCTGACAAAGTTATGACTGATGAGTGGGAGAACTCCTGTGGAAATTCACCTCCATTAATTTCGGTGGCTGTCCTCCACTCCGTCCAAACCTGGTGCAGACGGTTATATTGAATATGGACTAAATTATCAAATGGGCAAATTTACGAATGTGTACTGCCAGCCTGGAGCTTTCTCTCCGGGAGTGAATAGCAGGGATATTCTTGGGAGTGCGCTTGCAATTACATTAAAATCATCCTGCAGTCTAAATATGAGAAGGAAGAAGAATTGGACAAGGCTAATGCATGATCTGGCAGACTGGTAGGTCAAGGAGTTCTTGACAAGACTTTCGGTTCAAAAGAGCCTTTGAACTGCTATATGAACTATCCTACAATCAACTCTACACTACCCTCACCCCGTATCAACATGCTGGCCAAATCCTCCCTGCCTTCACTGCCAACCATACATGTTAACCTCCAACACCAACAATGATATATCCCTTCTGTCCAAAATATCATTCTCAACCCTTTCAAAGAAGGTGCAACCAGTATATTTTTGATTTTAACTTTAGAATGTAAGAGTACGTGCAGCTTATGTTCCACTTGGAGTTAAAAGAGGAGTACAGATGATGGAAGTAGTTATAGTCAATGTGTGAGAAAACATGCATCATTTATAAGATTGAAAGTAAGCTTTTGCCTCTGTCTGGTACCAAGTTGGAGCTATAGCTTCACTGATATGGTAGTGAGGGGGTGTAGGATGTGAGCAGTGGGGCCAGTGTTTTGCAAGCTATATTATTGATGTGGCACTGTGTTGTGAGCAGAGTGTTTGGTGAATACATAAGACAGGCATTCTTCTTGTTTCAGTGAGCATTATTTATTCAAGCCTACTTTGACACTTTCCAAAATTCTGAGGACTTTTTGCATATTTTCTCCCATGACCTGTGAATATGGGAGATTGCATCAGTTCTGTTCATCACATTGTGCCATGTCTGCTGTACAATGACTTTCCTCAGCACCACCTTCAACAACAGGATCTCCAGGATCTGTTCGGTGAAGGGGCATTTCTTGCACCTCTTTCAACTTTTTTAAAAAAGTAGCCAGCCTCCACCCAAAGATTCCACCTCCCTTTAAATGCAGCAACCCTTTAAGAGCTACTGAACTGTGTATTTCCTGACTCCAGGTGAATCAGAACTCCCTATGCATGTAAAAAATGTGCAGGAAACTTAGTTGAATTATGCTGACAACCCGACCAAACTAACCATCATGGAGCAACCGAGAGCACCAGGAGCTTGAGCCACTATTTACCATGATTGGGGATTGACTCTTAGATCACAACATTTCTTTTTCTCATAACCAGGGCACACTCTTCTATCAACAAAGTATGTCACGGAATTGGATTTATTCAAGTGTAAAGAAGCAAAGAAGGGAAAGTTGGTTGTTCGCAAATGTTTTGGAAATTAATATGGTTCATTTAAAAAAAAGAATGAATTTTTGCTGAGAAATGAAGTTACAAAATCATGTTACTATGCTAAAAACTTTGTATATGATTGTATAGAACAAAGAATTTCTTTATCAATTTAGTGAAATTTTCCATCCATGAAACATTTGTTTGAAGACCAGTGAACTGATATTAACTGGTGGAAATATCAATTGAAAATTAAACTTCACTCAAACAAGACTCTCTAGTTATGAAACTCATTTATTCAGCATTTATATGTTAAACAGAATTCAACCAGAATACTCAATCACTTAAATACCATTGAGTTCTTTCTCAATTACAATGCAAATCAACAGTGTGCTACCTTTGTCTAAGTATCAGGATTGAAACAAAAGATATTTTTAAACTTCTTGTCCCCATATTGCGTGAATCTCTTTGCAAGAGCAGTAGTTCATGAAATTGATTCAAAACTTTTCCATGTCTGTTTGCTAGATGAGGTCTTACAGTTATACTAAAATTGATGTGCATGCAAGGTTGTTTTTGCAAGATTTGGAAATGGCTTTGATGAGGTAGCATGATTGGGAGTCATGTGAATTGATGTGTGCAGAGAAGTAACAGAGAGGGTGAATGAAGGTAATGCAGTAGATATATAAATGGACTTTCAAAAGGCAACTGATAAAGAACCACACAACTTATTCGGATTGAATCGATTGATTCAATTGAATCGATTGATTAAGAGGGGAAAAATAGAGTATGAGAGTAAACTAGCAGGGAACATAAAAACTGACTGTAAAAGCTTCTATAAATATGTCAAGAGAAAAAGATTAGTGAAGACAAATGTAGGTCCCTTACAGTCAGAAATGGGGGAAATTATAATGCGGCACAAAGAAATGGCAGAACAAATAAACACATACTTTGGTTCTGTCTTCACAAAGAAGGACACAAATAACCTGCCAGAAATGTTAGGGAACCAAGGGTCGAGTGAGAGGGAGGAACTGAAGGAAACCAGTATTAGTAAAAAAAAATAGTGCTAGGGAAATTAATGGGGCTAAAGGCTGACAAATCCCCAAGGCCTGATAATTTACATCCCAGAGTACTAAAGGAAGTGGCCCTGGAAATAATGGATGCATTGGTGATCATCTTTCAAAATTCTATAGACTCTGGAACAGTTCCTACAGATTGGAGGGTGGCAAATGTAACCCCACTATTTAAAAAAGGAGGGAGAGAAAAAACAAGGAATTACAGACCAGTTAGCCTAACATCAGTAGTGGGGAAAATGCTAGAGTCTATTATAAAAGATGTGAAAACAGAACACTTGGAGGCATTAACGGGATTGGACAAAGTCAGCATGGGTTTATGAAAGGGAAATCATGCTTAACAAATCTACTGGAGTTTTTTGAGGATGTAACTGGTAGAATAGATAGGGGAGAACCAGTGGATGTGGTGTACTTGGATTTTCAGAAGGCTTTTGATAAGATCCCACACAAGAGGTTAGTGTGCAAAATTAAAGCACATGGGATTGGGAGGAATATACTGGCATGGATTGAGAATTGGTCGACAGACAGGAAAAAGAGAGTAGGAATAAATGGGTCTTTTTCCGGGGGGCAGGCAGTGACTAGTGGGGTACCGCAGGGATCAGTGCTTGGGGCCCAGCTATTCACAATATATATCAACGATTTGGATGAGGGAACTAAATGTAACATTTCCAAGTTTGTAGACTACACAAAGCTGGGGTGGAATGTGAGTTGTGAGGAGGATGCAAAGAGGCTCCAATTTGATTTAGACAAGTTGGGTGAGTGGGCAAGAACGTGGCAGATGCAGTATAACGTGGATAAATGTGAGGTTATCCACTTTGGTTGTAAAAACAGAAAGGCAGGTTATTATCTGAATGGTGATAGATTGGGAAAAGGGGAAGTGCAACGAGACCTGGGTGTCCTTGTACACCAGTCGCTGAAAGCGAGCATTCAGGTGCAGCAAGCAGTTAGGAAGGCAAATGGTATGTTGGCCTTCATTGCAAGAGGATTTGAGTACAGGAGCAGGGATGTCTTACTGCAGTTGTACAGGGCCTTGGTGAGACCACATCTGGAGTATTGTGTGCAGTTTTGGTCTCCTTATCTGAGGAAGGATGTCCTTGCCGTGGAGGGAGTGCAACAAAGGTTTACCAGACTGATTCCTGGGATGGCAGGACTGACGTATGAGGAGAGATTGGGTTGACTAGGCCTATATTCACTAGAGTTTAAAAGAATGAGAGGTCATCTCATCGAAACATATAAAATTCTAACAGGGCTAGACAGACTAGATGCAGGGAAGATGTTCCCGATGGCTGAAAAATCCAGAACCAGTGGTCACAGTCTCAGGAAACGGGGCATGCCATTTAGAACCGAGATGAGGAAACATTTCTTCAGTCAGAGGGTGGTGAACCTGTGGAATTCTCTACCACAGAAGGCAGTGGAGGCCTTGTCATTAGATGTATTCAAGAAGGAGGTAGATATATTTCTTAATGCTAAAGGGATTAAGGGATGTGTGGAAAAAGCGGGAACAGGGTACAGAGTTGGACGATCAGCCATGATCATTTTGAATGGCGGAGCAGGCCCGAAGGGCCGAATGGCCTACTCTTGCTCCTATTTTCTATATTTCTATGTTCTAAGGAAAATAGAAGCACATGGTATTAAAGGGATGGTAGTAACTTGGATACATAATTGGCTGAGGGAAAGGAGGCAGAGTGGGGTACCCAAGGGGTCGGTATTTGGACCACTGCTTTCCTTTGTTATATATAAATGTCCTGGACTGAGGTATAGGGAATACAATTTCGAAGTTTGCAGATGATACAAAACTTGGCAACATAATAAATAGTGTGGAGATTCGTAGCAGACTTCAGGAAGACATAGACAGACTGGTGAAATGGGCAGACACATGGCAGGTGCAATTTAATGCAGTTAAGTGTGAAGTGATGCACTTTGGGAGGAACAACATGGAGAGACAGCACTATTTAAATGGTACTATTGTGAAGAAGGTAAAAGAGCAAAGGGACCTGGGGGTGCATATTCACAAATCTTTGAAGGTGACAGGGCCAGTTGATAAGACAGTTAAGAAAGCATATGGGATACTTGGCTTTGTAAATAGGGGCATTGAATACAAAAACAAGGATGTCATGCTAAACCTTTTCAAATCACTGGTTAGGCCTCAGCCACAATATTGTGTACAATTCTGGGCACCACACTTTAGGAAGGATGTCAAGGCCTTGGAGAGGGTACAGAGAAGGTTTACCAAGATGATACCAGGGATGAGAGGCTTCAGTTATGTGGAGAGTTTGAAGAAACTGGGATTGTTCTCTTTAGAGCAGAGAAAGTTAAGGGGAGGCCTAATAGAGGTATTCAAAATTATGAGAGGTTTTGATAGAGCAAGTAGGGAGAGACTGTTTCCTCTGGTAAGTGGGTCAGTAACCAAAGGGAATCGATTTAAAATAATTGGCAAAAGAACGAGCGGGGAAACGAGGAGAAATCTTTTCATACTGAGGGATGTTAAGATCTGGAACGCACTACCTGAAAGGCTGGTGGAATCAGATTCCATTGGAACTTTCAAAAGGCAATTGGACAAGTGCTTGATGGGTCAAGTTTGCAGGGTCATGGGCAAAAAGCTGGGGTTTCGGACTAAATTGGACAGCTCTTTAGAAGAGTCAGCACAGGCACGATGGGCCGAATGGCCTCCTTCTGTGCTGTAAGATTCTACAAATCTATGATTCTAAGTCTTAGCAGATGATGGCATAGTTGTGCTGGGAAGGGAGAAGATTGTTTATCATTGGGCAGAAGTGGTCGTCCATGACTCCTTGAAACTTCAGGGGCGAAACTGTGCAGGAATCTTACAATTTCCCACCATAACTTCGGTGGAAGATTGGCGGAAACCCTGGAGAACCAGTGTACCAGGCCGTTTTTAATCATTAACACCTTTTCTCTGGGAGTTGCACAGTAGTTTGGGAACATTCCCAGAAAACTTGCAAAAGCAGAAATCTTGTCTCTCTGTAAAACTGCAATGTCCTCTAATGCTTCTGCAGTTTGTGCATGGGCAGGGCAGAAAGCAAAGAGTAAGGAGAAAGGAAATTCCTCAGACAGGAAGGAATTGATGAGTGATATTCCCTGTGTTGGGGCTGTTGTTATTTATCACATGTTTTACTGATCTGGACTCGGAAATTGGGGGGACAATGTTGAAATTTGCTGCTGAAACCAAATTGACAGGTGAAGCAAATTCTGACAACGATTGTGAAAGACTGTAGATGGGCAACAGACTGGACAGATAGGTAGCAGTTACAGATCAATGAAGGAAAATGGGAAGTAATAGATTTTGGAAGTAAGAATAGGAAAACGAAATGTACCTCAAATAATAATAAATTAAATGGATAGAGGAGCGAAGGGACCTTGGTAGTGCAGACGTACAGGTCATTAGAAGTGGCCACATAAATAGCTACGACCATAAAATATTGAATTATTGTTTATTTTTTCAATCTGGAGGCATAGAATATAAAACCAAGGAGGTAATATTGAACTTGTATAAGACCTTAGTGAAGCTGTATTCTGAATATTGTTAATACGTTTTGGGATACAAAAGCAAAGTAAAAAATGCAGCATAGATTCTCCAGGGTGTTACTGTGGATGACGGCCTGTAATTATGAAGAGAGACTTGAGAGGTTAGAGCTTCTTCACTGGAGCTGACAAGGTTCAGGGGTGACCACATAAAGGTGTTCAGATTATGAAAGGAAATGATACAATAAATAATGGCAGATTGGTTCCTCGGCTCAATAAGACGGTAATGAGGGGGCATAAATTTAAGGTATTACAAAAAGAATTAAAGGGGAGGTTAGAAGGTGATTAGAATGTGAAAATCTCAGCCACAAACTATTGTTAAAGCAGTCTGTAAATTCTTTCAAAGGGAATTAGATCACTGCTCGAAAAGGAGGGTATGAAAGGATATTGGGACAAGCAGCAGAGTGGGATAGACTAGGTGACATGTGGAGAAAAACCAATAGCGCAGACTTGATCAGCCGAATGGCCTATTTCTAGACTGTGACATTCTATGATTCTGCTATAAATAATGAAGAGAGAAAATAATCACCCCATTATTGAGGGAAAGTAAAGGAAGCTTTGGTCAGCATTTTGTCCAAAAATCAGTGACATACTGCACTCCAGCAGTTAAAGGCACCGATAACATCTCAGTGACGCAGAACTATACATTCTGGTGAAGGAATTGATAAACAGAGGTCTGATTATGTTTCTGGGTTTTTACTCGAGCTAATTTCCCCCAAGTTTAGAATTTCTAACCAGTGCTGTAGGCGAGCCTCGCTTTCTGTGACGTATGTCTTTACCTGTCCAATACCTGGATAATTTATGGCAAGCACAAGGATCAAACGGAAAACCCTCATTATTGTCGGTAGGAATTTCCTTTGGTGAAGAAGCTAACATAAATGGGTTTCCACCGAACTTCCGACGAAGGTTAAGAAACTCTGAAGAAATTCCTGGCATGTATTTCAGCCACAAGTTAACTCACGTGCACTGATGTGACCTTCCTCAACATCAAAAGGTGGTAGAATAAGTATCTTGTTAGACCATGGTTTGAGCTATAATCTTCCAAGCAGATTTATTAACCGGTAAGTGAATATGCTTTAGACTTACAGTTTTTACAGGTGTAACTATGCATTCTCAAAAGATTAACAACTTGTGTCTGCTGTATTAAACTGCAATGTAAACATGTCTAAATACAAGGTAGCTGAATATTGATGGTTTATTGTTGGCCTATTTATATCTCTCCGATGGTTTCAGATTGACTATCCAATTTGAGTAAGCCAGGCTGAGAACTACTTTTCAAAACACGATCAGAACAAATTAAATTTAAATGTGTGCCTCTTAGACTCAAAAAGAGGAAATATACAAATAAAACCCATAAGATATCTGTGTTTGAATTATGTAGTCCAGTATTTGCTATTGTAACTGTTTCAACTCACTCATTTCAGCATCTTCAGTTATTATATATCTAGGAAAAGCATCAATTTGTCTTTCCTGTTGCATTCCAAGGGTAAAGCTTCTTAGAAAATCTGTTACCAGATGTCATGGTCAATACATGTGAACTTCTTAATCATCCAAGGCATTTGTGATTGCTGTGCCTTTTTTCCCTCACAAACTAATTCCTGATCTTCTGTTCTCATGTAATCCCAAGTATCCTTTGGAGACATCACTGATGAAACGTTTCAATTCTGCTTTCCTTTGCTTGATTGAAGGTCAAAGTTCCAATCCTCGACAGAAAAGTGCAGAGAGCTAGTGGATTTGAGCGTGATTGCACATCACACATGAAATGGTGAAAATATTTTTTCTGTGTAAAGTGAATGCCTTTAATTACCACAAATGTTTTCATTAGGGAAATGTAACTCAGTTGGATTATAATTAACTGTAGAAAATTCGAGATTTTTGAATTTGTTATTGGCCACATTTTATCAAAATATATGAATGTGATTTAGGAAGAGGAATATTACATAGAATTATATAGAATGTACAGCACAGAAACAGGCCATTCAGCCCAATTGGTCCATGCCGGTGTTTATGTTAAACACAAGCTTCATCTAACCCTATCAACATAACTTTCTAGTCCTTTCTCCCTCATGTGCTTATCTAGTTTCCCCTTAAATCCATCTACGTTATTCACCTCAACTACTCCTTGTGGTAGCGAGTTCCACATTCTAACCAATCTCTGGGTAAAGAAGTTTCTCCTGAATTCCCCATTGGATTTATCAGTGACTATCTGATATTTATGACCAATTCTGACGAAAGGTTTTCGACCTGAAACTTTAACTCTGTTTCTTTCTCCACAGATGCTGCCTGACTTGCTGAGCTTCTCCAGCATTTTCTGTTTTATTTCAGATTTCCAGCATCCGCAGTATTTTGCTTTTGATTTTGTTATATTTATGGCCCCTAGTTTTGGTCTCCCCCATTAGTGGAAATAACTTCTCCATGTCTACCCTATCAAGACCTTTCATAATCTTTTTTTTTATTTGTTCATGGGTGTCGCTGGCAAGGCCAGCATTTATTGCACATCCCAAATTGCCCTTGAGAAGGTGGTGGTGAGCCGCCTTCTTGAACCGCTGTAGTCTGTGTGGTGACAGTTCTCCCACAGTGCTGTTAGGTAGGGAGTTCCAGGATTTTGACCCAGCGACGATGAAGGAACGGCGATATATTTCCAAGTCAGGATGGTGTGTGAATTGGAGGGGAACGTGCAGGTGGTGTTGTTCCCTTGTGCCTGCTGCTCTTGTCCTTCTAGTTGGTAGAGGTCGTGGGTTTTGGAGGTGGTGTCGAAGAAGCCTTGCCGAGTTGCTGCAGTGCATCCTGTGGATGGTACAAACTGCAGCCACTGTGTGCCGGTAGTGGAGTGAGTGAATGTTTAGGGTGGTGGATGGGGTGCCAATCAAGCAGACTGCTTTGTCCTGGATGGTGTCGAGCTTCTTGAGTGTTGTTGGAGCTGCACTCATCCAGGCAAGTGGAGAGTATTCCATCACACTCCTGAGTTGTACCTTGTAGATGGTGGAAAGGCTTTGGGGAGTCAGGAGGTGAGTCACTCGCCGCAGAATACCCAGCCTCTGACCTGTAGCCACAGTATTCATATGGCTGGTCCAGTTAAGTTTCTGGTCAATGGTGACCCCCAGATGTTGATGGTGGGGGATTTGTCGATGGTAATGCCGTTGAATGTCAAGCAGAGGTGGTTAGATTCCCTCTTGTTGGAGATGGTCATTGCCTGGCACTTGTCTGGCGTGAATGTTACTTGCCACTTATCAGCCCAAGCCTGGATGTTGTCCAGGTCTTGCTGCATGCAGGCACGGACTGTTTCATTATCTGAGGGGTTGCGAATTGAACTGAACACTGTGCAATCATCAGCGAACATCCCCATTTCTGACCTTATGATGGAGGGAAGGTTATTGATGAAGCAGCTGAAGATGGTTGGGCCTAGGACACTGCTCTGAGGAACTCCTGCAGCAATGTCCTGGGGCTGAGATGATTGGCCTCCAACAACCACTACCATCTTCCTTTGTGCTAGGTATGACTCCAGCCACTGGAGAGTTTTCCCCTTGATTCACATTGACTTCAATTTTACTAGGGCTCCTTGGTGCCACACTCGGTCAAATGCTTAATGTCAAGGGCAGTTACTCTCACCTCACCTCTGGAATTTAGCTCTTTTGTCCATGTTTGGATAAAGGCTGTAATGAGCGATTCTGGCAGAACACAAACTGAGCATCGGTGAGCAGGTTATTGGAGAGTAAGTACCGCTTGATAGCACTGTCGACGATACCTTCCATCACTTTGTTAATGATTGAGAGTCGACTGATGGGACGGTAATTAGCCGGATTGGATTTGTCCTGCTTTTTGCGGACAGGGCATACCAGGGCAAGTTTCCACATTGTCAGTTAGATGCCAGTGTTGTAGCTGTACTGGAACAGCTTGGCTAGAGGCGCGACTAGTTCTGGAGCACAAGTCTTCAGTACTACAGCTGGGATGTTGTCGTGGCCCATAGCCTTTGCTGTTTCCAGTGCGCTCAGCCATTTCTTGATATCACGTGGAGTGAATCGAATTGGCTGAAGACTGGCTTCTGTGATGCTGGGGATTTTGGGAGGAGGCCCGAGAAGGATCATCCACTCGGCACTTCTGGCTGAAGATGGTTGCAAACGCTTCAGCCTTGTCTTTTGCACTCACGTGCTGGACTCCGCCATCATTGAGCATGGGGATGCTTACAGAGCCTCCTCCTCCCATTAGTTCTTTAATTGTCCACCACCATTCACACTGGATGTGGCAGGACTGCAGAGTTTTGATCTGATCCGTTGGTTGTGGAATCGCTTAGCTCTGTCTATAGCGTGTTGCTTCCGCTGCTTAGCATGCATGTAGTGCTGTGTTGTAGCTTCACCAGGTTGGCACCTCATTTTTAGGTCTGCCTGCTGCTGCTCCTGGCATGCTCTTCTACACTCCTCGTTGAACCAGGGTTGATCCCCTGGCTTGTTGGTAATGGTAGAGTGAGGAATATGCCGGGCCATGAGGTTACAGATTGTGCTGGAATACAATTCTGCTGCTGCTGATGGCCCACAGCGCCTCATGAATGCCCAGTTTTGAGCTGCTACATCTGTTCTGAATCTATCCCATTTAGCACAGTGGTAGTGCCACACAACACATTGGATGGTGTCCTTAGTGCGAAGATGGGGCTTTTTCTCCACAAGGACTGTGCAGTGGTCACTCCTATCAATACTGTCATGGACAGATGCATCTGCGACTGGTAGATTGATGAGGACAAGGTCAAGTACGTTTTTCCCTCGTGTTGGTTCGTTCATCACCTGCCACAGGCCCAATCTGGTAGCTATGTCCTTTAGGACTCGGCCAGTTCAGTCAGTTGTGGTGGTACTAAGCCATTCTTGGTGATGGACATTGAAGTCCCCCACCCAGAGTACATTCTGTGCCCTTGCTACCCTCAGTGCTTCCTGCAAGTGGTGCTCAACATGGAGGAGGACTGATTCATCAGCTGAGGGAGGGCAGTAGATGATAATCAGCAGGAGGTTTCCTTGCCCATGTTTGACCTGATGCCATGAGATTTGATGGGGTCCGGAGTCAATGTTGAGGACTCCCAGGGACACTCCCTCCTGACTGTATATCACTGTCCAAGCACCTCTGGTGGGTCTGTCCTGCCGGCGGGACAGGACATACCCAGGATGGTGATGGAAGAGTCTGGGACGTTGGTGAAAGGTATTATTCTGTGAGTATGGCTATGTCAGGCTGTTGCTTGACTAGTCTGTGGGACAGCTCTCATAATTTTGACACAAGTCCCCATATGTTCGTGAGGAGGACTTTGCAGGGTTGACTGGGCTTGGTTTGCCTTTGTCGTGTTCTGGTGCCTAATGGTCCGATGCCGGGTGGTCATCCAGTTTTATTCTTATTATGACTTTTCGTAGCGAGATTTTACAACTGAGTGGCCTTGCTAGGCCATTTCAGAGGGCGATTAAGGATCAACCACATTGCTGTGGGTCTGGATTCACATATAGGCCAGACCGGGTAAGGACGGCAGGTTTCCTTCCCTGAAGGACATTATTGAACCAGATGGGTTTTTATGACAATCCAGTAGTTTCTTGGCCACCATTACTGATACTAGTTTTTTTTTATTCCCGATTTTATAGATCTTAAAGAACTCTATCAGGTTACCTCTCAGTTTTCTCTTTTCAAGAGAATGCCTGGATGAAATCAGAAAAGAAACAGATTGCTTAACATATTTTGGGGAGTGAATGATACTATATAATGTTTAAAGCATTGCCTCTTTAGTTCCAACATTGAACACTATCACCATGTACGACTAAAACAGAGCCAGGGAACAGCTATAGAATTGTTAATTGACACAAAGTACAGTTTTCCTCATAGCCTGGTATTAAATAAACTGCCTGGTGTGGTACTGAACCCCACAGATCTGAAAGTCTTGGCTTTGATTCCCGGTCTAAGCTGAGTTAGTTAATCGTTGCTGGGGCAGCAATGGGGGCACTATAATTGGCCTCAGGGCTGCTGAGCTAGGGAAGGGAAAATTAGTCAGGGCTCTCTTTGCAATCCTGTGACCCTGGTGGAAAGTATATGTTGGTGGACGTTGGTTGGAGATAGGATCGCATTTAATAGTGTGATGTCCTCGGTGGTCGGATAGCCTGTACACACTCATTAGTTACAACAATAACAACTTGCATTTATATAGCATCTTTAATATTAAAAACATCCCAAAGTGCTTCACATATGTAAATAGATGAGGAAAATGGATGCTGAGCCAAAGAGGGAAAAATTAGGAGGAATGACCAAAATCTTGAAGAGAGAAGTGAAGGAATTTAGGAAGAGAATTCTAGGGAATGCGATGGAAAAGGCTGAAGGCTGCACCACCAATGTTGGGGTGCTGGCAGGATGGGCACACAAAAGACCAGAGTCAGAGGACTAAAAGTTGTGAGAGGGGATGCAGGTGACTGGAGGAGTTTGTAGAAATCAGGTGCTGCGAGGCCCCTATTTGAAGATGAGGAGTTTTAATATGTTTGGGGACAGGGAGTCAATATAGGTCAGCAAGGATAAGAGTGATGGGTGAATGGTACTTACTGCAGGACAGGATACAGCCAGCTGCATTTTGGACAAGTTGAAGAGGGTGGAGGATGGGAGGCTGCAATGGAGGGCATTGGAGTAATCGAATCTAGAAGTACCAAAGTCATGGAGAAGGGTTTCAGCAGCAGAGAAGCTGCCTAGGAGCAGAAGCAGGCAATGCACAGATGGAAATATTGTGTTGCTCAATAAACATTAATCTTGTAGGATTAGCATGGCTAGCCACAATGGAACAGGTCCAAGGCTGGTAAACCGTCCAAAGGAAGATTCCATGAAAAACACTGGCATCCCTGCGAGTGCCAGCGTGACTGTGTGGGGAATAAGAAATGCAACTGGAAAATATAGTAAAGGAAAGCTGAGAAAGATTGTATGGATGTTAGATTGACCATGTTTATTGATGCAGTTTTTGAGAGGATGTTAGACAACTAAACAATCCATTTCATATTAGCACAGGAACTAATATTGTCATTATGTGGAGATGCCGGTGATGGACTGGGGTGGATAAATGTAAGGAATCTTACAACACCAGGTTATAGTCCAACAGTTTTATTTGAAAATCACAAGCTTTCGGAGATTATCTCCTTCGTCAGGTGAGTGAGTGAATGAGAGGTTCTCAAATCGCATATCTTATATTAGGCTGGGAATCAAAGGTGTTGTTGGTGTTCAGACAGGTTAGCCACGGAAAACAGTATGTCCCAGTATACTGAATACACAAGGGTCAAATTACACAGACAAGGAGAGAAAGAGACCCGAAAGGCAGAGAGAGAGAATGTCCAGTTGTATTAAAAACAGATAAACTTTTTTTTTCCCGCTGGTGGGGTTACATGTAGCGTGACATGAACCCAAGATCCCGGTTGAGGCCGTCCTCATGGGTGCGGAACTTGGCTATCAATTTCTGCTCGACGATTTTGCATTGTCGTGTGTCTCGAAGGCCGCCTTGGAGCATGCTTACCCGAAGATCGGTGGCTGAATGT
This sequence comes from Heptranchias perlo, assembly GCF_035084215.1. Classification (NCBI taxonomy): domain Eukaryota; kingdom Metazoa; phylum Chordata; class Chondrichthyes; order Hexanchiformes; family Hexanchidae; genus Heptranchias; species Heptranchias perlo. The sequence continues at coordinate 22,065,073 of NC_090357.1, read as the reverse complement.
CCTTGACTGCTAAAGTGTTCCCCGACTGGGAGGGAACCCTCCTGTCTGGCGATTGTTGCGCGGTGTCCGTTCATCCGTTGTCGCAGTGTCTGCATGGTCTCGCCAATGTACCATGCTCCGGGGCATCCTTTCCTGCAACGTATGAGGTAGACAACATTGGCCGAGTCACAGGAGTATGAACCATGTACCTGGTGGGTGGTGTCCTCTCGTGCGATGGTGGTATCTGTGTCGATGATCTGGCATGTCTTGCAGAGGTTGCCATGGCAGGGTTGTGTGGTGTCGTGGACGCTGTTCTCCTGAAAGCTGGGTAATTTGCTGCGAACGATAGTCTGTTTGAGGTTGGGTGGCTGTTTGAAGGCGAGTAGTGGAGGCGTGGGGATGGCCATAGCGAGGTGTTCGTCGTCATCGATGACATGTTGAAGGCTGCGGAGAACATGGCGTAGTTTCTCCGCTCCGGGGAAGTACTGGACGACGAAGGGTACTCTGTTGGTTGCGTCCCGTGTTTGTCTTCTGAGGAGGTCTATGCGATTTTTCGCTGTGGCCCGTCGGAACTGTCGATCGACAAGTCGAGCGTCATATCCCGTAAAGTGAATGGGAAAAACTGTTACAAATGGAATTCAATGTAGGGAAGTGGGAGGCAAATCATAGTATTTTCTAAATGCTGAGAAACCAGGAACTGTGGATGTCCATGTACACAAATCATTAAAAGCTAGTTGACAGCTTACACTTAAAGAATAGCTACTTCAGTGAGAGCTCTACAAAACATTAAAGGACATGATGAGGCAGTTGCATCCAGAACCCATCCCTCTAATATTTCAACTCACCCATCCAACTGCATCTCGAGCTCTTCAAACATTGTTGGCACCAGCACCTTATTGGATAATACATTTGAAAATGTTAATCGCCCTTTGAGTAAAGAACTTTTCTAAGGTCTGTTTTATGCTTACTTTTTTCTCTTCTGAATGTCTTCTAGTTTTACTGACCATATAAAAAATCTAAGAACTTTATGTACTTCAGCGAGGTCATCCACGAACCTTTTCTGTAAATTGTATCACTCATTATCTTTACACCTTTCTTTGGAATCATTCTTGTTACTCCTCACCAATGCATTGCATGTCCTTTTTGAAGTATTGTTACCAGAATTGGACTCAATGACAGTGCTATCGGGCCCACGGCTCCTGAGGTGCTGAGTGCATCTTTGCCCAGATTAACTGGTCGCACACAATAATAAGGGATCAGTTTTTAAAACCTTTTTGTGGCACTCTCGGCACGATGGATGTGATGTAATGGAAGCTCCACCTTGGCTGGAGGTCAGAATGTCAGCTGGCAGCAGCCAATTTGCTATTTCATTTTGAAATCTATTTAATATCAAGCAGAGGAAATGCAGAGACAAAAACGTTGGGTGGCCCTATTATAAGGAGATTATTTGAATTTTAAACTCAGGGACTGCTGAGCCACTCTATTTGCAAAGATCCTTAATTTAAATAGAATTCATGGGCTTAATGCGCTTTGTGCACAGTTGGTGAGAAGGTTTCTAGCACACTAGGCACCTGCCATCATGTTTTCAACCCTAGTGTTCCAAGTGGGCTCTGACCAGTTCATTATAAAACCTTAGCATAACTTCTGTAGACTCAGACCCCACAGTCTGGCTCTGTATTTCAAAATTGTATTTGTTTTTAATTGCTTCCCTCTGTTGTCATGATACTGAAAATGATGAGTCTGCTGTCACTCACAGGCCCCTTATCAAGTTAACCTGTGCTAATTCTACTCCTTTCATTGCATACCTGAATGATGCATTCTTTCTTTCAATGTGCAATACTTTGCATTTGCCAGTATTACATTTTGGGTCATTTATATGCCCAAATGCATAGCAGATCTAAATCCTTCTGCAAAAATCTCAACAGCATCCTCTGTCCCCACTGCACTCCACATGTATGGATCATAACATGTGGTCACCATCCACAGGAGTGCTAATGATACCAGGCTTTACTTCTCCAGCAGTTTTCTCAACTCCTCCACTGCTCATCAGACATCCAATCTTGGAAACACCACAATTTTCTCCACCAAAACATTGGGAATACCAAAGCCTCATCTTCGGCCCCTCCACAAAGTCCGTACCCTCATCATCAATTTCCTCATCTTCCTCCCTGACCACTACCTCAGGTTGAGCCAGCCTGTTCACAAACACAGTGTTCTATTTGATTCGAGCTTTTGATCACATATCCTCTCCATCACAAAAACTGCCGACTTCCACCACTGTAACATCGTCCACTCCATCCCACCTCAGTTTATGTACCACTGAAACCCTCATCCATGCTTTTATTACCTCCAAACTTGACTATTCCGAAGCTCTCCTGGCTGGCCTCCCATCCTCCACCCTCCATAAAATTCAGGTCATCCAAAACTCTGCTGCCTGTATCCTATCTTGTATCAAATCCTGCTCAACCATTACCCCTGTTCTTGCTGATCTACATTGGCTCCCAGTTCTTCATTGCCTCAAATTTAAATTATAAATCCATCCATGGCTTTGCCCTTCTTTATCTCTGTAATCTCCTCATGTGTTACAAAAACCCCCCAAACTCTCCGTTCCTCTGATTCTGGCCTCACCTTCCTTAACTCCACCATTGGCGGCCCCATGCTTTGGAACTCCCTCCCTAACGTCTTCTACCTTTTCACCTTCCTCTCCTCCTTTAAGAATTTCCTTAAAAGTCTTTGACCGAGGGATCAGTCACCCCTCCTAATACCTCCTTCTTTGGCTTAACGTCCTTTTCAAGGCATTACATAGGTGTGAGTTGTTATGACTGTTGTCACTGTCTGCAATGTGAATAACCTTACATTTGGTTTCGACATCTGGGTCATTTAGATAGATAAGAAACAACAAGGGTCCAAATATTGACCCCTGCGGTACCCTACTCAGTACTCCCCGCACACCTTATGCCTTTCATGAGACCTCTCTATTTCCTATTTTTATTCATCTTCCTGTCCTGCACCACCTTCTACCCTGGATTCCAATGTATTTGAGGGCAGTTGTCACCTGTGAAACTGTCCCTCACTATAAGTCAATACTTTCAGGGGAAGAAAAGACAACATTAGGAAGATAAAATTACTGAAAAGCTGGGCCCAGTTATGCCATCCAACCAAACTACCTTTTCCACCCTCCTCCTCCTCTCTGTGGCTTGATATTCATTCCTCAATATCCTCTTTTTGACAGGCATACAGAGTTCCAGGTGAACTGATTTGGATGAGGGAACTAAATGTAACATTTCCAAGTTTGCAGATGACACAAAGCTGGGGTGGAATGTGAGCTGTGAGGAGGATGCAAAGAGGCTCCAATGTGATTTAGACAAGTTTGGTGAGTGGGCAAGAACATGGCAGATGTAGTATAACGTGGATAAATGTGAGGTTATCCACTTTGTTTGTAAAAGCAGATTATTATCTGAATGGTGATAGATTGGGAAAAGGGGAGGTGCAACGAGACCTGGGTGTCCTTATATACCAGTCGCTGAAAGCGAGCATTCAGGTGCAACAAGCAGTTAGGAAGGCGAATGGTACGTTGGCCTTCATTGCAAGAGGATTTGAGTACAGGAGCAGGGATGTCTTACTGCAGTTATACAGGGCCTTGGTGAGACCACATCTGGAGTATTTTGTGCAGTCTCCTTATCTGAGGAAGGATGTCCTTGCCATGGAGGGAGTGCAACATAGGTTTACCAGACTGATTCCTGGGATGGCAGGACTGACGTATGAGGAGAGATTGGGTCAAGTAGGCCTGTATTCACTAGAGTTTAGAAGAATGAGAGGTGATTTCATCGAAACATATAAAATTCTAACAGGACCAGACAGACTAGATGCAGGGAGGATGTTCCCGATGGCTGCGAAGTCCAGAACCAGGGGTCACAGTCTCAGGATACGGGGTATGCCATTTAGAACCGAGATGAGGAAAAATTTCTTCACTCAGAGGGTGGTGAACCTGTGGAATTCTCTACCACAGAAGGCAGTGGAGGCCAAGTCATTAGATGTATTCAAGAAGGAGATAGATATATTTCTTAATGCTAATGGGATCAAGGGATATGGGGAAAAAGCAGGAACAGGGTACTGAGTTAGACAATCAGCCATGATCATTTTGAATGGCGGAGCAGGCTCTATTTTTTATGTTTCTATGTTTCTATGATACATTGAACTTCCTTTAGTGCAGATAGTTCCTGCAATTAACGGGCAAACCAGAGGCTGAAAAATAAGTAAATAAGTAAACCATAAATACATTTATGGACAGAACATGCTAACTAGAACCAATTATGGAAGGTTATGAAAGTCAGGTAAATGGAGTTAAGACATAGATCGGCCATGGTCTAATTGAATGATGCAACAGGCTCGAGGGGCTGACTGGCCTAAACCTATGCTATGAAATATGATTCATTTTTCTTTTAATTTTTCAGACCCATTGAAAGAAAAATCCTATTTCACTCCCCACCTGTAGCCTCCATATTTCAAACACCAGGAGACTCATTAAGTATAAATTCAATGTTACAATTTACAATTCAAATGACCAAATATTTTATGATCTCTTATAGATCCTTGTACACCTTCAGCAGTGATTGAAAGCCTTTGCCTCCACTTCAAAGCTTTTCATATGCCGTTATAAACCTTAATTACAAGACCTATATACTTAGGGGAGGTATGTCAGAGCCACTGAGCTACAAGGCAACAGATGGTTGCCACACATTTAAGAAAGGTGGATTTAAATTACTTTTAAATTATTCAAACTCCTATGGTGTAGTCTACAGTCAAAAATTTTAAAAACCTAATTTGTATTTTTACAAAAAATGAACTCTGTCTTTCCTGACTCGGTCTTTCACGTCTCTCTCACTCTTTCCCATCCCTCTTGTTCTTTCCCGTTCTCTAGTACTTTCTATATTGCTCTCTCTTTCTTTCTGTTTATTTTCCACCCTTGTTGTCTCTCTGTGTGGTTCTCTCACACTTTTCTCATTGTGGAGTCCATCTCTCCAATTGTCTCCGATATTTTTTCTCACTCTTTTACTGTTGGCATCACTTCTCTTTCCTGTCTGTCTCCCAATTTCTCTGTATGGCTGTCATACATGTTCCTTTTCCGATGTACTGAATGTCTCTATCATACATATTTTTCTATCCAGGCACACAGCAAATTGGTAGCCAAGACTACCTGGCTGGGATCAGGTATAGAGAGGCTGCCTGGAAGGTGATGAAACATGCAGGTCTATGGGGAAAAAGTGGGGAAATGGGGCAAATTGGATAGCATTTTCAAAGAGCCGAAACAGGCATAATGGGCTGAATGACCTCCTTCTGTGATGTAAGAATCTATGTGTGAATAAGAGACAAAATTAAGGGCTGAGCACTCTGGCTGGGAGGAAGGGAAAGGCAGCAGTTAGAAGGGCTGAGTGGGGTTTACTCATGGGGGATGGTGTCTGGGGAATCTGGGTTTAGGGCTTGAGAGCAGTAAGTAGCTCTGGAGTTAAAAGATGGACCCTGGAATCATTTAATGTGGTGGAGGGGGAGACTGGGGCGTAGAATGTGAGAGAGCTTTCAGGGTATTAGTATATGGAGAAGAGGCCTGGGAGCATTCGGATGGCTGTGGTCCAAGAACACACTGGAGGCTGGAGCTGTGAAGTACTCACTGGGCCTGGGGGCATGCACGTGGTCTTACTGGGGGTATGAGAGCACTGCTAGTGTCTAGGAACACTTGATGTGATTTAACAGCATTGGCTTGTGTGGAACAATTGGGATGGCTGGGTTCATAGCCCTTGGGGAGGCAGGATACAGCTGATCCACCAACAGCAAAGATAGCAGCTGTAACTACACAGGGACCAGAGATAGCAACCATGGACTCCATGAGAGAACAGATCATGTAAATTGTTATTCGAGTGTCAACAGCAGACTCAGACAGAAGAGAAACAGAGTAAGAAGAACGAGCCAGGTAAAACCATCAAGGTCCAAATTGGAGGGAACTAGCTCACTTTGGTCTTTAATATCTCAATTGTGTTGTTGACCGGAGGTCACCGGTTACGGTTACTGGTTTAGTACAAAAAGGAGAAGAGTCAATTCTCTCTTAACTCTCAATTCACTTTATTCATGTCGTTAGATCATATACACATAGCTTATATGTCTGGTTAGATATAGACATGCAGTTTACACCAGGTTATACAGTTTTATACCCAAACTAAGATCTAAACGCACACCTACTAGGTTTCTCTGACACTCCCTGAGTGGTCACAGAATATAAAGGATAATACCCAAAAAGGAGAGCTGATGCTGGCCAGGCGATCTGTTCTCTCTCTCTCTCGACGTCGTCTCTACGTCCCTGACGTAGGGTCTTCTAATTCCGCGATGGTTGGTCTCCGGAGTCTTCGCTCTCTCTCTTTCAAGGTTTCTGTGACACTCCCTGAGTGGTCACAGAATATACGTCGTCTCTACATCCCTGACGTAGGTTCTTCCAATTCGGCGATGGTTAGTCTCCGGAGTCTTCGCTCTGGCTCCATGCAACCGGATCCTTCATTCTTATTCTGAATCTTATCTCTTCAAGCTGTGCTGTCTCTCTCCCTTTGGATTAGGCATGCTCGCCTTTGCCTGTGTCTTCTCCTCGTTGGCTCTGTCCCAAGGACTTAGGTAGCATTACCTCATTACTCCTTTTCTAAATAAGGACTTGTGTCTTATCGCATCTCCTTAAGAGGATAGCATGCCGGAAATCCTAAGAAAACTTATATTGAATCGGGGACAGGGATTCGATAAAATTAACATAAGTAAAGCAACAGTAATGAAGAAAATGAAGAAAATAATAGCACTAAAGAGTGACAAATCCCCAGGATCAGATGGTTTCCATCCCAGGGTTTTAAAGGAAGTAGGTGAGCACATTGCAGATGCCCTAACTATAATCTTTTGAAGTTCTCTAGATTCAGGAACTGTCCCTCTAGATTGGAAAATTGCACATGTCACTCCGCTTTTTAAGAAAGGAGAGAGAGGGAAATCGGGGAATTATAGACCAGTTAGCCTAACATCAGTTGTGAGTAAAATGCTGGAGTCTATAATTAAGGATAGGGTGACTGAACACCTCGAGAATTTTCAGTTAATCAGAGAGAGCCAGCATGGAATTGTGAAAGGTAGGTCGTGCTTGACAAACCTGATTGAATTTTTTGAAGAGGTGACTAAAGTAGTGGACAGGGGAATGTCAATGGATGTTATTTATACGGACTTCCAGAAGGCATTTGATAAGGTCCCACAAAAGAGACTGTTAGCTAAGATAGAAGCCCATGGAATTGAGGGAAAAGTACGGACTTGGTTAGGAAGTTGGCTGAGCGAAAGGCGACAGAGAGTAGGGATAATGGGTAGGTACTCACATTGGCAGGATGTGACTAGTGGAGTCCCGCAGGGATCTGTCTTGGGGCCTCAATTATTCAAAATATTTATTAACAACTTAGATGAAGGCATAGAAAGTCTCATATCTAAGTTTGCCGATGACACAAAGATTGGTGGCATTGTAAGCAGTGTAGATGAAAACATAAAATTACAAAGCAATATTGAGAGATTAGGTGAATGGGCAAAACTGTGGCAAATGGAATTCAATGTAGACAAATGTGAGGTCATCCACTTTGGATCAAAAAAGGATAGAACAGGGTATTTTCTAAAAGGTAAAAAGTTAAAAACAGTGGATGTCCAAAAGGACTTAGGGGTTCAGGTACATAGATCATTGAAGTGTCATGAACAGGTGCAGAAAATAATCAAGAAGGCAAATGGAATGTTGGCCTTTATATCTAGAGGACTAGAGTACAAGGGGGCAGAAGTTATGCTGCAGCTATACAAAACCCTGGTTAGACCACACCTGGAGTACTGTGAGCAGTTCTGGGCACCGCACCTTCAGAAGGACATATTGGCCTTGGAGCGAGTGCAGCGTAGGTTTACTAGAATGATACCCGGACTTCAAGGGTTAAGTTACGAGGAGAGATTACACAAATCGGTGTTGTATTCTCTAGAGTTTCGAAGGTTAAGGGGTGATCTGATCGAAGTTTATAAGATATTAAGGGGAACAGATAGGGTGGATAGAGAGAAACTATTTCCGTTGGTTGGGGATTTTAGGAGTAGGGGGCACAGTCTAAAAATTAGAGCCAGGCCTTTCAGGAGCGAGATTAGAAAACATTTCTACACACAAAGGGTTGTAGAAGTTTGGAATTCTCTTCCACAAATGGCAATTGATACTAGCTCAATTGCTAAATTTAAATCTGAGATCGATAGCTTTTTGGCAACCAAAGATATTAAGGGATATGGGCCAAAGGCAGGTATATGGAGTTAGATCACAGATCAGCCATGATCTTATCAAATGGTGGAGCAGGCACGAGGGGCTGAATGGCCTACTCCTTTTCCTAAGTTCCTATGTTCCTTAGCTAATTCAAACCGGTTCCAGCCAGCTCAGGCCAGCGACTGAACTCTGGTTACTTCAGTTCAAAAATGTGTATCAGTAGCTGGGGAATCTCAGGTTACTTTCTGCAGCCCCTAGCCAACAGTGTGAATCTGGAATTTTGCAATTTTTTTTTATTCGTTCATGGTATGTGGGTGTCGCTGGCAAGGCCAGCATTTATTGCCTATCCCTAATTGCCCTTGAGAAGGTGGTGGTGAGCCGCCTTCTTCAACCGCTGCAGTCCGTGTGGTGAAGGTTCTCCCACAGTGCTGTTCGGTAGGGAGTTCCAGGATTTTGACCCAGCGACGATGAAGGAATGGCGATATATTTCCAAGTCGGGATGGTGTGTGACTTGGAGGGGAACGTGCATGTGGTGTTGTTCCCATGTGCCTGCTGCTCTTGTCCTTCGAGATGGTAGATGTCACAGGTTTATAGACAACTTGTCAATATGTATACTTCCCAAGTACTATTTCAAAATTTAATAATGGATGATAAAAGGACAACATCGGCAAATTAATACTACATGATTAGCTCATATATCCTATTTTTTAAAAAAGTTTGATCTGTGATAATGACCCTGTTAATCTTTTAGCCAAATTTCTCCCTATGCACTCCTGGAGTTCGAGTAGTTCCATGAGCATAAACAACCTTCCAGTCTCTCAACCATGTGTGAACCTAGTCAGTAACTGTCAGCAGGCTAGTTGTTGATGGAGAATGGCCCAAACCCTGCTTGAAGCCAATGTCCAGTAACAGGGCACTGGATAGAGAGTAAGAACATAAACTGTGGCTAATTGTTCTCTTCCTAGCCCGGGGGTGGTGAAGCCAACTGTAGCAGTCTTACCATCACCATAAGTGTGAGCACTTATGGATCTGATGGCCATTTCTTGCCCCTGAATACATAAATAAGTAAACACTTGCTCTTTCACCTCCTCCCTTCCCACCATCCAGAGCCCCAATCATTCCTTCCAGGTGAAACAGCGATTTACTTGTACTTCTTTCAATTTAGTATACTGTATTCGCTGCTCATGATGCGGCCTCCTCTACATTGGGGATTTAATTCTTGATTTAATTCTCCATCCCGCTCCCACTCTGACCTCTCTATTCTCGGCCTCCTGGGTACAGTTTTGGGCTCCTTATCTAAGGAAGGATATACTTGTCTTAGAGGCGGTGCAACAAAGGTTTACTGGATTGTTTCCTGGAATGAGAGGGTTGTCGTATGAGGAAAGATTGAGTAGAATGGGCCTATATTCTCTGGAGTTTAGAAGAATGAGAGGTGACCTCATTGAAACATACAACATTCTGAGACGACTTGACAGGGTAGATGCTGAGAGGTTGTTTCCCCTGGCTGGAGATTCGATAACTAGGGGGCATAGTCTCAGGATAAGGGGTCAGCCATTTAAGATTGAGATGAGGAAGGATTTCTTTAATGAGATGGTTGTGAATCATTGGAATTCTCTACCCCAGAGGGCTGTGGATGCTGAGTCATTCAGTATATTCAAGCCTGAGGTAGATAGATGTTTGTACTCTAGGGGAATCAAGGGATATGGGGATCGGGAGGGACAGGAAGTTGAAGTCGAAGATCAGCCATGATCTTATTGAATGGAGGAGCAGGCTCGAGGGGCTGTAAGGCCAACTCCTGCTCCTATTTCTTATGTTCTTATGTTCTCCTATACTGTTGCAATGAAGCTCAATGGAAGCTCGAGGAACAGTACCTCATTTCTCGATTAGGCACATTACAGCCTTCTGGACTCAACATTGATTTCAATAACTTAAGATCACAATCCCAATTTTTCCGATCGCAGGTGCTGGTAATGGTTCTGATGTTGCCACTTACAACTCCTCTAGACCGATCTTTTATTTCTTTACTTGTCCCAATACAACCCTCCTTGCCTTGCACCATCATCCCTTTTGTCATTTAATCACTCCGGCCCTCCACCCTATCAGAGACCTTCCCTTTTGTTCTTACCTCCCCTCCTCTTCCTCCCCGCCGCCCCCCCCACCATTTGCATGATTCAGTCCCGACTTAAAAACTGTAAAATCTTCAACTGCTTCCAGTCCTGACGATAGGTCATCGACCTGAAACGTTAACTCTGTCTCTTTCTCCACAGATGCTGCTTAACTTGGTGAGCATTTTCTACTTTTATTTCAGATTTCCAGCAACCGCAGAATTTTGCTTTTAAATAAGTAAACAATCCAGTTGCGAGCAGTAAACTCAGCATTAGCCAATGAGGGACTTGAGGCTTTTCGGTTTGTGTGACTCAGGGCTCAATTTTAAAAGGTCGCTGGAATGGCGGGGGCAGGGTCAATGGGCACGCAGCGAACCTCAATAATAAAAACTTAACTTTTCCCACGCGATCGTGACTTAATTAGTGGCCATTAACATGGCTTCCGGGTTTGTCGTCCGAAAGCTGTGCATTGGACAGACTGTGCACCCTCATGACAGGCTGTCAGCTGGAGCTTTTGCTGGAGCAAAGACTAAAAAGACCACAATGGAGCAGCACAGAGACAAGGCTGCTCCAAGATTCAGCAATGGCTCACTTCAGGTGCGACTGGCCAGGGTGAGGAGGAGGGAATGGTTTTACCCCACCAAGAAGGCCTGGCTCGAGGTGACAGAGGAGGTCACCAGCAGGAGCAACATTGGCCGCACTTGGGTCATACAATCATAGAAAATTTATGGCACAGAAGGAGGCCATTCGGCCCATCGTGTCCGTGCCGGCAAAAAATGAGCCACCCAGCCTATTGTACAGACCAGTCACATTTGAAACAGTGGGTTTGGTGCTGATTTAATGGAGGAAGGGAGGGGGGAGGGGGCACGGGAGCGAGAATTTGTCCCTTCTGAGCACACTGTAAATGCTAAATCAGTGCAGCCAAGACAGACTCTCAAGACTTTACTATTTAGCAGATATTCTAACATAATTGGTAAATTTCCTAAATTATAGCTGGAGGTAGATCTGCAGATCTTGACTTTTGTGATTAGTGTAAAACGGGTGATAGCAAGTCAGCAGCCCATTTACATCTCTCCCCATTTTTATTTCCATTGAAGTCAGTTCCACGGGCACTGGCCCTCACGGGGGTACAGTTCCACGGGCACTGGCCCTCACGGGGGTACAGTTCCACAGGCACTGGCCCTCACGGGGGTACAGTTCCACGGGCACTGGCCCTCACGGGGGAACAGTTCCACAGGCACTGGCCCTCACGGGGGTACAGTTCCACGGGCACTGGCCCTCACGGGGGTACAGTTCCACAGGCACTGGCCCTCACGGGGGTACAGTTCCACGGGCACTGGCCCTCACGGGGGTACAGTTCCACAGGCACTGGCCCTCATGGGGGTACAGTTCCACAGGGTCCAATGCAGGAAGCGTTTCAATGACCTAACTAGGTCAGTAAAAGTGAGTACACTTACTGATTCTTCTGCATTCCATGTTGCACATCACCCCCTCTCACCCCCAACTCATTCTGCACTGCCAAGACGACTGCATCACATCACTCCTCACACCCACTTAAGGCTCATCCTCAACTTACCTGCACTTCCTGAGCACTTCCTCACCTTCCCATTTGTGACCCCACAACTACCACTCACCCCAATCCTGAACCAATGTGATGTCTCTGTCTCATACTCACCCCCTGATGCACCTCTTTCACAGTCAGCCTCACCCAAAGCAATGCATTCATTGGCTGACCACTTCATCATCACCCACTCACACGTCTGTACTTTCTCCCCTTCTAGGAGAAGAGGGCGCAAAATGCACACGAGAGGACGAGGACTGAAGGGGGGCCACAACAAATAATGGTCCTCACAGACACAGAGGAGGAGGCCCTGGAGATTAGTCGCACCCTCGAGTGCCTGCCCGTCGGGAACGCAGAGATTGGCACCTCAGGAACATCTAGTGGCACAACTTTAACATTCATCACACAACATGAATTGATGTTAACAATGATTGGCATGTTGAACATCTCAGTATGCTCATCGCAACATGACACATCTATGATGATGTTTAATATTGCTTCCCGTTCTCTAACAGGCCCTTCAATCATCGCAGTGATGGCAGAGGGTGATTCCTGAGAGGACCTGCCGGCCTCTGAGGGCGCACCGTCATATCATAGCTAACCATCCACCAGAGCAGATACTCACATCTCGATGGGTTCTAGTTGTCAGTTAGTTGGGTTGGCACCTGGTGAGTCACCACACACAAGTGAGCACGAGCAGACACTGGTGGCAGGGGCAGCTGTAGAGAGTCTGCATCGGTGGGCGCATTCCTCCCCAGGCTGTGAGGGAGAGCAGCACATTTGCGAGGTATTGGAACAGGTGGCACGCACACTCTCCACAATAGCGCAGAGGATTGAGGAGTCCAAATACTGCATTATTGGAATGGTGGTACAGGTACGGGAGGGAATCTCTGACATAGTATCACAGGGATGTGAGGGAATCTCCAAGATAGTGTCACAGGGACGTGAGCAACTGTCTGAGATAGTGTCGTACATGACTGTTGAAATATCTGAGATAGTGTCACAGGGACGTGATCAACTGTCTGAGATAGTGTCACAGGTAAGTCCAGGAATGTCTGCGATGGAGGAAAGGCTAGACTCCATTGAGCTTCAAGCACGGCTCACAAATGAGTCCATTCAGGCTCTGACAATGGCCATTCGGACTCACGGCGAACAACATTCTGACACCTTAAACAGGCAGACAGAAACTTTACAACTGGACTTCCAAGGCACCATACATGTCCTCCAAACTGTTCTCCAGCAGGGTGGTAGGAGTGATGTGGGACTGGTCGAGGAAAAGGATGATGGTGAGAGTGGACATGGAAGTGGGAATGCCACTCAAAGCGCTCCCACGTCTCACCCGTTGCCCCCTCTCAACCAGTACCCACAGTGTTGCCTCCTCTTCAGGTGGCCGAGTCTGCCCCTGCACAGGTGCAGGTGGAGCAGTCTTTGGAGGGGTCCTCATGGGCTCCAAATCCCAGAGGGCGTAGACCGAAAGCATCTAAGCAGTCTGGCCATGGACATGAGCAACCTGCCATTACCTCTGCTGCAGCCACAGGGGATGCCCCACGCAGAAGGTGGTAAGAATGATAATATTTCATGTGACTTTAACAAAAACCAAATATAAATGAAAAACATGACTGTCGTCAGATACCCTTATGCATAGTCTTCGTGATCACAAATCCATGGCCTTTCTCTTCCTATCGCTTCTACGTGGTGCATCCCATGCAGGTGCAGCAGAGGTAGTGGCAGGTTGCTTATGTCCATGGCCGGACTGTTTAGATGCTATCGGCCTACGCCATCTAGGTTTTGGTGCCCATGAGAGGCCTTCCAAAGACTGCTCCACCTTCATCTGCGCAGGGGCGGACTCAGCCGCCTGGAGAGGAGGCAGCATTGTGGGTACTGGTTGAGAGGGGGGCAACGGGTGAGACGTGGGAGCACTTTGAGTGGCGTCCCCACTTCCATTTCCCCTTTTGCAATCATCCCTCTCCTAGACCAGGCCAACAGCACTCCTACCACCCTGCTGGAGAACAGTTTAGAGGACATGTAAGATGCCTTGGAAGTCCAGTTGTAAAGTTTCTGTCTGCTTGTTTAAGCCGGCAGAATATTGTTCACCGTGAGTCCGAACGGCCATTGTCAGGGCCTGAATGGACTCATTTGTGAGCCATGCTTGAAGTTCAATGGAGTCTAGCCTTTCCTCCATTGCAGATATTCCTGCACTTACCTGCAACACTATCTCAGAAATGTCTGCAGTTCCTTGCGACACTATCTCAGATAGTTGCTCAGTCCCTGTGACACTATCTCAGAGATTCCCTCCTGTACCTGTGCCACCATTCCAATAACGCTGGAGTTGGACTCCTCCATCCCCTGCGTTATTGTGGAGAGTGTGTGCGTGGCACCTGTTCCAGTAACTCGCAAATGTGCTGCTGCCTCTCAATCATTCTCCTTTTAATGGATGGCCCCCAGGGTTCAGCACCTGTGTCCAGCTGAGCAGAGCCTGGAGAGGAGTGCGCCCACCGATGCAGACTCTCCACTGCTGCCCCTGCCACCAGTGCCTGCACGTGCTCACTTGTGTGTGATGACTCACCAGGTGCTAGGACCCACCGAGATGTGAGTATCTGCGCTGGTGGATGGCTTGCTATGATGTGACAGTGCACCCTCAGAGGCCGGCAAGTCCTCTCAGGAATCACCCTCTGCCGTCACTGCGGTTGTTGAAGGGCTTGTAAGAGAACAAAGGACAATATTAAGCATCAACACAGATGTGTCATGTTGCGATGAGCATACTGAGGTGTTCAACATGCCAAGCACTGTTAACATCAATTCATGTTGTGTGTGATGAATGTTAAAGTTGTGTCACCAGACGTTTGTGGGGTGCCAGTCTCGGCGTCCCCGATGGACAGACATTCGAGGGTGCGGCTGATCTCCAGGGCCTCCTCCTCCGCATCTGTGAGGACCACTATTTGTTGTGGCCCCCCTTCCAGTCCTCACCCTCTCGTGTGCATTTTGCGCTCTAGTCTCCTAGAAGGGGAGAAATTACTGACGTGTGAGTGAATGATGGTGAAGTGGTCAGCCAATGAATGCATTGCTTTGGGTGAGGCTGACCATGAAAGAGATGCATCAGAGGTGAGTATGAGACAGAGACATCACATTGGTTCAGGATTGGGGTGAGTGGTAGTGAAGTGGTCACAAATGGGGAGGTGAGGAAGTGCTCAGGGAGTGCAGGTAAGTTGAGGATGAGCCTTAAGTGGGTGTGAGGAGTGATGTGATGGAGTCGTTTTGGCAGTGCAGAATGAGTTGGGGGGTGGAGGCGGTGATGTGCAACATGAAATGCAGAGAATCATTAAGTGTACTCACTTTTGCTGACCTAGTTAGGTCATTGAAACGCTTCCTGCACCGGACCCAAGTGCGGGATATGTTGATCCTGCTGGTGACCTCCTCTGCCACCTCAAGCCAGGCCATCTTGGTGGCAGAGGCAGGGCACTTTCTCCTGTCGGGCGGGTAAAACAGTTGCCTCCTCCTCCTCACCCAGGCCAATAGCACCTGAAGTGAGGCATCATTAATTCTTGGACCACTTTAGCTCCTGTGCTGCTCCATTGTGTCTTTTTGGCCTTTGCTCCAGCAATGGCCCTTTAAATACAGATGCTCCAGTTGACAGCCTGACATGAGGGTGCGCAGTCCGCCCAATACGCAGCTTTCGGACAGCAAACCTGGAAGCCACATTAATGGCCATCAATTAAGTCACGATCAGTTGGGCAAAGTTAACTTTTTACTATCTGGGTATGCCACGTGCCCATTGACTCCTCCACTGCCATCCCACCGCCCATTTTAAATTGAGCCCTTATTGTTAAATTGTCTCCATATCTAATTTTTTCTGCCAGGTCTGGAATCCAATGCTGAGACGTTAAGCATCTTCTATTTTTCCTCTTTGCATTTACCGCTTCCAGCAACTGCTTTGTTATCAGCACAGGGGATTAAGGAATTGGATTAGTCAAGTGTGAAACAGTGAAGATAAGGAGACGATGACAAGAATGCCAAGAGTTATGTAGGTGAATGGGGGGGGGGGATGTTTTTTCTTGGATGGAATGATTACTTTGCAAAACGATTTTTATGGAAGATGTATACACAAACAGCATTTAAAAGAATTTATTCTGAGCTACTTTCACGCCCATCAAGTTTAATTTGCCTATTGTATTCTTTTGACTTTTACTCCACTCATTAATCAATTAAGATTATTATACAGATTGTATTGCTTGTTTTGTTTTAGGTCTTTGATATACTAGCGTTTAATAACGAGCGGGGTTTCTCATGGTGAAAATTATGGAAAAAATATAGGAACTGATCAGAGAGAGCCAGCATGGATTTGTAAAACAGAGGAGACAGAGGGGCATTCTGGGAGAAGTCGGCTCAGTCACCTCCACTGAACAGTGGGTAGCAGAAGAACTTGTGTCGAGGAGCAGTTAAACCCAAAACACTACACTTGTGTTTCCCTCCCTCCTCTAACCAAAAAAAAAGGAGGCACTGTGAGGAGGGCAAGCAAGTAAGTTGACTCGGAGGAGGATCCAGCTGCTGGAGGCACTAAGTCACAGCCAACAGGTAAGTGATTGGCTGGTGACTGGCAAGTAGATTTTCTTTCCTTTTTTTTTCCTTGACATTGTAGTTGTTGTTAAGCTAACTTAAGGGTTAAGTCATGGCAGGAGATCCCAGACCCGTGTCATGTTCCTCTTGTGGGATGTGCGAATTCAGGGATCCTTCCTGTGTCCCTGGTTCCTTCACCTGCGGGAAGTGTGTCCAGCTGCAGCTACTGTTTGACCACTTGTCGGCTCTGGAGCTGCGGATGGACTCACTTTGGGGCATCCGCGATGCTGAGGAAGTCGTGGATAGCACGTTCAGTGAGTTGGTCACACCACAGATAAAAATTACTGACGGAGATAGTGAATGGGTGACCAACAGACAGAGGAAGAGTAGGAAGGCAGTGCAGGGGTCCCCTGCGGTCATCTCCCTCCAAAACAGGTATCCCGTTTTGGATACTGTTGGGGGAGATGGCTCACCAGGGGAAGGTGACAGCGGCCAGGTTCATGGCTCCGTGGCTGGTTCTGCTGCACAGGAGGGCAGGAAAAAGAGTGGCAGAGCTATAGTGATAGGGGACTCGATTGTAAGGGGAATAGACAGGCGTTTCTGCGGACGCAACCGAGACTCCAGGATGGTATGTTGCCTCCCTGGTGCAAGGGTCAGGGATGTCTCGGAGCGGCTGCAGGACATTCTGGAGGGGGAGGGTGAACAGCCAGTTGTCGTGGTGCATATAGGTACCAACGATATAGGTAAAAAACAGGATGAGGTCCTACAAGCTGAATTTAGGGAGTTAGGAGTTAAACTAAAGAGTAGGACCTCAAAGGTAGTAATCTCAGGATTGCTACCAGTGCCACGGGCTAGTCAGAGTAGGAATGACAGGATAGCTAGGATGAATACGTGGCTTGAGAGATGGTGCAAGAGGGAGGGATTCAAATTCCTGGGCCATTGGAACCGGTTCTGGGGGACCAGTACAAATTGGACGGTCTGCATCTGGGCAGGACTGGAACCAATGTCCTAGGGGGAGTGTTTGCTAGTGCTGTTGGGGAGGGTTTAAACTAATGTGGCAGGGGGATGGGAACCGATGCAGGAAGTCAGTGGGAAGTAAAGTGGTGACAGAAACAAAAGGCAGTAAGGGAGAGTGTATAAAACATGACCGGACAGATGGTCTGAGAAAGCAGGGCAAAGACCAAGGGAAGTCGAGATTAAACTGCATTTATTTCAATGCAAGAAGTCTGATGGGCAAGGCAGATGAACTCAGGGTATGGATGGGTACATGGGACTGGGATGTTATAGCTATTACTGAAACATGGCTAAGGGAGGGGCAGGACTGGCAGCTCAATGTTCCAGGGTACAGATACTATAGGAAAGATAGAGCAGGAGGTAAGAGAGGAGGGGGAGTTGCGTTCTTGAATAGGGAGAACATCACGGCAGTAGTGAGAGGGGATATATCCGAGGGGTCGCCCACTGAGGCTATATGGGTAGAACTGAAAAATAAGAAGGGAGAGATCACTTTGATAGGATTGTACTACAGACCCCCAAATAGTCAACGGGAAATTGAGGAGCAAATATGTAAGGAGATTACAGACAGCTGCAAGAAAAATAGGGTGGTAATAGTAGGGGACTTTAACTTTCCCAACATTGACTGGGACAGCCATAGCATTAGGGGCTTGGATGGAGAGAAATTTGTTGAGTGTATTCAGGAGGAATTTCTCATTCAGTATGTGGATGGCCCGACTAGAGAAGGGGCAAAACTTGACCTCCTCTTGGGAAATAAGGAAGGGCAGGTGACAGAAGTGTTAGTGAGGGATCACTTTGGGACCAGTGATCATAATTCCATTAGTTTTAAGATAGCTATGGAGAATGATAGGTCTGGCCCAAAAGTTAAAATTCTAAATTGGGGAAAGGCCAATTTTGATGGTATTAGACAGGAACTTTCAGAAGTTGATTGGGAGAGTCTGTTGGCAGGCAAAGGGACGTCTGGTAAGTGGGAGGCTTTCAAAAGTGTGTTAACCAGGGTTCAGGGTAAGCACATTCCTTATAAAGTGAAGGGCAAGGCTGGTAGAAGTAGGGAACCTTGGATGACTCGGGAGATTGAGGCCCTAGTGAAAAAGAAGAAGGAAGCATATGACATGCATAGGCAGCTGGGATCAAGTGGATCCCTTGAAGAGTATAGAGATTGCTGGAGTAGAGTTAAGAGAGAAATCAGGAGGGCAAAAAGGGGACATGAGATTGCTTTGGCAGATAAGGCAAAGGAGAATCCAAAGAGCTTCTACAAATACATAAAGGGCAAAAGAGTAACTAGGGAGAGAGTAGAGCCTCTTAATGATCAACAAGGTCATCTATGTGCAGAACCACAAGAGATGGGTGAGATCCTGAATGAATATTTCACATCGGTATTTACGGTTGAGAAAGGCATGGATGTTAGGGAACTTGGGGAAATAAATAGTGATGTCTTGAGTAGTGTACATATTACAGAGAGGGAGGTGCTGGAAGTCTTAACGCGCATCAAGGTAGATAAATCTCCGGGACCTGATGAAATGTATCCCAGGACGTTATGGGAGGTTAGGGAGGAAATTGCGGGTCCCCTAGCAGAGATATTTGAATCATCGACAGCTACAGGTGAGGTGCCTGAAGATTGGAGGGTAGCAAATGTTGTGCCTTTGTTTAAGAAGGGTGGCAGGGAAAAGCCTGGGAACTACAGACCGGTGAGCCTGACATCTGTAGTAGGTAAGTTGTTAGAGGGTATTCTGAGGGATAGGATCTACAGGTATTTGGAGAGGCAGGGACTGATTAGGAACAGTCAGCATGGTTTTGTGAGAGGAAAATCATGTCTCACGAATTTGATTGAGTTTTTTGAAGGGGTAACCAAGAAGATAGATGAGGGCTGTGCAGTAGACGTGGTCTACATGGACTTTAGCAAAGCCTTTGACAAGGTACCGCATGGTAGGTTGTTACATAAGGTTAAATCTCACGGGATCCAAGGTGAGGTAGCCAATTGGATACAAAATTGGATTGACGACAGAAGACAGAGGGTGGTTGTGGAGGTTTGTTTTTCAAACTGGAGGCCTGTGACCAGCGGTGTGCCTCAGGGATCGGTGCTGAGTCCGCTGTTATTTGTTATTTATATTAATGATTTGGATGAGAATTTAGGAGGCATGGTTAGTAAGTTTGCAGATGACACCAAGATTGGTGGCATTGTGGACAGTGAAGAAGGTTATCTAGGATTGCAACGGGATCTTGATAAATTGGGCCAGTGGGCCGATGAATGGCAGATGGAGTTTAATTTAGATAATTGTGAGGTGATGCATTTTGGTAGATCGAATCGGGCCAGGACCTACTCCGTTAATGGTAGGGCTTTGGGGAGAGTTATAGAACAAAGAGATCTAGGAGTACAGGTTCATAGCTCCTTGAAAGTGGAGTCACAGGTGGATAGGGTGGTGAAGAAGGCATTCAGCATGCTTGGTTTCATTGGTCAGAACATTGAATACAGGAGTTGGGATGTCTTGTTGAAGTTGTACAAGACATTAGTAAGGCCACACTTGGAATACTGTGTACAGTTCTGGTCACCCTATTATAGAAAGGATATTATTAAACTAGAAAGAGTGCAGAAAAGATTTACTAGGATGCTACCGGGACTTGATGGTTTGACTTATAGGGAGAGGTTGGATAGACTGAGACTTTTTTCCCTGGAGAGTAGGAGGTTTAGGGGTGATCTTATAGAAGTCTATAAAATAATGAGGGGCATAGATAAGGTAGATAGACAAAATCTTTTCCCAAAGGTAGGGGAGTCTATAACGAGGGTGCATAGATTTAAGGTGAGAGGGGAGAGATACAAAAGGGTCCAGAGGGGCAATTTTTTCACTCAAAGGGTGGTGAGTGTCTGGAACGAGCTGCCAGAGGCAGTAGTAGAGGCGGGTACAATTTTGTCTTTTAAAAAGCATTTGGACAGTTACATGGGTAAGATGGGTATAGAGGGATACGGGCCAATGCAGGCAATTGGGACTAGCTTAGTGGTATAAACTGGGCGACATGGACATGTTGGGCCGAAGGGCCTGTTTCCATGTTGTAAACTTCTATGATTCTATGATTCTAAATCATGTCTAACTAACTTAATTGAATTTTTTGACGAGATTGTCGATACGGGAGTATCTATGGATGTTATTTATATAGGCTTCCAGAAGGCATTCAAATAAGATTCCGCACAAGAGACTGTTAGCAAAAATGAAAGTGCATGGAATTGGAGGTAACCATTGACATGGGTAGGGCATTGGTTAGGAGGTAGGAGACAGAGATTAGGGATAATGGACATCTTTGCTAATTGGCAGGATGTGACTAGTGGTGTCCTCCAGGGATCTGTACTGGCGCCTCAGCTTGTCATGATATTTATCAATGATTTAGACAAAGGAAGAGAAAGCCATATTTCCAAGTTTGCTGATGGCACTAAGTTAGGTGAAATAGTAAATAGTGTAGATGGGAGCAGAAAGTTGCAAAGGGATATTGATAGATTAAGTGAGTGGGCAAAACTGTGGCAGATGGAGTTCAATGTGAGAAAGTGTGAAGTCGTCCACTTGGGATCGTAAAAAGATAGATCAATGTGTTTCCTAAATGGTAAGAAACTAGGAACTGCAGAGGAGCAGCGAGATTTAGGGGTCTGTGTACAGAAATCGCTAAAAGCTAGTGGAAATGTACAAAAAATAATTTAAAAGTCTAATTGAATATTAGCCTTTATCTCAAGGGGGCTGAAATGAAAAGGGGTGGACATTATGCTACGGTTGTAGAAAGCTCTGGTTAGACCCCATTCTGGTTAGAATGATACTGGGTCTAAAAGAGTTAAATTACGAGGACAGGATGCATAACCTAGGCTTGTATTCCCTCCAGTATAAAAGATTATGTGGTGATCTAATTGAGATGTTTAAGATGATTAAAGGATTCGATAAGGGTGGATAGTGAGAAACTATTTCCTCTGCTTTGAGAGTCCAGAACAAGGGATCATAACTTTAAAATTAGAGCTAGGCCGTTCAGGGGTGATGTCAGGAAGCACTTCTTCACACAAAGGGTGGTGGAAATCTGGAACTCTCTCCCCCAAAAAGCTGTTGAGGCTGGGGGTCAATTGAAAATTTCAAAACTGAGATTGGTAGATTTTTATTAGGTAAGAATACTAAAGGATATGGAACCTCGGCGGGTAAATGGAGTTAAGATGCAGGTCAGCCATGATCTAATTGAATGGAGGAACAGGCTCAAGGGGCTGAATGGCCTACTCCTGTTCCTATGTTGACTGACTGTGAAAATTGAGCCTGTTGTTAAAAAAAAAATTGAGATTCGAGGGGTGATTCCGTGGTCCAGTGCCCCTCAGTAGGAAGCCTCACTCACAGGGCATGTGGATGGAGAATCAGGGGGACAATGTTGTAGCCCCATCTCCGACCCACACTCGCTGTGAGCACAGCTGGGAGTGCAGGATTGCAGAATCACCCCTTATCTTCTGCTTCCTTTCTCTTGTGCTTTTCTTTTTTTTCCTCCTTGTATTGAAGATTTTTTCCAGCTTACTATTTTATCAGACCTTTCCTGAGTATTCCATTTTGGGATTGAGTTCATAATACATTGTCTTGTGGCATTTTTCTCTTGTCTTCTGACCCACCTAAAGCATGGCTTTAAGTCCAGAACTACTGGAATCGTGCACAGCGTTGGGAGGGAGCAGGAGTCAGCACTCAGCAGGATAGAGAACACAGTGAGAGAGAGAGCATAGTGGAAGATGGTACTCAGCAGAGAGGTGGAGGTAGAGAGTAAGAGAGAGAGAGAGAGAACAGCAGGAGAGAGGGCAGTGGCAGAGACAGTGCAAGAGGAATTGGCACTTAACAGGAGAGATCACAGTGGGAATTGGCAATTAACAAGGAGAGAGAGATCACAGCGGGATTTGGCACTGAATAAGAGAGAGATCACAGCAGGAATTGGCATGTAACAGGAGAGATCACAGCGGGAATTGGCACTTAACAGAGAGAGAGATTACAGTGGGAATTGGCACTAAATAAGAGAGAGATCACAGCAGGAATTGGCATGTAACAGGAGAGATCACAGCGGGAATTGGCACTTAACAGAGAGAGAGATTACAGCGGGTATTAGCACTGAATAAGAGAGAGAGATTACAGCAGGAATTGGCACTGAATAAGAGAGAGATCACAGCAGGAATTGGCACTTAACAGAGAGAGAGATTACAGCGAGTATTAGCACTGAATAAGAGAGAGAGATTACAGCAGGAATTGGCATGAATAAGAGAGAGATCACAGCGGGAATTGGCACTTAACAAAGAGAGAGAGATCACAGCGGGAATTGGCACTAAATAAGAGACAGAGATTACAGCAGGAATTGGCACTGAATAAGAGAGAGATCACAGCAGGAATTGGCACTTAACAAGAGAGAGAGATTACAGCGGGAATTAGCACTTGCTGGAGAGAACATAAGGACATAAGAAATAGGAGCAGGAGTAGGCCATATGTCCCCTCAAGCCTGCTCCACCATTCAATAAGATCATGGCTGATTTTTGACCTCAACTCCACTTTCCTGCCCGATCCCCAGATCTGTTGATTCCCCTAGAGTCCAAAAATCTATCTATCTCAGGCTTGAATATACTCAATGGCTGAGCATCCACAGCCCTCTGGGGTAGAGAATTCCAAAGATTCACAACCCTCTGAGTGAAGAAATTCCTCCTCATCTCAGTCTTAAATGCCCGACCCCTTATCCTGAGACTATGACCCCTAGTTCTAGACTCTCCAACCAGGGGAAACAACCTTTCAGCATTTACCCTGTCAAGCCCTCTCAGAATTTAGTATGTTTCAATGAGATCAGCTCTCACTCTTCTAAACTCCAGAGAGTGTAGGCCCATTCTACTCAATCTCTCCTCATAGGACAACCCTCTTATCCCAGTAATCAATCTAGTGAACCTTCATTGCACTGCCTCTAAGGCAATTATATCCTTCCTTAGATAAGGAGACCAAAACTGTGCACAATACTCCAGGTGTGGTCTCACCAAAGCCCTGTACAATTGTAACAAGACTTCCTTACTTTTGTACTCCAACCCCCTTGCAATAAAGGCCAACATGTCATTTGTCTTCCTAATTGCTTGCTGTACCTGCACGTTGACTTTTTTTGTTTCTTATACGAGGACACCCAAATCCCTCTGAATACCAACATTTAATAATTTCTCACTTAAAAATATTCTGTTTTTCTATTCTTCCTATCAAAGTGAATAACCTCACATTTCCCCACATTCTACTCCATCTGCCACCTTCTTGCCCACTCACTAAACCTGTCTATATCTCTTTGCAGGCCCTTTGTGTCTCTTCACAGCTTACTTTCCCCCACCTGGCTTTGTATCATCAGCAAACTTGAATACATTACATTCGGTCCCTTCATCTAAGTCATTAATATAGATTAATGAGAGATCACAGTGGGAATTGGCATTTGCTGGAGAGATCACAGCAGGAGTTGGCATTTAATAAGAGAGAGATCACAGCAGGAATCGGCACTTAACAGGAGAGATCACAGCAGTAATCGGCAATTAACAGGAGAGATCACAGCAGGAATCGGCAATTAACAGGAGAGATCACAGCAGGAATCGGCAATTAACAGGAGAGATCACAGCAGGAATCGGCAATTAACAGGAGAGATCACAGCGGGAAATGGCAATTAATAGGAGAGATCACAGCAGGAATCGGCAATTAACAGGAGAGATCACAGCAGGAATCGGCAATTAACAGGAGAGATCACAGCAGGAATCGGCAATTAACAGGAGAGATCACAGCAGGAATCGGCAATTAACAGGAGAGATCACAGCAGGAATCGGCAATTAACAGGAGAGATCACAGTGGGAATTGGCAATTGCTGGAGAGATCACTGAAGAAGAACACAGCTTGCCCACAAAAGGGGCAGGACATATAGCATGAAGTGGCACACAGCATTAGAGAGAATACTGCATGAATTGACACACCGCAGGGGCGGGAACATTGGAGGAACTGGCATTTGGCGGGGGAGTGGGTACAGTGGAAAGTAGCACTCAGCAGGTGAGAAAGCGTAGCAGACTTAGTGACAATGTGCTGTCACAGGAGCAGTCAGTTGGAGATAGGGCGGGAGAATGGAGTTGTGGTGGAAGATCAACCATGATCTTTTGAATGGCAGAGCAGGCTCGAGTGGCCGTATGACCTACTCCTGTTCCTATTTCTGATGTTCTTATGTTCCTTTGTTCAGTCATGGGACCCAAGGCTTTAGAGTGGGCCTGGATGCAAACTGAAGGGTGAACCTGTGGGAGCAATGGGAAAGATGAGCAGTGACATTCTAATGGTTGTCCATCCCAATTCCATGCATTTTTGTCACAAATCAAATGTAACAACATGAAGGAATTATGGTCAGAATACATTGTAAATGCAACCCCATATAACTACAAATGTAGCTTGTGCAGTGCCCAACTGATGCTTAAACATTCTTTTTCAATCACTGACACCAATTTCAAAAGGCAGCATCTTGTGACTCAGATAAATGACTGGCTGTTCCTCCCCACGACAACAATGATGTCCCAAATCCCAATGCCTCTGTGTGGATTGCGAAAACTCGAGAATAATCTGAATTTGCTGGCATAGGATATGCACAAAAGGGCACCTTTCAGCTTTATAAAGTACTTTCCACATCAAAGGACCAAATTACTTGCATGGGATTCGAGCTCCATGTGAAATCGGTTCATGGCTTGGCTGGATTTCTATAGCTGGGAATGAACCTGAGCCAATCCAAGGAATGCCCATACCTGTTTCTTGGTTATGGAGCAGACCCAGTGCACAACGACATCCACCTACCCTTGTTTATCATTTTACCCCTTCCACATGGTGACCTGAGAACAATACCTTAGGCATGCCAATGCTGTACTCTTAATAGCCAAAGCTTTGCTCAACTGGCAATACAGGTAATTTCTCAATGACATTTCAATCCTCTTTCTCTGGCTTGGGTTATCCACCCTGGTCATCGAGATGGATTCTGAAGCTGCCTTTCAGGGAGATGACAATTACTCTGGAAAGCTTTGTTGGGGGGGTGGGGGAGCTTGTACTGTCAGGTTGCCCCTGGTCAGCCCAAACATGTGCAAACATGCTTCAAGATACCAATGGTATATACTTTACCATAATTCTGGTTGTAACGTGAGTTCAATTGAACCTGCAATTCTCTTCTGTCCATAGTTGTTGCATGAGTGTCTTGCGACATGGCTGCATAGTATAATCTTGATCTCCATGGTGACATCTTTCCACTCTTCTTCTCCTTCATGTAAGAGTGGCGCAGATGATTGTCTTAAAATGATGGTCATGGAGTGTTTCCAGGTAAGCAGGCATTGACCCCCATGGTTCTGTGCTGTGGTCACAAACCATGTCCACTCTGAAATTAAAAAGAAAAATCCTATTCAGGTCACATAAGGCACAGCATCACACATAATGCCCTGAATGACAATTTGGGTGCAAGTGGTGACCCTCTGGACTCTGCGTGAACCAGCAGTTTTGCAGAATTGTCTTAACCTCTCATATTGCTGCTGTCTGTCACTAATAACTGAATAAAGTTGTTAGCCCTGCTAAATAATGCATCTATAACCTTCCTGAGCCACCAATAGGCAGAAATCTGGCTGGTCTGACAAATGTCCCCAATATTAGCCCAGAAGGAGCTCAATGCATATTGATTGAGAATGAATGACTCTGATAGCCACCTTCAGTGCCACTCTGACATTACATGTTGTGCACAGCTTATTGCGAAGGCACCATTCTGTCAGAGCCCCCCCTGCTGTACCTCAGCCTCTTTTGGTACGTCTTTATTGCCATTTCTAGGGAACTATTGTCTAGTAAAGGACATTCTCTGTTTGGTGGAGTGGTAGGACTTGACTGTGGACCGCAAATGCCGCCTGACATCATGGGCAGCCCTTTCCTCCTCTTGCTGGTGCTTCTCTGCGAATTCGAGCACAGTCACACTTGTGGAGAAAATCCTAGAAAGTAGGAAAAAAATGGAATCTACTTACGTTTCAGTGAAGACTATGGGATAAGATTTCCGTGGAGGTTCTCCCAATCTCCTGCCGTAAATTTGGCAGAAGATGGAGTCTCGCATGGTGTGTTGCCTCCTTGGTGCCAGGGTAAAGGATATCATCGAACGGGTGCAGAACACCCTGCAGGGGGAAGGGGAATAGCCAGAATTCATGGTCCATGTTGGAACCAATAACATAGGAAAGAAAAGGAGTGAGGTCCTACAGACAGAGATTCAGGAACTAGAAAGGAAGCTAAAAATCAGGACCTCAAGGGTAGTAATCTCTGGATTACTCCCAATGCCACCCAGTAATAGTTTTCGGACAAGTGGGAAGTATACAGTGGTGTCCCCAAGGGTCAGTATTAGGACCACTGCTCTTTTTGATATATATTAATGACCTGGACTTGTGTAAAAGGGGCATAATGTCAACATTTGCTGATGACACACAACTTGGAAATGTAGTAAACAGTGAAGAGGATTGTAGCAGACTTCAGGAGGACAGAGACAGACTGGTGAAATGGGCAGACATATGGCAGATGAAATTTAATGCAGAAAAGTGTGAAGTGATGCATTTTGGAAGTATAAACTGAATGGTACAATTTTAAAGGGGATGCGGGAACAGAGGGACCTGGGGCTGTATGTACTCAAATCTTTGAAGGTGGCAGGACAAGTTGATAAAAGTGTTAAAAAAGTATACAGTGTCCTTGGCTTTATAAATAGAGGTATAGAGTACAAAATCAAGGCAGTTATGCTAAATCTTTATAAATCACTGGTTAGGCCACAGCTGGAGTATTGCGTCTAATTCTGGGCACCAACACTTTAGAAAAGATGTCAAGGCCTTGTCGAGGTGCACAGAAGATTTACTAAAATGGTACCAGGGATTAGGGGTTTCAGTTATCTGGAGAGACTAGGTGAGCTGGGATTGTTCTCCTTAAAGCAGAGAAAGTTAAGGGGAGATTTAAAATTATGAGGGGTTTTGATAGAGCACATAGGGAGAAACTGTTTCCATTGGCAGGAGGGTCAGTAACCAGAGTACACAGATTTAAAATAATTAGCAAAAAAAACAGGGGGAGAAGAGAAGAATATTTTTATTCAGCGCGTTGTTATGATCTGAAATGCACTGCCTGAAAGGGTGATGGAAGCAGATTCAATAATAACTTTTAAAAGGGAATTGCATCTCTACTTAAAAAGAATAAATTTGCAAGTCTACAGGAAAAGAACAGAGGAGTGGGATTCATTGAATAGCTCTTTCAAAGAGGCACAGGCATGATAGGCCAAATGGCCTCCTTCTGTGCACTATGATTCTATGGAAGGAAACGCTGGAGAAATAGTGTATATGTTTTTTTGTTATTTCCACCAATCTTCTATCCCAGCCACAGTGGGATATCGGGAGAGAAGCCTTGTGGACGCTTTCACCCCTGCAGCTTTCTCCCTGCAGCTTCCCCCTTAATGAAGAGACATGAAGAGACTAATGCATTGTACCAGTGATGCGTTACTGCAGTAACGTGAGCAGAGTCCCCCTCAACTATTCAATTTGGCCCCTTAAATTGCTGTATCACCTGATTCTCCAACAATGCTGTTTGTGTCAGAAACATGTTGCATTCCTGACTTTGTCCTGTCCATTCAAATAGGAGTAATGCTTTACACAAACAGCAATTTCTCGGCTATAACCAGGAGACAGGATTTAGCATTAATAAAGCATAGGTTATTCCACAATAAATTTGTAGTAATGATGTTGCGTTCATGAATTCGTCAATGTGAATCTTGTAATGCATCAGGACACAGATCACGGTGACTCAGTGTCTGTATTGAGAGTTGTGGCCAGTACGAAAACGCAGCCCAAAACTCCACACAAAACATAAAAGTAACAGACACCAGGGAGTGATTTAACGGCGGTAATCTAATCTCGGATTTCAGTTAATAGCTATCAACCACTTTGCTTTGCTCATGTGATTTATAACATCATCTAAACCTCTCAACGACATTGCTGGTTTTAAATCACGCTGAAATATCCATTATTCTCCACTCACTGGGCATATTTCAGCCATCCACCTATTAAAGGGATTTATTAGCAATTATCAAGATGCTTACATATACCGTGAGTGGAAGTGGCTTTAACAGGGACAAACCAATTATTTACATGCTGTCTGTAATAGCTACTTTTCACAGCTTCTATCACAGCCCCATAACATCTGCACAGCGCCTGCAGTGTCCACCTGGACAATGGTCTCAGTTGGATGTAATCCATTATGCGTTGGTAGAGTAAGAATGGACTTGATGCTCAGGCTCTGCCCTGCCAGTGGAGCCTTTGGATATTCACTAAATTTGATCAAATTACACAGTTCTTGGCTCAGGGTGTAAATGCACTGCTTCGTGTTGTAGTGAACAACATGTAGGAAGTCCCAATGCTTTGGTCCCTAACCTGTGGATGTGCCCAGTGAAGCGTCGTTGCAGTAGCATATTTTAAGTATTGTTCGGAATAAAAGAAATGTCAGGTAAAAAATGAAGAGAAGAATATAGAATACATTAAGTGGTGGAGAGAAACTATATAGAAATTGCAATTAATGTAATGAACAAATTGATATATGAAAAGTTTTATATACTTGTAGAAGTTTATGAATAAAAAAGTTAAAATAAATTTATATGAAATAGTGCATTAGAATGTATCTATGTATATAAAGTATGCTTATATATTATCTGTGCAAAGTAAACATTTTTATATAAAGTGTGTTTTCAATTTAGAGAATGAAATTTCCTTCCAGTGCATCGGGGTTGCAGGTCAAACCTGACAGAATGAACAAGGAAACTTGGTCATGTGGGAGTGGGAAACAGGGAGCAGAAGGAGTGGGACAGAGGGACTGGGAATCTGGATTTAGAGTGGGTCCTTTCAACTTATCCCGCCCAGCGGGAAATTGTCGCGATCGGATCGGCCCGCCAGTTTTACACCCCGTCCCATTTTACTTTCCATTGACGTCAATAAAAGGTCAAATCGGGCAGGGTGCAAAGCGGGGGACTGGCCTGATTCCATCAGATTCACGCCAGGCAGGTTAGGTTAAAATTACCCCTAGAGAGACTGGGAGCAGAGAGAATGCAAACTGGGAGCAAATAGAGTGGGAAATGGAGTAGAGGAACAGGGAATGGACGGCAGAAGGAGTGGGAAATGGGGAGCAGAGGGAATGGGAAATGGGTTGCGGAGAGATTGGGAAATGGGGTGCAGAGGGAGTGAGAAATGGGGTGTGAAGAAAGTGGGAAATGGGATGCGGAGGGATTGGAAATGGGGTGAGGAGAAAGTGGGAAATGGGGTGCGGAGAAAGTGGGAAATGGGGTGCGGAGGGAGTGGGAAATGGGGTGCGGAGAGATTGGGAAATGGGGTGCGGAGAAAGTGGGAAATGAGGTGCGGAGGGAGTGGGAAATGGGGTGCGGAGAAAGTGGGAAATGGGGTGCAGAGAAAGTGGGAAATGGGGTGCAGAGAAAGTGGGAAATGGGGTGCGGAGGGAGTGGGAAATGGGGTGCGGAGAGATTGGGAAATGGGGTGCGGAGAGATTGGGAAATGGGGTGCGGAGAAAGTGGGAAATGGGGTGCGGAGAAAGTGGGAAATGGGGTGCGGAGAAAGTGGGAAATGGGGTGCAGAGAAAGTGGGAAATAGGGTGCGGAGGGAGTGGGAAATGAGGTGCGGAGAAAGTGGGAAATGGGGTGCAGAGAAAGTGGGAAATGGGGTGCAGAGAAAGTGGGAAATGAGGTGCGGAGAAAGTGGGAAATGGGGTGCGGAGAAAGTGGGAAATGGGGTGCAGAGAAAGTGGGAAATAGGGTGCGGAGGGAGTGGGAAATGAGGTGCGGAGAAAGTGGGAAATGGGGTGCAGAGAAAGTGGGAAATGGGGTGCAGAGAAAGTGGGAAATGAGGTGCGGAGAAAGTGGGAAATGGGGTGCGGAGAAAGTGGGAAATGGGGTGCAGAGAAAGTGGGAAATAGGGTGCGGAGGGAGTGGGAAATGAGGTGCGGAGAAAGTGGGAAATGGGGTGCAGAGAAAGTGGGAAATGGGGTGCAGAGAAAGTGGGAAATGAGGTGCGGAGAAAGTGGGAAATGGGGTGCAGAGAAAGTGGGAAATGGGGTGCAGAGAAAGTGGGAAATAGGGTGTGGAGGGAGTGGGAAATGGGGTGCGGAGAAAGTGGGAAATGGGGTGCGGAGAAAGTGGGAAATGAGGTGCGGAGAAAGTGGGAAATGGGGTGCAGAGAAAGTGGGAAATGGGGTGCAGAGAAAGTGGGAAATGGGGTGCAGAGAAAGTGGGAAATAGGGTGCGGAGGGAGTGGGAAATGGGGTGCGGAGGGAGTGGGAAATGGGGTGCGGAGAAAGTGGGAAATGGGGTGCAAAGAAAGTGGGAAATGGGGTGCGGAGGGAGTGGGAAATGGGGTAGGGAGAGAACGGGAAATTGGATGCAGAGTTTGAGCATCAGATTTGTACTTGCTCCAGATTTTCTGATGGATCTGTGCTGGCAGGGAACTCGTGCTGGTCCTTGTTGTAAGCCTCTTTGGTCTCTTTAATACTATGGAGCAGGAGAGCATGTCCTTGCTGCACCCTATGGATAGCATGGGCATTCCTTTGGGAATTTTCTTTGTCCTTAGGGAGATGGAAGAAAAAGAGGAGTTTCATAAACAGGAACAGAGGAAGTTGCGCCACTCCTGGACCCTATGGTCCTCTCCAGTGGGCCCATGAAGTAAATCACCACCTTGTCCAAGGTCAGTTCTTCGAGGTGTGTTGATGTCTTGAGATCTGGTGTGTCCCCTCCAGTTCTCAAACACCCACCCCTTTTATTTTGAGCGTCCTTTGCCTGCAATCATGAACGCCTTGATGAAATACTGACTGTTTTCTAAGGCCTGCCATGGCGATGCAATTGGCCACTGTGCTCCCCAGATCAAGATTGCAGGAACATGCAGCATATTAGTGGGTATTGGGGAAGTCTTTAATAACCTTCCTCACCATCAGTTAAAGGTTTCCTGGGAAGGTTAAGGGTGTATATGTGTTGCCTTGTACAAATGTTGCCTTGTACTGGAGAAAAAAGGGGTGTGCCCAGAAAAGAAAGCATCACACGGTTGAGGGGAAAGTCTATGTCTATGTGTGTTGCAGGCTTGCTATTGCAGAACGCTGTAAAGGGATTGATATAGGGCTCAGTTTGAGGAAGCACATTCTCTGAGAGGCCAGGCAAGATCTCACAATACAGACAGCACTGGACAAGAAGCTATGTTCTTCACTTTGTCACACAAACCATAAGGCATAATTGAATCATACTGCCTTACTGAAAAAGTTAGATATAGCACCAGGATGCAGGGGCAGTTATCAGAAAGGGTGCAGTAGAGTTTGTGGGTGTGAAACAGAACTAATTAAGCAAGAATGATTGAACCTACACCTCATGAATACACATTACATATGTTCACTCGACTGATTCCTGGAATGAGGGGGTTATCTTATGAGGAAAGGTTGGACAAGTTGGGCCTGTATACACTGGAGTTTAGAAGAATGAGAGGCGATCTTATTGAAACATATAAGATCCTGAGGGGACTAGAAGGAGTAGATGGTGAGAGGATGTTTCTCCTTGTGGGAAAGACTAGAACTAGGGGCCACAGTTTAAAAATAAGAGGTCTCCCATTTAAGACAGTGATGAGGAGAAATTTTTTCTCTCAGAGGGTCATGAGTCTGTGGAACTCCCTTCCCCAGAGAGCAGTGGAGGCAGGGTCATTGAATATTTTTAAGGCTGAGTTAGATAGATTCCTGATTAACAAGGGAGTCAAAGGTTAAAGTAGGTAGACGGGAAAGTAGGGTTGAGGTCATAATCAGATCAGCCATGATCTTATCAAATGGCAGAGCAGGCTTGAGGGGCCGAGTGGCCTACACCTGCTCTTAATTCATATGTTTGTATTAGGCATGAATGGCCATAACAGAAATGCTAGGTAACAAAAACTTAAGCACAAACAGCGATTGAATGGTGAACAGCAACACATGCACAATAAGCAAGACTGAAAAACAGAAAACGTGTCAAAAAACTCAATCAACAGGGCAGGGAGAAAGGACTGAGTGCTATATTATAGAGCAAGTCATCTCAGACATGAAAAGACCCCTGATAGAAAACATTCTAAAAGAATAGATTGAGGAAAGATGAGGGATAACATTCTAAAGGAACAGATATTAAGGATGGAAAATAGAATTCTATGGGTAATTTAAATGATATTTTTCAGACAGATATGCCAAGCCTGAATTTCTGCAGGGGTCCTCCCCGGATCTGGCTATAGCTTTGGCAGGAGATTGGAGGAACTCCCAGAGACGTGCTAAAAACAGTTGAAAATACTGTTTCTCCGGGGGTTCTGCTGATCTCCCATCAAAATCACAAGAGGACAGCGGGAGAAATCCTGCAAAAGTTCAAGACCAATATTTTTATCTGTTTGTTATGCTGGGAAGTTGATTTTGGGGATTGTAGAAGTAATTTTCTGAATTTGCGCTGCTGACAAATAGTCTCGCCCACCACAACTGCACCCACCCCTCCTGATTTTATGTCCATTTTTAATAAGTGGAAACACACAAGAGGCGTGGCCTCGGTTTCCCAGACTGCACTTCTGGTTGGTAAAGTTTCTGCACCAGTGACGCAAATTTGACGACAATCCTCAAAATCAATTTTCTGACAAAACAAGTTTTAGACAGTGAGAAGAAAATTGCATGATGAGGATATTTTGAAGAAGTATTTTGAGTGGTTTGACTGGCTGTGTCTCTGCTCTTCGATTGGTAGATCTTGCAGACTGGGGATTGTTGGTTTGTTTTTGAGTAAAACATTAATTGGTCGTTGCTAATTGGTCATTACTGTTGTGATTCTGATTAGTAGTTGATTGGTGATTTGTTAATGGTTTATGAAATTTGAGAGAATTTAAGCCAATGAGGTAAAAGTGTAGCACAGATAGACAGTTTATACCAAGTCTGTTGGTCTTTGTTTGTTTCTTGCTTTCTTTCTATGTCTGAAGACAGACTGCCTCTTCGCACAGAAGGTGTGGAGAGAGATGCGTTGGTATCTGTCCCGGTTCATCCCCAACAGTTCGGTAACACAGGACGCTGTGCTCTACGGGCTGTTCCCCGGGATGCACATCGAGACAGATATCACCTGCTGCTGGAAGACCATCAACACGGTGAAGGAGGCCCCTTGGTCCACCCGAAGCCTGCTGGTCTTCCAGTTGAAGGAGCTGTCCACGACTGAGTGTTGCCAACTGGCACACAACAAGGTCCAGGAGTATGTGCTGCAGGACGCTCTCAAGCGAGGTGCGGCCTACCCAAAGGCTCTATGGGGAAAGGCCTCCATGTAAGGCCATCCCACCTTGTACTGTACAGCATGTATTAGGAAATATGTACAGTGTTTTGAATTGCAATCATAGGATCATAGTGTGTACGATCTGCATTGTATTGGTCTGAACTGTATTGATTGGAATTTTGTTTTTTTTTGCATTGAACTGTGTGTATCTTTAAATTTTATGAAATAAACTATATTTTGAAATTTTTAAAAAGTGACAGACAGAAATGTAGCACAATGGACAAGCGATGTAGTGTGACAGGCAGGAAATATTTACAGTTGTAACATTTTATAATATTATAAATAATTACGTAGACACATCGATAGATAGAATTTATAACACAAACATTTTAAAGAGAAAAAGTGTACCACCTCCTGGATGTGAAAGTGTTGTAATGGTATCAGGAGTGTAATTCTCACCAAAGGCCTATTGAACAGCTACAGACACCAAGAAAATGTTTTATATAGAGAACTGACAAAACTAGGAGTGGTTGGATGTTGAAAAATAATTCAACGCATCTTTTGTGGTTATTGAGTTATTATTGTCCAATTATTTCCATGTTCCATTGCTCTTAATTCCATCATGGTTATTTACTGAGCCACTAACAGGGCAGTGACAGGAAACACTCTGTAGTTTGTGCTTTCTGTCATGGCTGCCTTGTTCATACATCCCAGACAGAGGTAATTTATCTACAGTCCACTATTACAAAAATAAACTGCTCACCGACCATGTGTTGCAAAATAATTGACAGAATTTATTAATACATTATCTAATTAAAACCACACTTGGAAGGAGCAGTCATCAGGTTAATTAAAATTCAATTACATTCCAACTCTATTATATGAAACTCCATCGCAAACACATTAAATGTAATCATTTGAAACTGCAATAAAATCACAATGTTAAAGATCAATTTCATTATATTTTAAATTAGTCTTTTAAATATATGCAAAAGTTTCAAGTTTGTGTTATGTATTCAGAGATGTTCTCTATATCTCTCCCTGTGCCTTTTTGTCTCTGATTCTGTTGTGAAGCTCTGTTACTTCTTCCTCTCCTTCATTGCTTTCAATCTCGCCTGTTATTTTAACTCCATTTTCTCTTCGCAACACTCTTCTTCCTCTTTGCTGCGCGCCTTTTCCCAATTTATTTTTGCTACCTTTTCTCAAGTTACACATGATGACGGAGGCTGTTCACCCCATCTTCGTTTATCCAGCTAGATAAAACCGACAGGGGCCGATTTCGGTCCAGTTGTCACCCCGTGTTTTCGGCGGAAGCAGGCCGGTAGCGAGACCGCAATCACTTCCTGCCCTATTTCCGATGTCGCCCAGCCCGCCGCCATTTTGGATCAGGACGGAATTAATCGTCCAGTGTTCCCGCCCAATAACAGGCGACAGCCTCACTAATCTATGCAAATCAGGGTCCTATGATGTGCGTAGAACCCTGTTGCAATCTTAGTATTACCATGCATGAGCTGCACAAGCTCTGTCCAATGGAACTCAATGTAGAGTAGCCTAACCACTTTTAATGTATTTTGGGGGGCTGGGAGGAGCTTGATTGCTGGATTACCCCCCTCCTCCCGACTGGCAGGCTGCCCACCAGTGTTCTAACATGTGGGCAGCTCACTGAGGACAATTTAATGAAGCCTGACCACGAAACCAGTCTCCGACGTTCCGTAAAAACGGCGCATTACTGTTTATGCCGTTTTCCCGGAGTTTCCAATGTTCTTCCGAAGTTACGGAGGACGAGCTGGAAAATCTCAGCGAAAGTTCACCCCTACTATCTTTCTCATTTCAAAAAAATCTTAGCCTTCTAGATGGCTGAGTTGTCCAGGGTGCAACCGAGCCATCCCCACCAGGTTCAATTCCTGACCTGTGCTCTGAATTGGTCTCAGCTGGGGCAGAGATTGGGCAATACTGTTGATCTTTTTGCTTCAGATTAGGGACAGGGAAAATCAGCCACGGTTCCTGATACGGATTGTCATTTAACATCCGTAGGTGGAGAGTGCACTTGTGTGAATGTTGGAGAGGATAGGATTTGGTTGGCTGTGATGATTCCCACAGCTGAATAGCCTGCTGAGAGGAAAGTTGGAATGGCCCATCCCCAGAAAGCTCTCAATTGGCAGTACCCAACTATTGGTGTGCTTATCCAACTCTAAATTGGCTTGCAGGTAGGCCTGAAGTTCCAACCCCATTGAAGTGAATGGAGCCACTTCAAGGTGTAGCCCTATCCCCTAACTGACATCCTGGGATAAACTGCGGAGAAGGGGATTCAAAAAGGTAGGTCTTTGTCAGGCAAAGATTTCAACAAGGTATATGTCTGGCAAAACATACATTCATAAAATTGTTTTATCACACACTATTTCTACTCTCAAGGGAATAAGAGGTAAACAGTGCACCCTTAGCTATTTTTTCAGTCATTTACCCAGGCAAGGCCTAAAACATGCTAGAATTCTGATTGGCGCCACAGGTAACTGCAGCAATAAAAGACAGTAGGGTAAGTTCTTCACCCCCTATTTCCCTGGGCACAAGTAAGGTGGAGTACATTTCTAGTGGGGAAGGAAAGTAAACTGCTGCTGCAGGTCTGAGAAGCCTGAAGCAGTGATAATGGCCATAAGCCTTCAAGGCCTCTAGACTCAAAAATTGGCCCTAATGAGATTTCTCTTCCCTCCCAACTGTCAATGTTGCATACATTAACATTTTAAGGACAAAAAGTAAACCAGCTAGGATATGCGCCCTTGATTTTAGACATTCAGATGTTGTAAGATACCTCACTGTATTGTTGCTGCTGAGGACCAAGTCAAAGTATCTCTCATAGAAAAAATACAGCAATCTCAAACCTACTTTAAATTCACAATATTTTGATGTATCTGAAGTTTCATAAAAAGGGACAGAAATGTCAGTGCATGAGGGTTGATGCTTTGCTTTAATTAAAAGCACATTAAAACTTTTCCCCCAAAACCTACAGCCATGCACCCAATGGAGAACTTTAAATTGTATAGATAAGTGCAACACTGATGCTGCCCTATCATGCAGATCCTCGTCAGTCCATGTATAAAATCTAGCATAAAACTAACTGTATTAGCATAGGAAGAGATTCAGCTCTCACTGGTGACCCCGCACAGTTCACAGCAGTTTGGTTTTCCTGTGGCATTTTTTGTCCTGTTACTCAGTGAACACTTCCCTATACAGCTGAAGTGTCTCTTGAGTCATTGCATGAGTAACTTCCACTCTAGTCCTTGTATAAGGGATCATCCTCCTGGTCCCCATCCAATTTTTGAAGTCTGCTCACCTTCAGGCCTCAGATGCTGTGACCTGATAATTGACTCTTTCAACATAACCTCCCTTGGGCCCCAGCGAGCTCCACTGTAACAGTCACATTTCAAGAACACCTCTCAGGCAGGCATTTCATTTGAATCAATGTGTGCAGCCAGTGGAATGTCAGGTCACAAAAAGGCAATTAACAAATGTCCTACTCAAGTGTGGAGTGACTCACACCAGTCAAATACTGCAACCAATTTAGCTGGGTGTATTTTGAGGGTTATTTTCTACCTCAGCTTGATTAATTAAATATCCTGCCATGGCTACATAAAAAATAATGGAAGAATTTATTCATAACTTATCTAATTAAAAATCTCGTTCACACAGAGCAATGTTCATATTAATTGAAGCAACATTTTAATTTGTAATCCTATGATCAGAAACTTCATCACAGTAAAATTGCAATATTAAAGATCATATGTAATATCAGCTACTTTCAACATTTATTCTTTAAAAGACTGGTTGGAAATGTCTGTTTTTCTGTTGGGACTTTTGAGCGTAGACTTTCCAATCGAGAAAATCCCTTTTTTGGGTGTTCCCATTCAGCCTTGGTCCAAACATGGACAAAAGAGCTGAATTCCAGAGGTGAGGTGAGAGTGACTGCCCTTGACATCAAGGCAGCATTTCACCGAGTGTGGCACCAAGGAGCCCGAGTAAAATTGAAGTCAATGGAAATCAGGGGAAAATTCTCCAGTGGCTGGAGTCATACCTAGCACAAAGGAAGATGGTAGTGGTAGTTGGAGGCCAATCTTCTCAGCCCCAGGACATTGTTGCAGGAGTTCCTCAGGGCAATGTACTAGGCCCAACCATCTTCAGCTGCTTCATCAATGATCTTCCTTCCATCATAAGGTCAGAAATGGGAATGTTTGCTGATGATTGCACAGTGTTCAGTTCCATTAGTAACCCCTCAAATAATGAAGTAGTCCGAGCCCGCATGCAGCAAGACCTGAATAACATCCAGGCTTGGGCTCATAAGTGGCAAGTAACATTCGCGCCAAACAAGTGCCAGGCAATGACCATCTCCAACCTCCCCTTGACATTCAACGGCATTACCATCACCGAATCCCCCACCATCAACATCCTGGGGGGTCACCATTAACCAGAAACTTAACTGGACCAGCCATATAAGTACTGTGGCTACAAGAGCAGGTCAGAGGCTGGGTATTTTGCGGCGAGTGACTCACCTCCTGACTCCCCAAAGCCTTTCCACCATTTACAAGGCACAAGTCAGGAGTGTGATGGAATATTCTCCACTTGCCTGGATGAGTGCAGCTCCAACAACACTCAAGAAGCTCGACACCATCCAGGACAAAGCAGCCCGCTTGATTGGCACCCCATCCACCACCCTAAACATTCACTCCCTTCGCCACCGGCGCACTGTGGTTGCAGTGTGTACCATCCACAGGATGCACTGCAGCAACTCGCCAAGGCTTCTTCGACAGCAGCTCCCAAACCCGCGACCTCTACCACCTAGAAGGACAAGAGCAGCAATTACATGGGAACAACACCACCTGCATGTTCCCCTCCAAGTCACACACCATCCTGACTTGGAAATATATCGCCATTCCTTCATCGTCACTGGGTCAAAATCCTGGAACTCCCTTCCTAACAGCACTGTGGGAGAACCTTCACCACACAGACTGCAACGGTTCAAGAAGGCGGCTCACCATCACTTTCTCAAGGGCAATTAGGGATGGGCCATAAATGCCGGCCTCGCCAGCGATGCCCAGATCCCACGAACGAATAAAAAAACATTGGACCCAGATCCTTTACGCCAAATCCCTGCCCATTTTGCCCTGGTTGCAATTATCTGATTGGGTTTTGAAGCAAGGAAGGACATGCAAGTTTGGGGATGGATGCACGTAAATGACATTATACACAACATTTCGAAAGTTCTGCCCATTTAACACAGTTTCCTTGACCTGGCAATATAAACTGTACATTCAGGATTACCAGGCACTTTGCCCATCTGTTTCAAGAAACTAAGAAAGAAAGAACTTTATAGAGCACCTTCCACAACCTCAAGATGTTCCAAAGTGCTCCACAGCCAATGAAGTACTTTAGAAGTGTGGCCACTCTTGTAGCATATGGAAATATGGCAGCTAATTTGTTCCCAGCAAGGTCCCACCAACAGCAATAAGGTTAATGACTAGATAATATCATTATTAGTGATGTTGGTTGAAGGATAAATATTGACCAGGACACCAGATGATTTCCCTTGCCCTTCTTTGAATAGTATTATCGGATCTTATATGTCCATCTGAGGGGGCCTCGGTTTAAAG